>NC_136062.1:278639238-279369098 GCF_964261635.1 Lissotriton helveticus
CTGGCCGATCCCGTCTGGCCTTGCTAGACCAAGTTCCAGTCTCAGCCTGGTTCTTCTTGCCGGTCTAGGTATGTGTAGCACCGACTAGGCCTTAGCTTGGGCAGAGTTGAGAAAGGCGTCCAGCTTCCCGGGGAAGGCAAGGTGACCATAGGAGATTGATGGAAGAAGTTTTGCTCTTAGGGCTAGCAGAATTGGGCTAGCAGATGGACTGATCAGGTTCTGACTTAGTTGTCTTAACAGATGTGTTACGTTGTTGGCTTTCGAGGCCTGCTGATTTAAGTGTAAATTTGCTTTGGCCCGTTCCGAGAACCAGACTCCTAGGTAGTTATATGAGGCCGCCGAGTGTATTTGAGCATTTCCCAGCTGCCACAGTGCATGCCGTTTCCGATGATAGGACCCGAAGATAATGACCTTTGTTTTCCCTTGGTTGACTGTTAGACTATTGGCGATGTTAAAACTGTTTAGGGCCGTTAATGCTTTTTGTAGGCCAATCTTCGTATGATCCATTATAGCCGTGTCATCAGCGTACTGTAGAACCGGTAGCCTCACTCTTCCTAGTCTGGGGGCTACTAGGCTGGCACCTTTTAGGGCCTCTCCCAGGTCCGCGGTGTATAAGTTAAAAAGGATGGGGGCCAGGACACACCCTTGTTTCAGCCCATTTACTGTGGCTATTTTGGAGGAAACTGTCCGAGCGCTTGTTTTGACCCGCACCCAGGTGGCCTCATATAATGACATGATTGCCTTTAGAAGTTTCGGTGGTATCCCCCACTTTCCTAATTTCCACCATAGGCGCTTTCTGTCCACTTTGTCGAACACTGTACTATAGTCTACAAAGCAGCAGAATAGTGGGGGGTGATTCTTCGAGGTAGCCTAGGCGGAGAGATATGATAGCGCCAGGACGTTATCCATAGTAGATGCCTTAGACCTGAAGCCAGTCTGGTACGTAGGTATTATATTTTCCTCTTCTGCCCATTTTTCTAGGTCGTTGAGTAACAGGCGTGCATAGGCCTTGGCCTCCAGGTCGAGCAGGGCAATGAGCCTGTAATTTGATGGCTGTAGACGGTCACCTTTTTTGAAGATTGGGAACAGTATAGAGCCCTTCCAAGAGTCGGGGGTTGCTGTGGTCAAATAGGTGTGATTGAAGAGTGGAGTTAAGAGTGCAGCCCAGAATTCAGGTGCCTGTTTGAAAGCCGGCGCTGGAATCCCATTGGGTTCCGGAGCGCCGTCATTCCTCATGCGCTTGATGGTTTTAATGACCTGTCGGGTGTTGGTCCAGGTTGATAAGGTATCGTCAGCGTCGGCCGGGGAGCTATTACCTCTTGAGATGTTAGCTGGGCTCGAAGTCACGACTTCTGGGTATGTACTAGTCTGTAGGGCTTCCTCGGTCGACTCTGCATTGACCATTGGTGGGGCTTCGTTGCTGGAGACTGTTGCATGTAGCTGTTTCACATATTGAGTCCACTCTTTTTCTGCCACCCCGTTTTCTCTCGTTGGTCCTCGGTTGCTCAGCTGGTTGATGTATTTCCAGAGTCGTGCAGAGTTCTTTTGTTTCAGAAGGGTAAAAACTTTAAGCCATTTTTTGAGTTCCCATTGCTTCTTCCTTATGGAGGTCCGCAGTGCGGATATCGGTGGCCCCTCTATTTGGCTGCCCCCTCTTTTCTTTGCTACGAGAGCCTTACGTAGAAGTTTTTTAAGTTCTCGTAGGTCCTGGGGGCAGCTATTTCTTCTGCTGAGTTGTTAATTTATCTTAGTTTTTTTTTGTGGAGTGGGGTTCCCGAGATTGTTTTGTAGATCCTCAATGATTTGCTCCCATCCTAATATGGGCGGTTCCACTGTGAGCAGACTCCCTTCCTGTGCCTGGACCAACCATGTTTGTAGCTTCTCTTCTGTCGTATCCGTCCACTTGATCCTCGGCAGGATGCTGCGTTTCTCCTCCCCACTTGGATCCCCAATGAATTGGTAGGATGTGGCGGACGTGATGACCAGCTGGAATATTGCACTTAGTGCCCTGTGATCGCTTTCCTGCAGATTCTCAACTTCAAAGTCAGTCATTCTATCCGCCAATTCTCCGCTTATCATGATGTAATCAATTCTGGACACGTTCCGAGAAGTGGGCTGTGGCTGCCAGGCATTCGATCGGGTTTTTTTCAGTGCATATGTTGATGTTAATTTGTAACTGAGGAAAAGGTCATGCAGAGGAGCCGCCCTTCCTGATCCCCGAGGAAGGCTTGCCAATTTGTTTAGGTCTTTTAGATTAAAGTCCCCAGCTAAAATGACCTGGTGTGTTTTATATTTATTTAGCAAGTCCTCCAGGTTTTGTGCCAGTGCCTCCAACTGATCTTTCATTAGGGTCTGCGCTGGGTTGATGTAACATTTTAGTACCAGCAAATGAATTGGATGTTTAGTGAAGCTCAAACCTCTTATTTGGAGCGCTTGTAGACCAAGGGAGTTCTCATTAATGGCGGTAGCAACAAGGGCACACTCATATTTTATGAAAATTGACAAACCACCTGCTGGGCGACCGAAAATGTTCCTTTTCGTTGCTGGTATATGAAATTCATAATACCCTGCCAGAGGGGTGGAAGTCAAGGCCCAGGTTTCTTGGAGACAGATTATGTCTCCACTTTCCAGGAACTGCTTTAGGTTTTCGTTGTTACCAATTTTGGAACTGCTTTAGGTTTTCGTTGTTACCAATTTTGCAAGGCTTGTAATGTGTTTTTGTTCTACTTCCCGCCACTGGGAGCTTAGAAGTGTTTGTCCTACCACAAGTGAGATCACGGAGGGGATGGGGAGCAGTGCTTAATTTTAGCTGGTGGTGGCAGGTGGGGACACCAGACACACATGTTGGGGAGAGACACTTATTTTTCCTAATCATAATTTGACCCTGGGGAGAAAAACACACAAGGGGGAAAGACAAAGAAAAAGACAGAAACACATGAGACAGGGAGAAAGCAAGAACTAAAAAGAACCCTCACAAGTGAAATGGATGGGTTGGGAGCTTCCGGTGGTGGCTTAAAGAGGCATGAGCTGAAGGAGGCTTGGTCTTCTCCACGGCGACATTAATTAAAGCATGCCGGGGCCCCAGGGCCAAACTTTGGGCCCCCGTCACTAATTATTTTATAAATTAAACACTGCGGTAAAGAGGAAGTCCCTCATATACAATGGTGTAGGTGGCGCTGTGATGACACTACTCACTTAACTTATGACAAGTTAATTTACCTATTACAGGTGTGTTCTGATGTATGAACTCAGCTGTAATGAGACAAGGTGCATTTATTAATAGCTAGTTCATTCTTACATATAGAGTTTTATCAACTAGCATCATTAAATTGGGTAACAGGAACCTCTTTTTATTTCGGATGGTAAGAAAAAGCAGAACCGTTGATTGAAGTTCGCTATATAAAAGAGTCATTATTTTTATTATTATCATAAACATTGTATCATCTTGTCACATCTTATATAAGATCAGGAGTTATTACTTTCACCGTGGCGGTGATGGACTGTTTCAGTCGATACCAATCGGTTTTTCTATGAAGTGATGTGTCAAGTTAGTTGTATATATTTATGTCAAGTCAATGAAAATTAATGTGACCCAAAAATTTGTGTTATTTGCGACATGTGTACTAATAAACATAAATCCAAACATTTGATGTCATTTTTATGAAATATAGAAAATATTATCAATTGGAAGTGACAAAACTCAGCAGAGGCCGTCATTATGATGCAAATTCCGCAAAGTAGGTAAAATATTTTAAAGTTCTCTTTGAATTTTGGGCTATTACATACCACTGCCTTTTGACGAATATTTTCCGTAGTTTCCAGGTTTCGGGGAAATGGCAGCCTCTGCAGAGTTTCAGTTCTGCCCATTAAAAATGGAATTTGTGAGGTCTAAACAGCGTTTTCTCAAGTTAGCTACGCTCTGCAGAGGTCAAGAATGGAATTGCCAGTTGCATTGCAGGAATGAATCATGAATCTGTAGCTGTTAATACATTGGTTCCAAAAACAGGTTTTTTTCCTCATTTAATTTTCATTGCCATTGCATAAATATAGATACAATATAGTTAATATAGGCGTAATAGAGTTAAGGATGACAATTCACATCGTGGAATATCCAATGCTCAAACTTCAATACTTTCACCTCCCCATACCCAGTCTGCGTCAAACTTGGAGAATAAAGGCCCAGATTTACTAAGGTTTTGCATCGGGGTTGCATACGTTTTGTGGCGCAGCCCTGGACTTGAAATTATTTTTGTCATTTACTAAGCAATGCGTGGTTTTGTAAATACAAAGTAACGCAGCCCAGCACATAGCGCTGCCTTGAGTTACTTTGCTTCAGATAGGCATTGCATAGGTGGAGCATGGCGTCCCATGCATCCACACTTGTATTTTAATGCAAACCCAGATTTATGCCAAAATGGTGCCCATACCTGACAGAGACGTAACGAGGAGAAGTATCTTTATTTCTCGGTCTTACTTCCTCTTTCCATATGTGCTGCATTATGCCGCACATATGGAAAGAAGACTATGGGGCATATTCACAAGGACGTAACTCAGATTTATCCCCACCGTACCGCATCAAAAGCGAAGATAGACACCCCTTTCACAAGCTTGTGCAAACTGCGGACATCACCATTATTCCCGCGGTAACTGCCTCGAAATTTACCTCCGCGGTGGACACCACCGACTAACCCTAATGAGATGCAGAGTAGGCATTCCCGTGCAAAAAAACCTGAAAAAACCACAACACCAACTTTCACAAAGAAATGCCAGATCCGCAATGTGAACCAAAAACAGGCGATAAGCCGTGGGAGTAGCAGGGATTTAATACCTGCCTTTTGCTGGTGCCCCTTTGTACCGCTTTTGGCCGCCATAAATGTGGCAGGGTATGCTCAGACATGAGTCCCTTGCTCACTTTGCCACTGGATTTAAGCAAGCCGGGCTGAAGACGGCTGTAATGCCAGAAACCGGTCCTCGGAAGCTTGTTTCCGGTCCAGGGAAGGCATGGCTTGTCAGTTCGGGCTGGACTGTTCCCATGAGGCACAGGGTCAGACTGATTTGCATATAGCCATGTCTGAACTGGGGTGGCAGAGTGGGCTAAAGAACGGTGATGGATTAAACCCAGATCTTTTGACTGGGTGTGAGTGTTTGATTGATTCAGATGCTCCGTCCATCACCACCCCCTTTTGAACCGCTTTTGGCCACCATAAGTGTGGCAGGGTATGCTCAGACGTGAGTCCCTTGCTCACTTTGCCACTGGATTCAAGCAAGCCGGGCTGAAGACGGCTGGAATGCCATAAACCGGTCCTCGGAAGCTTGTTTCCGGTCCAGGGAAGGCATGGTTTGGCAGTTCGGGCTGGACTGTTCCCATGAGGCACAGGGTCAGACTGATTTGCATATAGCCATGTCTGAACTGGGGTGGCAGAGTGGGCTAAAGAACGGTGATGGATTAAACCCAGATCTTTTGACTGGGTGTGAGTGTTTGATTGATTCAGATGCTCCGTCCATCACCACCCCCTTTTGTACCTCTTTTGGCCGCCATAAGTGTGGCAGGGTATGCTCAGACGTGAATCCCTTGCTCACTTTGCCACTGGATTCAAGCAAGCCGGGCTGAAGACGGCTGGAATGCCAGAAACCGGTCCTCGGAAGCTTGTGTCCGGTCCAGGGAAGGCATGGCTTGGCAGTTCGGGTTGGACTGTTCCCATGAGGCACAGGGTCAGAATGATTTGCATATAGCCATGTCTGAATTGGGGTGGCAGAGTGGGCTAAAGAACGGTGATGGATTAAACCCAGATCTTTTGACTGGGTGTGAGTGTTTGATTGATTCAGATGCTCCGTCCATCACCACCCCCTTTTGTACCGCTTTTGGCCGCCATAAGTGTGGCAGGGTATGCTCAGACGTGAGTCCCTTGCTCACTTTGCCACTGGATTCAAGCAAGCCGGGCTGAAGACGGCTGGAATGCCAGAAACCGGTCCTCGGAAGCTTGATTCCAGTCCAGGGAAGGCATGGTTTGGCAGTTCGGGCTGGACTGTTCCCATGAGGCACAGGGTCAGACTGATTTGCATATAGCCATGTCTGAACTGGGGTGGCAGAGTGGGCTAAAGAACGGTGATGGATTAAACCCAGATCTTTTGACTGGGTGTGAGTGTTTGATTGATTCAGATGCTCCGTCCATCACCACCCCCTTTTGTACCGCTTTTGGCCGCCATATGTGTGGCAGGGTATGCTCAGACGTGAGTCCCTTGCTCACTTTGCCACTGGATTCAAGCAAGCCGGGCTGAAGAAGGCTGGAATGCCAGAAACCGGTCCTCGGAAGCTTGTTTCCGGTCCAGGGAAGGCATGGCTTGGCAGTTCGGGCTGGACTGTTCCCATGAGGCACAGGGTCAGACTGATTTGCATATAGCCATGTCTGAACTGGTGTGGCAGAGTGGGCTAAAGAACGGTGATGGATTAAACCCAGATCTTTTGACTGGGTGTGAGTGTTTGATTGATTCAGATGCTCCGTCCATCACCACCCCTCTTTTGTACCGCTTTTGGCCGCCTCAAGTGTGGCAGGGTATGCTCAGACGTGAGTCCCTTGCTCACTTTGCCACTGGATTCAAGCAAGCCGGGCTGTAGACGGCTGGAATGCCAGAAACCGGTCCTCGGAAGCTTGTTTCCGGTCCAGCGAAGGCATGGCTTGGCAGTTCGGGCTGGACTGTTCCCATGAGGCACAGGGTCAGACTGATTTGCATATAGCCATGTCTAAACTGGGGTGGCAGAGTGGGCTAAAGATCGGTGATGGATTAAACCCAGATCTTTTGACTGGGTGTGAGTGTTTGATTGATTCTGATGCTCCGTCCATCACCACCCCCTTTTGTACCGCTTTTAGCCGCCATAAGTGTGGCAGGGTATGCTCAGACGTGAGTCCCTTGCTCACTTTGCCACTGGATTCAAGGAAGCCGGGCTGAAGACGGCTGGAATGCCAGAAACTGGTCCTCGGAAGCTTGTTTCCGATCCAGGGAAGGCATGGCTTGGCAGTTCGGGCTGGACTGTTCCCATGAGGCACAGGGTCGGACTGATTTGCATATAGCCATGTCTGAACTGGGGTGGCAGAGTGGGCTAAAGAACGGTGATGGATTAAACCCAGATCTTTTGACTGGGTGTGAGTGTTTGATTGATTCAGATGCTCCGTCCATCACCACCCCCTTTTGTACCGCTTTTGCTGGTGCTTAGCAGGACGACTACCCACAGCATGAAAGAGAGCGCAGCCAAGAGCCACACCTGAAGACCCACAGATGCCATGTAGACAACTATTGTGCAGTACAGAGCCCCAAAGAGGGCCTCAACAGCCACGGCCACCACCCTCAGGACCCCCTCACCGGCACCGCCTGAACACAGATATGCCACATCAATTACACTCAAACGTGTACCAAATAATCCGCATGATGTCGCACAATCACATCTGGTGACATGCATATGTTTTCACAAAAATTAGCAGCACCCATTCACTCACGAAGCAACAATTAAAAATGTATTGAAATAAACACTGAACAGAAATGAAGACACATGGCGGCTCCACTCCGGACCATCTGTACGCCACAGCCTGCAAGACAAAAATCAGGATGAGAAGGGGTGTCCTATGCACATCAAGAGACAGAGAGAGAGCGAAGGAGAGCGAGAGGAAGAGAAGGAGAGAGAGAGAGAGACAAGAAGAGAGGGGGAGAGAGAGAGAGAAGAAGAGGGGGAAAGAGAGAGAAGAAGAGGTGGGAGAGAGAGAGAGAAGAAGAGGGGGAGGGAGAGGGAGTAGAAGAGAGAGAGAGACAAGAAGAGAGGGGGAGGGAGAGAAGAAGAAGAGGGGGGAGAGAGAGAGAGAGACAAGAAGAGAGGGAGAGAGAGAGAGAGAGAGTGACCCTCCTGCACACCCAGGCCACAGTGCTCACCTACTGCCACCGGTCTCCAATCACGTGCTGGTATGTAGTGCAGTTCATCTGGTCCCACATCTGAGACAGACCCGTCATCTGGAACAGAGTTCAGATACATGAATGGCAAAGTACAAACAATTGCACAAGACATCATCAACTGCCCGCCCCGATGCCCTCAGTCAGAGGCACCCCAGCTCCTCCCGCCGCCCATCGGAACATGCCCGCCCCTGCACACACACTGCTCACCTTCTGTCACTGGCGTCTGTAAAAGATGTCCCAACACGTGCCGATGCAAGCCACAAGCCCGGGCCTGCGGACATGGCACCCTCCACATCATGCAGCCCCACTCCGCAGGCCACCAGGTCCCACATTTTATGCTGGATCTTGATTACGCCATGGCAGAGGACATGCCAGTGCACAGGGCATCATCGCAGGCTGCACACCCACTCAGCCCAATAGGTGCCACTGACTCTGTGATCCCGGATGTGACGCCACATGGCGGTAGGCCCACGCTACCCATTGGCTCTGGCCTACACTGCGGACCAGCAGGGCACACACATGATGCTGAGTCCTGAGTCCTCAATGGCGGAGACCACATCAGTGCACACGTCATCATCGCAGGCAGCACACCCGCTCAGCTAGTCCGGTGCCACTAACCCTGTGCAACCCAAGTCAGCGCCACGTGGTGGCAGGCCCGTGATGACCACAAGTCCTCGAGTGCCACTAACTAACCCTGTGCATCCCAAGTCAGCGCATGTGGTGGCAGGCCCTAGATGGTCCCAAGGCCTCAAGTGCCACTGACCCTGTGCGCAACATCTCATGGGGCCTTTATGATTGAGCACAGTGGAGCGTCTGTCATTCAGTCGCCGCCGGTAGAGGGGAATGTGACATCGTTGGCCCCTTATATTTGCGTGGTCACATGGCCTGTGATGCCTGTGCCAGATGGGTGTGGTGTGTGTGTGAACCTGCCCTCAGCGAATGGTAGTAAAAGCCTGTGAAAGGTAGCTATGTGGGCCCCCCTCGGAGCGTTAGCAGAGTAGTCTGGCTTGGCGTACGCCGTGCCAGCGCAGGACTTGCAACAATGACTCAGGGGCTCTGGGCGCGGTTCAGTCCATGTCCAGACCAGGAAGTGACTAATGGATGTGTCCCTGTTGCAGTGTCCACGGCACTTGGTTCAAAATCAGCAATGTAGCACACTGTGACTGGCATCCCACTAGATGGGCATCATTGACGTGAGGGGAATCACTGTCTCTACATTCACCCATACATACATACACGGATGATGAAGGACATAACACAGCACTGCGTAACTGGATGTTTATTGCACATACAGCGGAGTTGTGCAGCTGGAGCGGTAAAGGGCCATGCCAGCATACCACACATTATGAGTCCGTGGAGGGCCAGTCAGAGTCCTTCCAGGGATGCCAAGTACTGCGGAAGAGGAAGGGTACAGTCCGCAGTCTGGTCGCCTTATCATTGTTCATCAAACAGGATGTGGCAGTCCATGTTGTGGTCCAAGGTAAGTGCAGCGGAGTGTATCGGAGGCCAGTGGAAGGCCATGAGGCCATGTGCGGCACCAAACAGAAACTGGCCAGGTGGCAGAAATGAATGCTAGTGCCTCCTTCTGACAACAATCCCAGCCAAGTCCTCGTCCTCCGATGTATGCTCTGCCCCACCTGTGGGTGTTGCAGTACCGGCTATGGCACTGTGTGCCACTGACATGTCAGCGGCAGGAGGAGGATTTTCAACTGCACTGTGTGGCAGTGACACATCAGGTGCCGTAGTGGATACGCCTGCCGCACTGTGCGGCACTGACACACCGGGGGGCGGGGATGTGGACCTTGTGGAACAGGGGGCAGCGCCAGACCTTGTGGCAGCAATGCCATGATGAGGATTTGCAGGGCATGGTAGATCCCAGCTACATCTCGCTGATGTGCAGTGGTGGCTGCCATCCTTTTTGCCTCCATCCGCACCAGGTCCTCCATGAGCCTCCGCATGTGTGCCATCTCACGGTTGGTATCACTGGAGCCACTCTGAGCAGACAGGTGTTCTTCTCTCCCCGTTATAACTCCAGCAATGTCAGTCAGGGCTCATTGGACACTATGGAGCGGGCTGTGGTTGTCCGTTGGGGACTGGAGATGGTCTCTCATGGGACCTAGACACCCATGGATGGTGTCCAGTTTGGTAGCCATGAGGCCGGACCCCACCCGCACCTGCTCAGCCGTCTCCCTCTGGCACTCCAGCGCACACCATTGGAAGGCCATGGTTTGTTCCTGGGGGTCTTGGGAGACTGCCGGGGCTGTGGGTGCCTCCTGCTGTGTGGTTTGGGTAGTAGGTGGGGTCTCCTTGATGCAGTTGGCCTGCCCTGATCCTGGAGGTGAGTTGCAGATCATGTCCATCATGTTTTGGAGGGTTTGGGTGTCGATGCTGTGGGTCGTCCTCCTCATCATCACTGAGGAGTGGCTGGGACTACTGTGCAGGGGGTGTTGATGGTGCCCCTGCAAAGTGAGGGGGAGATGGTGTACTACAATGTGTCCACATGTATGTGGCCACATGGAACAGGTTGACATTGAGACAGCATGGCATTGTACATTGTAACCGTAGATCAGGGCCATGACCCAGAGTCATTGTGGGTGTGCACTGTGCTCTGCTTGATTGTGCATGTGTGCCATTTTGGGCCTCTCCGCCCGTCCCCCCAGTACCTGGTGGTCACTCACCCTGTTGCGGTTGTGTTGTGTCCTGTCTTGAAGTGTCTGTTCCCCCGACTCTGGCCACAGTCTCCACACTGATAACAGTCGACACCAGCTCCTCCAAGTCATCCAGCTCCTGCTGTAGTGCTGGGCTCCCACCTACAGTCTGCATTGCTGCCTTCTGGTTGGCTGCAAGTTTTTCCTTGGTCTTCCGCTTGATGTCAATCCATCCCCTCTTGGCCTCGTCCACTGACCTCTTAAGCTCCCCGACGGCCTTCACCTTGTCCACGATGTTCTGCCATTTCCCATTTTTGGTGCCCAGTGACACGTTGAAGGTGACGAACAGTTGTTGATGGTATTCCATCACCTCCGTAATCATGACCCTGTTTTCCTGCGGACTGAACGTAGTCTTCCTCTTCTTCTTGTCCTTGCTCTTGCATGTCCTCGAGGTCCCGGGCTGGTCGTCCCGGGTGCTTGTGGGGTTGCCCTCGTCCTCTGCGCCTGCTCCGGCTGCCTCCATGGTGCGTGGGTGTTGTTCAGTTTGTGTTTGTGTGTTTTTTCTACTTTTATAGTGATTTTCCCACCTGCCATGTGTGTGTTGCAGGCCTGGCGCAGATTATAGCTGATTTCCTCATCGCGCATTGGCCCATCACGTCTTTTTCCCTTTTGGGGTTTGTGTTTTTATCTCCGTCGCATTGGTTCTAACATAGGGTTATTTTCCCGTGATCGGCTGAGATGTGTAAAGGTGCGTTTGCATTTTTGGTACCCTCCCACTATGGTGCTGTGGTAAATAAATAATTAATTACCGGTACTATTTTTCTATGCATTCAATAAAACAGATAGCTCAATAAATAAGAGGCAGGATCCGGGGTATCTGAGTTGAACAGGCTTTAATCAGGCACAAGGGAAGGGACAGGATCGGAACAGCCTGAAATAGAATGGCATGGAATGGCAGCTGCAACGTTTCATTAACAGTACATGATATATATAGTAAAACGTTACAATTGCATTGAATACAGTAGGCGTAACAAGTGACAAACGTAAGATAAGAACACATGGGCGTAAAAAGAAGGCGTGCACAAGGCGTGCACGAAGACATGTGATGAGAACGTCACAGAAGTGTCATAAATGGGTGGATACATGGAGGGGGCTACCTGGGCAGCTGGAACCTTTGACCTAGTGGTGCGCGCAAACGGACCATGACGTGTAACTGGGGAGAGCTGGGGGCTCTGACTTCTACACTAGAAGAGGAGACGAAAGTCTGAGATGTCAGGACGACATGTACCTATAGCATATCTGGTATCTTGTGTTTGGAGTACATGTTGATAGAATCTAAAAGTCATCAGAGTAAAGGCTACTTGACACTAAGACTGGTGCATGCATATATTCTTTGTGTATTGCGTGTGCTATGAATCTTCCATGGATATAAATACAGTAATTCACTTGCATGGAGACAGGAAGACTAGACTATAGCTGAAGATGTTTATGCGGTTCGTTAGCTTAGGAATGTGAAGACGGAGAGCTGAACTGATAACTGTAGGCATAACATATTCTTGGCAGGCAGGCAGAGCCAGGCCGGGCACCGCGCTGCGCGGCAGGAAGTAAGCGAAGGGTCAGGGATGCGGGAGGGGCTGCATCGCTCCTCGGAGTGGGTTCAGGAGACTGGAGCTTGAATCTAATGTTCAGGCCCTTTGAGGCCTAGAAACGGGGACAATTCGATGAATTAACGTGCAAAATGTAAAACGTTGGCAACATAGGCCTGATACTCGTTGCTTTCACAGAGACTGGATAACTAACATACTAACGTTGGACACAACTATAATTGCGTCTTTAATCGATCATAGGGGGATATATGCATGTCGATCATGCGCATATAACATAGGATGGGGAACACGTAGGCACACATGACAAGGCAAAATTCAATTTTCCTCATTCCCTCCTTGTGCCCTACGTTTCCATCAGGAAACATCAATATTCATGATACCATCTATCATTTCATATAGCATCATTTGCTCGTCTCGAATCTTCTTGGAACGGGACTTTGGACTTGGAATACAAGATGTAGCGCACAAGCCGCAAATCGCAGGGCCACATTGTAAACAGAGACAGCAACTGAATATGATCATTACTGCTATACCCAGGAATGACAATACTTTCCATCCCCAGGCAGATATTATACTCCAGAGCCAACCGGACCATGTCCAGGTGCCTGGATTCTGGTGTAACTGATGGGCAATTTTATGAAGTCTGGTTATAGCTGAATAAACAGACGGTGCGTTATTAGGAATGAAAATGCAGCAACTAGATCCGATGACTCTACAAGCTCCACCCCTATCGGCCAGTATGACGTCAAGGACGAGACGATTTTGGAGCACGACAAATCTCATAGCAGATTGTTCCTCAGTTAAGTTACCTAGAGCGGAAGTAGTCTCATTCACTACTGCTTCAAGGGTTCTGGTTAACCTACGTATTAGCTTACTATTCTGGACAGGACCTATGAAGAAAAAGAAACCTTTATTGAAGTCTTGATACTGTTCTAGGGCAGTTTCAGTTTGATCGACAATTGGGGACTCGATCTCCCTTCTATGTCTAACGTGTACTAGATGTGTGTTTCTGTGATAATCAGATGGGGCTAGGAAAACTGGTGGCAGTAGGAAGGCAATGTAACATGTTCCATCCCAATCTAGGGGCAGACATACATATGCGGTCTGACCACATACAAAATACGAATGACGTGAGGCTTTGAAAGTAGATTTCCCACTGTCACTATACTCGACCACAGTATTACAATCACTGTGTCCTAGATGTACGGAACCATTCTTTCTGACACATAATTCACCTTTCACTGGTAGAACTGTAATAGCAGGCAAATCTGGAGTAGTTTCGGACTGAACATTCAAAACCATGAAATTCGAGGAATAATTACCTAGATCATATACTTCATTTTCTAGATCTAACCCTGTTCTATGGGAAAGACCTTCCTTGTCTGGAAAACATGTTCTATTCAGAAGGGACATATCATTTGAGGATGACGTTAACGTGGACCATGCTCCACACGAACCATTGTATGAAAACGGATAGGGAAAGAGTGGCAGAACTCCCTTCGGTGTCTGAAAAGGGGGGAGTCGACCACACACCCAACAATTTGTGGCATTGCTAGTCTGGTGTGAATAGTGTAACATTCGGATAAAAGTATTATTGCGCATGGCAAGACGATAGGATAACTCGTGAGGAGGCAGTTCACTAAATGTGTGCTCTACTGTAACATTAGAGGAAAAATGTACATGCGAAACAGTAGGAGGAAAATACATATGTAAAACATAACTTATGCCTGTAATCGTAAAACTCAGAAATAATAAAATTAAAAGAGTAACAATGCATCGACTTCGAAGATTCTATCGATAACGTATTCTCTTAGAGTTTTGACTAACTCTCTCACTATGTGGGTCTATCTCATACATGTCAGGAACCTGTCTAACCGTTTCACCCGAGAGGGACTTAGACAATTAAACTGGCTGACTTACTAGACCGTAATTTTTCTTTATACTCCTGCTGCGGAGTTTTCTCTAACAGGGGAAGTTTAGAGTCAGTATCTGGGCAGTCCTTGAGAACGGGGCAGTCTTTGAAAAAAGTCTTTGGACGGAGTCCATGGAATCGCTTCACGTGACTGGAATGCAACCAGCCTCTACGACCCTCAACCTTGATTGCAGTCCTTGTGGTCATCAGGACAAGCTTTGGTTCTTTCCAACGGGGCTCCAGCGGACTTGAACGATCAAAATTTCTAACCAGAACGAGGTCGCCTGGTATGACCTCGTGCGGTTTCACTTGAGTGTTGTCTGGAAAAGCAGCGGCAACCTGTGAACGACAAGAGAGTAGTGCAGACATCAAGGAAGCCAGGTAATCTGTCAGCATATTACTGTCAACATCAGTTATTTTACGTGGCCTAGGTGTACCCCACATGTTTGGGGGACGACCGAAAATTACCTCGTAAGGGGACAGACCTGAACGGGAGTGAGCGACCATTCTCATGTAAAAAAGGGCGACTGGCAGTGCTACCATCCAATCTACGCCTTTCTCTGCGCATACCTTTGCAATGCGGATTTTCAGGGTCTGATTATGTCTCTCTACGAGACCAGCTGCTTCGGGATGTCGTACACAGTGGAACTTCCACTGGTACCCTAACAGAAGGGATACTTGTTTCATGAGTTCGGAGGAGAATGGCTGGCCGTTATCTGAATACACGACCCTCGGTAATCCATAGCGGGGGAAATACTCACGAACCAACTGCCTGGCAGTGGTCGCGGCAGTGTAATCTGGGACTGGATATGCTTCTGTCCATCTGGACAAAGCGCATACAACTACGAGGACATACTTGAAACCTCGACATCGATCCATCTGAATATAATCCATCTGGAGGACTTCAAAAGGGTGGTCAGGAGGATGGAATCCACCTTGTTCCACCGGGACACCTTTACCTGGATTGAACTGACAACAGATCATACAGGTACGCACTTTCTGCTTGGCTGCTGCTCGTAAATGCTTGTTAAACCAGAGGTTCTGAATACTGTCTAACATGGCTTTTTCTCCTAAGTGTGCTGGACTATGTGCGGTGTTAATAATGACTTGAACCATAGAGTCGGGGAGAAACCATGTGGCTTTTCCCTTCGTCAACCATCCTTGATCTGTCTGGACCCCTCCTTGTTCAGACCATTTCTTGATTTCGTCTGGGGTAGCATGTGACTGTATATCTAGTACATCTTGTGTAGGGTCCTTAACTGTCATACAAGTTGTCTGAACTGGAATGTCTGTCTGTGTCGTGTTAACTGGAATGTCTGGAGTCTGAGCTGTAAGCTTGGCTGTTCGATCTGCCAGGTCGTTACCCTGGGAAATGATGTCAGTGACTTTCGTATGTGCCTTGCACTTCATGATAGCGATAGCTGTCGGTAAATGTATTGCATCTAACAGAGCTTGAATTAGGGGGCCATGCTGAATCTTGGTTCCATGAGAAGTCATGAAACCTCTCTCTTGTCAGAGTACTCCAAAGTCGTGTACGACTCCGAATGCATATCGTGAATCTGTGTATATGTTTACTTTCAGGTTCTTGGCTCGTATGCAGGCTTGGGTCAGAGCGACGAGCTCTGCTGCTTGAGCAGACAGGGTGTCAATACGATGTGTTTCTATAACTTCAGTTTCAGTAGTCACTGCATATGCGGCTACTAGTTCTCCTGTACTTGTTCTCATACATGAACCATCCACATAAAGTGTCAGGTCGGGATCAGGTAATGCAATGTCTGTCAAGTCTTGTCTTGGCTTTGTCATGGTGTTAACAACTTCCCCACAGTCATGTGTGGCAGGATTTGAAGTAACTGAGGGTAACAGTGTAGCTGGATTTAAAATGTTGCAGCGTCTGATTTCTATGTGTGGCTGAAACAATGTCAGTTCATATCCTGTTAAACGTGCAATTGTCAAGTGCTGAGTCTGTGTTCGGTTTAAAAGAACTTCCACAGAGTGTGGAACTTGTACTGTCAGGGAGTGTCCTAACACTATGGAATCACTTTGTCTGATAGCTAGAGCTGTGGCTGCAACGGACTTGAGGCACGCAGGCAGAGCCTGGGCCACCGGATCTAATGTGCTAGAGAAATAAGCACAGGGCTTGTATTGTCCCGCTTGATCTTGTGTGAGAACAGATAATGCAGTACCATCACGTTCAGTGACAAAAAGTGTAAAAGGCTTACTGTAGTTCGGTGTTGCTAGAACAGGTGCTTGGCATAAAGCTTTCTTTAACTCATTGAAAACAAGGGTATGTTCTTGGGTCCAAGGGAGGACAGTCAATGTGGCTGCCTCCTGTGTCGTTAACTGTATCAGTGGCTTGGCTAGATATGCATACTGAGGAATCCATTGTCTGCAATAAGAAGTGAGGCCGATAAAAGCTCGTACCTCCTTCTGTGTCTTGGGCTGTGGAAGATGTGCTATTAACTGGATACGGTCTGGTGTCAACTGCCTACCCCTCTTGGACAGTAAGTGTCCAAGGTAGACCACTTGCTGGACACAGAATTGCAGTTTCGAAGGGGACACCTTGTGCCCCATCTCGGCCAGGAAATACAAGACTGTAAGTGACGCACGTTCGCAGTCACGTTCAGAACGGGCTGTGATTAATAGATCATCGACATACTGGAACAGGGCAGTGTCAGTTGGCATATGAATATTGTCTAGTTGTCTTTTAAGTGCTTGACTGTAAATGCTAGGACTTTCTGTGAAGCCTTGAGGAGCTCGTGTGAATTTATAGCTTCTTCCATTTAAACAGAATCCGAAAAGAAACTGGCTGTCTGGATGAATGGGGACACTAAAGAATGCGTTCTTGAGATCAATAACAGTAAAGAACTCTGCTTCAGAATCAATGGCAGTCAATAGGGAAGAAATATCTGGAACCACTGGGTACTGGGGTATGATACATTTATTAAGTTCTCGAAGGTCAATCACTAATCGATAAACTGGAGGTGCATTGGGATCTGTACGTTTTAGAATCGGAATGATAGGAGAATTACATACATTGGAGTCAGTTTCTACAACTACTCCTTGAGCAATGAGCTCGTCAATAATTTTTGATAAGGCTGCTACAGCCTCAGGTGGCAATTTGTACTGTCGGATTCGTGGTAATACAACACCTTGTTTCAGAGTGACACGATAGGGTGTAATGTGCATACAACCTACATCAGTTGGACCTTGCGCCCATAAATGCTGTGGTACATTCAATAATCTTGGATCAAAATCACGTAATACATAATGACCTTTAAAATCTCGTAAAAACAATCTCACTCCTTCTGGGGAGCAGCATATGACTGCTCCTAATTCTTTCAGGGTCTTAATACCTAGTAAATTCTCTGGACATGATTTCGTGAGTAACAAGTCTGTAGTTCGGGACAATGGACCGACTTCTAGGGAAACTGGTTTCGATATTTCATTAACAATAGGCTTTCCTGAAAATCCAAGGGAAACATTTCTAGAGCCTGAGAGTGGAGCCCCTGGAACCTCGTCATGACTGATGGTAGTCCTACTTGCCCCTGTATCAATCAGAAACTTTCTGTCTTTCCCTAATACTTGACTGTGTACATAGGGACCCTCTTGATCTACAGGAATCTCGATGAGAGGCAAGCCAACCTCCCTCTCTAGGCTGTTTCATGAATACTGCTGATAGTCTGGATATTCCGACTGTGCATACTGGTACATCTGCTGTGTAACGTGTTGTGTGGCAGCTATAGGCTGCGGTACCGTAACTGTCTGTTGTGCATTCTGTGGTGGCTGAGAATTCTGCGGAACTTGTTCTTGTCTAGGAGGACGTGGTCTCTCCTTCGTTTTACCTGTAGCTATGTTGTGTTTCAGAACTGCACATTCGTTTATATAATGACCTGGCTGTTTACAATAATTGCATGTCCCCTTAACGGGAGCTGTAGAATGACTAGTTTGATTCGGACCCCTCTTCTGACTGTCTTGTGGAACAGACTGTGCAACCAGTACTTTCATTTTCGTGTCTTTCATACGTCTCCTTTCGTGTTCCTGCTCCTCCCTGATTCTGTTCTGGTGATATTGTAGCATCTGGAGCATCTGTGACGGAGTATTAGCTTGCCAGGTACTTTCGACTTTCAGTACTCGATTTTTAACTTGTGGTAAAGAATTCTCAACTAGTTTGGTAACAAAAAGATGCGGATACGATTCACTACTTGTTTTCAGACCACTATTAATAATGAAACATTTCTCAAATCTCGAATAAAAATCACTAGTGTCTTCGTCTTGTTTCTGTTTACAGGCTGAGATGGCATCCCAGTCTTCCTTTTTCGTGGCTAGTAATCTTGGCAAGACTTGTATTAACAATTCGGGCAATGCTTTGGCTTTATCCCCAAGACCGGTACCTGGAACTCGTGTATTATCTTCAGTCTCTAATGCGGTCCAATCTATCTTTTTCTCTCCCACCTCCCATTCTTTTTCTTTAAGTTTTTCATATATGCCCGCAGGCAACAGGACCTTTAACATTTTAATGATATCAGGATACGTGTATTCTCCCATACGGAGCATGTCTTTTAATTCACGATGGAACCCTGCTGGATCTTTATCGTGACAAGGTATTAACTTTTTCATTTCTAAGAGTTCTATTTTCGTGATAGGGGTGTAAACAAATACTCGTTCTAGATCACCCCCCTCTCCCTTAACTGGGTGTACTTCTCGCAACGGATTCTGTCTGTCTATATAGAATGATTTTCTTTCTGGGGGTGGAACAGGAACAAAATGTGGATTCAGGAACGTTCTGTATTTATGGCGCTGTTCTAAAATGACACTAATTAAATCGGTACCTAGACCTTTCCATCTGTTTAGGAATAACTTGTTCAGTACATCATACAAAGGACCTGGATCAGAATGCTGATCCTCATACAGTGTAATGAGGTGCTGGATCATATACATACCCACCAGACGCTGCTCGGCTGGGGGCAGCTTCAGAAACGTTTGGGCCACTATTTCATCAGAAAACGTGGTAGAATCACTAGTCCATCGGACTGCTGATCGGGCTAGTTCTTGTTCATGCATGGTACTAAGCTCACTATAACCTATTCGTAGTTTCAGAATTTTATCGGTGGCCTGGAATACTTGTTCTAGAGAACACTGTTCTGGTACGGGAGGAGGAAAAACTTTCTTGTAATCTAGACGTGAATGTCTGTCGGAAAATCTAGTTCTACCTGCATACGCTATTCTGTCGGGATTCTCGCTGTCTACCTCTTCACTTGAAGAGTCATTCTCTTTCTCGGTTGCTCTTTTTGCTTCCTCCTTCTGGTGTATACTTATAATTTCCTTACGAATTTTCCTGTACATACTTTCTATACTACCTTGTGTCTTATGTTTTCCCTCGGCTATATTGTCACTCCACCTAGTCAGGGCTTTCATCTCGTCTTTGTCTTTATCAGGATAGTCCTGTTCTCTTATTAAACAGTTAACCAAGAACTGTAAAATCATATTTTGAATCTCGACCTTTCTGTGTGCCATAGCTTCGTGAATACTTTCTGAATTCTCCCCTGTACGGATAAAATGATATATTCTGTCTAGATGTTCCTTCATATCGGGCAGGGTGGCCAAAAAGTTGGCAACTCGTCTTAAACGTACCGAATATAACATCATGTGATCTTCGCCTGGAACTGAATCATATATGCAGTCTGTAAGGTGTCGCTTGAGGTCTGCGTATGTAGTCACTTTTGGCGTACGCTGTAACGCTG
Organism: Lissotriton helveticus; assembly: GCF_964261635.1. NCBI lineage: Eukaryota > Metazoa > Chordata > Amphibia > Caudata > Salamandridae > Lissotriton > Lissotriton helveticus. The sequence goes on from NC_136062.1 coordinate 278,659,088, forward strand.
CGTCTCTCAGCGTCATTCGTTTTACTTGAGGCGGGGTGGTAGGAGCACCTCCCCCCGCTCCTCCTGAACTGGAATCGTCAGTTAATACTGAACGGGCTGGTAAAGTAACTGGCAAAACGGGCACACGTAATGTGGGCTGGTCCGGGAGTACTGGCACATTAACGGGGTCCCCGGAACCAGTGGCTGGAGGAACAGGAATTACATTATTAACAGGGTGCTGAGGGTGAGCAGGCGGAATAGGATTTGCATATTCTGGGACTGTATCGTCCAAATAGGACGAAAGGAAAATTTCAGCTGCAGTCTGTTTATGACGTAGCTTAGTCGGGACCAATGGTGGCGGTAAATTACAGGGTACTTCCGGGGTTGCCTTCGGCAAGCCCTCGGCAAGCAGAGGATACATACCTTTAATAAGGGCATTTCTCTGTCTGTCTGACTGTTCTGCTCTAACTCGTTCACCTTCTTCTAGAAGTTCCCTTTCTTGGGCTTTTTCTGAGGATTCCCTACTTAATTCTGCTTTTCTGAAATCTTTTTCGGTTCTTCTATGAGATTCTTTACGCCATAATTCTATGGCATCTTTCTGGGATTGTCTGGCTTTCTTTTTCCATAATGCTTCTTCTACTCGCATGATGCACTCGGCATCCCATGTACCTGATACAGGCCATCTATATTTCTCTTCAAGATTCTTTGTATAATCCACCCATAAGTCTAGATATAATATGGCATCTAAGCCATGCTTGTGATACATAAAAATGTCCAGGACTGTCCCTAGGAGGGACCGGAACTGCTTCTTCGAGTAACCCTTTTCTGGTTTTTATCTGACATAACTTTGAAAACAGAGGCATAACTGAGTCGTACTTGAATTAAACACAATACACAATAATCACAGTAATGAATTGGCAAACAAATCACTCATACCACGACATAAAAATACATTAATAACAGTTCGAACAGAATACTACCTGATACACTGAAAACATAACGCTTGAATTTCTCGAGAACGGACTTACTAGAATTACTGGATGCACTGCTAAAACAGTACAGAACATACCGGTCTCATAAAGAGACACGTCATACCGTATCCACCTAGGTGAATACTTCGGACTGGATCTGCGTACCCAAACCCATCGGACCAGGGACAAACTAATGAACCTGTCTAGATACTTCCCCCGCAACGGTACTCACCGGGAAGCAGAAACTGAAGGCCTCGGACTGGACTGGAACTGCTACGACGTCTGGTTACTACGCATGCGCTTCGAACTTCGGTGCTTCGGAAACAGGTGGGCCTCCGGATACCTCGGACCTTGCTCTCTCGGCTTGGGCTCTGGTTGGGACGAACCGCATTCCTCACCGCCTCGTCTGGATGCCGGACCGCAGTCTCCGTCTCCTCCGTGGGCCTGAGGGAGACTTGATGAAGCAGAAATATCTGCACGTGCACGGTAGAGTTCCGTCACGGCTGTAGAAGGGTCAGGGGGCCTGCGTTACATCGCCGGCGCGTGGGGAAGGGGCTCTTCCCTGTTCGGGCGCCATTATGTGGTAAATAAATAATTAATTACCGGTAATATTTTTCTATGCATTCAATAAAACAGATAGCTCAATAAATAAGAGGCAGGATCCGGGGTATCTGAGTTGAACAGGCTTTAATCAGGCACAAGGGAAGGGACAGGATCGGAACAGCCTAAAATAGAATGGCATGGAATGGCAGCTGCAACGTTTCATTAACAGTACATGATATATATAGTAAAACGTTACAATTGCATTGAATACAGTAGGCGTAACAAGTGACAAACGTAAGATAAGAACACATGGGCGTAAAAAGAAGGCGTGCACAAGGCGTGCACGAAGACATGTGATGAGAACGTCACAGAAGTGTCATAAATGGGTGGATACATGGAGGGGGCTACCTGGGCAGCTGGAACCTTTGACCTAGTGGTGCGCGCAAACGGACCATGACGTGTAACTGGGGAGAGCTGGGGGCTCTGACTTCTACACTAGAAGAGGAGACGAAAGTCTGAGATGTCAGGACGACATGTACCTATAGCATATCTGGTATCTTGTGTTTGGAGTACATGTTGATAGAATCTAAAAGTCATCAGAGTAAAGGCTACTTGACACTAAGACTGGTGCATGCATATATTCTTTGTGTATTGCGTGTGCTATGAATCTTCCATGGATATAAATACAGTAATTCACTTGCATGGAGACAGGAAGACTAGACTATAGCTGAAGATGTTTATGCGGTTCGTTAGCTTAGGAATGTGAAGACGGAGAGCTGAACTGATAACTGTAGGCATAACATATTCTTGGCAGGCAGGCAGAGCCAGGCCGGGCACCGTGCTGCGCGGCAGGAAGTAAGCGAAGGGTCAGGAATGCGGGAGGGGCTGCATCGCTCCTCGGAGTGGGTTCAGGAGACTGGAGCTTGAATCTCATGTTCAGGCCCTTTGAGGCCTAGAAACGGGGACAATTCGATGAATTAACGTGCAAAATGTAAAACGTTGGCAACATAGGCCTGATACTCGTTGCTTTCACAGAGACTGGATAACTAACATACTAACGTTGGACACAACTATGATTGCGTCTTTAATCGATCATAGGGGGATATATGCATGTCGATCATGCACATATAACATAGGATGGGGAACACGTAGGCACACATGACAAGGCAAAATTCAATTTTCCTCATTGCGATGGTGCATGTATTGGTGCTAGAGAGCACAACGTGAACCTGAGCTAGGAGAGCACAGAAATGCTGAATTTTTTGTATATATGGAGTATTTCTGTTAGCTCCCTTTCATGAAACGCAGTGCAGTAAGTTCCTGTGCAGAGCTGCGTTGCATAAAATTATAGTAAATCTGCTACAGAATATATTAGGGGCACATACACATTTAAGAGATGTTTCTGGGATTGGATAGTGGTTGAAAAGTTTTAAAGAGGGTCCCAATTCATTTTTCTGTCACAAATATAATGGGATTTCCTATAGAGTTTCTTTTTTGTGTGTGAAAACGCTGAATGGAGCATCATCATTCGTTGCCTTTTGTTAATTTGTATAAAAATCCATTCAGCCATTTTGGATATAAAATAAAAAATAATTGATTGACCAATTCACATGGTAAATTGCCTATATTTTTCAAAAAGTTTGTGAGCACTCATTGGAGCATGCGCTGACTTCTAAACACCAATGGGCATGAGCTGGTCACCCCATATCAACAAGATGGTTCTTAGCCATAAAAGGGTAGGGGGTGCGCTGTTAAGGGAGTATCGCGTTTCATCCAAACAGTCCGTGGCACCAGCAATTGACATCTACAAAGCAAGAGGAGTCACTGCAGCGTTATACGGGGCGGAGCTATGGGGTCTCTGTAACTTGGAGGCTCTATCTAAGTCGGAGAGCACATTTTTGAAAGACCTATTGGCTCTCCCCTTGAGCACCCCAACAGTTCCGGTGCTCTTGGACGTGGGCTGTAAATCAATCAGGGACCAGGCTCGCCTCCGGCCGCTGCTTCTATGGGCCCGCTTGTGAAGGGTCCCAGGACTGAAATCCTATGCCGATGGGCTGTCTGAGGTGATGGGAATGGGGGGCTGGCACAAGATTAAGTGGTTAAGGGATATCAAAGACCTCCTGGGGGAACTGGGTTTGGGGGCTTCTTGGGCTACAAAATCTGCCCCACCCAAAGCTACCCCGAAAAAACTATATTGGGAATGGGTCTCCTCCCAACTTATCGGTAACCCCCGTCACTGCAACTCCACCGCAGCTTTTCTAAGAATCAAGGACGTGGTGGCCTATGAACCCTATCTGGATTTGATCACCATGCCAATTGATAGGGCTCTTTACTTTAGGTTCAGAGTGGGCACTCTTCCGATAGGGGTTCTCCTTTCCAGATGGAAAATGCCTGTGCAGCTATCGCCATTTTGTGCCCTCTGTTTTACAAGGCCCGAGACGGTGACACATATCCTTTTTGAATGCCCCGATTATTCCCGACCAAGAAGGTGTTGGCTCAAACCTCTATTTAGACTATTAGGGACACGCCAGCACTTGGTGGCGTTACGTATTTTATTTTAACTGATACTTCCCCCCCTATAGTTTGTGGTGTCTCAAAATTTTTAAGATGGGCTTGGTTGATTCGCTCCAAAAGACTGTCTATTTCAATTTAATCCATTTTTAATTAACTTATTTGTATGTATCATCGGTATTTTTTATTTGTTTTAATCCTTGAATGTATTTTTAAATTGATGATCTGCGGTTTTAAATATGTATCTAATGCTTTCAAGATATATCTGCATATCGAAATAAAGCTATCAACCAACCAATGGGCATGCACAACACCCTGCGGATGCTCTTTGAACGCTTAGTAGTTTTCTCCTCCCAATGTTTGTAAACAATGAGAAAAAAAGAAAAGAAAAACAAGGTCTAAAATAAAGTAGCATGGTGGGAGACCTGATGCTACATTATTCACAAGTGATCATAAAAGGCAGACCGTTTATGACTATGTCTCTCCAGAGATAAAGGAAAAAAGACCTTCTACAATGGGCCCCTCTAGTTGGGACAGGACATAGAGGACTAATCATTATCCCCAACCTACCGGAGGGTGTGGGGCCTTACCTCCATTTCCAGCCCTGCTAGGGGTCAGGTAGGGGAAATACTGAACGCCTCCTCCAACTATGGCAAAATCCAGGGAACTGGTATATACTAAACCCTCCAACCCTTGCCCAAGGGCAAGAGGGAATGGCCCCCACTCTCTTGCCTTGCCTACAAGTGAGGGTGAAATACCCACACTCTCTCCTGCCTTGCAAACATCATAAAAGATGTTGTTAAAAAATAAGCCATAGGATTTACTTACAAGACACAACTTCCACTTTACCAGTTAATGTTTGGGGATACATGGAGTGCACAGATAGGGTAGCGTGAAACACAGGATCTAAAAGCAGGCTGAGGCACACAGAGGGCTTCCGGGGGCTGGTCACAAACACAAAGAGGGCCTTCTGGAGGTGGGGGCTCATAGAGATCCAGCAGGGCAAGTCATGTTGGTACAAGGAGGGTCCTGCAGCCAGAAGTAGTGGGCACACACAGGATCTGCAGCAGTATGGAGGATTACACACAGGAGCACCAGGGGTGAGATAGGGCAGCACACACGGATCGCATTGGGGCAGGGATACAGAGTGGTGCCAGAGGGCACGGAGATGGGATGAAAGGGAGGTGGGAGCACAGACAGGGCCGGACTGGGAACCAAAACTGTCCCTGGCAAAGTGCTCGGCCACCCTATTCCCCATGGGGGGAGGGAGTTGGGGGTGCCGCCGAACTCTTTTCCAGGGCCGGTTTTCTGCCGATTTTGTTACAGGGACGATTTTGCTGCAAAAACGGCCGTGTAACAAAAACGGCCCCCAGGGGCCCAAAACTGGCCCCCGCCCATGTGGAGCACCAGGGGATTGCCTGGTGCCCACTACGGCCAGTCCGGGCCTGGGCACAGATCGGAGACTGCTGGTGTGAGGCAGAGAGAAACAAAGGTGCGGCACAAAGTGAGGAATGGACAGGCAGGATCCAGGTGTGTGGAGAGGAACAAAAGTTAACGCCAGGGTTGGGACAAGGTGGCACACTGGGTCTGCAGAGGGTGGGAACACAAAAAGGATACAGAGGGGCGAGTAGCACAAAGACAGGATGTACGGAAGGCAGAGAGCAAACAAAGGTGGTGCAAAGGGAGCAGGGTACATATAGCATCTATAGGAAGCGGGCAGGATGACACATAGGGATCATTAGGAAGGCAGCTAGGCTCACCAGCCGCATAAAATCAATATCATATCATCCATCCACACCACCAGCACCATAAACAAATACATCCACTAGTACTGGCATAAGTCAACACAAGCAACATCAGGCATCAACTCATGCACCTCACATGTCATATCACGAAGAGAGACTGGGCATGGTTTATCAGAAGCAGCGATTACCCTACCTCTCTCCCCTAAATAGCATACCCTCCACGTGAAGGGGAACAAGACTGAGGATAACGCAACCTGGGGAAATTTGGGGTAATGAGAGAGAGACAGATTTTAGGGGTTCCTGTAAATAAAGCAGGTTACTAGGGTAATTCATAAGCGGCATAGCCCTTCCATGCCACTAAATATTGTCATTGCCCCCAAACTCTTTTAGAATCTAGCAACTCAATCAATTCGCATTTAAAGGTCCCATCAATCATGACTCTAGATGGTCATGCAGTGGCAAATGTATGAACCCTTTGCAAATGGGAATCAGAAACTCACAGGATGAATATGCCACAATGAGGGGAAGGGTAGACTCATGGCTCTGGAACCTACTAACCCTTTTATCTTGAAAAAACCCACAAAACAATGGAAAACATTAGGATGAGACCCTGGGATGGACAGATTTTTACAGGGAAGCCAAACCGGGTCTCCTATCGCATAATTAGGGAGAGGTAGTCCATGACAATCTGAAACTTATTTTCACTCTGCCTTTGCTTTCTGAACTTCTTTAATGCTAATTTCTGGACTGTGTGTGCAATAGGGCCTGTACTGTAAGATTCTGTGAAGGGGCAAGAACTTCTCGCCAGATGTGGGGATGATAAACATAGGGGCAGTAAAATAGGGAGAATTCTAAGGTTGAGTGCAAGGAGTTGTATGTAAACTCGTCAACGGATAAACACTGTAATCATTCTGTCTGGTGCTGCATGAGCTAACACCTCAAGCACTGTACTAAAGTCTGATTAAGACTTTCAGTCTGATTATAGATGGCAACTAGTGAAAGTGAATTAACAAATCTCCAATCTTTCCAAGAATACGCAATTATCTCTTATGATCCCCTCAGGTAACCCACATAGCCTACAGATTTATTTTAGGAAAATGTGTGCAAGCTCACGGGTAGTGGGCAACATGTTTAGAGGAATTAAATAGCTGGCCTTTGTGCAGTAATCAGTCACCATTATTATTCCCCCAGATTTAGGGAGTCCCACAATGAAGTCCATTGATATTTGTGTCCGGTCTAGGGCTGAGCAATCGCTGTTACAGTCATGCTGGTTTGCTTTGCACATTTGGGGCCTGAACATATATGTTCCATGAAGTCTTCCATACATCTTATTGTGTTGATTCAGCTTGGGCCACCAACACTTCCGCTGGACGAATTATTGGGTCTAACTAAATCTGGAGTTGATTTTGGATTTCTAATGGCAGAACTTCTTCTTTGGGAGTACCTTGTAGGAGAAGGATTTTAGAAGGTACAGTTACTGGAATGGGCTCCTCTGATGTTCTAGAGAGCGCATCCGCCTTGCCGTGGCAAATACGAGGGTGATGGGATACAGTATACTAGAATCAGGAAAACAATAGAGACTAGGGTTCACAGTGATTTACACTAAAGTATACTGAAAATACAACCATTGCTATATTTTGAGACATGTTTTAGAGAGGGAAAAATGTTGTGATTATAAAAACATGAATAGTGTTTAGCAGAACTCGCGGAGTAACATGAAAACTCTGCGAACGGATGAAAATCAGCACGTCACGCAGCTCACATTGATTTTTAGCACTGGGAGCTTGTTCCACACTGAAAAATCTGTGAGAACTACACCTCAAGGCGTGTCAGAGGGTTTCTGCTTCTTAAGTTTGTTTTGCTGCCGCTCAAGTAGACTTTCTATTCGAGCAGCAGTTTTCTCACAGCGAATGGTCGCGACTGCCTAGGAAAATCTTGCAAGGTGCCCTCCTTAAACGCGAAATTAACACTAGGGTATGCCAATACGCGCTTGTGCTTGCCAACTTACAGTTGCCGCCCCGTGCGAGAATAAAAACTCCAGCATGAGTTTTGCTGAAACTCCGAATTACAATCCTAACATGGAGTGGGCAATAATCTGCAAACTCCGCAGGGAGAGCAGAATTTATCACCCACTCCTAAAAAAGAATAAATATTTTGCCAACAGCATTCAACAGAAATTGCATTAGGTGCATTGCATGTCTCCGTTGATTAAAGATACATTACAATCCTAACATGGAGTGGGCAATAATCTGCAAACTCCGCAGGCCGAGCAGAATTCAACACCCACCCCTAAAAAAGAATAAATATTTTGCCAACGGCATTCAACAGAAATTGCATCAGGGGACTTTGCATGTCTCCGTTGATTAAAGATACATTTTGAATATTCTGGACAGCTAAAAAGAGAATAGCATAGTACTGGCTCTTGCTTCATTACATTATATATATATATCTATATATATCTATATATATCTATATATATATATATATATATATATATATATATATATATATATATATATATATAGATATATATATATATATATAGATATATATAGATATATATATAGATATATATAGATAGATATATATATTACCTACCTACTTGAATTGGTTGTTGTAACTGGTATGGGTATCTCAATTTTTTTGAAAATTTTAGTTTCTATTTTTGAATATGTGTTTCAAGGGTTACATTACAGTGAAAGGAGGTCTGTCACTCTGTCACAAGGATGGTGTCATCTGTGATGTTATGAGTGATGTCACTGACCATGTCATGAGTGATGTAATATGTGACGTCATCAGCAGTGCATTGCACGCGCAAGTTATAGTGAGTCCAACTAACTATAACATGGGAATTTCAATGGTTTTATGCGAGTAAAATTTCCAGCTAACTATAACTGGTGTGAAACCTATGGTTTTTTCAGTGAATATATATATGTTTATTTTTTTACCTACTAGCGGTCACCAGTAGGTAGTTATATCTACAACCTAGTTTCCATAGGAAAAACATTTTTTGATTTACTAATGACTTTGGCGTCTTTTGACGACTCTCTGCGAAATTCTCCCCAAAAAAAGTCTATCAAGGTCAGCTCCTATCCTGAAGGTTTAGAGGTGATTCATCAAGCGGGGGCTGAGAAAAAAGGGGGGTCCCAAAATGCGTTTTCCCCATGTTAAAATTCCCTAGGAAATTTTGCGACGAGCTACAGCCCGAACTGCTGAACGGATTTACCGCAAATTTGGAAGAAAGGTAGAGCTTGGTTTAGGAAACAACCTTTTTAGATTGAGGACTCGTCGCACTGCTGTAAGCAGTGGGCGGAGCTCTGAAGATTTTATGTTTCTTGGTGTAGGGGGCTTGAACCCGCCCCTCTTCTCCATTGGCTGGCTTCCTAAACGGAGGCCAGCCATCGGAGGAGAGGAGCGTCACTCGGTTGAAGCCCCGTCTCTTTCGGATTCGGGGGCGTGTTTTTTGCGTTCTTTCTACCTGTGACGTCATCCGTCACTCAGAACGCAAAAAACACGCCCCGATTCCGAAATTTTTGGAGTTTTGGGGCCGCCATTTTGCTGCTCGGTAAAACCAGGAGAGCAGTGTTTACCAAGGACATGAGGTAACTATCACTTGTCTTGCCTCTGCAACCCTGTTTGTGCCGTTTGTCGCGCCCCTGCCCCCGTGCCTGCCAACTATCACCGGGACCTCCATGTCTCCATTTCAAGTCATAATCCATAAACGTTTTTGTCTTGGATGGGTTGTCTCCGAATTGGGACGCCTGTACGGGCATTCAGTTTTAAAGGGTGGTTGTCTTCTTTGTGATGCAAGCGAGGGTGATTTGTTCTTTCTGCGCCTAACGACCCCCCTCCCTATACTCCTTTCGTTTTCGCATTGTAACTGCGGTCCCATGAGGCTTGTTGACTTTCTGCTTGCTTTCCTCTGAAGAGTACAAGGATGCTTTCCTCCTCTTTGACCGCAGCGGCGATGGCCGGAGCCAGTGTGGTGACGTCATGCGGGCCTTGGGCCAGTATCCCACAAATGCAGAGGTCCTTAAGGTGCTGGGAAACCCCAAATCAGAGGGTGAGGGTTTGCGGAACCCAGTCACTGTTTGTTGGGTTGTGTTAGAACTGGGGGTCTCTAGTTGGCAGAGGTAAGTACCTTAGACCAAGTAGGGACCCTTGCTTCTAGTCAGGGTGAAGGAATAACCCTCTGAGATAACCCCTGCTCACCCTCTAGGTAGCTTGGCACGAGCAGTCTAGGCTAAACAGAGGCAATGTGGACAATATTTGCACTTAACACAACAATAATCCCCAATCCACCACAAACTGAGACCACACAGGTAAGTATATTTTATAAAAATATATAACTTTATCTAGTTTCAGCAAGGTCAATAAAGCAGTTGCACACCAACCACTTCATCAATAGAATGTTGCTCTTAATCTTAATGGTTGTACTTAATCAGGAAGTTTCTGTATAAAAACGATAGTCTCAAGTCTCTGGCTTTCTCAATACCCAAAGACGAGGGATACTGAGTTCTTTGATGTAAGCTCTAAAAACGAGCAGTAAACACAATGTTAATCCGAAAGAATGGGCCACAGGAATCAGCCCCTACTGCTAGAACTCCTAAGCGCTACAAGCACGTCTCACCCGAGGTTCGGGGAACTCCTTTTCCCTCATACGGCACCTCTTACTCACTCAGGCGCCCTCCGCTGGCAGGCGCTCACTCGCGCTCGGGCCCGGCCGGTCTCAGCAGGCTCTCCGCCCGCTCTCAGTCCTTTGGGGAGCGGCGGGGAGCAGAGACGGCAGGCCGGGGGCTCGAGCACCTCTCTGGATCCCTCGGCGAGGGCGGGTCAGTCTTCCCCGGTCCCGGCGGTGATTAAGGCGATTCCTCGGCTCTCAAAGAGCTTCCACGAAACCAGCCAATCCTGTCGCGGCGCTTCTGCCGAGCCCTCCGTGACGTCACCGCAGCCTTGGGGGGAACCGGCCAATCCGGTCGCGGCACTTCTGACGAGCCCCTCTGAGCGCGAGGCCGCCAACCAATGGCAGCGCGGCCTCGCCAATGACGCTAGGCTCCACGGGCCAATCCCGTCGCGGCGTTAGTGAGGGGGCTCGGCTCCCTCAGCCAATGGGAGCACGGCGGCTTCGTTCTTCGCCGCTTCAGCTCCCCAACGATCGGCAATCTTCTGGAGATATTCCTGGCCCCCGGGCAGCGGCGGTGACGCAGCCCACAGTTGTTTTCAGTGCGCCTTGCACTGGGAAGGCCCACCAACCTCCGCTCTTCACCCCACACGTGTCGATGAACATGTCGATCTCGGCCACACGGCAGGCTGGGTCAGCGCGGCGCCCTCACTCAGATTAGAGAGCAGCCAGTGCGCTACAGAGCCTAAACACAGTGTTTCACGATCTTTTCACCACGCAGCAGCTTCAGGGGGCACAGCAGAGTTTTGTAGTCCTTGGGCAACCTTTATGTCCCTGGGTTGCAGACAGGGGGCCAGCTCCTCTCAGGCCCTTGGAGATTCAAGTTTGTAGACACAGCACACAGCAAAGTCTTGGCAGTTTCAAGCAGGTAGGGTCACAGCACACAGCAAAGTCCCTTTCTCCTCCTCAGCTTTCAGTTGCACGGCAGAACAGGTCAGCCCTTAGAGCACACAGCAAGGCAATCTTCCTTTAGTTCCCCAGCAGTCCTTCTTCCAGCAGAGGTTCCTTCTTGATTGTAGAATCTTGGAATCTAATCTACTTTAGTCAGGGGTCCTTCCCTTATACCCCTCAAAGTCTTTGAAGTCCTTTGAAGTCTTTGTGCACGTCGGCCCTGAGCCCGGTCTAAACCAGTTCTGGGGGTTGCGGAGCGCTGGGTGTTTCTGGTTTTCTTCTTCCTGTCAGCTTCTGGGTCAGAGGTGTCAGTTGGCCGGCAGGAGCATGGTGGTCAGGCAGACACAGCCCGGCACTATCAGGCGCTTCCTCCTCCCACCTCCCTAGCAGCAGATGCAGCCTTTCACCCACGGGCTGACTCCGGCCCCCTCCTCCGGGGGCTATGCAGCCCCTGTCACACCCAGACCAGACAGGCATTCCACAAACCCAGGCACACAGAAAGGTTTAGACAAGAGAACAGCCACTTTCTAAAAGTGCTATTCTCCATCACAGGATTTGAAAACAACCTTCACTAAAAGATGTGTTATTAAATTCTGAGTTCAGGCATATCTTTCACTTATGTCCCATCTTGTTCCTATGGGAAGATAGGCTGGTATCCCATGGGACCAACCTCCTCCATGCTCTACCTTATCCATACACTGCATCCTGCCCAGGGGGGTACCTTGAGCCTTCCATAGGGGTGTCTGATGTGCACAGACAGGGAAGGGTTAGGCCCAGCCAGTGGGGACACTGACCAGGAGGACATGGCAGTCACTGACTGCACACAGGCCCTGCGCTGGCAGGCCTGAGTCACCTTTTTAGGGCTACTCATGTGGGTGGTGCAATCTGAGCTGCAGGCCCACTAGTGGCATCTGTCATCACCAGCCCTGGCACACATAGTGCACTTTACTAGGGACTTCATGGTGATGCAAATATGCCAATCATGTATATTTAATCAATATGGCAATTTACAGAGGGAGCACTTACACTCTGGCACTGATCAGCAGTGGCAGAGTGTCCAAAGCATCTAAACCAGCAAAAACGAAATCCAGCACAGCATCAAAAACACATGAGTCAGAGGCAAAAAGATGGGGGGAAGAACCACGCCAAAGGTGTCAGGTCTAACACGTGTCCCCTCCAGCTGAAAGTGGGGAGAACTACCCAACCTCTTGGGAGTCCTCATCACTAAGGCGGAAGAATCTGGACAGACCGTCAGCATTGGCGTGTTCTGTACCAGGGCGGTGCTCCACCGTAAAGTCCATCCCCTGTAGGGAAATGGACCACCTCAACAGTTTTGGATTCTCACCCCTCATCTGCATTAACCATCTGAGGGGCCTGTGGTCGGTCTGAACACGGAAGTGAGTCCCAAACAGGTAGGGCCTCAGCTTCTTCAGAGCCCAGACCACAGCGAAAGCTTCTCTTTCAATGGCACTCCATTTCTGTTCCCTGGGGATTAGCCTCCTGCTAATGAAAGCCACTGGTTGGTCTCCTCCCTCATCATTGATCTGTGAGAGTACTGCTCCCACGCCTTGTTCTGAAGCGTCGGTTTGCACAATGAACTCACTGGAAAAGTCGGGTGCCTTAAGCACCGGTGCTGTGCACATGGCAGCTTTGAGGGTGTCAAAAGCAGTTTGACAGGCCTCAGTCCAATTCACTTTCCTGGGCTGATTTCTAGATGTCAGCTCTGTCAAAGGGGCTACAATGGTGCCATAACCTTTGACAAACCGTCTGTAATACCCGGTGAGACCTAAAAAGGCTCTCACCTCAGTCTGGGTCTTGGGGGGCTCCCAAGCCAGAATGGTATCAATCTTTGCCTGTAGGGGCGCCACCTGGCCGTTCCCTACCTGGTGTCCCAAGTACACCACAGATCCCTGCCCTATCTGGCATTTACTGGCCTTGATAGTGAGGCCTGCCTTCTGCAGAGCCTTCAACACTTCAGTGAGGTGTTGCAGGTGTTCCTCCCAAGTGGAGCTGAACACAGCAATGTCATCCAGGTAGGCTGCGCTGAATTGCTCCAGCCCCGCCAGTACCTGGTTGACCAATCTCTGAAATGTGGCAGGGGCATTTTTCAACCCAAAGGGCATGACACGGAACTGGAAGTGCCCCTCTGGCGTTGAAAATGCTGACCTCTCCTTGGCCCCCTCAGTTAAGGCAATCTGCCAGTACCCTGAAGTCAAATCAAAAGTGCTCAGGTACTGGGCAGCTCCCAACCGATCCACCAGCTCATCAGCTCTGGGGATGGGGTGCGCGTCAGTCTTGGTGACCGCATTGAGCCTACGGTAGTCCACGCAGAACCGAAGTTCTGGGGTGCCACCGGGGATAGCAGCTTTCTTAGGCACTAAGACCACTGGGCTAGCCCAGGGGCTGCTGGAGGGCTCAATAACCCCTAGCGCCAATATCTTGGAAACTTCTTCCTTGATGCTAGCTCTGACCTTGTCAGCCACTCTGTATAACTTCTGTTTCACAGGCAGACTGTCTCCAGTGTCCACATTGTGGACGCACCACTTGGTGACACCTGGGGTCAGGGAGAACAGGGGGGCGAACTGACCCAAGACTTGGCGACAGTCCTCCTGCTGCTCTGGGGTCAGGGTGGGGGAGAGAACCACACCATCCACTGACCCATCTTGCTCCTTGACTGCCAGGAGGTCAGGGAGAGGATCACTATCCTCCTCCCCTCCAGCATCTGTAGCCATGAGCATAGTCACTTCAGACCTCTCAAAGTGGGGCTTGAGGCGGTTCACATGTAGCACTCTCAGGGGCTGCCTGGGAGTCTTCAGGTAAACCAAATAGGTAACCTCACTCTTGCGCTCCACCACCTCATATGGCCCAGACCACTTGTCACGGAGCGCACAAGGCTCCACTGGCGCCATCACCCATACTTTCTGACCAGGGTGGAACTCAACCAGAGAAGTGTTCTGGTCATACCATCTCTTCATTTCCTCCTGGCTAGCCTCCAGGTTCTCTTGAGCGAGCTTCCTGAAGCGCTTAGTCTGGTTGCGAATGGCCAGCACATAGCTGAACACATCCTGAGGGGTTTTCCCGTGGGACTTCTCCCACCCCTCCTTCACCAGAGTGAGAGGCCCTCTGACAGGGTGGCCATACAGCAACTCGAAGGGACTGCCCTAAGGATTTCTGAGGCACCTCCCTGTAGGCAAACAACAGGCATGGTAACAAGACGTCCCATTTCCGCCTCATGGGCTCTTCCAGGCCCATAATCATGCCCTTCAATGTGCGGTTGAATCTCTCAACCAACCCATTTCCTTGAGGGTGGTACGGAGTGGTGAATTTGTATGTCACCCCACACTCCGCCCACAGGGACTTCATATACCTAGAAATGAAGTTGGTCCCCCTGTCCGAGACCACCTCCCTGGGAAATCCCACCCGGGAAAAGATTCCCATCAAGGCACGGCCCAACACTGGGGCTGTGACTGTCCTGAGCGGGATGGCTTCCGGGTACTGAGTGGCATGGTCCACCAAGACCAGGATAAACCTGTTGCCTAGGGCTGTCTTGGGGTCCAGGGGCCCCACGATGTCAATGCCCACCCGCTCAAAAGGGGTGCTCACCACAGGAAAGGGTTGGAGGGGTGCCACGCACTTCCTTCCGCTCTTGCCACTGGCCTGACAAGTTTGGCAAGATTTACAAAAGGCAGAGACGTGCTTCTTCATCTGGGGCCAGTAGAAATGGGTGACAAGCCTGTGATAGGTCTTGTCTTGCCCCAGATGTCCTGCGAGAGGCACGTCATGAGCCAGACCCAGTAGGAAGTTCCTGAAGCGCTCGGGTACTACCAGCACACGGGCTGAACCGGGCTCAGCGAACTTAGGCTCACTATAAAGTAAGTCATCCTCCCAGTAGATCAAATGCTCCTTGGACCCCAGGCCTGCTGCCGCACACCAATGAGAGAAGAGCACTCCTTCTGAGCCTGGCAGAATTCCTCCCTGGAGGGACCACCCTCTTGCTGCCACTGGGACAGCTCAGGCAATTCCCCTAGTTTGGCCACCTGCTCCCCTGTAGGTTCCAGGGCATCCCCCTCCGGGTCTGCTTCCTCCTGGACCGTGGGAACAGTGGGGGCTGGTTTCCCGCGCCCTCTACCCCTTCCTCTCTTGGCAGGTCCCTGGGCCATTGTTCCAGGCTCCAGCTCTGCTAGACCGCCCTCTCTGGCTGTCATTGCACGGGTGGACACACAGATCCACGCAAGCAAACCCAACATCTCCAAGTGAGTCCTGTGCTCCACCTCTTTCCATGGGGAGCTCTCCAGGTCATTACCTAATAGACAATCTACAGGCAAGGCATCACTTACAACAATTTCCAAAATACCGGAGACCCCTCCCCATTCAAATGGAACATTTGCTAACTTGCAGTAGCGCACTGAACTGTCAGATGCCACCACAGGCCGGAGTACCTTGGAAACAATTTGCTCTTCAGACACCCACCGACACCTGACAGATGTCACGCTGGCCCCTGTGTCTCTCAGGGCCTCTATTTCCTGTCCATTGATGGTCACCTTCTGCCCGTATTTCTTAGTGTTTTGGGGCAGCAAAGTTTCCTGGGCCATCTCTTGGTCTCCTAGAGAGACAAGGGTCATCAATGCTAACCCCTTCTGCCCACTAGAAATCAAATCCCCTCCCAAAGCTACACTGGCTAACGCCGGAGCTGGAGCACCAGTGGGTGCTGATTTCTTCTTTGGACATTTGGGGGCAATGTGCCCCACCTTCCTACATGAATAGCAAGTAAGTGGGCCCCTTTTGTCCTGCGTGCCCTTAGGGGGCCAGGCCTTCTTAGGCTTGGGGGGTGAGACACCTTCTCCTGGGAACCATTTTGGGGCCCTTTAGAAGACTCCTTCTGATTACCCATGTCCCCCCCACTCTTCTGCTGGGGACCCTGTCCACCTTTGGCTGCGGTACTTACCACCCCCTTGTGGACCCTGGTGCTAGTCCAGCGGTCCGCCTCTTTAGCAAGCTCACTGGGGTCAGTTAACTTGCTATCCAAAAGATGCTGGCGCAGCTCTGGAACACATAAACTACTTAAGTGCTCCCAACTAATCAAGTGGCACAACCCCACATAATCAGTAACTTTGCTGCCCTTTATCCAACCTTCCAGTGCACGCGTGTACATACTCACACACTCCACCCAAGTACTTGAATCAAGCTTCTTGAAGTTCCTAAACTTCTGGCGGTACTGTTCTGAAGTGAGCCCATACCTGAGGCACAAAGCCTCCTTCATAGCGGGGTAGGATAAAGTACCTGCGTCTTCTAAGGGTGCCAAAACATCCCTCCCAGAGGCCTCAAAATGCTTCCACAATCCTGCCCCCCAATTCTTCTCAGGCACTTCATTCATCGTTAAGGCAAGTTCATACGCTCTGAACCACGCATAAATATTCTCACCCCTCTGATAATTCTGTACCAGATCCTTTGGTATGTATACCTTACCCGCCTGTCCTGGTTGTGCGCTGCCACCATTAGAACTGGACTCCCCCTTTTTTAATTTAATGTCCAGCTCCCTCAGGCTCAACTCATGAGCCAATTGGAGTTTCCTCTCCTCCAAAGCGAGAGCGTTTCTTCTCTCCTCCGCCTCTGCTTGGGCTTTGAGCTTAAAAAGCTCAATCTCATGGGCCCTAGCTCTCTGATTCTCCTCCAACTCCTCTGGAGAAATAATCCTACTGGAGTGGTTGCTGCCAGTCCTAGACACTGCCTTCCTCACTGGCAACTCACTGGGCAAAAAAGCATTCTCCTGTGTGCCTTCCTCTCCAGTAGCAGCTTCTGGATCACCATGTTTGGCCTCCCACCAGGCCCTCAGAGCTTTCTGTAGCTCTTCCTTGTTTGCGCTGCCCTTCGCTGGGCATTCAAGCTGTTTGCAGAATTTTTTCAGTTGCTCCTTGTTATAGGTGAACAACTCCTGGATTTCAAATTCCACTTCCACTTCTCCATTCACGCTTAGCGCTTTCTGAGACATGATGCTTCCTGACCTTTTCAACTAAAAAGGTTTCACCAAAAAGAAAAAAATCTTGCGCAACCTGTTGTGCTAAACTATACTAGTGATGTACAAGAAATCACTGCAGGTCAAGTGCAATTATTAGTTCAAAATCCGCACCGCTGTCCAACAATGTTAGAACTGGGGGTCTCTAGTTGGCAGAGGTAAGTACCTTAGACCAAGTAGGGACCCTTGCTTCTAGTCAGGGTGAAGGAATACCCTCTGAGATAACCCCTGCTCACCCTCTAGGTAGCTTGGCACGAGCAGTCTAGGCTAAACAGAGGCAATGTGGACAATATTTGCACGTAACACAACAATAATCCCCAATCCACCACAAACTGAGACCACACAGGTAAGTATATTTTATAAAAATATATAACTTTATCTAGTTTCAGCAAGGTCAATAAAGCAGTTGCACACCAACCACTTCATCAATAGAATGTTGCTCTTAATCTTAATGGTTGTACTTAATCAGGAAGTTTCTGTATAAAAACGATAGTCTCAAGTCTCTGGCTTTCTCAATACCCAAAAACGAGGGATGCTGAGTTCTTTGATGTAAGCTCTAAAAACGAGCAGTAAACACAATGTTAATCCAAAAGAATGGGCCACAGGAATCAGCCCCTACTGCTAGAACTCCTAAGCGCTACAAGCGCGTCTCACCCGAGGTTCGGGGAACTCCTTTTCCCTCATACGGCACCTCTTCCTCACTCAGGCACCCTCCGCTGGCAGGCGCTCACTCGCGCTCGGGCCCGGCCGGTCTCAGCAAGCTCTCCGCCCGCTCTCAGTCCTTCGGGGAGCGGCGGGGAGCAGAGACGGCAGGCCGGGGGCTCGAGCACCTCTCTGGATCCCTCGGCGAGGGCGGGTCAGTCTTCCCCGGTCCCGGCGGTGATTACGGCGATTCCTCGGCTCTCGAAGAGCTTCCACGAAACCAGCCAATCCTGTCGCGGCGCTTCTGCCGAGCCCTCCGTGACGTCACCGCAGCCTTGGGGGGAACCGGCCAATCCGGTCGCGGCACTTCTGACGAGCCCCTCTGAGCGCGAGGCCGCCAACCAATGGCAGCGCGGCCTCGCCGATGACGCTATGCTCCACGGGCCAATCCCGTCACGGCGTTAGTGAGGGGGCTCGGCTCCCTCAGCCAATGGGAGCGCGGCGGCTTCGTTCTTCGCCGCTTCAGCTCCCCAACGATCGGCAATCTTCTGGAGATATTCCTGGCCCCCGCGGCGGTGACGCAGTCCACAGTTGTTTTCAGTGCGCCTTGCACTAGGAAGGCCCACCAACCTCCGCTCTTCACCCCACACGTGTCGATGAACACGTCGATCTCGGCCACACGGCAGGCTGGGTTAGCGCGGCGCCCTCACTCAGATTAGAGAGCACCCAGTGCGCTACAGAGCCTAAACACAGTGTTTCACAATCTGTTCACCACGCAGCAGCTTCAGGGGGCACAGCAGAGTTTTGTAGTCCTTGGGCAACCTTTATGTCCCTGGGTTGCAGACAGGGGGCCAGCTCCTCTCAGGCCCTTGGAGATTCAAGTTTGTAGACACAGCACACAGCAAAGTCTTGGCAGTTTCAAGCAGATAGGGTCACAGCACACAGCAAAGTCCCTTTCTCCTCCTCAGCTTTCAGTTGCACGGCAGAACAGGTCAGCCCTTAGAGCACACAGCAAGGCAATCTTCCTTTAGTTCCCCAGCAGTCCTTCTTCCAGCAGAGGTTCCTTCTTGATTGTAGAATCTTGGAATCTAATCTACTGTAGTCAGGGGTCCTTCCCTTATACCCCTCAAAGTCTTTGAAGTCCTTTGAAGTCTTTGTGCACGTCGGCCCTGAGCCCGGTCTAAACCAGTTCTGGGGGTTGCGGAGCCCTGGGTGTTTCTGGTTTTCTTCTTCCTGTCAGCTTCAGGGTCAGAGGTGTCAGTTGGCCGGCAGGAGCATGGTGGTCAGGCAGACACAGCCCGGCACTATCAGGCGCTTCCTCCTCCCACCTCCCTAGCAGCAGATGCGGCCTTTCACCCACAGGCTGACTCCGGCCCCCTCCTCCGGGGGCTATGCAGCCCCTGTCACACCCAGACCAGACAGGCATTCCACAAACCCAGGCACACAGAAAGGGTTAGACAAGAGAACAGCCACTTTCTAAAAGTGCTATTCTCCATCACTGGATTTAAAAACAACCTTCACTAAAAGATGTGTTATTAATTCTGAGTTCAGGCATATCTTTCACGATGTCCCATCTTGTTCCTATGGGAAGATAGGCTGGTATCCCATGGGACCAGCCTCCTCCATGTTACTCTATGGGGCAAGATAGCCTTACAGCAGTGAGCACATAAAATGGCTGCTGCCCACTACCAGAGCATGTTACCTGCACTAGTACATGCTCTACCTTATCCATACACTGCACCCTGCCCAGGGGGGTACCTTGAGCCTTCCATAGGGGTGTCTGATGTGCACAGACAGGGAAGTGGGGACACTGGCCAGGAGGACATGGCAGTCACTGACTGCACACAGGCCCTGCGCTGGCAGGCCTGAGTCACCTTTTTAGGGCTACTCATGTGGGTGGTGCAATTTGCGCTGCAGGCCCACTAGTAGCATCTGTCATCACCAGCCCTGGCACACATAGTGCACTTTACTAGGGACTTCATGGTGATGCAAATATGCCAATCATGTATATTTAATCGATATGGCAATTTACAGAGGGAGCACTTACACTCTGGCACTGATCAGCAGCGGCAGAGTGTCCAAAGCATCTAAACCAGCAAAAACGAAATCCAGCACAGCATCAAAAACACATGAGTCAGAGGCAAAAAGATGGGGGGAAGAACCACGCTAAAGGTGTCAGGTCTAACAGGTTGGAATGCCTTTGAGTTCAGATTTTACTTGTGTGGGTGTGTTTGTGATGGCTCTGACCCACTTTAGTCAGGGAGGAATTTGCAGTGTCCTGGGTTTCTATGTAATCTGATCTGTTAGGTGGCTTTTCACGCATTGAATTGGAGATCTCTGCCTCGTTCACAGTTGCTAGATGGACCATATCAGTAATATTCATTGGCAGTCTGGGATGGGACAAAAACCTGACTGGAGGTGGTGGGGGGGTTTTGGTGAACTTGGACGCTCACGTTGCTTAAAGTTTGTCACTGTTAATGTGTACTCGCCAGCCTGGCACTGAAGAACCGGGTCAGAACCCAGCGGTGCCAGGGACACAACTGAAATCTTCGGGTTCCACCTGTCTTGGTATACAGAGACACAAAATACTTCTGGGTGGCGTCAGAGACCAAGTTTATTAGCTGCAGCTAGTAACAGAAATCCCAACAATACATCACAATGTATATTCCTAGGACACTGTTCAAATTACTAAGGCAAGGCATCTCCTTTTATACACCATATTCTCATTATAAATGTACACCCACTGCGCAAAATTCTAACCAATAGGGCACATTTTCTAACTGAGTATCATATTAACAAAAACCCAATTTACAGTAACCCAACCCAAGAGTTAATTATTAGGAATGTCCCAAATTCAATCTTTGCAAGCCGGACAAATTTATAATTGAAAAGCACAACCCATGTAATGTCAGAACATAAAGGAAACAGTAATAGATGCTGAACAAGATAAAACATGTGCAAGGAAACTAAAGGTTAACGAGGTCCTGAACATTAAGTGGCAATCTTAGACAAGGATCAAAACCAAGGGAAATTGGCTTTGCGAGGCCAGTTTGAGGTGAAAAGGTCAGTTTCTCTGCAGTTCATTCAGAGTCGAAAGAAACCTAGTTAATGTATACATGAACTCAGAAGGCCAGGCGACTTGTTCGCCGGGCCTCTTTCACAGGCCTACGTGAGGGCAACACAAAATGGAGTCAGGCTCGAGAATTACAGAACCTCAGACCCTCCTTTTGCCATTACGTAGGCAATAACCTAAACTCATGTTAATCTGAAGCTAGGTCCATATCAATCTTCATTAGGTCATCTAAGTGTTGCTGTGCATCATCCTATTATTCTCTACTTCTCTCGGGACAGGTCTCCTAACGCACATAGTAGCACAAAGACTACAAATGGCTGGGCCACACTGGATACAAAGACAACAAGAGAAAAGGATGGCCAAAACCATTCCAAGGAATGTCAAAATCTTCCATCCCCATTTAGACAGCAATTCCCAAAACCATCCCGTCAATGACCAGTCTCCTTTGTCTACATGGATAGACTCAGAGATCTCATGCAACCTAGAGATGGCTTGGTACACTATAGGGGCATTATCTGGTACGTAAATGCAACAACTAGATCCGATCAATTTGCATACTTCACCTCGATCTGCAAGTATGACGTCTAAAACCATACGATTCTGCAACATCATAAGGCGGTCTGCTTGAAGCTCAGCTGTAACATTACTAAGAGCACCTGCTGTCTCGTTAATAGTAGCTTCAACAACGCGAACAAGCTGTCGAATATGCCCACTATTGATCATAGGACCCCAAAAGGGCAGGAAACCCTTAAAGAAATCTCCTGCTTCTTGTCCTGCAGTATCTTCCTTATCGAAGACCCCTCTACCATATCTCGTTCTATGATAGTCCGGAGCCGTAGTATATGTAGGGGGAAGCAAAAACACCACAAAACATGTACCTGAAAAATCAGGTGGCAACCATGTATAGGCTCTGTCGTGACAAACAAAATATGTGCCTTTAGCTGGTACGAACGGTGGAGAAGTCTGGGACGAATAGACATAGGTGTGAACACACACACTTACCTAACTGAGCTTTCGGATTTCGACCAGTGCCTTGCAAACAAAAATAACCTTGATGGGGCACAATCCAAATCAGGGGAGACC
Organism: Lissotriton helveticus; assembly: GCF_964261635.1. Classification (NCBI taxonomy): domain Eukaryota; kingdom Metazoa; phylum Chordata; class Amphibia; order Caudata; family Salamandridae; genus Lissotriton; species Lissotriton helveticus. The sequence continues at coordinate 278,681,220 of NC_136062.1, forward strand.
TTTTTCGTCTCTCCTTCTCAGTCAAGCTGGTACTATATCCGGTCAAATTCCAACCAACATAAGCCTGCATCTCATCCTTAGGGATAGCATTATATGCATCGATATCTCGGATCATATCTACTATTCCCTTTATCAAGGCACTATTGCTGGACTTATCCTTAAGGGAACGTGAAGGGTGTATCTCATTTGCATAGATAAACATAGTCTGTAAAGCCCACACAGACCTATTAAAAGAAAAAGGCAAAACCAAATATGGCATACCCTTATTGGTCGTATGCGGCATAAGACCACAAACCCAACAGTTAGTGGTATTCACTACTAATTGATGCTGATGCAACAACTGTATGAACGAGTTGTTGACAAATTCTGACCTCCTTGTCTGTTCGTGTTCAGGCAACGTATGGAACTGATGCAAAGAAACAGTAGTGTAATAAAGCATAGGTTGGGAAGTGGGTGCAAACGTCTGTTGTGTAGCATAGACAATCCATCCCACATAAGCTATCGTAATACTTAAAAACATTAAAAAACATGATATTATAAAACATTTGCTACGTATCAATGTACAGAATTTCATTTTAAGGTCTATTTTCTCAACATCTCTCTCAGGTACAAAAGACTCCATCCTTTAACGTGCTGCTCGCCGCAATTTTCCTTCTTCACTCAAGTGTGCGTCCAGGCGTCCTAGACAACCTAGAACCACAGACCTTTCGTCAATTCGCAGTTCACCCCTTAAGACTTATACCACAACCCTGCAGCTGAACCCGGATGGTGGTTCGAAAAAGCAAAAAGAAAAATAGTATCTTGTCTGAGAGAGCACAATACACAAAAAAATATTACTTTATTTGTCTTTTTTTAGACCTTGGCCTTAAACTATAACGTTCTTTATTCGGCACAGTTTGATCCTGAAAAAGAATCTCCGGATGCGTAGTGTCCAGTCTCAAATGCGGCGGCAGAGCTTCTTGCAAAGTTTCATCATCCGCATGTTCCGACTGAGTCCATTTCAATTGAGCATCATTAAAAGGCACAAATCTCGGGACATTTTCAGTCTTAGAATCGGCAACACCTTCCCGGACCCACTGATCATACGGTAAGGGCAGAGGTATCCTTTTCGTGTGGGTGGCATGCACCCAACTCTTTTTCCCGAAGACTTTCACAGCGGTCCTCGTTGCTAGCAGCACTTGATAAGGACCAGTCCACCTCGGCTGTAGGTTCTTGGAACTCTGGAAGTTCCTGATCAGAATCCAGTCGCCGGGTTGGATCGCATGTCCCGCGTCAACAGAAGCTAAAGGTAAGGTATCATGAACCTGTTGGTGAAGAACACGCAATTTAGCAGTCAAATCATGTAAATAGTCAACCAACATAGGGTACTCAATATCGCTGTATTCTCTTGGCCTCGGCACACCCCAAACATTCGCCGGGCGTCCAAAAACAATCTCGTATGGGCTAAGTCCCACGCGAGAATGTATTGTCGTTCTTGTAGACAAAAGTGCCAATGGTAGAGCATCGCGCCATGTGAGACCAGAGCTCGCTTGCACCTTGGCCAACTTCAGCTTTAACGTGCCGTTATAGCAACCGACCAGGCCTGCTGACTGGGGGTGATTCGCTGCGTGGAACTTCTGTCTAATTCCCAAACCCGCACACACTTTCTGCATAATCTGACCCACAAATTCACTTCCGTTATCACTCCAGACCATCCTCGGCAATCCATACCTCGGGAAAAACTCTTTGAGCAAAATCTTGGCTGTAGACAAGGCAGTATTATCCTTCAGGGGGTAGGCCTCTATCCATCTGGAAAAGGCACAAACAACCACAAGGACATACTTCAAATTATTGCATCTTTCCATATGAATATAGTCTATCTGCAACACCTCGAACTGATACGTTGGAGGAGCAAAATGACCAGCTGGAGTTGGGGTTCCCTTGCCAGGATTATGCATCAAGCAAATCATGCAGTGTTTAACCAATTTCTCAGCACATTTGGGAATTCCGCTATTCTGCCATACCGGAGCCAACAACTTACATATCCCTTTTGAGCTGATGTGAGCCATCCCATGAGCCATAGTAACCACTGGAAGCACATACGCATCTGGCAATAACCATCGCCGATGCTCTGACAACTCAACCCAACAGCCTGTCAAAACCAACATTCCCGTACTCTCTCTCCAAGTACTCAATTCTTTCTCAGTAGCTTCTGCCTGAATCATCTTCACACTTTCTATTGTATCTTCACACATTCCTCTTTCCACAACCCATCTTGCAGAACCTGCAACATACATTCGACTCGTCAAATCTCTCGCTGTTTCTCTCGCTACTTCATCTGCAAACGCATTCCCTCGACCCACATCACCTGTAACCTTTTTATGCGCACTACACTTTACAATGGCGATTTGTATTGGCAACGTAAGCGATTCAAGAAGCTCACTCACTAATTGGCAATGCTGGATTTTCGTACCATGAGAAGTAAGAAATCCTCTTTCTTTCCACAATCGTACAAAGCTATGAGCAACGCCAAACGCATACTGGCTGTCAGTAAAAACATTCACTCTCTTTCCATTTGACAATTCACACGATCTAGTCAAGGCTATCAATTCAGCTGCCTGAGCTGAATTCTGGGCAATACGCGCTGTTTTAACAATCATGTGCAAAGTTGTGACAGCATATGCTGCAGTCGTCTCTCCATTCGGAAGCTTAAAGCATGAACCATCTACCCATAGGGTACCATCAGGGTTTGAAAGAGGAGTATCTTTCAAATCAATTCTACCCTTTGTTTCCTCCTCTGTCCTAAGAACACAATCATGCTGTTCTTGATCTTCTGTCTCTACACAAATCGGCAACAATGTAGCTGGATTCAATGTGTTGCACCTCTTAATGTGCACATGACTAGCAAAAAGCGTCAACTCGTAACCTGACAGACGTGCCCTAGTAAGGTGCTGAGTCTTCGTCCTGTTTAATAAGGTATCCACTGCATGTGGGACAATCACAATCAATGTATTATCCAATACCAAACTAGCAGACTGTCGGAAAGAAACAGCTGCTGCTGCCGTAGCTCTTAGGCAACCAGGCAACGCCCTAGCTACCGGATCTAAAGTAGCCAAATAATACGCACATGGGCGCTGCTTGTTTCCAAACTGTTGTGTCAACACTGACAACGCACAACCTTCTCTCTCGTGCACATAAAGTGTAAAAGGTTTACTATAGTCAGGGGTACCCAACACCGGAGCAGAACACAATGCATCACGCAATTCAGAAAAACTCTTCTGACATTCATCAGACCAAGGAAGAGGGTGTGGTGTATCTTTGAGAGTAAGTGCCAACAAAGGTTTCGCTAGTAAAGAAAAGTTCGGGATCCATTGCTGACAATATGAGGTGATACCCAAGAAAGCACACACTTCTCTCTGTGTGGATGGTACAGTCATTTGGGCAATCGCTTGAATACACTCTGGGGTCAATCGTCTTCCCTCCTTCTATAAGAGATGACCTAAGTAGGTCACTTCTTGTCGACAATACTGCAACTTGGAAGGGGAAACTTTATGATGAAGGTCAGACAAATGTCGTAGCAAAGAAAGAGTAACCTCTTTACAAATCTCCTCATTATCAGCAGCCACTAGCAGATCATCAACATACTGGATAAGAGTAGCACCAGAAGGCAACACAAGAGTATCGAGTTGTTTTTTCAAAGCCTGACTATAAATGGAGGGACTCTCACAATAACCTTGAGGAGCTCGCTTAAACCGGAAGCTGCGGCCTCCTAAAGAGAAGACGAAAATATCCCTATTTTCCTCAGCAATCGGAATACTGAAGAAAGCATTCTTCAGATCAATCACATAAAACCGAGCAGCTGAGGCAGGGACCATAGTCAATAAAGCAGTAATGTCCGGAACAACAGGAAACTGTGGCACAACGATCTTATTGACCTCTCGAAGGTCGATCACAAATCGATACACAGGTGGCCGAGAAGAGTCAGTACGCTTAAGAATAGGCAGAACAGACTTTTACACACATTACCTCTCGTTTCTTCAACCACACCTTTCTCAACCAAATCATAAATAATCGCTAAAAGAGCTCTTTCACCATCACTGGAAATTTTGTACTGAGGAATGCGTGGAAATTTAGCATTTGATTTAAGCGTAACAACGTAAGGTGGAATCTGCAAAAGACCAACATCATTAGGACCCGTAGCCCAAAGTGTATCAGGGAGAGAACGCAATTCCAGCAGCAGGCAATCCTTCGACAAATACATTGGGGAGATCCCTTTCTTACCCAAGGTAAGATGTACTCCCAACGGAGAACAATATAATGTCGCATGTAATCTTTTCAACGAGTCCAAACCCAACAAATTCTCACCACAACCAGTCATTAGAATAAGGGGAGCCTCAAATTCACAAGGACCAATAGAAAGGGGCAAGGGACTAGAAACTGGGTTGCTAACTGGGGCGCCAGAAAATCCTACCAAAACATTCGTCAAGCCAGACAAAGGTGCGCCAGGGAGTTTAGAGTGCATGATAGAACTCTTTGTTGCACCAGTATCCAAAAGAAAAGGTTCTGCCACACCTGATGTAATCACTTCTACATAAGGCCCACTATGGCCTACTGGAACGGACACTACTCCCTCTCTTTGTCCATGGCTGTCCTAGATATCATTAAAACCAGCATTCTCGCCTCCAACATAATATTCATCAACGTAGTACTGAGCAGACTGGACGTTCGGAACATTCTGTCGGTCAAAATAATTAGCAGAATTCTGGGGGGGAAAGGAACGTTCATTCTGAGGAAACGTACCACGTCCCCTACCCCTAGGTACTTGTTGGTAACCACCACGACCTCTCAGACCAGGCATACCATTCACACGTTGTAGCAAGACCGGACAACTACTCTTGAAATGACCTTCCTCTTTACAATAAGCGCACTGATTAGGGCCTAGCGGAAATCGCGGAACAAAAGACTCAGGCGTCTGCAATGGTTTCTGAAACTGTGGGGGTTGCTGAAACTGACGCTGAATAGGACGAGGCCGAGGCCGATAAGCCTCTTGCAAAAGAACTTTCGTTTTTAATTCTTTAGTCTTCTTCTCTACTTTATCCTTCTCATTTATGTCTCTATTCTCATAGTATTGTGCAGTAGCCAATATCAAGGCTGCTAACACTGCTTCCAAGAAAGTGGTCAGTGAGAAGATGGAGATTACCACAACCACCATTGGTATGTCGCCCCAAATATTTTTGGGAAAACAGAAAACTGTGCCTGCCGGAACGGCCTCTGGGGAGCAAGCTGGGGGCAGTACCCTGAAATCAGTGGACCTACACCATTCAAGGCCCAAGCCCATGTCTAACACAGAGGCAGCCAGTCTAATCACAGCAATGCCGACGAGCAGTGAAGTTGCCATTGACTTTCCGCTATCGCAAAGTAGTACTCAATTGTTGCAGCAAACTCAAAGAAGTGGAAAACAACTAGAACAACAGCCACGACCACCAATAGTAGTTCCTCCCGAAGTAGGAGCAGTTCAAGAGATTGAGTTTCATGCTGAGAAAGTACAGCAATTTGCTCCAGAAGATCATTGTCTTCCAGATCTCCAGCTAGAAAAAGGAGGGTTAGTGGTTCATTATCTTCTTCTTCAAGCCCCCCTTTTGATGATCTAGACACCACTTTATGTCAGTGGCGTAACTGGGGTTGGTGTCACCCGGTGCGGGTAACTCATGGTGTCACCCCCTCACGACATACCACATGGACCACCTCTGTCGGAAATGTACGGCGCTAGGTACTGTCTTACTCCCTCTAGCTCCCTCTCTCTGTCTTACTCCCTCTAGCTCCCTCTGTCTCCCTCTCTCTCTGTCTTACTCCCTCTAGCTCCCTCTCTCTCTCTCTGTCTTACTCCCTCTAGCTCCCTCTGTCTTACTCCCTCTAGCTCCCTCTGTCTTGCTCCCTCTAGCTCCCTCTCTCCCTCTCTTACTCCTTCTAGCTCCCTCTCTCTCTGTCTTACTCCCTCTAGTTCCCTCTCTCTCTTCCTCCCTCTAGCTCTCTCTCTCTATCTTACTTCCTCTAGCTCCCTCTCTCTGTCTAGCTCCCTCGCTCCCTCTAGCTCCCTCTAGCTCCCTCTGTCTCCCTCTAGCTCTGTCCTACTCCCTCTAGCTCTCTCTCTCTGTCTAGCTCCCTCTAGCTCCCTCTCTGTCTTACTCCCTCTAGCTCCCTCTCTCTGTCTAGCTCCCTCTAGCTCCCTCTCTCTGTCTAGCTCCCTCTCTCTGTCTAGCTCCCTCTCTCTCTCCCTCTCTCTGTCTTGCTCCCTCTAGCTCCCTCTCTCTCTCTCTCTCTGTCTTACTCCCTCTAGCTCCCTCTCTCTGTCTAGCTCTCTCTAGCTCCCTCTCTCTCTGTCTTACTCCCTCTATCTCCCTCTCTCTGTCTAGCTCCCTCTAGCTCCCTCTCTCTGTCTAGCTTCCTCTCTCTGTCTTGCTCCCTCTCTCTGTCTTGCTCCCTCTAGCTCCTTCTCTCTCTTACTCCCTCTCTCTGTCTTGCTCCCTCTCTCTCTATCTTACTCCCTCTAGCTCCCTCTCTCTGTCTTGCTCCCTCTAGCTCCCTCTCTCTCTTACTCCCTCTAGCTCCCTCTCTCTGTCTAGCTCCCTCTCTCTGTCTTGCTCCCTCTAACTCCCTCTCTCCTACTCCCTCTAGCTCTCTCTCTCTCTGTCTTGCTCCCTCTCTCTCTATCTTATTCCCTCTAGCTCCCTCTTTCTGTCATGCTCCCTCTAGCTCCCTCTCTTTCTTACTCCCTCTAGCTCCCTCTCTCTGTCTAGCTCCCTCTCTCTGTCTTGCTCCCTCTATCTCCCTCTCTCTCTTACTCCATCTGTCTTCCCTGGATTTGTATAAACAAGAGTACGAGCAACAAGGTGGCCCTGTAGTGAAGAGCAAGCTGAAATTTGGAACTGGTTCACTGGAAAACTGAAGACTGTGCAAGATACCGAAAAATAGGAAACCATGCACCCTCAGATGAGCTAGGATGCTTTAGAGTTGCCTTGTGAGCAAAGAAAATTGCAGTCAAGCATTGCAGATCTCCTGCGAGACGCTGGCGAGGGTGAACAGCATAAGGAACAGGCAGAGCTCTTGGCCTAAGTTGGTATATCCAAAAAAGACATGAAATGTTAGGTTCCCACTCGAGGCCTGCACATGATTGCAACAGTGCCTGTCACATAATATTCAAAGATGGAATCGCTATCTCTATTAACACACCTGCATACAGTCCGCTGGCTTCAAAGAACAAAGCAACCTTTCCTCGGCCAGAGCTTAACAGGCCCGCAGCAGCTCATTCAAAACCCATCGATTCCCTGCTGCCTTTGAGGGTTAGAAATCCTTGAAACCGGCCGCACGCTTTGCGATATAATGCAGCAATTTTGCAATGTTTGCCATATTTGGCAATGCAATAAAGGCCCTGGAAGCGCTGGAGGGTGGGGGATGGGCTGGGCAGGGCAGGCTACCTCGACGAAAAGGGCATGTGTGGGGCATAGGAAGAATTTAGAAAGCCAGCTTGCACCCGCCGAAGAGGGCCCTCAGGGCCGTGTTTTCATTTGTGTGCCCCTGCACTGCTTTACTAATACGTCAGTATTTATGATAATGATATACAGTATATTATACATCAAAAATAAATTATACTATTCTCTACTGTCTCTACTACTAGTGACAGTCAGCAGTCTCTCACCGTTCCAAATTTGAAGGGGAGAGAAGATAGTGCCGGAGTCGGACTCGCCTCGGCTCGGACCGGTGTCGTCGTAGTTCTTTTCAAGTTTATTCTCACGACGCACAGTACGCACTCTCCCTGGCGCTGGCGGGTGCGTGACCGCCGTGATGAGTCAGAGGCTAAGAGCAGGCGCAGCAGGTGCAGTTGCGCACTGCGCACAGGGCGCAGGGGCTGTCCCAGGGCCGTCACCTCATTGGTAGTAGGGATAAGATTGATGGCCCTGGGACCCAAACTGCTGACTGCAAGTCAACGATGCCATTGCCTGCCTGCCTGGTATATGCGTAACTGGGTTTGGTTTGGCTTCGATTTCGTTTCGACTTTCGCCACAGAACAATGCAAACCCAAACCCTTCACTAAAACAGGACGCAGGTAGACTTGTCAGTGTAGATTGGTGTCACCCCCCAGGTGGGGTGACACCCGGTGCGGTCCGCACCCCCCGCACCCCCCTAGTGACGCCACTGCTTTATGTTCAAGGCATCTGCTCGTTTTCTCCCTAGGTTAGGGAGGACTCCAAACTCATCACCTCTCTCACTGCTTTTCATTTTTCTTTTTTAAATGCATTACGTTTTCCTTTAAGAAAAACGGGCTGCGTTCCAAAAAATAATTGCTTTATTTAAAAAGCAATCACAAACATGGTGGCCGGCTGACCCCAGCAGGCCAACATCCCTGGGAGCGCAGGCCATTACCAATGGGTTGACAATTGCAACCTGTCTCATGAATATTGATGAGGTAGGTCATTTGCGACCCATTGGGAATCGCTAAATCTGTCTGAGACACATTCATGTATTTCATTTTGCGACTCTCTAATTGCGAGTCGCAAAAACTCGTAATTACTGACTTGCAAAATGTAATGGTCGTAGCTCTGGCCCACAGTTTAAAAAACAAAAACCGCTGTATACACACACACGCTCTCCCTCGGATCAACAGTGCATATTTTATGCACAAGTTTGTCATTTGAAGCTTGGCAAAAAATATGCAGTACCAAAACCTCATGTGAGGCCAAAAACAAGACATGGACAAATACAAAAACCTGGGATGCACTAGAGAGCAAATGGATTCTGAGTGCAGCTGTTCATCCTAAACCCCTTAGTTGTATGAAAGTATTAAATTCACCTTCATTGCGCCGAGACACCTTAGGGTATTTGTTGCGCAATACAAATTACGTAAACATAAACATAAACATGTCTGTGTGATTTACCGCACCCCCCCCTCCCCCCCCAGTGTCAGACTGACTAGCCTCTCATTGGCAGGATACCATTTGTTTGCACTTTTGCTCAAATACATGACATCAAACTTTCTTCAGTCCTTTGGAATTATTATTATTATGATAATACTAATAATACTAATACTAATAATAATAATACTACTACTAATAATAATAATATTAGTTATTATTATTAATATTATTGTTATTGTTATTGTTATTATTATTATTATTACTGCTATTTCCCTTTTTTATTATCAATATTATTATAACTATTAATACTATTATTGTGATTATTACATTATCGTTATTAATAATAATACTATTGAAATTGATATCATTATTATTGATAATTATTGATACTATTATTAACAATGTTATCGTTATTTTTTTATAATAGTATTAATGATAATAATGATGGTAATAATAATAGTAATAATAATAATTATGATAATAATATCACCATGAACTTATACTTTCGTTCTCCAATTGGATTTCTTTTCAGAGTGCTGTTCTTTTATTAATGCATATTACAAACTAGCACTCGTTTTTTTACGTGCATATCTCTATTTTATCCACTAGATGGCAGTAAAGTACAACTTTTAGAAATTACTTTTTCACGCTCAGACTTCTTTGGCTTCATGCACATATTTTCCATGTACCCAGTGATAGCTTATCTGTAAAAGTGATTTCTTGAACACGAATGGCATTTCCATGCAGCAATGATTCTCTGCCATAGAGATTTATGAGATTAGTGTTGTTGACACAGTTGCAAATGAGTTAACAGGGAGGGGTTTGTAGGAACTGAAACAACAACAAAACTAAAAACAAGCATTGGCATAGCCAATAGGTCTCGCCTTTGGGACATTATAAGTGTTTACCATGCAACAGTTGATGTTGTTGCACCAAGGATCTTGTGCTGGATAACTAAACACTTATAAGGCCCCAACGGCGAGACCTATTGGCCATGCCAATACTTGTTATTGAATGATATCTGTACTTACACTTATTAGTAATACTATGTGATCTAATCACAGACGGCATTTAGGCACAACATATATAGGAAAGATCTACACAGTTGAGGACCCATTCAATTATCATAGTCCAATTTTTTAATTTGTATATATTTCTCAAATTGTAGGTTTTTTCACAGAGCACATAAAAGGTATATGTACATCAGCAAGTAGACTGTCCACTCACAAAAATGGAAACCAAGCAGAAAATAGAAACCATGATACAAGTAAACCTCTATTAAAAACACACATACATGTTTCAAATATTTTATATAGTAACATATTAATCACCTATTATTTCACATGTCAGTGTTGCATAAATGTTTCTGTAGCACATGCACACACTGGTAATAGTAATAAAAGTACACATTCAATAAATTTCAGCATACTGCTGTTGAACATGTCAGCAAGCTAACACAGTTAAAGTTTCAGCATTTAATTTCCATGAATGAGATACTACTGTCACTACCTTGTTCATTGCCATTTGAAGAAATACAATTGCTTTCCCAACACTCCTTGACTCGGGGTAAGTGTAAACGAACAAACGATAACCACCAATGACCTGCTAGTGCTTCAGAAGATGACAATAATGTGACTTGTTAATAAGTAATATGCAAACATTAGTTTAATTTGGAATTATGTCACCCTTAACAGAACTAAGGGCCTGATTTAGAGTCGGTTGGAAGAGATTTTCCTTCTCAAATGTGACAGTTATGGGTATAATACACTTGTAATACAGCAAACAGGATAGCCATCGCATTTGTGATGGAGTAACCACTCCACCAAACTCCAAATTAGGCCTGCACTAAACTCGAACATATGCATACATCAGTTCACTGCTAGGAAAGTGAGTAATTAATAGAGAAGACCTCATGTCAAATACAAATTGTGTACTAGATAATATAAAATGGTCCTGGCATGTGCGTAATTGAAGTGCACTTCCCCAGGCGTTGTGTTCCACAGTGGTGGTAAGATCCATGACCTGCTTGGGTATGCTGAATCACATCAAGGTTTAAAAATACAAATAAAACGAATCTTGTGAACATATTCTTCATTAAAGTAAATTAAATCTATATTTAAAATGCATGAGGACAACACTTACCAACAGGCCAGGCCCTCATATTAGTAAGGTGACCTCTGTCGCGCAATGCTGTTGTTGCGTAGCACTATTGAGTCATAAGTTGAAATGGGGGGCGTGGCTTGCGCGCCGTCGGGGGATGGCATCTCCTCACTGAGCTCCGTGGTGTTGCGAGTTTACGAGGACGATTGTGGACTTCAGCTTGCACTTCAGATGACCTATGTTGCCGCTTCGGATGTCAGAACATGCCCTGAATGCAGCGATGTGGATGTCTGATGTCTATTGCCTTCATTTCACCGAATTTTGAAAGCTGGTAATCTCCGCCGATCTCGGGCGCGGGCGGCCGCCATTTTGTGCCGCCGAGCCCGCGTCCTCTTTACATTGTTAAAGATTTAAATTTCAGATAAGAGAACGCACCATGCTTTTTTCAATCTCTATCTATGTGATTTAAACGAACTGGTGACTTGCTTTGCTGGCAACCTTTTTCACCTCAGACGCCTATGATTCATTCACTTGTTTCCAGCCGCCATTTTGTATTTTTGGCGCGACTGCCCGCATTTACTGATTTCAGATATGATAATGGTGCCCTTGCATACAGTGCTTTACTCCTTTCTGTATATGGATTTTTCCTCCTGCTTAATGGCCCCATTCAGCTTGGATGACCTTTTTTTCTGCATAAATAATCTTTGTTTATCAGGCAATTGAATCTACTGCTCAGCTTTATGAATCGTCTGCCTGCTCCTGTTTTAATTCTTTTGGGGATACTACGGTTATAATTTCGTTATCCTACTTCAATTTTGAGCGAGACTGTTTATCCATACATTTTTGAACTGCTGGTGTTTCTCTGTATTTCTGGTCTCAGTGCTTCAGTGACTTGTGTTCTCATATTAAGTGTATTGCCTGTTGGTACGTTTTGGACTTTGTTGGAGTATAACTGAGGACATGTTTGGTCATTGAGGGTGTTGACTTTCGTAATATTGCTGTATGATGAAACCTTCAATAAAATCTGTTTAAAAAAAATAAAAAAAAAGTGTATTGCCTGTTCTTTTTGGATTCTACGTTCACGTTTTTCAACATGGCTCATGACTCAGGCAATCCAAAGCACTCTCTAACTGGAGCTAAGGTAAAGAGACCTAAAAATGACCCGCCTTCTCCCCTTTCATCTTCCAGTCCGGTTCTGGACTCCATTTTGGAGGAGGTTCGTGGCCTTCAACCATTTATGTCTGCCACTAACGTTAAGCTTACCCAAATTGAAGAAAAATTAGGTGTTATGGAAGGCAAAGTTTTGGACTTAGAACAACGGGTCAGTGATGTACAAGATGCTGCTTCCAAGATCCCTCTTCTGGAACAAGAGATCCATAAGCTCAAGCTTCACACCGAGGACCTTGAAAATCGCAATCGTAGGAACAACCTATGCCTTTATGGTCTTCCAGAAAATATTGAGGGTCCTGATATGGTGTCCTTTCTGCAGAAATTTCTAAAGGATCTCCTAGAACTCCCATCTACGGCACATCCTCTTAATATTCAAAGAGCCCATCGTCTAGGTCGCCTTCATCCTAATGCATCTAAGCCTCGTGGTATCATCATGCTCTTTCTTGAATTTACGGAGTTAATGACTGTGTGGAAGGCTGCTAAACTCAAAAGGCGTCCTATTTGGTCTGGTCACAATATTTTTCTTTCTCAAGATCTCTCCAATGCAACGAATGCTCGACGTAAAGAATTTTAGCATCTCCGACCTCAAATGAGACAGTTGAATATCCAATATGGCATTCTCCACCCTTGTTTCTGTAAAATCACTCATAATGGACGCACTCTCTCATTTGACGATCCTCAGAAACTTCACTCATTTTCGCAGAGTATTACTCCTTCTAGCATGGATACTAATGTTTGATGTTTCTATCTCTGTTGACTCATTCTTCTGGTCTGGATTGTTCTGAGTCCTATGATCCTTATGTCTCCTCTGTACTCTCTTCTTTTTGTTCTCTTATTTCTTCTTAAGGTCCTGTTTTCATCCCCTTCTCTGTGGTGCTCGCTGGGGGCCGCCTCCTCTTCGGTTTCTCCACGCTCCTTATATCTCATTTTTTCCTTTCTTTTCAGACCTGGCTCTCTTGCCTTGATCTGTTCACTTTTTTGCTTCTTGTCTCTCTCTCTCTTTTTGCTGTCTCTATCTTTCCCCCTTTACTCTTCCTCTCTTTGGTGTATTTTTCCTGTATCTATCATTGGATATTGGTATTTTTTTTTTTTGCACAACAATATCTTTTTGTGGCTCATCACCTTTCTTCATTTCTTGTTATTATTCTGGAAATGTTGTATGGCATTGTTGTGAATATGTTATACGAATTGTCTCAATCTAACGTTTTTACCTTTTGTATTTTCCTTTGTAGTTGCCTCCTTGAAATGTTTCCAATCCAATCGCTCCCCATCTTCCCTACCTCCCTTCATGTGTAACTTTGTTTCGTGGAACGTCCGAGGTCTGGGTCATCCAATTAAAAGACAAAAGGTATTGTCCTATTTATCTAAACTTAACTCTCAAATTGCTTTTCTCCAAGAAACTCACTGTACGGATGTAGAATCGATTAAGTTGAAAAGGCATTGGGTAGGCCAAGTTGTATTTTCTCCTGCTATTGACAAAAGAGGGGGTGTTGCTACACTATTTCACAAAGCCTTATCGGTCCAAATATTGTCTACTCAAAATGATGCTGATGGTCGTTGGGTAATGGCAAAGATTATGATTCAAAATAAGACACTGGTTTTATTAAATATCTATGGGCCTGTTCGCCCTGATCCCAAATTTTGGAACGACATTAAAATTCTCTTATCCTCTATAGATTGTCCCAACATAGTAATTGCGGGTCACTTTAACCAATGGTTGGATCCCTTCTCTGATAGACTTTCCTCCTGCAAATTCCAACCAGATAGGTCCCATAAATCATTTCAATCTGCCATTGCCTCACGTCCGTTACTTGATGTTTGGAAGCCTTGCAACCCTGAATCACTTGAGTATACTTTTTTTTCTAATGTTCACCATACCTGGTCACGTATTGATTACATTTTGGTTAGTAAACCCTTACTTCCTTCTATTCAACGCTCTGAGATTGGTTCAATTTTAATTTCTGATCATGCTCCTGTTTATGCTGTCCTTGACCTTTCCCTTACTTCTTCTCAGTTTAATCGATGGAAATGTAATACTTTTCTTTTATCAGATGCTGTTTTTACAAAAGAAGTCACTGTTTTTATTGATGAATGTTTTACCCTTAATAACCCGTCTGATACCTCTATCTCTAACAATTGGGATGCTTTTAAAGCTATTCTTTGAGCTTTTACTATTTCTTATGTCTCGAGGAAAAAGAAATTAAATATTACTAAATATAAGTATCAGCTGCAAAAAAAATTCAAGACCTAGAGCATGTTTATTTTACTTCTAAGGCTACTTCTGCCCTTCAGGATCTCATTGTAGCAAAAACTGAGCTAAATAAAATTGCCACTTTTGAAGCCTGTAATACTTTGCTCAAGATTAAATCCAAATACCATGGGGGTCAAAACAAGGCGGGCAAAATGCTGGCTAACTATTTGAAAATCAAATCCGAACATAAAGCAGTTGGCCCTATCCTTCATGAAGCCCATAATAAACTTGTTTACTCAGATGAGAAAATTGCTGCCGTTTTTCATGATTATTATCAGTCTCTATATACTGATGATACCAATCCTGACGATTTTGCACAACTCAAGAATGACATTACCCTTCAGGAAGTGACTATGGCCATCAATTGTCTTAAAAAGTCAAAAGCTCCATGCCTCGATGGGCTTCCTGTTGAATTTTACTCCACTTTTCACTCAATATTCACCCCTAAACTTTTACAACTTTTTAACTCTTTTATTGCGGATGCTAAGGCCTCCGGATCCTTTATGGATGCATTAATTGTTATTATTCCCAAGCCGGATAAAGATCATTCCCTTTATAAAAATTATCGCCCAATATCTTTAATTAATTATGATTGTAAAATTTTCGCTAAAATCCTTGCCTCCCGTCTTGATTCTATTATTCCTCTTCTGATTAAAACTGATCAGGTTGGGTTTGTGAAGGGTAGACTAGCATCTGATAATGCTCGTATGTTTTCTAATATTATTTCTCTTGGCAAAAATTGTAAAGACCCGCTTGCTGCCCTGTCTTTAGATGCTGAGAAGGCCTTTGACCGAATTAACTGGCATTTTATGTTTCAAACTCTACATTGGTTTGGTTTTGGCCCTAATTTAATTTCCTTTGTCAAACTTTTGTACTCCTTCCCCCGTGCCAGTATTTTTGTTAATAACCAGTTTTCACGATTTTGTCCTCTGGCTAGAGGTACCAGGCAAGGGTGCCCCCTTTCCCCTTTGTTATTTATCCTATGCCTGGAACCTTTTTTAGAGCGTATCAGAAATAATCCTCGAATTGTTGGTTTTACATCCCCCTCTGTTGACACTAAGATATCTGCATATGCTGATGACATTTTGATTTATATGACCAATCCAATTGAATCTTTACCTCCCTTTTTGGATGATGTTCGTTTGTATTCCTCTATCTCAGGTTATAAATTGAACTTATCTAAGACAGAGGTTCTGCCCCTAAATGATATTTGTTACCAATATATGTTTAATACTACAGATTTTACATGGTGCCCTACGAAAATCAAGTACCTTGGCATTTGGTTTTCTTCATCACTAATTGACACGCTTAAGTTTACTTTTGCTGCCCTTATCAACTTTGGTCTCCCTTGTATCTTTCTTGGTGGGGCAGATTTGATACTATTAAAATGATGATTACTCCTCATGTATTATATACCGTATCTATGCTTCCTTTCAAAATACCCAATGTTTATTTCTCCCGTATAAATTCCATCTGTACTAAATTTCTGTGGAATAATAAGCACCCCCGTATTGCTTTAAATAGACTTATCAGACCCAAAACGGAAGGTGGTGTACGTTTTCCTAATTTAAAGATTACCACTCTGCTTTTCTAATTAAACAATCTTTCTCTTTAGCGTATGACTTTTTAGGTACCCTGATTCATAGATGGGTTCTTTTTGATCGTTCCTTGTTGAAGGATTTTACATTTCCTCATATTGTATTTATGTCAAATTGCTCCTTTGTGGCTAAGTACCCCGTTCTCAAACACTCTCAAGCTTTGCTACATACTATATTCTCCAAGGATTTACCCCTTTTCAATGCTTCATTTCCTCCATAGTGTGGTATGATAAATTCCTGAAATATAAAGGTAAATCCTTCTACTACAAATTTTGGAAGGAAAAGGATATTCTATTTGTTCATCAATTTCTTTCTAATAACTCTATTATTTCCTTTCCTGAACTACAAACTATTTATCACTTACCTTCCTCCTGTTTGCATGAATATAATATCATTACTACTGCCATACAATCCCATTTATCTACATTTACGTTGCCTCTTAAAATGCCACATATTACTCCCTCTACTCCTCTTTATACCTTATTCTCTAACCAGTTACCTAAAGCTGCATTTGTTTATACTTTGCTGATTTCTAATGTTTTAGTTCGTTCTAAATCAATTGTGGAGATTGCTTGGGAAAATGATTTGTCCGTTTCTTTTTCTGTTTCGACATGGGAAAAAATTTGGACTAAACTGTTTAAAGTTTCACCTGCTGCCCGTATCACTCAATCTTTATTTTTCATTTACCATAGAGCTGTTATAACTCCTGTTCATATCTGTAAATTTTCACCCTCATCTTCCCCATTTTGTTGGTCCTGTTCAAAAGAAACAGGCACTCTCAAACACCTAATCTATGAGTGCCCTTCAGTTTTAACCTTTTGGAATTCTATTTGGAATATTTGCATGTCAATGTTTGGTTTCACTACTCCTTTATCCTTTTTGCATATCTTTTTAGGCTCTTTATCACATGGTTTAGATATTGTACCCGCTTCTGCGAGATTGTTTGATCTTTTTATTGCTCTTTCTTTTAAAGTGATTTTATCTCTGTGGAAAGATAACTCTAAACTGTCTGTAATTACTTGGTGGAATTTCATTTGTGAGGAACATAGGATTGCAATTGCTTCATCTTCTTCAATTTCTCAGAAAATTAAATCTGACCTTCTTGATGTTACTTCAAATATTCCTCTTCTATATTATTTAGATTACTTTTCCTTCCCTCTCTCTGCTCTTCCTTCCTCTTTCACCTTCTCTTCTGTCTCTCTTCTTTCTTTCTTTCCCTCGTTCTTCCTCATTTCCTTTTTCTTCTTTTTCTCTTGTTGCATATATTTTTCCATATGATTTTTTGCCTAATGTTTTACCGTATTACGTTGATTATGTACTTTTAATATGACTTGTCTTCTGTATTTGCAAAAAATCCTAATAAAAATCTTTTAAACAAAAAATAAGTTGAAATGGGGAATCATGTAACATGCACTGGTAATGTGCAGATCCACAATTCGGACCACCAGAACATTGATGGACTGAACATTTTTTCTATTGGTGTACACTTGCTCATGGTCATGGGGTGGCATAAAAGGAATACGACTTCCATCTATGGCACTCACAACATGTGAAATGCCTCGCAAACCATACGATTCACTCTTGATGCTGTTCAGGGCACCTACATCAGCGAGGAACTGAATGTATTCATTTTTGTGTCTAAGCAGCACTCATAAAGCTGGTTGGTACATCCCATTAGCATCTATGCTTGTGTATTGGAAAGAGCCCATAACACAAAAATGGAGCACTGCCACAATCTTTATAATAGGGGTGATAGCTACTGGGTTTTGGATTTCTGGCAAAGATCTACATAAAACTGGTATTAAATCCACAATTATTTGTCTGTTCAGTCTGTATGTTTTTATAATGTATCTTTACTGCATGGTAGATAGATCGGGAAATGTTCTGACAATGCCTTTGTCTTGCATTGTCCCTTAATAATGGATGTTCATTCATTTGTCTACAATAGAAAGTGTAGCAACATTTACATTCTTTTTTTGTAAAAACGAAACAAAAATAGTCAGAAAGAAGTGAGTAAATAACACTAGGTACTGCATTTTGTGATATATTCATAATACTTTTTTAACATGTTGTTAAATATTTATATATTTGTTTAAATCAAATCCTCATCAACTGATGTTTAAATGACACCATGCAGGTTATGTAGGCTGTCATGTAATTTTTCAATAAACATATTTATAACAAAAAACCCATGCATATCTTTTAAACCAAATATACATAGGGGAGTACTGTACATCATTGACAAAAGATACGTGAAGGATGAAATGAGTTTCCGTCTTCATTAAAAATATATTCCACTATTTTAGGCATATATGTAGAGCCATCTAAAGTATGGAACACGTAGCTTACCGAAAGTGTATGCAGCCTGACCTATTCATTATGGAAACTGGCTAATTCCTTCTAAAGAGCCAACTTTCCATCACAGTCATAGATACCCATTGTTGCTTATGTGAATGATATACCAATATTCACTGTGCCGTGTAGGCGTACGTTGACAAATGCATACGCCGCTGCGGTGTACACGGATGTATGACATTACAACGCATGATTTTACATTGCATGCTTTTACATCGCATGCTTTTACAACGCTGTTTTTACAACACATGCCTTTACAACGCATAGTGCTTTGGGGTGCTGGATAGTGAATAGTTTAATTTACTATTCCAACTCCAGTCCCCGTGGATAGTAGGGAAGGTGTTGGATAGTAAATTAAACCTATTCCCTATCCTAGAGCGCCCCCCAGCGCAATGCGTTGTAATGGTTTGCGTTGTAAAAGTTGCGTCGTAAAGGCACTGCGTGGTAAAAGTTGCGTTGTAAAGGATGTTTCCCGGTGTACACGCATCTCGGACGTCTTTCACTTGTCTCTTAAACTTTGCCGTGTGCTCACCTCCTCATACGTTACTGCTCAATTAACTCAGCGATCTACTATAGCTGAGACTTCATACGACAGAGCCCCAAACTTCATAGAGGAAGAATATTGGCGGAGGGAGTCTTGGCCAGCTACTGCCCACTGTATGGGTCAGCACAGGTGCAGATAAGCAAGGCACAGGGCCACGCCTCATTATGGTTTCATACAACATAATGATATGTAATTTAATTTTAAAGATACCGTGCGTGTTCGTTATACAAAATAGTATGCTATTTTTCTTTCCTAAGGAATCTTGCACATTTGGTTATTTTATGATGTGTAAGAGTCCATACGAAACATCGAAAAGTAGCATAACATATCACAGCAAAAAAGTATTGAAAGATGTCTTATTTGTTTATTTGCAACTCGTCTGTCTCATCTGCCTAAATCCCATCCTACTAAGGAAATAACTGATTTTAAATGTGACAATGGATGCACTGGACCTACAATGGAAATAAGCAAATACCTACTGTAAGAAATGGGGTTACCCAAATCTCCAAGGGGGTAGCATGGAACCAAACGGGCAGGCCAAACTTCGAAGGACATGTGAAGCACTCACGCGGTACCCACAGACGACACACCAGGCACACCACAAAAGAGGCAGGACACCAGTTTGAGTTGGAAAATTAAGAAGTTTAGTATCTCCAACCTGCAAAGCAAAAAAGCATAACAGTGGTATCATAACACGGCGCCAACTGGCACCAGAGCCAAGTGTATCAAGGGGGGATTATTTACATGGGAAGTATCTGAAATATACATCTGAAATATAAAAATGTGACTAAATTAACATTGAACCTGGGGCCAATATGGCAGGGCCAACTCAGGCTCTCGTCCTTAGTGATAGGCTGTAATTGCAAAATACACCATCAACATGAGTACACACCGTGCACTATAACTCCAGCCCGACCCCTGTTAAGGAAAACTTCAGGGCATCACCGTAAATCCCAACATACGGGAACACCTGCAATAAATCAGCAATGGGATATCAAACATCAGGCGGGGCAGGCCTTAATCAAGGGACTGACAAACCCTCAATCCAGAATGCACATATCATTAGAGCTCAGGCAACATCACATTAGGCCCGGAAGATAACCAACTCATTAGGTGGGTATAAACACTTCATTCAGCAGGGTCCGGGCTGGTCTAATCACCTCCACCCGGGGTCATTAACTGAATCCTGAGCACCTGGGCATCTAACACATTGGGCACCTCACCAGTGCGTACATTAGGCTCACTTAGGCAGGTATATAACATCCGCAGGGGCCCACAACCTTAGTTGTCTAACAGCCTGGAATCAGCGTAGGATCACCTAACAGGCGTGAAACATTAATATGCATTGGCATCAGTAACATTAACAACAGGGGGTACCCTTAAACATTTCCTTCCCCAGGTTTCCTTAATAACTGGGGGACCTCAGGGCAACCCATACAGCAGGGATCTATATCTTCAAAGGGGGGGAATGATCCTCTCCACCCCAATAATATTCCATGAGGGCAATCCCGAGTTATCTGGTGGGGCAGTTAAGCGCAGGAGAGTCAGGACAGTTCAATCCTTCTGGAGCCCAAGTTGCAGGTGCCCTCTGCCAGACGGGGCACCTGATAAGGCAAAACAGTCCCCGGGGGCGGGCACCGGCAATGTACCCCGTTGCCCCCCCTCCACCAACTTAAGACAGGCCCCACTCACCGACTGCACTTGATGCTCCCTGTGGGGCTCAGCTCCTCAATCCTGCGTAGGCCACTCGGGGCCCGCAAGACCTCACTCAGGCCTCTGCTGCACAACCGGGGCTCCCTCTCCACTATGGGGGCCCTGCGAAACGCCTCCAGCTGGGTTCGGCCCTCCGCCGGGCTCCTCTCCTTTCTCAGGGACCCGGGACTCTCCACAACAGGACGCAGGGCTCCTTTCCAGGGGAGGGGGCAGGCACGGGCAATATGCCTCAAGTCCCCCCCTTCTCTCGGCGTCACCCGGGCCTCTCCTCCTCACGGGGGCCCGGGGGGGATTTAATACAGCCACCGGGCGGCACAATCGGGGCTCCCTCGTCCTCACGGGAGCCCCGCAGGCACTCTGCTCCTCTGGCCGGCTTCGTTACAGGAGGCGGGGCTGGCACCGACAGTGTCTATCTCACCGGCCCCTCACTCAGGGGCACAGACCGGCGGGGTGGCCTCCCGCTCCGGTCGCTGGCAATCGGGGCTCCCCCTCAGTCACTGGGGCCCCGCACCGACCCTTCACCTGGGTCCCCCTCCCTCACGGGGTCCCAGGACTTCGCGACGCTCCTCTTCCGGGGCTGCCAGCCGGCAGCCAATCCCTGCGCGGCCTTCAAGGGGCACGGCCGCGCAGGCCAATCCGGGCGTGGCGTTGGCAGGGGCGGGCCGATGACGCGGCCGGGCCCCCGTCACGTGATGGGGGATCTGACGGCCTCAGGGCCTAGCGCGGCCCTCCCTTCACTTCGGCGGCCCTCTCCTCACACCGAGGGCTGGCACCGACAGTGTGCCCTGGCCCCACCTATCTCACCGGCCCCTCACTGGGGGGCACAGACTGGCGGGGTGGCCTCCTGCTCCGGTCGCTGGCAATCGGGGCTCCCCCTCAGTCACGGAGGCCCCGCACCGACCCTTCACCTGGGTCCCCCTCCCTCACGGGGTCCCAGGACTTCGCGACGCTCCTCTTCCCGGGCTGCCGGCCGGCAGCCAATCCCTGCGCGGCCTTCAAGAGGCTTGGCCGCGCAGGCCAATCCGGGTGTGGCGTTTGCGGGGGCGGGCCGATGACGCGGCCGGGCCCCCGTCACGTGATGGGGGATCTGACGGCCTCAGGGCCTAGCACGGCCCTCCCTTCACTTCGGCGGCCCTCTCCTCACACCGGGGGCTGCCGCAATGGTATCCACGACAGTGGGGGTCCCTTCAAGGCGGCGCCGGGCCGCGGCAGTGATTTTCGCCAAGTTACACTCGGCGCAAGGCAGCGACAACACTCCTCGGGCTGCGGCGGTGATATCGGCGGCAATAAGGGGTAGGCTCCCTTCTATTTAATTATTTATATGGCGCTATTCACAGCGCACCGCTCCTCCCTCGGGCCACACAGCGGGGGCAGGAAATCATCTCTTCTCCAGCGCTTCGCAATTATAGCGCCTCCAAATTATAGCACTTCTTCCAAATTACAGCGCTTGACAGGCAGGGCCTTACAGCACTTAGGGGCCACAACAGTCTCAGGGCCCAGCGCTTCCACAGGGCCTCTCAGCACCTCAGCTAGCAACAGTTCTTTTGGGGGCACAATCTTCCCCATGCGGTGCTTCAAAGGGGCCACAGCTTCCCAAGGGGGCAGACAGTCCTACAGCCAACCTCAGGGGCACACTCCTCACCTCCTGGGTGCTTCTCCCACGCAGCGCTGGCGTGGTGACAGGTCCAAACAGCGTCAGTGACCTGGGTATGGGCCCTCCCTTGTCAGGGGCCCGGGGGACAGCAGAGGGGGGGGGGTTTAGGGGTGCAGGGCCCAGCTCAGAAGCCCATGTGGCGGTAGCACCTCGCAGCAGGTCCCCTCTCTTCCTTGTCCCAGCTCTGACTGACTCCCTGGTGGCACATCCCCCTTACTTATACCCTCCTCCTAGGCAGTGCCAGAACCTTCTAGAATGTTGGCAAAGCTGGCCTAAACTGGTTCAAGGGGAGGGGTTGAGCACCCTGGGTGCCAGGCTTTACCTCCAAAAGCTAGGGGTAGCTGGGTAATATTATCTAGACCGCTGACCTATGGCAGTCCAGTGGCAAAACCCATGGCCATGGCATCCATTTTAAACATAGGACATTTTAGTCAGGTGCATTTTACAATGGGGGGAATTTACAAGTGCTCACACCATTACATAGCATTACAATTTAACAAGGTGTCTCACACCATACATGGCCTATACAGGTTTAATCCCATGGGGGAGACATTCCAAATTAGGGGGGCAAAAGCGAAAAATGTTGGGGGAAAAGGCCAAGTCCAACACCCACCATTTAGGACTATCAGTCCCAGCATACCATCAGGCTAATGAGGCCACGCCCACTAATGGTGACAGTACTAAATAAAAAAATAAAGGAAGTGAAATGGTGAGCGCTCAGTGTATCATTGCCAGCCCAAGAAGAAGAGGCGCAAAGCCTCGAAATGCGTCGGCTTTATGGTGAAAACTCTGGGGAATGACAGGTGAGTTACAGCGAGGCTTGTCACTGAGGAGAATGGTGTTGTGTGCCTTCCCCCCCATGCTCTGGGGCACTTTGGGATACATATATATATATATATATATATATATATATATATACATACATATTGGGTGAGTGCAGGACACTAGAAAAGGCTTGGCTGGTAAAAGATCTGAAGAGCAGCAGCATCTGAGGAAGACAAATTAATGCCAAAATGCATCATGCCATATTGTTATCCAATAAAGGTGTTCCTTCGAGATTTTCCCGGTGTGGCCTCTACCTCTGCTTCTGGAGGGGTTTGGAGTGAATTTTGCGCGTCAGCCAGAGACGCGAAAGAGGCCCCGTACTACAAGCTGGCTGGGCCTTTACTGGTTCTGCATCTGCAGCAGTGTTTCGTCTGAGGTATTGGGAACGCTCCAGCCCGCCTAGCAGCACAAGCAAAACAAGGGCCGCTGCCAGGGCAGCCTGTGACTGCACAGGAGGTGACATTCACTGTAATGAGAACCTATGGCCCGGTGGACACTTGACTGGGGGGCTGGTACATATGCGGGCACCTGAGGGAACACAGGGACCTTACTATCCGGGACTTTTGAATCACCGCGTCTTACCCTGAACACCTCCATCCGACATAGGCATTATTTTCCAGGAGACCCCATGCAACACCTTACCAGGAATGGAGAATGCTGGGAGTTGCAGTCCGGTATTGTACTGCTTCTCGGTGTGCGGACACATGACCAGGGGCAGGGAGCACTCCCACTAATGGTTGAGTGCAGGACACTAGAAAAGGCGTGGCTGGTAAAAGATCTGAAGAGCAGCGGCATCTGAGGAAGGCAAATGAATGCCGAAATGCATCATGCCATAATGCTATCCAATAAAGGTGTTCCTTCGAGCTTTTCCCGGTGTGGCCTCTACCTCTGCTTCTGGAGGGGTTTGGAGTGAATTTTGCGCGTCAGCCAGAGACGCGAAAGAGGCCTCGTACTACAAGCTGGCTGGGGCTTTACTGGTTCTGCATCTGCAGCTGTCTTTCGTCCAAGATATTGGGAACGCTCCAGCCCGCCTCGCAGCACAAGCAAAACAAGGGCCGCTGCCAGGAGCAGCCTGTGACTGCACAGGAGGTGAAATTCACTGTAATGGGAACCTATGGCCCGGAGGAAACTTGACTGGTGGCTGGTACGTATGCGGGGACCTGAGGGAACACTGGGACCTTACTATCCGGGACTTTTAAATCACCGCTTCTGGAGGGGTTTGGAGTGGATATATATACATATATATATATATCTTCACACGCCGGTTCCTGGTTTCCCAGCCTTGCGAGCGCTCAGTGTGGGTGCGTGCCCTACGGCGGAACCTCGCCGTTCAATATTTCTCACTCCTTCGCAAAAACGAAAGTAATGGGCGCACTCGCGCTGAATTTCCACAATTTGATTTATTGATTATTTCAGCATGAAAACAAACAAAATATATATTCACGCTCCAAATTGCACTGACAACGCCTCCGGGTAAAAGCTCAATTCGCACTCTGTTTACTTTCAGTCCTCATGTTGACAATTACTGCCTGACGCGTTTCTGGGCATCCGCCCTCATCAGAGGCTTCGACAAAGAGATTGTGCGTTGTAGACACACCCACATTTATTTATAATTAACCGCCCATAGATGGGCTCACTCAGGTGAGTAAAACGCAATGTCTTGTGGGACTTGTAGTGCCTATCTCTATTAATCCTTGATGGTCGCACCTATTGTTACTGTTCATAAAGGGTCCTTGATGGGCCCCCAGAGTGTGAATGAGCCATAGATCCCTGTTGTTGGTCCACAACCGAAGCCCAGAAGATTCAAGGCCCCATGGCCCCAAGTCATGAGGACTGAAAGTAAACAGAGTGCGAATTGAGCTTATACCCAGAGGCGTTGTTGGTGGACTGAAAGTAAACAGAGTACGAATTGAGCTTTTACCCAGAGGTGTTATTGGTGGGTGCTGCCGCGCCTGAGGGCAATCTGAAGCTTTAATATATATATATATATATATATATATATATATAAACACACCCTATTTAATGTGTATCTCTTTTTCTATTATGTATATTTGTGTATATGTGACGCCCTCAGGATGTTTATATATATATATATAATGTATAATGTGGCATTTATGTCGACAGTTTGGTTATATGACTTCAATTGATTCGTCTATATGTTTTTACCACTACAAAATGGCGCTCAAAATGGTATGGGTGAAGTGACTCATGAATCGCGTTAGTCCTACTGTCATGTTGAGTTGGTTTGAAATTTTGGCGCCAACCTGCCTAATTTAAATGATTGTTGTTTGCTCTGTAATTTATCAGTGAGCAAGGGCACGGACGTGCCCGAAACGCGTCTGATGACTTTTACCCACCTTATGAAATAAAAAGAAGCGTACTTTACATCTTTGCCTCGAGTGCTGAATTGGGTTGTCAGCGAACTTTTCCGTGCAGGAGGCACTAAGTGGAAAGTTGGAGGTTTATATATAAATATACATATATAAATATATTCACTGAAAAAAACATAGGTTTCACACCAGTTATAGTTAGGTGGAAATTATAAATATATTCACTGAAAAAAACATAGGTTTCACACCAGTTATAGTTAGGTGGAAATTTTACTCGCATAAAACCATTGAAATTCCCACGTTATAGTTAGTTGGACTCACTATAACTTGCGCGTGCAATGCACTGCTGATGACGTCACATATTACATCACTCATGACATGGTCAGTGACATCACTCATGACATCACTGATGACATCTCAAATGACATCACTGATGACAACATCCTTGTGACAAAGTGGCAGACCTCCTATCAGCATAAAATAACTTTTGACACACACATTCAAAAATAGAAACTAACATTTTCTTAAAAAAGGAGAAACCAATACCAATTACAACAACTTATTAGGTAATTCCAACATCTACATACACATCCACTCATTCACCAACAGTTCATATAGTCACTCATGCATGTACTTACTCATCATATGTACTCATACAACTATACATCCTGTTACACACTAATACTCATCCATATAGTTACTCACACACAAATTCACACATGCAAATAAACTATACAGAAACGGAAACATATTTACTCTCTTAAACAATCAATTATAAAAACACACACATAATCACTAACCCACCCATACACACAATCATCCACCCATACAGTTTTGCACACATGCTGCCTTCAAAATACATACAAATAGTGAGTCACTCATTCATGCATCTGTGCTCTAAGTAATATCCCCCACCGAACCATACAGACACTGATACTAATACTCAAAAAAACAACTAATAACCCATATACACACTCATGTAGCTACTCACCAACCCATGCAGCCACTTATACACAAAGTGAGACACAGATACAGATATTTAAATATTTAAACATTACTCGCTAATATATGTATTCACTAAGATACATTTAATAAGTCAGTTAACCAATCAATTTTACACAAAAAAAACATCCATTTTGACATTTATTTACCCATTTATTCTTCCATCAACCTTTAGATATACATATATAAAAAATATTTATTTTTCAGAAAGATACACATTCACTGGATGATGTCATCAGTGATGTAATATCTGACGTCATCAGCAGTGCATTGCACGCACAAGTTATAGTGAGTCCAACTAACTATAACGTGGAAATTTCAATGGTTTTATGCGAGTAAAATTTCCACCTAACTATAACTGGTGTGAAACGTATGGTTTTTTCAGTGAATTTAATAGCTTTTTTAAATGCAAATTCCTAACTATAACTGGTGTGAAACCTATGGTTTTGTAGTGAATATATATATATATATATATATATATATATATATATATATATATATATATATATATATATATATATAAAATTTCTGTGGCAAAATGAAACCCCTCATTTTGTTCCTTTTCAAATTTAATGTATTAAGTGTTACCACTTTATTCCAATCAAGATGACTTCAGGTGTGCCATACTTTTGTCATAAGTAAGACTGTTAGCGTTCTAATTGTTCTTTAGAACACTCTGGGACATTCTGTCATTGGGCTATAGTTGGGCTACATCTGGCTGATATTTGGGCTACATTTGGGCTCTTTTGTCTCTGGTGGCCATCTTGGGAGACTGTATATCAGAATTTTTTTAATGAAATATAAGAGGATTTGAGAAGTCACTCAAAATGTGCCCTAATTTTTCTTTCTTCAGCACTACATCTGGCTGATATTTGGGCTACATTTGTTTTTTTTTGTCTCTGGTGGCCATCTGTGGGCTACATTGGGCTACATTTGGGCTCTAACATATATATAGCCCAATGTAGCCCAATATATATTTTTTCAAAGTTAATTTTCGTAAAAACCACTGGAGCATATATCTTGAGACATAGCAAAGGCACATCGGGGTACCAGTCCCTACAATTTTGCCAAGTTTGGTGGAAATCCATTCAGTCGTTCGGGCTAAAAGTGAGTCCAACCGCCCTATAAAAATTAACATGGGGAAAACACGTTTTGGGACCACCCTTTTATCTCGGCCCCCGCTTGACGGATCCCCCCGAAACTTTCAGGGAAGGAGCAGAGCGCAGCAAGGCAAAGTTAAGGAAAATTACAGGCAGATCCCTCATTCGGCGCCAAAGTTATTCCTAATAGAATGTTGCGGATTCCCTATGGAAAACGACCGCCAGTAGGTAATATATATATATATATATATTCACTGAAAAAACCATAGGTTATAGACCATATATAGTTAGGAATTAGCATTTAAAAAACCTTATTTTACTCACACAAAACCATTGAAATTCCATATATAGTTAGTTGCACTAACTATATATCGCGCACCCGCAATCCACTGCTGATCATGTCACATATTACATCATTCATGACATGGTCAGTGACATCACTGATGACATCACTGATGACATCTCAAATGACATCACTGATGAGATCACTGATGACATCATCCAGTGACTGTGTGTTTCTGTAAAGTTTAAATATGTTTTACATATTGAAGAATGAGTAGATGTATAAGTGTCTGGACGAAGGATTTAGTAGGTGCATGACTGAATGTATGAGTGAGTGATTAAATGTGTCTCACTGAGTGCATGGGTTAGTGACTAAACTGTCTTAATTTGTGCATCGTTATGTCTGTTGTTCTGTAAACTGCTGCATGTGTTGATCATTAGCTATACGAGAGGCTATATGTGTTATTAATTGGTTGCCCAAGTATTTCTATGGCAGATTGAGTTTGTGTGGGGGTGGCTGGAAGGTGTGTGACTCTATGCATAGATGTGTGAGCAGTTTATTCACTAGGTGTATGAGTTCAAGAGTGCATGTGGAAACAGCTACATGGGCAGTTGACTGTGTGCATGAGTGTATTGATGAGTGAATGGATATCTCAATGCTACATGTCATAGTAAGTACATATGTAAAACACAGTACATGTGAGAGTTGGCATATATAAATAACTGTGCATGAGAGCCACTGAATGAGTGAGTGGTTGTATCGATCATTGTGAACTTGTATCAGGGATTGTATAAGAGAGTAAATATGTGTTAGTATATGTTTCAATAAGTAAGGTGTGTTTAACTGTATAGTTGAAGAAATGGAGGTGATATTGTTTCTTTGCATGACTGACTGGGTGTGTGAGTAACTTCATGGATGAGTGGCAGTGTGTGAGTGTCTGTATACACTGAGTGTATCTAAGGTTATATTAGAGTCTGAAGAGGTTTATCGTATTAGCACAAGAATGATGTCAAATGAGATGTCATCAGTGATGTCATCAGTGATGTCATTTGAGATGTCATCAGTGATGTCATCAGTGATGTCACTGACCATGTCATGAATGATGTAATATGTGACATGATCAGCAGTGGATTGCGGGTGCGCGATATATAGTTAGTGCAACTAACTATATATGGAATTTCAATGGTTTTGTGTGAGTAAAATAAGGTTTTTTAAATGCTAATTCCTAACTATATATGGTCTATAACCTATGGTTTTTTTCAGTGAATTTTCAAGGTTTTGTAAATGCTAATTCCTAACTATATATGGTCTATAACCTATGGTTTTTTCAGTGAATTTCAATGGTTTTTTAATAGCAAATATCATAAGCTGACGAATGTCAAGTACGTGGTAAGTGAAAACATTTTCGTGTTTATGCACACTGATCTGCTTTGAATGGTGCCCCCCCCCCTCATTTCTATTAGGAGTACTCTCTCTTTGCAGATAGTGAAAGGTAGTTAACGCAGGCCTTTGCCCCCGTTGTAATCCGTCGTGCCTGCTTCTCTCTCCATTTGATTGATTGTTATCCAAGTATTTACTGTTTTAGAATTAGTTCTCTTTGGTTCATTCTCTATTTACAAACAAACACAGAGTCGCAATACTCTGTTTAGTCTTTGCAGATAACGAAAAATCGTGTAAAAAAAAAGAAAAGGAATCGAGCAAAATCAGTAGGCCACTAATAGGATCTCTTTTTGACCTCGCTAAAATAGAAACATTAGGAACAACCCCTCATGACAAATACAAAACTAGTGAGATGAACTGAACTCCACACAATGATGGCTGCAAAACAGCTCGGCTCCGCCACCCACCCCGCCCAAAATAACGATAAAGAGCGGCTGCCATGATTGGTTGCGGAATGGCCACAACGGAGCTACGAAATGGTGGTGCTCTCATGCTAACCCCAGCTTCAGTCTGAAACATCCAGAAACACTGTAGACTACCAATTCGATCAGTTCCGGTAGCGCCCCAATGTAACCTGGTAGAGAAGAACTAGCCCTCCCCTCTTTGACTGATGGTTCTTGTTGCCTGTCCCTTCTGTTGTCATTTAACAGAACTATTTAGCCTGCTGAAAGGGGTTGTGTTTCGACCGCTGGTTGGTGGAGACATTTTGACTATATTCTGGACCTGCGTTGTCGCGTAATGCGTCATATGACGCGCCGCGTTAGCGCATCCGGAAGTCATCCGGGGCGCGCAGCGCGTAACGTAAGCATAACAAGTCATGTTACTTGTTAATAAGACTTTTCATTGGTTCATTTTACTTTTCTTATTCTAATGATGAAAGCCTTGGTCATATCACCTAAAAATTACGCTTTTAATTACTTCCGAACATTATTTTTTCTTAAATATATGTTATAATGTTCCAGGCTAATGTACTTTCCCGGAAATTTTACAACTGTCCTGCAAGTAAAATATATTCTTTTTTCGAGAAAAAGAGCGTTTCTTCGTCCCATGACGGAGCCGTTGAGCAAAAGAGGGTCGACCTGCTGTCTTAGTCGCCGATACGCCTGAATATGAGATTCTTATCGATCACTTTATGTTGCAGGAATAGAAAACACAACAGCCCTTGACCATTTATCTTTACTGCGTTCCTTCGTATTATACCTTTTACCCTTCATGTAATTGGTCTGCTTTATTTCACTTGCCTTTTAATGATTCTAAAACAGTGACTATTATTAAAAACTTTACCAATGTATATACTACTACCATGTTTTCTTTTAAAAACCTTTATTGTGAAAATGTCATTATACAAATACGAGCCTATAACCACGTGGGCCTGCCACGGAGCAAACTGTAATCGTATATGATGAATAGACATTTACACTGTAGAGGAACGTAACGGGCGGGCCATTAGGTTGCAAGAACTAAGGTGTCTAACAGTTACGGAATCGGTGGACGTACATTTTATAATTAAAATACGACAGGGCCAGTTACAATAAAATTATCTAGATATACATTTGCGGGCAAGTATCATGGGTGACGTTAATTCGAATTTTCAACAGTACAGTAATCAATAACACATCAGAACTTAATATCAATAGGGATGTCGAAATATTCAATCAATTCTCGTCCCCGCCCGCCATGTGCTTCAAAACTGCATACGTATCTCGTGATTTCAAGGTTCTGCAACCAGTACACAACAAGGAGTTACGAGTCCCATTTATTCCGGCGCCATTTTGGGCGAGGACGGGCAGGTCCAGGATATAGTCAAAATGTCTCTACCAACCATCGACTATGATGATGTTCATATGCTGTATTTATTAGAGTAACACTCATCTGTCCACATGAAATTAATTTACCACAATCTAAACATGTCATTTTAATCTTTCCAAAGTTCTTCTAAATATTTGGGACCGTTTCCCTTGCCTCTGAAGCTCTCAGTGCCACTTCTTTGATGAATGTACTAGCAGGTCAGGGGTTCTCCTCCAAATCTCTCTTTTATGCAGCACTATAATTAATTGGTGCCACCTCTCCATATGACGATGCATGGTATAGTTACCACAACTATATTTTTTTCGGTTCCTCTGGAGAGTTCATCGTGGCAGATGAAGCGTGTAACGTACCGGGCATTTACCTTTTTTTGCATGTACAGGAAAGGAAAAAAAAATCGAGCGTCCGAGTTCTAAGGTGTCCCAGGGCCATTTTAGTGGACCAGGCCCAAATCCAAAGAACAGGCCGCCATTTTGAGAGTCCTCTTGCAGCCGCCTGTCGCTGTAGCATCAAGAGCAGCCGAAACTCAGCTGAATGGCAACTGAAACGGTAAATGGGCGCCCCACTACATTTCAGCATTGTAGGATGACCACACCAGTACAGCAACTTGCTAGACATCACCTCGGTGCCATCCGGATCTCGGCGCCCCACTGCAGATGAAGTGCCTCTCAACTATGAAACCACCACGGTGACATCCGGATCTTGGCGCGTTGTGCTGCCTTCGGCCTATTCGCACATCGGTCCGCTACTGACGTCATCTCACAGGCTAATGGGGCGACCCACGCCGAGTTTCAGCATTGTAGGATGACCACACCAACTTGCTAGACATCACCTCGGTGCCATCCGAATCTTGTCATCTCAACGCCTAGTGGTATCTTCCATACAGAAAATATTGTTACGCTGCCTTTGGCCCCATTCGCACATCAGTCCGCAACTTAGACATCACCTCGGTGCCGTCCGGATCTTGGCATCTCAGCGCCTTGTGGTGTCAGTCAGAAAATATTGTTGCGCTGCCTTTGGCCCCATTCGCACATCAGTCCGCTACTGACACCATCTCACAGGCCAATAGGGCGCCCCACGCCGACTTTTACCATTGTACGATGGCCACACCAGTGGCACAACTTGCTAGACATCACCTCGGTGCCATCCGAATCTTGGCATCTCAACGCCTAGTGGTATCTTCCATACAGAAAATCTTGTTACGCTACCTTTGGCCCCATTCGCACATCGGTCCGCAACTTAGACATCACCTCGGTGCCATCCGGATCTTGGCATCTCAGCGCCTTGTGGTGTATTCTCTTCAGAAAATATTGTTGAGCTGCCTTTGGACCCATTCGCACATCGGTCCGCAACTTAGACATCACCTCGGTGCCATCCGGATCTTGGCATCTCAGCGCCTTGTGGTGTCTTCTACTCCGAAAATATTGTAGAAAATATTGTTGCGCTGCCTTTGGCCCCATTCACACATCAGTCCGCTACTGACACCATCTCACAGGCCAACAGGGCGCCCCACGCCGACTTTTACCATTGTACGATGGCCACACCAGTGCCACAACTTGCTAGACACCACCTCGGTGCCATCCGGATCTTGGCATCTCAGCGCCTTGTGGTGTCTTCAAATCGGAAAATATTGTTGCGCTGCCTTTGGCCCCATTCGCACATCGGTCCGCTACTGACGCCATCTCACAGGCCAACGGGGCGCCCCACGCCGACTTTCAACATTGTAGGATGGCCACAGAAGTGCGACAACTTACTAGACACCACCTCGGTGCCATCCGGATCTTGGCGCGTTGTGCTGCCTTCGGCCTATTCGCACATCGGTCCGCTACTGACGCAAACTCACAGGCCAACGGGGCGCCCCACGCCGACTTTCAGCATTGTAGGATGGCCACACCAGTGCGGCAACTTGCTACACACCACCTCGGTGCCATCCGGATCTTGGCATCTCAGCGCCTAGTGGTGTCTTCTATTCCGAAAATATTGTTGCGCTGCCTTCGGCCCCATTCACACATCGGTCCGCTACTGACGCCATCTCACAGTCCAACGGGGCGCCCCACGCCGACTTTCAGCATTGTAGGATGGCCACACCAGTGCGGCAACTTACTAGACACCACCTCGGTGCCATCCGGATCTTGGCGCGTTGTGCTGCCTTCGGCCTATTCGCACATCGGTCCGCTACTGACGCAAACTCACAGGCCAACGGGGCGCCCCACTCCGACTTTCAGCATTGTTGGATGGCCACGCCAGTGCGGCAACTTACTAGACACCACCTCGGTGCCATCCGGATCTTGGCGCGTTGTGCTGCCTTCGGCCTATTCGCACATCGGTCCGCTACTGACGCAAACTCACAGGCCAACGGGGCGCCCCACGCCGACTTTCAGCATTGTAGGATGGCCACACCAGTGCTGCAACTTGCTGGACACCACCTCGGTGCCATCCGGATCTTGGCGCGTTGTGTTGCCTTCGGCCTATTCGCACATCGGTCCGCTACTGACGTGGCCTCACGTGCCAACGTATTTTCTCCGCATTTACACCCTATGCCGCATAACAGGTCATGTGACTTGTTTATAAAACTTTTCATTGGTTCATTTTACTTTTGGTTTCCTAATGATGGAAGGCTTGATCATGTGACCTAAAAACAACACTTTTCATTGGATGAAAACTTTTTTTTTTTCCCAAACGATGAAAGCCCCACCTTGTTTCTGGATGTTTCAGACTGAAGCTGGCGTCAGCATGAGAGCACCACCATCTCGTAGCTCAGTCGTGGTCATTCCGCGAGCAATCATGGCAGCCGCTCCCCACCAGAAGCCTGCAGGAGTCGGAGCCCCCAAAACTTTTGATGAATTCTCAAGGCGGAGGGGACGCTTTCGAGAATGGGGTCCAAGACCTAGCAGACAAGCGTCCGATTTCCAAGGTGTCCCAGGGCCATTTCAGTGGACCAGGCCCAAAAAGGAAACAGCCTGCCGCCATTTTGAGAGTCCTGTGACAGCTGCCTATCGCTGCACCGCAAGAGTGGGCGCAACTCAGCTGAATTGCGGCTTTTGACACAGTGGACCAAAAACGGACGGAATGGCAACTGAAACGGTAAAGGGGCGCCCCACTACAACAGATGACACTCCACCTGGAGAGGCCCGTTCACGCCACCTCCCCCGGGGCGCCCCACACCGTTATTCGGAGCAGCAATGTAGGATACCAAAACCAGTGCGGCAACTTACTGGACATCTCCTTGGTGCCATCGTTCTGCTGCCTTGTAACTATTCGCGCAACAGTTTGCTACTGATGACCCACCCCCCGCGACGCCCCATGCCGTTATTTGCTGGGTGGCAACTTACTAGACATCACTTTCGTGTCATCTAGATTTCGGCGCGTTCTGCTGCCTTGGAACTATTCGCACAACAGTTTGCTACTGATGACCCACCCCCCGCGACGCCCCACGCCGGAAATCTGGACGTTGTGCTGCGTTGGGACTATTCGCACAGCCGACCGCTACTTCGTTGTTTTTCCCTAAAAATGTTTATATGTTATTACTATTTTTGTTTTCTTGTATATATTTATAAATTATTAAAGTTTTATAATCTTACTACTTTGTCGGAGTGCTATATATTTTTAATGTGACACATAATTGTAAAAACTTTGATGTACAAAGAGTCATCCCTGGAATCTTCCGCTTCAGGCTCGGTCCCCTCCCCAATCACAATACAGGATGGTTTTCAGATAATAGCAACGCTTCTGCTGTGACGGATCTCATCGAGTGTGGGCCTTGATCTACTATAACTCCTTTGAAGAGGGGTGATTCTTTACAGCTGTGGCCATAAACTACATCTGCAGGGCTAGCTGATACCCTAGGACCAGCCTGGACAATCGGACACAGAGGAAAAGGAGTGTCAGAGGGTGCGGTAGTGAATAGGGCGAAAGGGAGGTGTCGGGCGGGCACAGGGTGTGATTCTCAGGGAAGAGCAGCGCAGATGGGGGGAGGTTTATTACCCATGCATAAGACAGAGAGCGGGGGTGACCACTGCCTGGGGGAGATGCTTGCGAGGGTGGGGAGCCATGCTAAGGATCGACAGCGTGCACAGAGTGGGTCTGGTCAAGGCATCTAAAATGGCTGCCGTGCACGACAAAAGTGTGGCATTTGAAAAAAGACAAGATGGCGCAGACAATGTTTTTCAACACTTCCTGATTTCCTTCGAATCGAACGTTAACAGACGTTGGGGCATATTACCAAAGTTAAGCGATATTTATCCCTAACGATGCTTAGCAACGATTTTTTTACCCTCAGAAATTATCGCATATAAACCTTGCTATTATCAAGGTTTATCGGAAATACGATAAAAAACGACCGCAATGCATTAATATCGCTGAAAACTCAGCGATATTCATGCATTACCGAGCTAATGCTCTTAGCCATGTTATCCACCTCCCATTGGATAACATGGCTAAGAACTGCTCAGGGCAGGTGGTAGCTTTTGGAGATATTCGCGCTTATCTCGAATATTTCCAAAAGTTGATAATAGGAGATAGCGATGTTAGCGACTGTTTCCAGTCGCTAACATCTTGGCATGCCCACTTTGCATGTCATTAGTGATAAATATCACTCACATGCAAAGTGGGGCCCAAGATGGTCGCTATCTTCTACTAGCCGTCGCTAACTGGTGTTAGCAACAGCTAGGTAATACACATATAATTTTATCTCCGCGAAGCGGAGCGCTGTTACAGATATATATCTTGTTTCTGAACGTTAATTTCTCAAAATGCACTGAAGCACATATATTGAGACCTAGCAAAGGCACATCGGGCTACCAGTCCCTACAATTTTGCCAAGTTTCGTGCAAATCCATTCAGCTGTTCGATCCTACCGAGAGACAAGATGGCGGCCGCTACGGACTGTTTGGAATGTTTACAGACACCGGAGAGCCAATCAGCTTCGCTTCGCAAAGCTCCGTAACGCGAAAAGTACGCGAAGCGGTGCGCTGTTACAGATATATATCTTTTTTTGAACGTTAATTTCTCAAAATCCACTGGAGCACATATATTGAGATCTAGCAAAGGCACATCGGGCTACCAGTCCCTACAATTTTGCCAAGTTTCGTGCAAATCCATTCAGCTGTTCGATTATTATTATTTTTATTTTTTTTTGCCCCGCGGGGCCCTTTTAAAACCTCCACATCAAACCTAGGGGGTGAGCGACAATGTACTATGCCCCCTTATGGTCATTTGCCCCTTCGCTTTGGCCTCCTCTTGTCTCTCGATCCTACCGAGAGACAAGTAAATGTAAATGTAAATGTAAATGTATAGGCATTTATATAGCGCACTACTTACCCGTAGGGTCCCAAGGCGCTTCGACCGCTGCGAAACCCTTCCTGGCTTCCCTGAGAGATGGTCCCTTAATGGGTATCTCCAGGGTGAGACCAGGCATCCCCGGCGGTCTGGTGGGGCCGTTAGTGAAGATGAGGCAAGCTAATGCCCAGAGTTGCCGAGTGTGAACGCTGATCAGAGTGGGCACCGAGGCGAGAGAATTATCGAGTCCGCTGACCCTGGTCCAGAAACCTGCCGCGCCGGGAATCGAACCCTGGTCCCGGGCCGTCCTCTGCTCTCGGGTCTGCCGCCTCTAACCAGTGAGCCACACTACTTCACAAGATGGCGGCCGCTACGGACTATTTGGAATGTTGACAGACGCCGGAGAACCAATCAGCTTCGCTTCACAAAGCTCCGTTGCGCGAAAAGTACGCGTCCTGGGGCGCTGCCCAGTCCGCTGTTACAGATATATATCTTTTTTTAAACGTTAATTTCTCAAAATCCACTGGAGCACATATATCCACACCTACAAAAGGCACATCGGGCTACCAGTCCCTACAATTTTGCCAAGTTTCGTGCAAATCCATTCAGCCGTTCGGGCTAAAAGTGAGGCCAACCGCCCTATGGAAATTAACATGGGAAAAACGCGTTTTGGGACCCCCCTTTTTTCTCGGCCCCCCCTTGACGAACCCCCCCAAAATTTTCAGGGGCTGCTCAGAAACAAAATGTGCCATTTTCCTGAAAATTTCAGCCAATTCCGTCCACAAACGCCAAAGTTATTAGACATAGAATTTTCAAAAATCCCATAGGGAAAAAATCCTAACTATATATACCTACTGGCGACCGCCAGTAGGTAATATATATATATATATATATATATATATATATATATATATATATATGTATATATATATATATACACATAACATATATATATATATTACCTACTGGCGGTCGCCAGTAGGTATATATAGTTAGGATTTTTTCTCTATGGGTTTTTTGAAAATTCTATGTCTAATAACTTTGGCGTTTGTGGACGGAATCGGCTGAAATTTTCAGGAAAATGGCACATTTTGTTTCTGAGCAGCCCTTGAAAATTTGGGGGGGGTTCGTCCAGTGGGGGCCGAGAAAAAAGGGGGGTCCCAAAACGTGTTTTTAACATTGAGTTTTCCATAGGGCGGTTGGCCTCACTTTTAGCCCGAACGGCTGAATGGATTTGCACGAAACTTGGCAAAATTGTAGGGACTGGTAGCCCGATGTGCCTTTTGTAGGTCTCAATATATGTGCTCCAGTGGATTTTGAGAAATTAACGTTTAAAAAAAGATATATATCTGTAACAGCGGACCGGTTAGCGCTCTGGTTCGCGGACTTTTCGCGCAACGGAGCTTTGTGAAGCGAAGCTGATTGGTTCTCCGGCGTCTGTCAACATTCCAAACAGTCCGTAGCGGCCGCCATCTTGTCTCTCGGTAGGATCGAGAGACAAGAGGAGGTCAAAACAAAGGGGGAAATAACTATAAGGGGGCATAGTAGATCCTCGCTGACCCCCTAGGTTTGATGTGGAGGTTTTAAAAGGGCCCCGCGGGGCAAAAAAAAAACAAAATAATAATAATCGAACGGCTGAATGGATTTGCACGAAACTTGGCAAAATATTAGGGACTGGTAGCCCGATGTGCCTTTGCTAGGTCTCAATATATGTGCTCCAGTGGATTTTGAGAAATTAACGTTGAAAAAAAGATATATATCTGTAACAGCACTCCGCTTCGCGTACTTTTCGCGTTACGGAGCTTTGCGAAGCTGATTGGTTCTCCGGCGTCTGTCAACATTCCAAACAGTCCGTAGCGGCCGCCATCTTGTCCCTCGGTAGGATTGAGAGACAAGAGGAGGCCAAAGCGAAGGGGGAAATGACCATAAGGGGGCATAGTAGATCCTTCCTGACCTCTTAGGTTTGATGTACCATTTTGCCAAGTTTGGTGTAATTCCGTTCAGCCATTCAGGCTGTAGACGTATGTAAATGTCCTATGGAAAATTGCATGGGGAAAACACATTTGAAAGTGTTGAAATTTAGAACCAATTAAAATGTTACTTTGGTTTTGTATTTGTGTGTGATGAAAGTTAATTGGTTATGTATATATGTCAAATGAGAGGAAACCACAGCCATTTTGTGATACTACTGTCTGAGGTACATTTGTGAGGAATTTTTGGTGGTGAATTTCTGGTGTTTGATTTACACAGTACTAACACTTCTGCTACTTTTAAAAAGGTGAGTTGTTAATTTGTAAGGGGAACTATGTTGTACACTTGAAGATAATTTGAAAAATGTTTTCTGTTATTTATTTGCAGTCCTTCTGTTATACTAAATACTTGATGAAGTTAGTTTTATATTATGTATTACTAAAAACGATAAATTAAAGTGATTATTTTTTTCTGCAATTTACAGCAAGCAATTTCAAAATAAAATGGCTCACAATGAAGAGACCGTGGCAATTTCTTTTGAATTGTCCACTACATTGATTGAAATTGAGAGCACCAATAATGAAATATTGTCACAAGGAGGACATGACTTGTATGATTCCATTAGATTGATTGAAATGGACAGCACCAAGAATGAAATATTGTCACAAGGAGATGACTTGAATGATTCCACTACATTGATTGAAATTGAGAGCACCAATAATGAAATATTGTCACAAGGAGGAGATGGCTTGTATGATTCCATTAGATTGATTGAAATGGACAGCACCAATAATGAAATATTGTCACAAGGAGGAGATGACTTGAATGATTCCACTACATTGATTGAAATTGAGAGCACCAATAATGAAATATTGTCACGAGGAGATGACTTGAATGATTCCACTACATTGATTGAAATGGACAGCACCAATAATGAAATATTGTCAGAAGGAGGAGATGACTTGAATGATTTTTTTGATCAATCTCTTGATGGCGAATTTATCGAGTGTTTGGAGACCATAGAGTTACAAGAATCATCATTGCAGACTTTTAATGAGGAGATTCCAGATGAGATGATTGAAGAGGAAATTACTGATGAGGACATGTTACTAGTTGTTTCAAATTTAGAAAATTCTGAAGAATAAATTTATATTTAGAAATCAAAAATTGTTTGAGACATTATTTATTTTTATTTTTAATTTATGAGGTTGTAGCGAAGTGATTGTAGTATAAAATGAGACTTATAGTATAGAGTGCAACATTTTTATGTTACATGGTAAGTTTACTCATATTTACTTCCCTTCTGCCACTATATTATCTCCAATGTGTATTTGACATCTCTTCTTCATCTCCGGCCTCCTTTCTCTCACTGTGTGTCTCCGATGCATCTTATCGCTGCTATTTTGTGTAATTACAGAAGACAGTAAAATAAAATAGTTCGGAACGTGAAAAGGGGGCAAAGTAGAGTACTCCTCACCCCCTAGGCCTTTTTAGGCGGTCCCAAAAGGATCAGTTTCTGCTTTCCTGAGAGATTATGGTATGAGTTCCATATACCACAATAACTTGCATTACAACATGCAAGATATCTATCTCCTATTACCAACTTTTGGAGATATTCGCGCTAAGCGCGAATATCTCCAAAAAGTAACACCTGCCCTGAGCAGTTCTTAGCCATGTTATCCAATGGGAGGTGGATAACATGGCTAAGAGTATTAGCTCGGTAATGCATGAATATCGCTGAGTTTTTAGCGATATTCATGCATTGCGGCCGTTTATTATCGCATTTGCGATAAACCTTGATAATAGTAAGGTTTATCT
Source organism: Lissotriton helveticus (assembly GCF_964261635.1). Lineage (NCBI taxonomy): Eukaryota > Metazoa > Chordata > Amphibia > Caudata > Salamandridae > Lissotriton > Lissotriton helveticus. The sequence goes on from NC_136062.1 coordinate 278,721,348, forward strand.
TCGATAATTTCTGACGATGCTTAGTGGTAAAAAATTGGTTGGTAAGCATCGTTAGCGATAAATATCGCTTAACTTTGGTAATATGCCCCAACGTCTGTTAACGTTCGATTCGAAGGAAATGAGGAAGTGTTGAAAAACATTGTCTGCGCCATCTTGCCTTTTTTGAAATGCCACACTTTTGTCGTGCACGGCAGCCATTTTAGATGTCTTGACCAGACCCACTCTCTGCACGCTGTCGATTCGTAGCATGGCTCCTCACCCTCGTAAGCATCTCCCCCAGGCACTGGTCACCACCGCTCTCTGTCTTATGCATGGGCAATAAACCTTCCCCCATCTGCGCTGCTCTTCCCTGAGAATCACACTCTGTGCCCGCCCGACACCTCCCTTTCGCCCTATTCACTACCGCACCCTCTGACACTCCTCTTCCTCTGTGTCCGAATGTCCAGGCCGGTCCTAGGCTATCAGCTAGCCCTGCAGATGTAGTTTATGGCCCCAGCTGTAAAGAATCACCCCTCTTCAAAGGAGTTATAGTAGATCAAGGCCCACACCCGATGTGATCCGTCACAGCACACGCGTTCCTACTATCTGAAAACCATCCTGTATTGTGATTGGGGAGGGGACCGAGCCTGAAGCGGAAGATTCCAGGAATGACTCTTTGTACATCAAAGTTTTTACAATTATGTGTCACATTAAAAATATATAGCACTCCAACAAATAGTAGGAATATAAAACTTTAATAACATATAAATATATACAACAAAACAAAAACAGTAAAAACATTTAAACAACGAAGAGACCGTGGCAATTTCTTTTTAATTATCCAATAGATTTATTGAAATTGACAGCACCAATAATGAAATATTCTTGTCAGTAGCGGTCTGTTGTGCGAATAGTTCCAAGGCAGCAGAACGCGCTGAAATCTAGATGGCACGAAAGTGATGTCTAGTAAGTTGCCGCCCAGCAAAAAACGGCGTGGGGCGCCGCGGGGGTGAGTGAGTCCAGTAGGCACCACAGCTATTCTTACCGGCATTGCAGAATTACTGCTGGGGACAATGCCTGTGCTGTAGCAGGGTCACAGCAGAAACAAAAAGGATTCTGTTGAAGATGTTGTTGGTTTCAATTTGAAAACAGTTCTGGTGTCAACTGCTATGCTAATGTAGTGGTTAATGTTTTGTTTTCTCTAGAAAATGTAAAAGAGGGGGAGGCAGTCCAAAGTTCCGTTAAAAGGGCAAAGGAAAGGATCGGTGGTTTGAACTATCAGTCAAAAAGGGGAGGGGGTGCAATAATTTTTCCTACCGGGTCACACTGTGCTTTCACCGGAAGTGAGGTCTGCAGGATTGTAGTAATTCAAAGTGAGGCTGGCGCCAGCATGGGAGCGCCGACGTCCCGCGGATACAGTTTCGTCACTCCACGGGCGATCATGGCAGTCATTCCCCATCGGGGGTCGGAGACTCCCGCGGCTCCTCTAGAATCTTCAAGGTCGTGGAGGACTACGGTGGTGGAGTCAACCAGTGACCGGGCCATTTCTTTATGTTGGGCCCGCTCTTGCCAGGTCGACAGCCATTTTGAGAGTTCGGCAGCTACCGGCGATCGCGGGGTCACATGAGCGGACGGGCTCCACCCTGCCGGGCGAGACGTTGCAGCATGGCCACAGTGGAAGAACCGTTATCTAGGTCGTTCCGAAACTGTGCAGCACTGTAGTTGTTAGGATGCCACCGCCTGGAGCGCTGAGGGTGCAGCTGGGAAGCCTCCACCTGGGGAGGCGGGAGAGGCCTGTTCGCACCGTCTCTCCCTCCCAGTGCACCCCACGGCGTCTCGCTTGAGATTTGTTATGGCCGGACCAGGCGATGAGGACGAGGGGGGGGTCGGAGGCATGTGCAAGACATCCCCCTCCAGTGTTGTCGCAGCCATTATAAAAGAAAGAAGTGTCCCGTCCGTCTTCGGGCCGGGCTTCCGGTGGATGTCGGCCGGACGCCCCTGGCTCTGGCCCCATGAACGGGTTTCTTGGTTTATCGGCTGCAGCCGGATCCCGTCGGCCTCGGCCCCCCGACCGTTGGTGGTCGGACCGGAAGAGCATGTGGCGGGACTACCTGCAACTCTCAAGGGCCACCGCGGCCGGACTGGGAGAGAGAGGGGAGGGTCGAGGAGACATTCCCCCCCCCTGCAACTGTTCAGCGTTGTAAAGGCAATCCCCTGGCCGGGTCCCGCTGGTCTCGGCCTCTCCTCCGGCTACACCCTACGTTAGGATCTCCTGGCCGAGGCGTGGCAGCAGGACCTGCCTTATATGGGCTGCTCCCGGCTGGGCGTAGCCGGAACCCTGCCCCACCTTGGAAGTTTCCAGAGTGGGGGTGGATGTTCTACTGACTTGCATTTTCCCTAGTCTATCGATTTTTTGGGCGTGGCAGGCGGTGGGACAGCGAGGAGTGATTTGGTTTCTCTTACTGTTTTTCTGGTCTCTCACCACTGGCATATTTTAACGTTTTCTTGTTTCTAGGACATTAATAGGTTTTATCATTACGTTATGTTATCGTTTCTTTGTTCGTTGTTTAATAAAAGTTCATGTTCATCAGTGGCCTACTGATTTTCGTTTTCCTATTTTTTTCTTTCCAGGTTGTTTCATGGTAAAGTTTCTGTTAACAGGATACAGTGATCACTTCGTTATTATTGCATATGTCCTTTTCACTAGGGGTGCTCTCTGGTCGGGCCAGATGACGTATCTCTAGTAAATGGTCCGGGTGAAAAAGGTGCATCAATCAGTGGGGAGTAGATAGGCATGACAGATTACAACGGGGGAGAACGGTCCGCATTACGTACCCTTTCACTACTTGCAAAGATTTTCCTACGTTTATTTGCAAACAGGGAATACCTCCAAAAAGAACTAATTCCCAAACAGTCAATGTTCGGACAATCAATCAATCAATGAGGAATGAAATAGGTACGACGTGTTAAAGGCTTGCGTTACCTACCCTTCACTATCTGCAAAGGGAGATAGAATATTCCTATTCTTCCTCGTTTGCAGGTAGAGAAGATCGTTAAGAGAATTAACTTCGAACAATTCAATGCTCGATTGAAACAATCAACAAGGGGTACTGTGAACACAAATGAACGCCGCTTATATACATACGCATTGCTATTTTCAACAGGTTGTTCCTAATGTTTCTATTTTAGCGAGGTCAAAAGAGAGCCCATTAGTGGCCTACTGATTTTGCTCGATTCCTTTTGTTTTTTTACACGATTTTTCGCTATCTGCAAAGACTAAACAGAGTATTGCGACTCTGTGCTTGTTTGTAAATAGAGAATGAACCAAAGAGAACAATCAATCAAATGGAGAGAGAAGCAGGCACGACGGATTACAAAGGGGGAAAGGGCTGCGTTAACTACCCTTCACTATCTGCAAAGAGAGAGTACTCCTAATAGAAATGAGGGGTGGGGGGCAGCAATCAAAGCAGATCAGTGTGCATAAACACGGAAAAAAAAAATCTTACCACGTACTTGACATTCGACAGCTTATGATATTTGCTATTAAAAAACCATTGAAATTCACTGAAAAAACCATAGGTTATAGACCATATATAGTTAGGAATTAGCATTTACAAAACCTTGAAAATTCACTGAAAAAACCATAGGTTATAGACCATATATAGTTAGGAATTAGCATTTAAAAAACCTTATTTTACTCACACAAAACCATTGAAATTCCATATATAGTTAGTTGCACTAACTATATATTGCGCACCCGCAATCCACTGCTGATGATGTCACATATTACATCATTCATGACATGGTCAGTGACATCACTGATGACATCACTGATGACATCTCAAATGACATCACTGATGACATCTCATTTGACATCAATGACCACATCACTGATGATATCATTCATGTGACAATACAATGCATCTCCTCACATTTTAATATAACCTCTGTTTCACCCAGTGTTAAAAACAGAGTATAATTTTTGAAACCATTGACACACCAATACTAGTTACTACATACGTACTCACTGATTCCTACGTCTACACACACATTCACTCATTCACCCATACAATCATTCATACATACAATCACTCATGTTTACAACACAATCATATGCACTCATACACCTATACAGACACTCACACTCTGCCACTCATCCATGGAGTTACTCACACACCTAGTCAGTCCTGTAAAGAATCAATCACACTTCCATTTTCTACTCTATACAGTTAAACATAGAGCACCTTACGTTTTCAACCATATACTAACACATACTTACTCTCTTATACAATCATTGATACAAGTACACATTGATCTGTACAGAGTCACACACCTCCCATCCAGCCACACACACACTCAGTCTCCCATGCAAATACTTGGGCAATCAATCAATAACCCATATAGTTACTCATATAGCTACTGATCAACACATGCAGCAGTTTACAGAACAACAGACATAATGATGCACAAATTAAGACAGTTTAGTCACTAACCCATGCACTCAGTGAGACACATTTAATCACTCACTCATACATTCAGTCATGCACCTACTAAATCCTTCGTCCAGACACTTATACATCCACTCATTCTTCAATATGTAAGACATATTTTAACTTTACAGAAACATAGTCACTGGATGTTGTCATCAGTGATGTCACTGACCATGTCATGAATGATGTAATATGTGACATCATCAGCAGTGGATTGCGGGTGCGCAATATATAGTTAGTGCAACTAACTATATATGGAATTTCAATGGTTTTGTGTGAGTAAAATAAGGTTTTTTAAATGCTAATTCCTAACTATATATGGTCTATAACCTATGGTTTTTTCAGTGAATATATATATACATATATATATATATATACACATAACATACATATATATATATATACATATATTACCTACTGGCGATAGCCAGTAGGTATATATAGTTAGGATTTTTTTCCTATGGGATTTTTGAAAATTCTATGTCGAATAACTTTGGCGTTTGAGGACAGAATTGGCTGAAATTTTCAGGAAAATGGAACATTTTGTTTCTGAGCAGCCCCTGAAAATTTGGGGGGGTTTCGTCAAGGGGGGGCCTAGAAAAAAGGGGGGTCCCAAAACTTGTTTTTCCCATGCAATTTTCCATAGGGCGGTTGGCCTCACTTTTAGCCCGAACGGCTGAATGGATTTACACCAAACTTGGCAAAATTGTAGGGATTGGTAGCCCGATGTGCCTTTGCTATGTCTCAAGATATAGGCTCCAGTGGTTTTTACGAAAATTAAGTTTGAAAAATATATATTGGGCTACATTGGGCTATATATATGTTGGAGCCCAAATGTAGCCCAATGTAGCCCAATGTAGCCCAATGTAGCCCAAAGATGGCCACCAGAGACAAAAAAAAACAAATGTAGCCCAAATATCAGCCAGATGTAGCCCAACTATAGCCCAATGACAGAATGTCCCAGAGAGTTCTAAAGAACAACTAGAGTGCTAACAGTCCTACTTATTACACAGGTATGGCACACCTGAAGCCATCTTGATTGGAATAAAGTGGTAACTCTTAAAACATTTAATTTAAAAAGGAACAAAATGAGGGGGTTCATTTTGCCATAGAAAGTATGATTAGCGAATGTATGACGAAATCCCGCATACCATCAGTCCGCAAAAAAAATCCTGCATGTACTATTAGGCCGCAAATTAAAATAACGAAAACTTTTAGAACGAATATGCCTTTAGCATACACTAAACAACTAAACTACCCTAAACCCTAAAACACTACCCCCAGCATGACCCTACACTACGCAAACACTACAACACTACCCTAAACCCTAAAACACTACCCCCAGCATGACCCTACACTACGCAAACACTACAACACTACCCAAAACCCTAAAACACTACACCCCAGCATGACCCTACACTACGCAAACACTACAACACTACCCTAAACCCTAAAACACTACCCCCAGCATGACCCTACACTACGCAAACACTACAACACTACCCTAAACCCTAAAACACTACCCCCAGCATGACCCTACACTACGCAAACACTACAACAGTACCCTAAACCCTAAAACACAACCCCCAGCATGACCCTACACTACGCAAACACTACAACACTACCCTAAACCGTAAAACACTACCCCCAGCACGACCCTACACTACGCAAACACTACAACACTACCCTAAACCCTAAAACACTACCCCCAGCATGACCCTACACTACGCAAACACTACAACACTACCCTAAACCCTAAAACACTACACCCCAGCATGACCCTACACTACGCAAACACTACAACACTACCCTAAACCATAAAACACTACCCCCAGCATGACCCTACACTACGCAAACACTACAACACTACCCAAAACCCTAAAACACTACACCCCAGCATGACCCTACACTACGCAAACACTACAACACTACCCTAAACCCTAAAACACTACCCCCAGCATGACCCTACACTACACAAACACTACAACACAACCCTAAACCCTAAAACACTACCCCCAGCATGACCCTACACTACACAAACACTACAACACTACCCTAAACCCTAAAACACTACCCCCAGCATGACCCTACACTACGCAAACACTACAACACTACCCAAAACCCTAAAACACTACACCCCAGCATGACCCTACACTACGCAAACACTACAACACTACCCTAAACCCTAAAACACTACCCCCAGCATGACCCTACACTACGCAAACACTACAACACAACCCTAAACCCTAAAACACTACCCCCAGCATGACCCTACACTACGCAAACACTACAACACTACCCTAAACCCTAAAACACTACCCCCAGCATGACCCTACACTACGCAAACACTACAACACAACCCTAAGCCCTAAAACACTACACCCCAGCATGACCCTACACTACGCAAACACTACAACACTACCCTAAACCCTAAAACACTACCCCCAGCATGACCCTACACTACACAAACACTACAACACTACCCTAAACCCTAAAACACTACCCCCAGCATGACCCTACACTACGCAAACACTACAACACTACCCTAAACCCTAAAACACTACCCCCAGCATGACCCTACACTACGCAAACACTACAACACTACCCAAAACCCTAAAACACTACACCCCAGCATGACCCTACACTACGCAAACACTACAACACTACCCTAAACCCTAAAACACTACCCCCAGCATGACCCTACACTACGCAAACATTACAACACTACCCTAAACCCTAAAACACTACCCCCAGCATGACCCTACACTACGCAAACACTACAACACTACCCAAAACCCTAAAACACTACACCCCAGCATGACCCTACACTACGCAAACACTACAACACTACCCTAAACCCTAAAACACTACCCCCAGCATGACCCTACACTACGCAAACACTACAACACTACCCTAAACCCTAAAACACTACCCCCAGCATGACCCTACACTACGCAAACACTACAACAGTACCCAAAACCCTAAAACACTACACCGCAGCATGACCCTACACTACGCAAACACTACAACACTACCCTAAACCCTAAAACACTACCCCCAGCATGACCCTACAATACGCAAACAATACAACACTACCCTAAACCCTAAAACACTACCCCCAGCATGACCCTACACTACGCAAACACTACAACACTACCCTAAACCCTAAAACACAACCCCCAGCATGACCCTACACTACGCAAACACTACAACACTACCCTAAACCCTAAAACACTACCCCCAGCATGACCCTACACTACGCAAACACTACAACACTACCCTAAACCCTAAAACACTACACCCCAGCATGACCCTACACTACGCAAACACTACAACACTACCCTAAACCCTAAAACACTACCCCCAGCATGACCCTACACTACGCAAACACTACAACACTACCCTAAGCCCTAAAACACTACACCCAGCATGACCCTACACTACGCAAACACTACAACAGTACCCAAAACCCTAAAACACTACACCGCAGCATGACCCTATACTACGCAAACACTACAACACTACCCTAAACCCTAAAACACTACCCCCAGCATGACCCTACACTACGCAAACACTACAACACTACCCAAAACCCTAAAACACTACCCCCAGCATGACCCTACACTACGCAAACACTACAACACTACCCTACACCCTAAAACACTACCCCCAGCATGACCCTACACTACGCAAACACTACAACACTACCCTAAACCCTAAAACACTAGCCCCAGCATGACCCTACACTACGCAAACACTACAACACAACCCTAAACCCTAAAACACTACCCCCAGCATGACCCTACACTAAACAACCACCACAACTCTACACTACACTAACACAACACTACACTACACAATCACTAACCCACGAAAAAATTAACACAAACCCACTTACCTCTCTCGTCATCGTGGTCTTCACAACGCAAATGAATTTACCATACATGCCTTTAAAACGTAATTCTTTGTAAAGGCATGCGCGATAAATGCACATGCGTTTTTGAAAAAATGCGGGATAATGGTATGCGAGGTCAATGACCTTGCGGGATAATGGTATGCGGACTGAAAGTCTGCGGGATAAAAAATGCGGGAAAATGGCTGCAAACCATGATTAGCAGCAGACTTCCCTGGTGAGCACTAGCTTTACTACAGTGATCTAATGAGCAACTAGAGTGCTAACATTCAGAATTTATGGCAAATGTGTGACACATCTGAATGCCTTCTTGATAGAACCAAAGTAAACAAGCATTGAAAATGCAATAGATCTCGCCCTCGTTTAAGTTAAAGCCATTCTGTTTGTAATGAGGTGGCTTTTTAGTTTTGCTTTTATTAGTGTTTTTAAAACTTTCATGTAAATAACATGCATATGTATGCATATATGTATATGTATGCATGCATTTATATTTATATTAGATATGCAGATTATATATGTTTATATATGTATATTACCTACTGGCGATAGCCAGTGGGTATATATAGTTAGGATTTTTTCTCTATGGGATTTCTGAAAATTCTATGTCTAATAACTTTGGCGTTTGTGGACGGAATTGGCTGAAATTTTCAGGAAAATGGCACATTTTGTTTCTGAGCAGCCCCTGACAATTTGGGGGGGTTTCGTCAAGGGGGGGCCGAGAAAAAAAGGGGGTCCCAAAACGCGTTTTTCACATTCATTTTTCCATAGGGCAGTTGGACTCACTTTTAGCTCGAACGGCTGAATAGATTTACATGAAACTTGGCTAAATTGTAGATATGGTTTGCCCGACGTGCCTTTGCTATGTCTCAATATATGTGCTCCAGTGGATTTTGAGAAATTAACGTTTAAAAAAAAATATATATCTGTGACAGCGCTCCGGTTAGCGCCCCGGTTCGCGTACCTGACGCGTAACGGAACTTCGCGAAGCGAAGCTGATTGGCTCTCCGGTGTCTGTCATCATTCTAAACAGTCCGGAGCGGCCGCCATCTTGTCTCTGGGTAGGATCGAGAGACAAGATGTGGTGAAAAACGAAGGGGGAAATGAAGGAAAGGGGGCAAGGTAGACCCCTCCTGACCCCCTAGGATTGATGAGGGGGATATTAAAGTGCCCCGCGGGGCAAAAAATAAAAAATAAATTTTTTTTTGCGATTTTACGCCGTAGAGGCGCGTCCCGGTACGCGAACCGGGCAGCTCACCGGGCAGCTAACCGGGCAGCTAACCGGCAGCGTAGCTGTCAACATTGTAAACAGTCCGGAGCGGCCGCCATCTTGTCTCTCGGTAGGTTCGAGAGACAAGATGTGGTGAAAAAAGAAGGGGGAAATGAAGGAAAGGGGCCAAGGTAAACCCCTCCTGACCCCCTAGGATTGATGAGGGGGATATTAAAGTCCCCCGCGATTTTTCGCGGTAGAGGCGCTTCCTGGTACGCGAACCGGGCAGCTAACCGGCAGTGTAACGGGAGTCCGCCATCTTGTGTTTTTGCAGCGTCCGGTTCGCGTACCGGGTAGCGTCCCTTTTCGCGTTACGGAGCTTTGCGAAGCTGATTGGTTCTCCGGCGTCTGTCAACATTCCAAACAGTCCGTAGCGGCCGCCATCTTGTCTCTCGGTAGGATTGAGAGACAAGAGGAGGCCAAAGCGAAGGGGGAAATGACCATAAGGGGGCATAGTAGATCCTTCCTGACCTCTTAGGTTTGATGTACCATTTTGCCAAGTTTGGTGTAATTCCGTTCAGCCATTCAGGCTGTAGACGTATGTAAATGTCCTATGGAAAATTGCATGGGGAAAACACATTTGAAAGTGTTGAAATTTAGAACCAATTAAAATGTTACTTTGGTTTTGTATTTGTGTGTGATGAAAGTTAATTGGTTATGTATACATGTCAAATGAGAGGAAACCACAGCCATTTTGTGATACTACTGTCTGAGGTACATTTGTGAGGAATTTTTGGTGGTGAATTTCTGGTGTTTGATTTACACAGTACTAACACTTCTCCTACTTTTAAAAAGGTGAGTTGTTAATTTGTAAGGGGAACTATGTTGTACACTTGAAGATAATTTGAAAAATGTTTTCTGTTATTTATTTGCAGTCCTTCTGTTATACTAAATACTTGATAAAGTTAGTTTTATATTATGTATTACTAAAAACGATAAATGGAAGTGATTATTTTTTTCTGCAATTTACAGCAAGCAATTTCAAAATAAAATGGCTCACAATGAAGAGACCGTGGCAATTTCTTTTGAATTGTCCACTACATTGATTGAAATTGAGAGCACCAATAATGAAATATTGTCACAAGGAGGACATGACTTGTATGATTCCATTAGATTGATTGAAATGGACAGCACCAAGAATGAAATATTGTCACAAGGAGATGACTTGAATGATTCCACTACGTTGATTGAAATTGAGAGCAGCAATAATGAAATATTGTCACAAGGAGGAGATGACTTGTATGATTCCATTAGATTGATTGAAATGGACAGCACCAATAATGAAATATTGTCACAAGGAGGAGATGACTTGAATGATTCCACTACATTGATTGAAATTGAGAGCACCAATAATGAAATATTGTCACGAGGAGATGACTTGAATGATTCCACTACATTGATTGAAATTGACAGCACCAATAATGAAATATTGTCACAAGGAGGAGATGACTTGAATGATTTTTTTGATCAATCTCTTGATGGCGAATTTATCGAGTGTTTGGAGACCATAGAGTTACAAGAATCATTATTGCAGACTTTTCATGAGGACATTGCTGATGAGGACATGTTACTAGTTCTTTCAAATTTAGAAAATTCTGAAGAATAAATTTATATTTAGAAATCAAAAATTGTTTGAGACATTATTCATTTTTATTTTTAATTTATGAGGTTGTAGCGAAGTGATTGTAGTATAAAATGAGACTTATAGTATAGAGTGCAACATTTTTATGTTACATGGTAAGTTTACTCATATTTACTTCCCTTCTGCCACTATATTATCTCCAATGTGTATTTGACATCTCTTCTTCATCTCCGGCCTCCTTTCTCTCACTGTGTGTCTCCGATGCATCTTATCGCTGCTATTTTGTGTAATTACAGAAGAGAGTAAAATAAAATAGTTCGGAACGTGAAAAGGGGGCAAAGTAGAGTACTCCTCACCCCCTAGGCCTTTTTAGGCGGTCCCAAAAGGATCAGTTTCTGCTTTCCTGAGAGATTATGGTATGAGTTCCATATACCACAATAACTTGCATTACAACATGCAAGATATCTATCTCCTATTACCAACTTTTGGAGATATTCGCGCTAAGCGCGAATATCTCCAAAAAGTAACACCTGCCCTGAGCAGTTCTTAGCCATGTTATCCAATGGGAGGTGGATAACATGGCTAAGAGCATTAGCTCGGTAATGTATGAATATCGCTGAGTTTTTAGCAATATTCATGCATTGCGGCCGTTTATTATCGCATTTGCGATAAACCTTGATAATAGCAAGGTTTATCTTCGATAATTTCTGACGATGCTTAGCGGTAAAAAATTCGTTGGTAAGCATCGTTAGCGATAAATATCGCTTAACTTTGGTAATATGCCCCAACGTCTGTTAACGTTCGATTCGAAGGAAATGAGGAAGTGTTGAAAAACATTGTCTGCGCCATCTTGCCTTTTTTGAAATGCCACACTTTTGTCGTGCACGGCAGCCATTTTAGATGTCTTGACCAGACCCACTCTCTGCACGCTGTCGATTCGTAGCATGGCTCCTCACCCTCGCAAGCATCTTCCCCAGGCACTGGTCACCACCGCTCTCTGTCTTATGCATGGGCAATAAACCTCCCCCCATCTGCGCTGCTCTTCCCTGAGAATCACACTCTGTGCCCGCCCGACACCTCCCTTTCGCCCTATTCACTACCGCACCCTCTGACACTCCTCTTCCTCTGTGTCCGATTGTCCAGGCTATCAGCTAGCCCTGCAGATGTAGTTTATGGCCCCAGCTGTAAAGAATCACCCCTCTTCAAAGGAGTTATAGTAGATCAAGGCCCACACCCGATGAGATCCGTCACACCACACGTGTTCCTACTATCTGAAAACCATCCTGCATTGTGATTGGGGAGGGGACCGAGCCTGAAGCGGAAGATTCCAGGAATGACTCTTTGTACATCAAAGTTTTTACAATTATGTGTCACATTAAAAATATATAGCACTCCAACAAAGTAGTAGGAATATAAAACTTTAATAACATATAAATATATACAACAAAACAAAAACAGTAAAAACATTTAAACAACGAAGAGACAGTGGCAATTTCTTTTGAATTATCCAATAGATTTATTGAAATTGACAGCACCAATAATGAAATATTCTTGTCAGTAGCGGTCTGTTGTGCGAATAGTTCCAAGGCAGCAGAACGCGCTGAAATCTAGATGGCACGAAAGTGATGTCTAGCAAGTTGCCACCCAGCAAATAACGGCGTGGGGCGCCGCGGGGGTGAGTGAGTCCAGTAGGCACCACAGCTATTCTTACCGGCATTGCAGAATTACTGCTGGGGACAATGCCTGTGCTGTAGCAGGGTCACAGCAGAAACAAAAAGGATTCTGTTGAAGATGTTGTTGGTTTTCAATTTGAAAACAGTTCTGGTGTCAACTGCTATGCTAATGTAGTGGTTAATGTTTTGTTTTCTCTAGAAAATGTAAAAGAGGGGGAGGCAGTCCAAAGTTCCGTTAAAAGGGCAAAGGAAAGGATCGGTGGTTTGAACTATCAGTCAAAAAGGGGAGGGGGTGCAACAATTTTTCCTACCGGGTCACACTGTGCTTTCACCGGAAGTGAGGTCTGCAGGATTCTAGTAATTCAAAGTGAGGCTGGCGCCGACGTCCCGCGGATACAGTTTCGTCACTCCACGGGTGATCATGGCAGTCATTCCCCATCGGGGGTCGGAGACTCCCGCGGCTCCTCTAGAATCTTCAAGGTCGTGGAGGACTACGGTGGTGGAGTCAACCAGTGACCGGGCCATTTCTTTATGCTGGGCCCGCTCTTGCCAGGTCGACCGCCATTTTCAGAGTTCGGTAGCTACTGGCGATCGCGGGGTCAAATGAGCGGACGGGCTCCACCCTGCCGGGCGAGACGTTGCAGCATGGCCACAGTGGAAGAACCCTTTTCCGGGCGCCTGGAGCGCTGAGGGTGCAGCTGGGAAGCCTCCACCTGGGGAGGCGGGAGAGGCCTGTTCGCACCGTCTCTCCCTCCCAGTGCACCCCACGGCGTCTCGCTTGAGATTTGTTATGGCCGGACCAGGCGATGAGGACGAGGGGGGGGCGGGGGGTCGGAGGCATGTGCAAGACAACCCCCCCCCAGTGTTGTCGCAGCCATTATTCATGAAAGAAGAAGTGTCCCGTCCGTCTTCGGGCCGGGCTTCCGGTAGATGTCGGCCGGACGCCCCTGGCTCTGGCCCGATGAACGGGTTTCTTGGTTTATCGGCTGCAGCCGGATCCCGTCGGCCTCGGCCCCCCGACCGTTGGTGGCTGGACCGGAAGAGCATGTGGCGGGACTACCTGCAACTCTCAAGGGCCACCGCGGCCGGACTGGGAGAGAGAGGGGAGGGTCGAGGAGACATTCCCCCCCCCTGCAACTGTTCAGCGTTGTAAAGGCAATCCCCTGGCCGGGTCCCGCTGGCCTCGGCCTCTCCTCCGGCTACACCCTACGTTAGGATCTCCTGGCCGAGGCGTGGCAGCAGGACCTGCCTTATATGGGCTGCTCCCGGCTGGGCGTAGCCGGAACCCTGCCCCACCTTGGAAGTTTCCAGAGTGGGGGCGGATGTTCTACTGACTTGCATTTTCCCTAGTCTATCGATTTTTTGGGCGTGGCAGGCGGTGGGACAGCGAGGGGTGATTTGGTTTCTCTTACTGTTTTTCTGGTCTCTCACCACTGGCATATTTTAACGTTTTCTTGTTTCTAGGACATTAATAGGTTTTATCATTACGTTATGTTATCGTTTCTTTGTTCGTTGTTTAATAAAAGTTCATGTTCATCAGTGGCCTACTGATTTTCGTTTTCCTATTCTTTTCTTTCCAGGTTGTTTCATGCTAAAGTTTCTGTTAACAGGATACAGTGATCACTTCGTTATTATTGCATATGTCCTTTTCACTAGGGGTGCTCTCTGGTCGGGCCAGATGACGTATGTCTAGTAAATGGTCCGGGTGAAACAGGTGCATCAATCAGTGGGGAGTAGATAGGCATGACAGATTACAACGGGGGAGAAAGGTCCGCATTACGTACCCTTTCACTACTTGCAAAGATTTTCCTACGTTTATTTGCAAACAGGGAATACCTCCAAAAAGAACTAATTCCCAAACAGTCAATGTTCGGACAATCAATCAATCAATGAGGAATGAAATAGGTACGACGTGTTAAAGGCTTGCGTTACCTACCCTTCACTATCTGCAAAGGGAGAGAGAATATTCCTATTCTTCCTCGTTTGCAGGCAGAGAAGATCCTTAAGAGAACCAACTTCGAACAATTCAATGCTCGATTCAAACAATCAACAAGGGGTACTGTGAACACAAATGAACGCCGCTTATGTACATACGCATTGCTATTTTCAACAGGTTGTTCCTAATGTTTCTATTTTAGCGAGGTCAAAAAGAGATCCCATTAGTGGCCTACTGATTTTGCTCGATTCTTTAAGTTTTTTTACACGATTTTTCGCTATCTGCAAAGACTAAACAGAGTATTGCGACTCTGTGCTTGTTTGTAAATAGAGAATGAACCAAAGAGAACAATCAATCAAATGGAGAGAGAAGCAGGCACGACGGATTACAAAGGGGGCAAAGGGCTGCGTTAACTACCCTTCACTATCTGCAAAGAGAGAGTACTCCTAATAGAAATGAGGGGTGGGGGGCAGCATTCAAAGCAGATCAGTGTGCATAAACACGAAAATGTTTTTACTTACCACGTACTTGACATTCGACAGCTTATGATATTTGCTATTAAAAAACCATTGAAATTCACTGAAAAAACCATAGGTTATAGACCATATATAGTTAGGAATTAGCATTTACAAAACCTTGAAAATTCACTGAAAAAACCATAGGTTATAGACCATATATAGTTAGGAATTAGCATTTACAAAACCTTGAAAATTCACTGCAAAAACCATAGGTTAGAGACCATATATAGTTAGCTGGACATTTTATTGACATAAAACCAATGAAATTCCATATATAGTTAGTTGCACTAACTATATATCGCGCACCCGCAATCCACTGCTGATGATGTCACATATTACATCATTCATGACATGGTCAGTGACATCACTGATGACATCACTGATGACATCTCAAATGACATCACTTATGACATCACTGATGACATCTCATTTGACATCAATGACCACATCACTGATGATATCATTCATGTGACAATACAATGCATCTCCTCACATTTTAATATAACCTCTGTTTCACCCAGTGTTAAAAAGAGTATAATTTTTGAAACCATTGACACACCAATACTAGTTACTACATACGCACTCACTGATTGCTACGTCTACACACACCTTCACTCATTCACCCATACAATCATTCATACATACAATCACTCATCTTTACAACACTATCATATGCACTCATACACCTATACAGACACTCACAGTCTGCCACTCATCCATGGAGTTACTCACACACCTAGTCAGTCCTGTAAAGAATCAATGAGACTTCCATTTTCTTGTCTATACAGTTAAACATAGAGCACCTTACATTTTCAAACATATACTAACACATACTTACCTTCTTATACAATCACAGATTGATCTGCACAGAGTCACACACCTCCCAGCTAGCCACACACACACTCAGTCTCCCATACAAATACTTGGGCAATCAATCAATAACCCATATAGTTACTCATATAGCTACTGATCAACACATGCAGCAGTTTACAGAACAACAGACATAATGATGCACAAATTAAGACAGTTTAGTCACTAACCCATGCACTCAGTGAGACACATTTAATCACTCACTCATACAGTCAGTCATGCACCTACTAAATCCTTCGTCCAGACACTTACACATCCACTCATTCTTCAATATGTAAGACATATTTAAACTTTATAGAAACAAAAAATCACTGGATGTTGTTATCAGTGATGTCATCAGTGATGTCATTTGAGATGTCATCAGTGATGTCATCAGTGATGTCACTGACCATGTCATGAATGATGTAATATGTGACATCATCAGCAGTGGATTGCGGGTGCGCGATATATAGTTAGTGCAACTAACTATATATGGAATTTCATTGGTTTTATGTCAATAAAATGTCCAGCTAACTATATATGGTCTCTAACCTATGGTTTTTGCAGTGAATTTTCAAGGTTTTGTAAATGCTAATTCCTAACTATATATGGTCTATAACCTATGGTTTTTTCAGTGAATATATATATATATATATATATATATATCAAATCACAAAGAAGCCTCTTGTGGGGACGCCCACACGGAGAGTGAGCCTCTGCAGGTAAGTGTTTGCAGCACGACCAGCTTACGTGCTTTCTCCAAATCTCAAACAGCTCAACGCGTTTCGGATGGCTAATCCTTGATCACGAGCATGACTCAAGAAACATCACAGACATGCTCAAACTCATTTCAACAGCTTTAATAAGTCCACCACTTATGGCCCAAAAAATATTACATGGAAGAAGCTTGGGCCCAATTGCAGGACAGAGAGTGCCACGAGAGAGTCAACATGGGAGAAGTCAAATTGGCTTGGAACTTGATCTATGGCAAACTAATGGCCTGGCGAAGCCTTCGCCTGTTGTCTATGGACGAGTACAAATTTCTGAGAACTGCGAATCCTGTTATGCCAGTGGCATATTTCATCCCAAAGGTACATAAGGACAGTAAAAAACCTCCAGGACGCCCCATAATATCGGCACGTAATGGTATCCTGGAAAATGTAAGTAAATACGTTGACTTTTTCCTCCAAGAATACGTTAAAAAACTGCCATATTTTGTATTGGACACTGGAGATTTACTCAACAAGCTGAGGGATGTACAGTGGCAACCAGGTTACCTACTGATTACATTGGATGTTTCCTCCCTTTATACTTCTATCCACCATAGGGATGGTCTCAGAGCAGTATTGCACTATCTCAGTAGTAGATCTCCTTGTCTTAAGGAGCACACCACAATGGTGCTGGAAATGATTGAGCTTTGTTTGCATCATAACTATTTTTTGTTCTCCAACCAGGTTTCCCATCAAACAAGGGGGGTGGCTATGGGGGCCTGCTTCAACCCCAGTTATGCTTGTCTCCATATGGGCTACTGGGAGGAGCAGGTCCTGCTGCCATCCTTTCGCCAAATTCTTGCCACCAAGGTCGTCAAGTGGCTGAGATACATTGACGATCTACTGATAATTTGGAGTGGTAGTGAAGATGAGGCTTCTGCATTTGTCAAGGATTTGAACAATAACCCTTTGAACTTGGGCTTTACTAGTCAGATGAGTTGTTCCTCCATCTGCTTTTTAGATGTAGAAATCTACATACAAAACTTGGAATTGCGCACTAGACTTTTCAGAAAGCCAACTGCTGGTAACGTAATACTTCACGCATCCAGTCACCATCTGGCTCCTCTAATACGCAGCATCCCATACGGTGAGATGCTGCGTGTTAGAAGGATTTGCAGCTCAGACGTGGATTGTAGCATGGCCCAGAACGAATGTAAGGCTAGATTCCTCAGGAGAGGCTACCGGTCTGAGGTTGTAGATAACGGCCTGCGTCGAGCTAATACGGTGGGAAGAATACAGTTGGTTGCACCACTAGAGCAGGCGTCCCCTACTATGCATGTTGAGACCAGACTGATCCTGACATATAGCAGACAACATCAGGCTAACCGGAGGATTGTACGCAGCAATTGGTCGCTAATTGCTAGTGATCAAGTCCTAGGAGACCAACTGCGTACCCCCCTAACATCACATTCAGGAAGGCCAAATCCATGCGTGATGCCTGGTGTCCAGCAGTCCGGAGATTAGATCATCTGGAGACTGGCTACTAGGAAGCAAGGGATTTCTCAAGTGCTCTGTGTGCAAAGCATGCAAGAATGGCACCAGTAAGAGCGAGTATTTGATTCCCTTTAGCAACCATCCTGTGCGCATCCAAGCCAAGTTAACTTGCAAAGTGCTGAAGTGTCCGTGCGGCCTACGTTATGTAGGCAGTACCAAGCTACCAGCACACAAAAGGATACTCCAGCACCTAAGAGCCATTACCAACGGCGACACCGCGTACCCGGTTGCAAGACATTTTGAGGAGGTTCACAATAAGAATACCGAAGGGTTGAAATATTTTCTGATTGATACAGTTCCTCCTTTAAGGAGAGGGGGTGACCGCGAGGCCCTCCTGCGTAAATTAGAAACACGTCATATAATACTGTTCGATTGTAAGATCCCCAACGGCATGAACTTTAGGGAAGACATGTATACCCACCTATGAATTCAACCTGTTGTCTTGAATAATCTATGTAACTATCAACCACATTATGTATATATGCTGCTCTTCGTATCAATTGATTGAATCTTTTATAACGTTTTTTATCATATGTATTTAAATTTTAGTGTGACACTTTTTTCAAGTATTTTAACACTGGGTTTGATCTAGCGTGGTAAGGTTTTATGAATTGTGCAACATTTGTTAATTAGCATATTTATTTTTCTATTTTGCACAAAGAATACGGCCCACTTGGGCTCTATTGCTCCTCGATTGTACATTGGTTTGTAAAGATAAATAGGACACTCTATACACAAGAGGGCGGTGATATAAAATGGTTTGATCTGATTACCAGGACTAACTATGCTCTCTGACGTTAAGTGTCCACACTATAGGTTAGCGCATTATGGATACTATTTTGGTAAAACAAATAGTGGGACAGAACATGAGAACATATAGACATGTAATGAACTGAATCTTAGTTTTTGCATGTTGTTATAGTTTTTACATGTTTTTATTCCATTTTATAGGTTCAAATATTTAATCTTTTTACCCATTTGTGCGTTATGTTTAACAACTGGTATTTATTGTACTTAACAGTCAGTATATGTTTTACACATCATGATGTACATAACGGGGGTGTTTGGTATTATGGAGGAATTGACATGAGTCTATCTTCTGTGTCTACCTAAGTTTACAGGCACGCTAGCACTTTAAAAGGGTCACCTCACTTTTTCAGCATTTGTCATGTGATCAAGGCCCCTTCGCAGGCTGAAACGCGTTATGGTCGGTGCGGTGTTTGGGCTCCAATAAAGAATATTGCACCATTCATGGGTTCGTCTCATCTTTCTCGACAGATGCTAAGACGTTGTAAGCCTTATATATATATATATATATATATATATATATATATATATATATATATATATATATATATATATATATATATATATATATATATATATATATATTACCTAATATATATATATATATTACCTACTGGCGGTCGCCAGTAGGTAGTTATAGTTAGGATTGATTTCCATAGGGAAATCGCAACATTCTATTGGGAATAACTTTGGCGCCGGTTGAGGAATCTGCCTGAATTTTTCAGAAACTTTGCCTCGCGGCGCTCCGTTCCTTCTCTGAAAGTTTGGGGGGGATTCGTCAAGCGGGGGCCGAGATAAAAGGGGGATTGGATTTTCACCAAACTTGGCAAAATTGTAGGGACTGGTAGCCCGATGTGCCTTTGCTATGTCTCAAGATATGTGCTCCAGAAGATTTTGAGTAATTTAGGTTCAAAAAAATGTATATATCTATAGCCACGCCCCGGTACGCGCACCGGGGAATGCTCCGGGCGCTCCGGACGCGCCACGCGACTTGCGTACGGAAAGTTGATTGGCTCTCGGGTGTCTGTAAACATTCGAAACAGTCCGCAGCGGCCGCCATCTTGTGTCTCGATAGGATCGAGACACAAGAGGTGGCAAAAAACAAAGGTGGAAAGGACCAAAAGGGGGCAGGGTAGAACCCCCCTGACCTCCTAGGTTTGATGTGGGGGCCATAAAAGGGGCCCGCGGGGCGTTCTTTTTTTTTTTTTTCGATTTTCGCGGGGGTAGCGCCCGGTACGCGCACCGGGGAGCGCACCGGAAAGCGCACAAAAGAGAAAAAAGAATGCCAGAGTTTAAAATTTTTAGCAACATTTTATAAATGTGAGGTAGTTCTGAAAAGAACTTTTTTTTATTCTTTTTGTTGTTTTATATTTTTTTATTATTTTACTGAACATTTTTTTTTTTTTGTATTTTTGAACAATTTTATATTTTTTTTGTGTTTTTTAAGGGAACAAACAAAAAACAGGGAATTGGAAATGGCTCAACAGGAGCAAAAAAAAAGAAAATAATTAGTGCTTCCTTTTCTTGCTGCATTGGTGGTTGTCTACAGCATTATTTATTAAGGTGACACTAAGTTCACCATAACATAACGTTTTGCCACAGAAAATGCAAACAATTTTTATGGTGCCAAATTTTTATTGTATGTTTGGCACCATTTGGCGTCCTTCAGGACCAGAAAGTGAGTCTTCAGTAGAGGTATTGCTGGCCACAGGGGGCGGGTTGTTCTGAAGTTCCTGTACTTCAGCCTGGGCTAAGTTATTGGGATGCAACCTCTCCATGTGGCAGATAATGGTAAAATTACCAAATGAATATTTTTGGGGGGGATTGCCCCTGGAGAGGACTGAGCCACAAATTAGACAGGTGACTTTGGGGGCGTTCACCTTTTTTTTGTCTTCAGGGATTGAAAAGAATTGCCAAATAAAGTGCACTTTAACGTGCCTTTGCCTTGGTTCTTCATGCAGGAAGCGCCTTGATTGTTCCTCCTCCTCCTCTTCTTCCTCCTCTTCTTCTTCTCGTCCAAGGAACTGTGGTGGTGGACCTTCTTTTCTTGGTGGTGGTGGTGGTGGTGGTGGGGGAGCACCAGCTGCAGCTACAAGTGATGCCATTGCATTGATCAAAAATAGCTCTTGCTCTCTCAATGAAGAAAGTTAGAATGAGGAAAAAAGGAGGGGGCTTTCATCATTTGGAGAAAAAAAATGATGAGAACCAATGAAAAGTGTTATTTTCAGGTCACCTGACCCGATGCGCTTACGTTACGCGCTCCGGCGCGCTTACGCTATGCGCACCGGGCCGAGCCGCGGAGCGCTTCCGGGTGCGTTTACGCAGCGCGTCATAAGACACATCGCGCGGCAACGCGATACGTCGCGCTTACGCGACGCGCCATAAGACGCATCACGCGGCTACGCGATACGTCACGCTTACGCGACGCGTCACGATGTGGTTTTTCGATCGCGGCAATAGCGCTAACGGGACGCTCACCGGAGCGTGCACCGGGACGCTCCACAAAACTGCGCGCACCGGTGCACTCCCCAGTGCGTGCACCGGGAGCGCACCTGGGCAAAAAAAAAAAAAAAAAGAATATTAAACATAAAAAAAATATGTATTACATACATAGAAAATATAGTATACATTATAAAGAAGAATATATATTACAGCTATAGATATTTCTATTAAAAAACCATTGAAATTCACTGCACTCTTGAACCCATCTTGTGGGTCATCTGCTCACACATCTATGCACAGAATCACACACCTCCCAGTCACCCACACACACACTCATTCTCTCATACAAATACTTGGGCAACCAATCAATAACACATATAGCCACTCATATAGCTACTGATCAACAAATGCAACAGGTTATACAACAACAAACGTAATGATACACACATTCAGACAGTTTAGTCACTAACCCATGCATTCAGAAAGACACATTTAATCACTCACTCCTACAGTCAGTCACGCACATACTTAATGTTTCATCCAGACACTTATACATCCACTCATTCTTCAATATGTAAAACATATTTAAACTTCACAGATACATACAGTCAAACTGTTCTGCACCAATAGAAAGTGTTAGTGTCAGGTCATAGGACCCGACGCGCTTACGCTACGCGCCCTTGGGCGCGCCCGTAGTCGCGCTCCGGGGTGCTGTCATGATTGATGTCACTGACCATGTCATGAGTGATGTAATATGTGACGTCATCAGCAGTGCATTGCACGCGCAAGTTATAGTGAGTCCAACTAACTATAACGTGGGAATTTCATTAGTTTTATGCGAGTAAAACTTCCAGCTAACTATAACTGATGTGAAACCTATGGTTTTTTAAATGAATATACATACATACATATATATATATATATATATATATATATATATATATATATATATATATATATGAAACAAAGATGTTCTCGCAGTGAAGACACCCACGCGTTGTTTTCTACTTAGCTTTTTAATGGAAAACCGGCAGCAGCCTCAACGTTCAAGCTCCCATCATCATAGTTTTTCGCCATGAACACCATACGCGTTTCGAGCGTGGTTGCCGCCCTTGTTCACTGGTTATGGCTTTGTGGTGGATAGACAGTTTTGCAATATTTTATCGCATTGGCGATGTTACTCGTAGTAGTCCCGCCTATATTGGCGCATTGCATCCTGGTTCATGTAGTCATTCTTGCCCATAGTGGTGCTTTTCTATACAATTCCGTCCATACTTTTTAATCCTTCGGGTTGATGATTTGTTGCATGAGCGGTGGGCTGCTTCTCTTGTGCCCTGTTTCGCCAGCAACAGCGCTCCTCAACCGTGCTCCATGTTCGGTGAGCACAAGGACCCGCTCAGGTGCAGGGGGGTGGTCTTCGTGGCCTCGAGCCAGCCACTAATAATGAAACAAAGTTGTTCCCGCAGTGAAGACACCCACGCGTTGTTTTCTACTTAGCTTTTTAATGGAAAACCGGCAGCAGCCTCAACGTTCAAGCTCCCATCATCATAGTTTTTCGCCATGAACACCATACGCGTTTCGAGCGTGGTTGCCGCCCTTGTTCACTGGTTATGGCTTTGTGGTGGATAGACAGTTTTGCAATCTTTTATCGCATTCGCGATGTTACTCGTAGTAGTCCCGCCTATATTGGCTCATTGCATCCTGGTTCATGTAGTCATTCTTGCCCATAGTGGTGGTTTTCTGTCCAATTCCCTCCATACTTTTTAATCCTTCGGGTTGATGATTTGTTGCATGAGCGGTGGGCTGCTTCTCTTGTGCCCTGTTTCGCCAGCAACAGCGCTCCTCAACCGTGCTCCATGTTCGGTGAGCACAAGGACCCGCTCAGGTGCAGGGGGGTTGTCTTCGTGGCCTCGAGCCAGCCACTAATAATGAAACAAAGTTGCTCTTACAGTGAAGACACCCACGCGTTGTTTTCTACTTAGCTTTTTAATGGAAAACCGGCAGCAGCCTCAACGTTCAAGCTCCCATCATCATAGTTTTTCGCCATGAACACCATACGCGTTTCGAGGGTGGTTGCCGCCCTTGTTCACTGGTTATGGCTTTGTGGTGGATAGACAGTTTTGCAATCTTTTATCGCATTGGCGATGTTACTCGTAGTAGTCCCGCCTATATTGGCGCATTGCATCCTGGTTCATGTAGTCATTCTTGCCCATAGTGGTGCTTTTCTGTCCAATTCCCTCCATACTTTTTAATCCTTTGGGTTGATGATTTGTTGCATGAGCGGTGGGCTGCTTCTCTTGTGCCCTGTTTCACCAGCAACAGCGCTCCTCAACCGTGCTCCATGTTCGGTGAGCACAAGGACCCGCTCAGGTGCAGGGGGGTTGTCTTCGTGGCCTCGAGCCAGCCACTAATAATGAAACAAAGTTGCTCTCGCAGTGAAGACACCCACGCGTTGTTTTCTACTTAGCTTTTTAATGGAAAACCGGCAGCAGCCTCAACGTTCAAGCTCCCATCATCATAGTTTTTCGCCATGAACACCATACGCGTTTCGAGCGTGGTTGCCGCTCTTGTTCACTGGTTATGGCTTTGTGGTGGATAGACAGTTTTGCAATCTTTTATCGCATTGGCGATGTTACTCGTAGTAGTCCCGCCTATATTGGCGCATTGCATCCTGGTTCATGTAGTCATTCTTGCCCATAGTGGTGCTTTTATGTCCAATTCCCTCCATACTTTTTAATCCTTCGGGTTGATGATTTGTTGCATGAGCGGTGGGCTGCTTCTCTTGTGCCCTGTTTCGCCAGCAACAGCGCTCCTCAACCGTGCTCCATGTTCGGTGAGCACAAGGACCCGCTCAGGTGCAGGGGGGTTGTCTTCGTGGCCTCGAGCCAGCCACTAATAATGAAACAAAGTTGCTCTCGCAGTGAAGACACCCACGCGTTGTTTTCTACTTATTTGGGCGAAAAACTATGATGATGGGAGCTTGAACGTTGAGGCTGCTGCCGGTTTTCCATTAAAAAGCTAAGTAGAAAACAACGCGTGGGTGTCTTCACTGCGAGAGCAACTTTGTTTCATATATATATATATATATATATATATATATATATATATATATATAAAATCACAAAGAAGCCTCTTGTGGGGACGCCCACACGGAGAGTGAGCCTCTGCAGGTAAGTGTTTGCAGCCCGACCAGCTTACGTGCTTTCTCCAAATCTCAAACAGCTCAACGCGTTTCGGATGGCTAATCCTTGATCACAAGCATGACTCAAGAAACATCACAGACATGCTCAAACTCATTTTAACAGCTTTAATTAGTCCACCTCAGTGGGCGTGTACTTGCAGTCATCGGCAATCCCAATGCTTTCTGGTATTGGTAGTTTTGAGCGTCTTGTTATCCCAGTGGACTCTGCAACATTCCTGAAATATAGTCAATAAAACCCCAGTGGGTAGGTGAAATTCACGGGCTGGTGATGTTGCCAATAAAACCACTTACGATTGAGCCCTCTGTCTTTTTAGTAGCGCCCAGCCTTCTGAACGCCGAAAGATCCGCTTTCACAGCGGCGGTTAGTCCCAGCGGCCGGGCAATGGCCGCTAACATCAAATCACAAAGAAGCCTCTTGTGGGGACGCCCACACGGAGAGTGAGCCTCTGCAGGTAAGTGTTTGCAGCACGACCAGCTTACGTGCTTTCTCCAAATCTCAAACAGCTCAACGCGTTTCGGCTGGCTAATCCTTGATCACGAGCATGACTCAGGAAACATCACAGACATGCTCAAACTCATTTCAACAGCTTTAATAAGTCTGCCTCAGTGGGCGTGTACTTGCAGTCATCGGCAATCCCAATGCTTTCTGGTATTGGTAGTTTTGAGCGTCTTGTTATCCCAGTGGACTCTGCAACATTCCTGAAATATAGTCAATAAAACCCCAGTGGGTAGGTGAAATTCACGGGCTGGTGATGTTGCCAATAAAACCGCTTACGATTGAGCCCTCCGTCTTTTTAGTAGCGCCCAGCCTTCTGATTTACGATATACGTAAATATACGATTTACGATATATATATATATATATATATATATATATATATATATATATATATATATATATATATATATATATATATATATATATATATATATATATATATACCAAAAATCCTCTCTCAGTTGAAAAAGGGAAGGGACACAGCGGGGTTCATTCAGGACATTCATTGAAGCAAAAGTCGGCATGACCGGTTTCGGCGTCAAGCCTTCCTCAGATGCCGCAGGTGTTTTCCCTCAAGTTAATATCGAGCTCCTCCCATTGAATAATGAAAGGCCCAGCTGCAGCACATACTTTCTCTGACGTCACAGCAGCCTCTGCCACGGACTGCTGATCCCGTCGTGCATCTTGTTGGTATACGATGTGCCACAGGGAAAAAATAACCCCTGAAGGTGCTGCAAACAAATGTCCTTGGGTCCCCTACTTCCAAGCCCTCATAGCCAATGTCATCGAGGCTGATATATATATATATAGTGACCTTCAAACAAATGCTTTTTGATCCAAGTGCTCCAAATCACTGGGGGCCTCATTTATGAAAAATTACGCATCGCTGTGTGAAAGCAGCCGTGCGTCACTTCTCAGTGCGCACTTTTTGCGTCATGATTGATGCGTCGTATTTATAATATGATGCATCATGTCGCAAGGAGTTACAGATACGTCAGTATTTCTGAGGTATCTGTAGGCGCAAAAGTGACGCACTGCTGGAATGTGTCAAAAAAGTGACGCAACTCCAGCAATGTGTACTTTCACATGGACAAGTCCCATGTTGTTAGTGCCTGCGTCAGTCTTACGTCTGCCATGAAGCAGGCGTAAGATTTTGACACATTAGTGGCCAAGAAATGGCGCAGTGAAATCTTATAGATAAAATAAAATAAAAACCCACTCTGCAAAAAAAGCAAAATTCAAAAACCAGCAATCTTTTAACTTGCAGCTTTAAAAGTAATTTACAGTCTCCGCATTTCTTTGCAATTCCTTTACTTTCACCTCACCACTCGGCCACTACCTTAAGTGGACCTAGCTCCGAAATGCCTTTCATTTAAATGAGTGGGCCTCCTAAAATGAGGACCTGTATACCCACAGCCTCGTCCGTCCACAGGCTGCAGAGCAGAGGGCTTCTGGGCACTAGGTAAGGAGTTTTAGGGGGGCCCCCATATAAAAATCCCTAGATACGGCGTTTTATGGGGGTCCCTATGTAAGACGCTGCAGAGGGTGGCGTGGATGCTTCAGTGGAACATGCAGTTTTATTCCATCACTTGTCATCCTGGCAGCCACAGCCCAACCCATGGGTTAGGGTGTGCAGCCTCTGATTAGATCACACAGGGGAATTGAATTAAACACTCCAATAAAAACATGTTTTTATTGGAGAAGCATGCACACCTGGAAGAACACATCCTCATCAGCAGAAGGCACCATTCTTAGGTTAGTGAATGCGGGCTGGACAAAGGAAACCCCATCATCTGCCCCAGAATGGCCCCGTCCGTCAGATCGATGATAGGGCAGACGTGGATCCAGTTACCTGACAAATGGATCCTTCTCCAACCCTGACAGACAGCAAATTGTGCTTAGCAGCTACCCCTGAGGCTGTCTCAAGATATTTACCATTTTCACAAAAAATGCAGGCTATTTTTGGACGTGGCAATATCTGACCAGTGCCTATTTTTATTGGGAAGTACAGGGTCATTTTAGAGAAAGGATTCTCTCAGACCGAACATGACACTGGTGAATAGGGCCAGTGGGAGGATGTGTTAGGCGCTGTAAAAGAAGTTACTGCCTGCCCTGGAAACGCGTCTTTAGTTTTACTTAGCGAGAGTCAAGGCGCTTTGCACGGGTCAGTGACACGGTACGGATTTACGAGTACTAAGTAAATATAGTACTTCTATATTACGGGTGATTACAGCACGGGTCTCGGCGATATTCATACAGTGGTTGCAGCAGAACACAAGACCACGAGTGGTGTGCGCGCGCCGCCTTCAATAGCAGCAGGGGGGAGGGGAGGGAGGAGGGGGCCGGCGCGATTTCCCCGCAGGAGCGAGGGGCTGGCGCCCCGATAATTGATAACATTTGGCACCAGCTGCTCACTCCCGTGAGTGAATAGCCAGACGTGCAAGCGTTGCCATTGGAAGCAATGCCACAAGTGCACGTTTTTAACTGGAAAGCTCTACCGATGGCTGAAGGTCTCTTTTCTCTCCAAAGCATGCGCGCTGCTTAGACGAGACCTAATCAGTCATTTCACCAATTATTTTTCCTTATGCATTAAAATAGAAAACCATGAAATGACAACGAAGCCACACTGGAAAACTGAACCAAATTTCTACACACCATGGAAGACATGATTGAAAAAGGATAAAAAATATCACAATTTAAAATTTCACATAAAAGCTATGAAAATCCAAATCTAACAACTTTCAGGAGGCTCGTCTTCCTGGGGTTTGGCCGGGTGGATTTCGAGCAGGTTTCCTGTTTCTCCTGATTCCTGCCAGAGTTCTGCTGCCTTTGGTGTCTGGCGGTGGATCCTGGATCCCGGACGGTGTAGGTGGGGGACCTTGTGGCTGTTTGCGCCCCCCCCCCCCCGGTGAGTCCCGCTTTGCGGTGTTTCTCTTCTTCATCAGTTTGTTCTCCTGATGGGCTATTGGAGTGAGGGCCTTGTTTCTGGGGTTGGCCCCCACTCCGAGTGAGTGCGTCTTGCAGGTTTTTAATTTCCCTGCCTGTTTTGCTTCTGTTCCCCGCCCCCTGTGCGCTGCGGTGCTTCTGCGCTGTTGGTGTGTTTGTCTGTGGCTGGCGGTGGGGACCTTGGTGCTTGGTGGCCCCCACTTCCGCTTGGTGTTGTAGGCAGTATGGGTTGATGCTTGTTGCTTCCTTTCGGTGTGGTGGCAGGTTTCGGATGGGCTTCAGACTGCCTACGCTGCACATTTTCCTTTTGTCCTGGCTCCTGCAGGTGTATTTTTGTGTTTGAGGGGGCGGGTAACTGATGACTTGGCTGGTGGCAGATGGCTCTGTGGGTTGCTTAGCTCCAGTGCTCTCCTTTCCTGAGTCTGCCCTGACAGGGCTACCCCCTCGCGTGTCTGGGTTTCTGTTTCTTTGGGTACTGCCTCCTGCTGTTGTGGGTTCTATCAGCCAGCATTATTTCATGAAGCGTGCTGTTTCGTCTTTTTGCCCCATCCACCCTCTGGTCTCTTGCGGTGTTGGTGACTTGCTCTGGGTTGTGTGTACCTTCGGCTTCGCTGGTTGGGGGTGTGCTGCTGCCGGCTTCTTCACGGTCTGCATTGCTGTTTGAGGCTACTGCTGCATCCCAGACTGGGCCCTTGGGCGCTGCTTTGACCGGCTTGGCATTGGTTGCTGACATGTCGTTCTGGCATGGTCTCGGCTGTCGTTGGGGTTAGTCTGTGTGCCCTGCTGAAGCCGGGTGTGTTACGCTGTTGCAGGGTTTCTGTACTCACACAGAACTGTGCACAGAGGAGTGGAACCTCGGCAAATTAGGGTGTCCCAAAACTTACCTTAGCAACCAACTCACCCCTTACCGAGCTAGCTACAGTGTCTCATTGGACATATCAAACACCCAATGTTTAGACAAACCAGAACATGAACTTACAGTACCTCAGGGTACGTGGGACTCATGAACACTCTTTCGTTATATTATCATTACAAACCAGAACATGGAGTAAAGAAGACACATGTGCATTTGAAATGTTTATTTACTAATGCCGTCTTCTCAGGCGCAGTATCTTTGATAATACAAGTATACTTATTATCAGTAGCAAAATTATCAGCATAGTTACTAAGACATAAAAAGCGAATGGTGACAGCATGTTAACATGCTGTAATGAATAAGAGTTAACAACACTTATATCTCACCCTCCCTAACACATATATTATATTATTATCTAAGAAGGTCTCTTTGGGTTGTTTTAGGGCGGGCCCATACCTTAGTGTCCTAGCATGAAGGAATCACATCAGCATACACCAGCTCTCTCTGCATGTGCACCGCATCAAGTGTGTTAACAATTCTCGTGCAAAGCAATATCAATCCCGCCTCAAGCCCAAGTTGGCAAAGGCTGCACTTGTGTTATGACTATGAAGGCGTGGAGATCAAACCTCATAACAATTCCATATCGTGTTGCTCCTGAAACTTCAGCACTCTCCGTGCAGACATGTTTTATTAAACAAAGCAGATATCAGAGCAATAACATATTATTCTCACATTCACCACGCCAAACTACTAGGTTGAAAGCTAAGTCAACAAATGAGGGTCGTGTGCAGAAGTTGCAAGAAAGGAAAAATGGCGTTTAAATCTCAAACGTACCTATGCTAACTTAACACGATATAGGGATATATAGGAGTTATACAACACCCCCCCATGATCCGAGAACGGACTAAATAAGGTAACAGAAGTGCCATCACATGAGAGCAGAATCCATTTATAAACGAGCATGAATAAAGATTCAAATATAAAAATTAATGCTAAAAAAAATAGCCCACAAATATACTGTGGCTCAAGCCAATAGGCAAGCAAAAAATAAAATGTCTTGACCAAAAGTCAATAAAATCAAGGAAATGCTATCAATCAGCATGTCAATTTGAGGCAGTGTCTATGATAAGACCGTATATGAAAAGTAAGCTGCAACAGCCTCCAGGAGGAAGTCACTGTCCTCATCAGAAAACAGTTCAGCCATCCAATTTAAAAGATGAAAGGAACATACGTGATCTTCCAGCACCGGATCCTCTATAACCATCAGAGGACAGCTCGGTGGGTTCTCAAGAAAACTTAGTTCCAAGAAATTCTGCGCTGCCGACAACACATCCCAGGGACCCATTAGTCCATGTGCCACCGCCAAGGCCATAACCCTTTCGTCAGAACAAACCAACTCGTGAGCAATGATAGGACTCATCAGTTGATCAAAATCGACGTCAGAAGATGCTGGTCCGCAGAGACACAAATCAATGGCCCAAAGGAAATCACAGGTCAGACAGCGAAATACAGGCTGGACACAGGTGAAATAGGAGAACCGAAAAGATAATCCAAACGCCGTGCTTAGAGTCGCTAACGGCAGTGTGCCATAGTAATCAAGCATGCGGTTGCGAAACCGCGTCAGTAGTAGCCGTGCGTGGTCTTGCACAGGAAGGGCATCCATATTTAAAAAGGCAGAAAACCACCAATGCGCCAGCCGCTAATGCAAGCAAAAACGGGAACCCTCCAAATAAGGATGAAAAAATGGAATGGAAGAATGCAGGGATGACTCCAAATATCTTCTCAAAGGAAGTCACGAGACCACCGCTAACAACTTTAAAAAAATGTGCTAGGCCCGTTGTGGAGGATGCGTTAAAGATAGAACGGACCATGGCTCCGAAATGCAAGGGCAAATCAGTGTTTAAAAGAGCCTGAACCTCCGTGCGGGTGTTAGCAATGTGAAGCACGAAAGTTTCACGGGCCGAGCTCAAGGCCACCTCTTTCTGGGACAATAGAGCTCTTATTCTAGCCATGCCGCTGAATTCTGCTCCCAAGGTCGGTATCTGTGGCCAAATGGAAGACTCCCTATGTTCACGTGTGGGAGGATAAAGAACATTTCTGCAGCAAATAACTCGCTCACTAACCGTTACTATGAAAGCTATACCTTTAATTAAACCACAGCAGTTTTCATTATTGAGCATTAAATAACTACCATTCTCTAACAATTTAAACGTGGGGATGATAGCAGGAACTGGCGTGCCCTGTAAAACGCAAGCCATATTCGGTCTGTCCCTGTTACATGAACCGTGTAACTGTATGTGTCTACACATTAAAGAATGATCTGGCGTCTCAGTACACTCATCCCCTGTTAGATAAACCTCTTGTTCATCCTTGAAACATCTGTATGTGTATGGGAGTGACCAGACCTCATGAAGAAAACCGCTACCTAAGGGTTCAAAACGACCTATTGGCACATATTTCATACAATTTGAAAACTTATATAAAGCAAACGGCAGCGTTATTAAACCGTGGATAAGCCACGTAGCAGCAGTGGTCTCTGCCACAGAAAAAGGTAAAGATTCCAATCTTTCAATATGGAGCATAGAAAAGGAAGCATCACGCATTGAAAGCAAGCGTTGTTTGTCTGTCCAATTAAACGGTGCAAATAAAGAGGAAACGTTCATGTATCCCCAGGGAACTTTACCCATTTTTAGAGTCTGTAGTGTCCATGCAAACTGCATGATTGAACGTAATTGATTTTGACCATGGTATAATACAGACACTTCATCATGCACAATATCAACAACAGACGACACAATATTATCCAATGTGTAAATTCTAGAGGAAAGCACGTTAATGCTATTGTCAACCACTGCAAGCACTTTCTCAAGATTTGCCTGATCAATAGCCCTAAGGCGTGAAGCAGCCTCAATCTGTGAGAGTTTCCAAATTTCATTGTAAACACCATATAACCACCTTTTAGACCTGCCACTAGCTGGGCCCTTAATGAAATCATTCAAATCCACGTCTGCATTCAGTTTGGAAAGGTGATACTTAACCGCAGGTAAAGTTGAATGTTTCAGCCAAGCTTGACACAACTTGCCAACTGAGTAAGAGGTGACAGTATGACTCAAATCAAAACGGGGATCAGATCTAACAGTCTTAAAACCGTCAGTTATATTTAAAAATCTCTTTTGGCAAGAATCAGCACCACGGTGCCAAAGCAGCCAACCCTTGGGATTCATACTGGAAATGTTAAAGGAGGAATTCAGAAGCAGAGCCTGTATATCTCTAATGGACAATTTAGTAAAATTACTCCAATTCTCATATTCCTCCAACTC
Source organism: Lissotriton helveticus (assembly GCF_964261635.1). Taxonomy (NCBI): domain Eukaryota; kingdom Metazoa; phylum Chordata; class Amphibia; order Caudata; family Salamandridae; genus Lissotriton; species Lissotriton helveticus. The sequence goes on from NC_136062.1 coordinate 278,753,890, forward strand.
CGGGAAAGACGGGGTGTTTAACCTTTTAGATGTAGCCAATCCAAAGCACGTGGTCTGGGAAATGGTTTCATTTAAAAACCACATATGATTTGGGATGAGACATGCACGGTGCAAAGCCTCAGTGCCTTGTACCTGCCAGGCCCTTGAGCCCCAAACTGATTTAAGGTCTATGGTATCCTTCCATAACTCATACCCTCCAATAACTAATTGATCCAGGAAGGCCTTTGAATATAACAATTTTGTATTTGTAAGTCGAACCTTGGACAGTGGCTGTTTGTGAAATTTAAAATAAAAGGACTCGGGATTGGACTGATTAAAGTCAGTGAAATAAGTATACTTTTTAAGAAACGTTTCTGAACTCCCTTGTGTTGGTGCTGGGCAATGTTCCCACTGAGTAAAATTAACCGCATCCCTTCGCGAAGATGTCTTGTGTAAGAAGTGATTGCCATAATGTTGGTAACAGAACAATTCACCATAATTAGCAGATTCTAAATATAAATCCTCAGCATCAAAAGCAGCATAATATTTCAAATCAGAAAACAAACTTTCCACAGCATTAACATCCCAATCATCAGAACGAATGTTTTGTTTCACCACATCCCCCATATTAACTCTTAGTACATTAGGGACATTAACGACTTCCGTTGGACCATGTATCTGAAAACGAACTGCATCCCACGCGATTCCATCCAGAACAGGCCACGCTGTGATGTTAACCAAAGTCAAGTCTCTTTTTAATCTGTGTGTAGAATGTGAAGAGGAAAGTGGGGCCAAAGTTCCATTCAAATGAGTAATGCAAGTTCTCTCCTCGACATAGTGTCCATTCATAATGCGAAAAAAATAAAACACAAAACCAATTGACATAAAAAGGTAAACTGAAAAAAGGACCAGCCAAATGTATATCCAAGGAGGTATCAAAAAATGTTTTTTAAACAGGCTAGCATATACTGCAATTTTTGAGGGTTTTTTCGAGGCAAGGGAAGCAGAGTCAAATGAAAATCTGGATTCCGTGGCTAAACGAGCTTGCATGTCAGGCATGGACAAATCATTGGGGTATGTATAGTCTGTCTCATCAAGGTTAGTTCCTGGTAAATTATTCAATAATGGACTGGAAACAGCAGGTAATTCGATGGCCACCTCAGGTTCATTATTAGAAGCAGTGGGCATAATTGAATTTCTCACAATGGAAGGACAGGAAACAGCCGGTGTCATGCTAAGAAGAATCGGCCACTCTGTGTATCTTGACATTGTCAATAGAAATAAACCTGTTTTCCTTACGACCTGGAAGTGGTGGTAAAATGACTGTTCTTGTGCCCTTCACTCCAAGCACTGGGACCGGAGCTCGATAGGAGGGACCAAACTCTTTCTTGTTGTCGATCTTCTCTCGAACCAGTTCTCCAACTTGGGGTAGCCAGCCAACTACCGGGATCTGCAACGCATCATCCGATGTGGAGGGCAAATGTTCCTTTGCAAGAGTGTCTCTCGTCTTTTGTAGATTCTGTAAAACATTGCAATGTTCATCTGCGTCAAAGGAAGTGGCGCGAACCACCGAGTCTAGACCGTCAAGGTCAGGGACGAACATCTTGATGCCAAAGAGCATTTCGTATGGGGTCCGCCCACCCAGAGACCTTCTAGGGAGATTATTAAGAGCACGCTGCACGCCATAGAGGTGAGCCAGCCAGTTTCTGCCAGTGCCTATAACTCGGGCTGTCAAAGATTGCTTTAAATCACGGTTCATTCGTTCAACTACACTATTACCCTCGGGTCTGTAGGGTGACGAAAACTTGACTTGGACCCCCATCGAAGTCATGGCATCCTTATACGCCTTAGAGGCGAAAGCCGGACCCTGATCCGAATGGAAGGTACCACAGGCAAAAATCCCTATAAAGATACGCAAATCTCTGATGACAGTCCGGGAATCAGCGCTGCGATGTGGCCATACCCACACAAAGCGTGTGCATGAGTCAACTGCTACTAAGATGTATTTATACGCAGTATCAGATGAAAATGGACCGCAGTGATCTAAATAAACACAGCCTAGTGGTTTATTAGAAATGTACAACTGAGTCTGAGGCGGACGCGTAGCAGTTGAAGGTTTAATCTGCTGGCATATGTCACACAGAAGGACATAATCACGCGTCTGTTTGTACAGTCCCCGCCACCAGAAACGTAATTGTAATTGAGTTACAGTGGCCGAGACGCCCGCATGCGCAGACGCCACACCTTCATGAGCCGCTGTAATCAAGTCTGCTCTGCGATCCGAGTTGGGAATCAGCCGTTCCCCAACATCAGGAATTGTCACAAAAGGAACCTTTTCGGGACTTAAGTGGTATTTATACTTCGAAGGGAATCCCGGAGGATGTTTACTTCCCTTCTCAGAGGCAGCAATCGCTGCCAAGATGTCGCTATCAATCTTGGTTTTAGACCTAGTAACTGCTGCAACTAAGTATGTAGATACTGCTGATTTCGCCGCTTCATCAGCAAGCGAGTTGCCAACAGCGTGAACTCCCACGCGCTGATGACCGAGAGTATGAATCACATAAACGAGTGGCAACATAGCCTTAAGCTCTGCCACTCGAACCCAGATCATTTTATGTTTTATTGTGCTACCCTTGGAATCATGAAAATCATTTTGAATCCAAAAGAACAAGTTTTCATTGTAAGACTGGACACAGTAGTAAGAATCACTTACAATTAGAGTAGTAACACTTGGATCTGCGTACTCCAAAGCTAGTAAGAGAGCACGAAGCTCTGCCAATTGTGCGGTGCAATCGCCCAAGGGCAACGTGTGTACCTCCCTGGAAATGAACTCATCATTCAACATAGCACCGACCACAATGGCGCATGCGGAAACGTAGGCATGTTTAGAGCCATGCGCAACCTGCGCCGACCCATCAGTGTAAATGATGCAATGGAAGTCTTCCAAAGGTCGCATCGCCAGAGGAGCAGGATGAACGAATTCATACTGCAAGTACTCCTGCGACCGTAAGGAAGCGTCAAAAATAAACATGACATCTGCGGATGACAATGACGCAGCCCACTGTATCCACCGAGGGTGCAAAGCCTTTGAATTTGGTACACTGGCTTTCGTGACTGCCTCTAAATGAGGACAGGGTGTTACCACTAGCATGCGCTTCCCCTGCGACAGAGCTCGTTCCTTTAGAATAGCCATCTGTACAGCAGTTAAAACCTTTTCTATGGTGGGAAACCGCATCTCAGCCGAGGTGTACAAGTGTGACTTGTAAGCAATAGGTACTGTGTCACCTTCATTAAAAGTGAGGTACGTGAAACCCACCGTCCCAGGAATTATTCTTATGACCAGGTTGGTGTGGTTATCACGAGTCAGTAAATATTTAGAAGCGAGCAGATCAGCCTGCAAGGATTGCAAAATGGCTGAATGCTCAGGCAGCCAGCATGATTTTGAGAAAGTTGGTTGTATCAAAGCATACAAAGGCTTGATACGCTGGGCATATTCCGGAATGTAAGTTCTGCCGAAATTCAAAAAGCCCAGTAAGGATTGTAATTTTTTCAGAGTTGTTGGTGCGCGCAATAGTGCGCACTTCTCCAAGAAGTGAGGAGCCAAACCTCTACCTTCATTGTTGAGCTCATAGCCCAAAAACAACACTGTGTGTTCAGCAATGTGCGATTTTGCAAAGTTGAATTTGTAACCCATGTCTGCGAAGTTGCAAACAAGAGAATTTACACGACACAGATGCTCCCAAATATCGTCGTCTGTGAGATATATGTCATCCACATACGAAAAAGCATCAGGGTCGAGTGCCTCCAGAATAGAGACAATTCGAGCGGTAAATACACCAGGACTATTCTTGTAGCCCATTGGAAGACGCCGGAATTGCTTTTGGACTCCAACTGGTCCATTGGGAGCTAAAGCTGTCCAATCTGTGGGCATAAAAACCATTGGATATGTCAAGCGTTGTCTTGAAACGCTTACGCACGAGACTATCCACTAGGGCAGAGCCGTGGGTATTCTGTACTGCACAGTTACGGCAATGCGAGTTCAAATGCCGGTAATCCAAAACCAAACGATATGATCCGTCAGGTTTATTCACAGTAAAAAGGGGATTATTCATCGGTGACACACACGTTTCAATAACTCCCTGATATTCCAATTGTTCAAGGATTTCCGCGACGGAAGATTTTGCTTCACGCCGAATGGGATATTGAGGTTGAGGCTGCGGCTGAGACCGCAACGGAATTTCGTGGCAAGGCGACAATTTATCCCAACCACATTGGTTACGGTACAGAGCCGGCGCGAGAGCCCGAGCCCACTCTTCTGCAAAATGCTGCGCATGCTCTTTCGAGACAGTGTTCGCGAAACTGGGTAGGATTACCTCCTCCCCTCGCGGCGCCGCGAGCACAAAAGGTGGGGGCCAGTCAGCCTCCGAAAGTAAAATATCATATGTAGAAGACAGATTCTCCCAAAATACACCTTTAACGGTACGCTGTATGTCACCTTCAATTAACAGGACAATTTCATATAGTCTTTCAGGGGGAGCAAGTCTCGTATCCGCTGTTTCTATCACAACGTAGACTTCAGTCGCTGTCACCCTCAGTAGTGGACGCAGCGCCTCTCTGACTATGGTTATCTCCGCCGCGCTGTCCAGCAAGGTCAGAGCCCACGTCAGATTCCGAAGCCGCGTTCTCACTATCTGTGGCATATCGATGCGCAGTTAAGGCCGCGACTTTCTTTTTCGCAAACTGCGGACGCCGAGGCGTAGAATCCTCCTGCTTCACTGCGCCGTCCGTCTGGCGGGACTGACCACGTCCTTGTTGGCCACCACGTCCACGTCCACCCCCTCCTCCTCCACCGGTTTTCTGGGCCGATGTGTCCTGAAAGGAACGAGGAGAGCGTTGATCAGAACCCTGAAAACGATCAGGTGATTTAATCATCGCGCGGTCGCGCAAATCATAAACTTTTTCGGATGGCGCAGGAGCTTGTATCGCAGGAAAAGAACCCTGAGTCTGCATTGTCTGCTTCCCCTGTGTCTGTTTTTTAGGCCAATTTTGTTTCTTGGACTTTGGCTGGGCATCTGTCACTGCAGATTGCCCCTGTGGTTGTTTTTTCTCCTTCACTGGAAAATATTTCAGACCTCTACTTGTGCGGCCAATCGTTTTATAAGCGGCCACCACAATCTTTGCTAACTGGCGGGGTTTGTCGGCATCGGGCAGAGCAGCCAAAGCATTCGACACCTGAAAGTTAACTGCATCTCCTTTAACATTGGAGAGAATGAGATCACTTACAATCTCAAAAGAACCACACAGGCGCATACCCAATTCAACCGCTGCCTCTGGACCGTGATCATTCTGAACACGTCGAACGATTTCAGGCAGGGCAGTCATAGACGGGGTGCCGAAGCACCTTGTATAAACTGCCGCAAATGTTTTCCCCCAGCTGTCACAGTCAGCAAGTTCAGGAGTAATATCCTTCGGTAGAGTAATCGTCAACATTCTATGTTTATCAGCAGGAGTAGAATTCGGAAAAACCGCCTCCAGTTGATCAAACTTCTCCGCTAGCCAGAATGGGAAGTCATCGTTGTCAACAGGACGCGCACCAAAAACCGAATTTACCATCACTGGATTGAGACGCATTCCGCCTCGTTCCATGGGAGCGGCCGCACCCCCCTGGGGACCACCAGGAAGATGTCGACCGATGTATTGCACTAAAGCACGAATCACGGAAATGGAAACTACATGAAGCCTGCGAATTTCTGCCAGGGTACAAGCCCCGTGATTCGGGTGCGGGGTAAAGCCACCCAATGCAGGCCAATTCGTACCTGGAATCGAGAGTGGACCTAACCTCGCACGGGACAAAGAGTGGGGGAGGGCGCCATCAAACCAAACTCGATGCTGCCAATGATCAATAGGTATTTCCAATGCCCTGTATGGCGTATATTCAGCCGGGACATCCGAGTCGGTGTAGGAGTGGAACAAACCAGAATTAGCGTCCACAGCCGGAAACGTAACCCAAGAGTAAAACAACTCGTAAGGAAACGCCGGATCTGCACTTACCACGAAAATCACAGCCATCCCATCTACTGGGACCTGGTACGTCTGAAGATGGTTGCGTACCGCTACGCGACTATGCTGCGCAATAGCCACCGCTGCCGCCATCACAGAATTGAAAACAAGAAAACACAAAGAATACTTTGTAGCACAACTGGGTAGTAATTCAAAGAAACCGTTTAAGTAAGAATCAAGCTTGAATAAAGACCTATTTCAAAAAATAGGTAGGTTTCACCAACACCCCGTTTTCCGGAAACGGATGTGAAGGGGTTAAGGCATGAATGATAAACTACTCGAGTGTCATGATATAAGACCACCGAAACCGTTGGGCGCCATGTTGCAGGGTTTCTGTACTCACACAGAACTGTGCACAGAGGAGTGGAACCTCGGCAAATTAGGGTGTCCCAAAACTTACCTTAGCAACCAACTCACCCCTTACCGAGCTAGCTACAGTGTCTCATTGGACATATCAAACACCCAATGTTTAGACAAACCAGAACATGAACTTACAGTACCTCAGGGTACGTGGGACTCATGAACACTCTTTCGTTATATTATCATTACAAACCAGAACATGGAGTAAAGAAGACACATGTGCATTTGAAATGTTTATTTACTAATGCCGTCTTCTCAGGCGCAGTATCTTTGATAATACAAGTATACTTATTATCAGTAGCAAAATTATCAGCATAGTTACTAAGACATAAAAAGCGAATGGTGACAGCATGTTAACATGCTGTAATGAATAAGAGTTAACAACACTTATATCTCACCCTCCCTAACACATATATTATATTATTATCTAAGAAGGTCTCTTTGGGTTGTTTTAGGGCGGGCCCATACCTTAGTGTCCTAGCATGAAGGAATCACATCAGCATACACCAGCTCTCTCTGCATGTGCACCGCATCAAGTGTGTTAACAATTCTCGTGCAAAGCAATATCAATCCCGCCTCAAGCCCAAGTTGGCAAAGGCTGCACTTGTGTTATGACTATGAAGGCGTGGAGATCAAACCTCATAACAATTCCATATCGTGTTGCTCCTGAAACTTCAGCACTCTCCGTGCAGACATGTTTTATTAAACAAAGCAGATATCAGAGCAATAACATATTATTCTCACATTCACCACGCCAAACTACTAGGTTGAAAGCTAAGTCAACAAATGAGGGTCGTGTGCAGAAGTTGCAAGAAAGGAAAAATGGCGTTTAAATCTCAAACGTACCTATGCTAACTTAACACGATATAGGGATATATAGGAGTTATACAACAACGCTGTACTGTTGCGCTCCCCCCCAGCAGCTACACTGTTGTGCTGCCTGCCACTGACCTGTTCCCCTGTTGTTGGTGGGTGTTCGTGGCCCTCCGTCTACCGCAGGCTCCTGCCGGTGCCTCTTCCCTGGTGATCCAGTGGGGGAGCCTTGTTCTTATGCTGGCTGTTTTAGCCCATCTTTGGTTGCCTGTGGTGGTGAGTATCCTTTTGTCACGTCCGGTTGGGTCTTCGTTTCCCTGCGCTTGTTCTCGGCTGTCGTTCCCAGGTAAGGGGTGCTTTGGGATGTGTTGTGCTCTGCCCAGGCCTGGTTGCTCCAGGGAGCAACCATATTAAACATAAAAAAAATGTATTACATACATAGAAAATATAGTATACATTATAAAGAAGAATATATATTACAGCTATAGATATTTGCTATTAAAAAACCATTGAAATTCACTGCACTCTTGAACCCATCTTGTGGATCATCTGCTCACACATCTATGCACAGAATCACACACCTCCCAGTCACCCACACACACACTCATTCTCTCAAACAAATACTTGGGCAACCAATCAATAACACATATAGCCACTCATATAGCTACTGATCAACAAATGCAACAGGTTATACAACAACAAACATAATGATACACACATTCAGACAGTTTAGTCACTAACCCATGCATTCAGAAAGACACATTTAATCACTCACTCCTACAGTCAGTCACGCACATACTTAATGTTTCATCCAGACACTTATACATCCACTCATTCTTCAATAAGTAAAACATATTTAAACTTCACAGAAACATACGGTCAAACTGTTCTGCACCAATAGAAAGTGTTAGTTTCAGGTCACAGGACCCGACGCGCTTACGCTACGCGCCCCGGGGCGCGCCCGTAGTCGCGCTCCGGGGTGTGCCCGCGGGCGCGCGGCGTAAGCGCGTCGAGACGTTGCGCGATCGTATGCGCACGCGTGCTTCCGGGTGCGCTTACGCTGTGCATCATATGATGCATCACGCGTCTACGTGATACGTCACGATGTTGTTTTCGTTTGCGAGAATAGCGCTAACGGGACGCTCCCTGGTACGCGCCCCAGGGCGCGCCGCAATATTGCGCTTACCCGTGCGTTCACTGGTACACGCCCCGGGAGCGCCCCGGGGTTAAAAATATAAAAAATAATAAAAATTGACATAATTATACAATATAAAATTCGCTTTAAAATTTATTATTTTTTATACCTATAAAGATTTGCTTTTAAAAAAACATTGAAATTCACTGAAAAAACCATAGGTTTCACACCAGTTATAGTTAGGAATTAGCCTTAAAAAAAACGATTAAATTCATTTAAAAAACCATAGGTTTCACATCAGTTATAGTTAGCTGGAAGTTTTACTCGCATAAAACCAATGAAATTCCCACGTTATAGTTAGTTGGACTCACTATAACTTGCGCGTGCAATGCACTGCTGATGACGTCACATATTACATCACTCATGACATGGTCAGTGACATCACTCATGACATCACTGATGACACCATCCTTGTGACAGAGTGACCGACCTCCTTTCACTGAAATGTAACCCTTGAAACACATATTCAAAAATAAAAACTAACATTTTCAAAAAAATTGAGATACCCATACCAGTTACTACAACCAATTGAATAATTCCACCATCTATATACACATGCACTGATTCACCAACAGTTCTATATAGTCACTCATACATATACTCACTCATTATATGTAGTGATACACCTATACATCCTGTTACACACCGACAGTCATCCAAAAGTTACTCACACACATACTCACACATGCAAATAAACTATTGAACATCCATTTATTTGCATCTACAGCTATACACACACTACCACTTTACTTCAAAGAAAACGTACACATACTTACTCTCTTAAACAGTCACTTATATAAACACATACTAATTTAAATAGGAACTCTTACAATCTCTTACTCTCAGATATACTCACTTATATACATCAATATTCATATACACTAGAATAAAACATATGTAGTTACTGATAAAGAAATTAGTGAGACACTCATTTACTCAGTAACACACACATATACACAGTCATCCAGCCATACAGTCCTGCACATATGCTGTCTTCAAAACACATACAAAGAGAGAGTCAGTCATTCATGCATCTATGTGCTAAGTAATACCTCTACCAAACCATACAAACACTCATACTGATACTAATAAAAACATCTAATAACCCATATACATACACATGTAGCTACTCACCAACCCATGCAGCCACTTATATACAAAGTGAAACACTAATACATATATTTAAATATTCAAACATCACTCTTTAATATATGTATTCACTAAGATACACTTAATAAACCAGTTAACCAATCAATTAAAAAAAAAAAACATCCATGTAAACACTTATTTAGTCAAGTCAAGTCAAGTCAAAAGATTTATATAGCACACTACATACCCGGAGGGTCTCAAGGCGCTTGAAGAGGGTGGGGAATTATTTGTCGAATATCCAAGTTTTAAGTTGCTTTCTGAATGCTAGGTGGTTCTGAGTGAGACGAAGGTGAGTGGGGAGTGAGTTCCAGGTTTTAGCTGCGAGGTAGGAGAAGGATCTACCTCCCATGGTGGTTTTGTTGATGCGAGGTACGGTAGCAAGGGCTTGGTTGGAGGATCGTAGCTGGCGGGAGGGGGTGTAGAAGGAAAGTTCGTAGAGTGCTTTGTGTGCGTGGGTTAGGAGGCGGAAAGTGATCCTCTTATTGACGGGATGCCAGTGAAGGTCTTTCAGGTGACTGGAGATGTGGTCTTTACGCGGGATGTCTAGTATGAGTCTGGCTGATGCGTTCTGGATGCGTTGGAGTTTTTTCTGGAGTTTAGCGGTGATACCGGCGTAAAGGGTGTTTCCGTAGTCCAGGCGGCTTGTAACCAGTGCATGGGTGACCGTTTTTCTGGTTTTGGTGGGGATCCAGCAAAATGTTTTTTTGAGCATGCGAAGAATGTTGAAGCAAGATGATGAAACGGCGTTGACTTGTCTGTTCATGGAGAGTGAGGAGTCGAGGATGACGCCCAGGTTCCGTGCGTGGTCCGTCGGGGTGGGTGCTTTTCCAAGGGCCTCTGGCCACCACGAGTCATCCCAGGAGGAGGGGGAGGTACCTAGGATAAGGACTTCTGTTTTGTCTGAGTTTAGTTTCAGACGGCTGTGCTTCATCCACTCGGCCACTTCTTTCATTCCTTCATGAAGGTTGGTTTTGGCGGTGTTAGGGTCTTTGGTGAGTGAGAGGATCAGTTGAGTGTCGTCGGCGTAGGAGATGATGTTGAGGTTATGTTGGCGTGCGATGGCCGCGAGGGGGCTCATGTATACGTTGAAGAGGGTGGGGCTGAGTGAGGATCCTTGTGGTACGCCGCAGATGACTTCAGTGGCCTCTGATTTGAATGGTGGGAGGCGGACTCTCTGGGTTCTTCCGGTGAGGAACGAGGTGATCCATTCCAGTGCTTTTCCTTCGATTCCGATGTTTCTGAGGCGTTGTAGAAGGGTGCTATGGCAGACTGTGTCGAAGGCTGCGGAGAGGTCAAGGAGGATGAGGGCGACAGTGTCTCCGTTGTCCAGTAGAGTTCGAATGTCGTCTGTTGCTGCGATGAGGGCGGTCTCCGTGCTGTGTTTGGCTCGGAAGCCGGACTGTGAGGAGTCGAGGGATTTGTTGGTTTCGAGGAAGGCAGCGAGCTGGTTGTTGACAGCTTTCTCGATGACTTTGGCCGGGAATGGAAGGAGCGAGATGGGGCGGTAGTTTTTGAGTTCGGTGGGGTCCGCTGTGGGTTTTTTCAGAAGGGCGCTAAGTTCTGCGTGTTTCCAGCTTTCCGGGAAGGTGGCGGAGTTGAGGGAGCAGTTGATGACGTCTCGGAGGAGCGGTGCTATGATGGAGTCAGCTTTGTTGAAGATGTGGTGAGGGCAAGGGTCTGTGGGGGATCCTGAGTGGATGGAGTTCATCAGGCGGATGGTGTCCTCAGTGGAGATTGGGTTCCAGCTATTAAGGATGTTCAATGGGGGGGAAGATCCTGCAGAAGGTTGGGTGGGTTGGTCTCCGGGTCGGTTGTCGAAGCTGTTGTGGATGTCTGCGATTTTGTTGTGGAAGAACGAAGCTAGGGAGTCGCAGAGGGCTTGAGAGGGGGTGATGTCGTTGGAGTTGGCTGAGGGGTTGGTAAATTCTTTGACGATGTTGAATAATTCCTTGCTGTTGTGGGCGTTGTTATCTGGTCGGTCTTTGAATGCGGCTTTCTTGGCAGACCGGATTAGTTGGTGGTGTATGCGGGTGGCGTTTTTGAATGCGTCTCTGGTGCTGGTGTTTGGGTCTTTTTTCCAGGCCTTCTCGAGGGTGCGACAGAGTTTCTTCGATTTCTTAAGATCATCGTTGAACCAGGAGGCATTTTTGCTGCCTAGTTTGATTTGACGTTTTTTCAGCGGTGCTAGGATGTCGGCGCTGTTGGATAGCCATTGGGTGAGGTTAGTGGCTGCTTGGTCGGGGTTTGAGGAGTGGGCAGGGGGGTTTTGAAGAAGCGATGAGGAGATCTGGTCGGTGGTGATTTTGTTCCAGTTTCTTCGCAGAGAGGGTTGAGGATGGTTGTGAGTTGTGGTCTTATTGTAGATAAAGTGTACGCAGCTGTGGTCCGTCCAATGGAGGGCTGTGGTGTGACTGAAGGAGACATGTTTGCTGGAGGTGAAGATGGGGTCGAGTGTGTGACCTGCGATGTGGGTGGGCGTAGTGACAAGTTGTTTGAGTCCGAGGTTGGTGAGATTGTCCAGAAGGGAGGTGGAGTTGCTGTCGTTGCTCTTTTCCAGGTGAAAGTTGAGGTCTCCCAGTAGAATGTATTCCTCGGAGGGGAGGGCGTGTGGGGTGATAAAGTCGGTGATATCATCGCTGAATTGTGCACGGGGTCCTGGTGGCCTGTAGAGGAGGGTGCCTCTGAGATTGGTCTTGGGGTCGGTGTGGATCTGGAAGTGAAGGTGTTCGGTGTTGGCAAGGTTGACGTCTGAGCTGGTTGAGATGCGGATGGAGTACTTATGGACGATAGCGATACCTCCTCCTGTTTGGTCGGTGCGGTCCTTACGAATGATGTTGTATCCTTCCGGGATGGCAATGGTGATGTCTGGGGCTGAGGAGGCGTTCATCCATGTTTTAGTTAGGAAGGCGACGTCGGGAGAAATGGTGTCTAGTAAGTTCCAGAGGTCGATGGCGTGTCTGTGGACTGAACGGGTGTTGAGCAGTATGCATTTTAGGTGGTTGGAGTCAGATATATGTTTTGTGTTCGTGGAGGAGGAGGTTTTCTTTGTGCCGTTGAACTTGCAGGAGTAGCATGTGAAGGGTCCATGGGTGTGTCCAGGAGCGGCTTGGGCGCATTTGGGGAGTCAGCCGGGGTTAAGGGCTAGGAGGGTGGAGGCGTCGTATGTGATGTGGGGGGGATGGGTGGTGCAGGGGCCAGGGGGAATGGCACTGGGCGCGGACCAGGCGCGGACGGGCTTACCTTTGGCGCACCTTCGGCGCGCATGGGGCGCGACCGCTGCGCGTGAACGCTGCGCGATTGTCCAGCTGTCATAAATGGAGGATGGAGGGGGGCGGAGCGTGGGCGGGGCGGCTGGGAGGCGGGAGCGTGGGGGGAGGGACGGGCTGAAGGCACAACCAAATGGCGATCGGTTAAAATACACAACACACAGGCTAACACGCCGATATTGGGCACAAGGAAGACAATAATAGTAATGGAAATGTTAACATTAAATTAAATACTCCCGTGGGCACTGCTGAGCACAAAGTTAGACACTCGGCACAATCAGTGAATAAAAACAGCAGCAGTGCGAGGCGCTTGATGAGGAGAGCAGCGCTACGATTACTCAGCACAATCAGTCAATAAAACAGCAGCAGTGCGAGGCGCTTGAGGAGGAGAGCAGCGCTCCGATACCAGAAGCTGCAGGAGGCGAGGGGGAGCAACGGCTGAGTCCGGAGACAGGCTGGTTACTTAAACTTGGTTATTTAAACATTTCTTCTTCCATCAACTTTTACATATACATATATAACACATAATTATTTTTCAGAAATACACACATTCACTGGATGGTGTCATCAGTGATGTCATGAGTGATGTCACTGACCATGTCATGAGTGATGTAATATGTGACGTCATCAGCAGTGCATTGCACGCGCAAGTTATAGTGAGCCCAACTAACTATAGCGTGGGAATTTCATTGGTTTTATGCGAGTAAAACTTCCAGCTAACTATAACTGATGTGAAACCTATGGTTTTTTAAATGAATATACATATATATATATTCACTGAAAAAACCATAGGTTATAGACCATATATAGTTAGGAATTAGCATTTAAAAAACCTTATTTTACTCACACAAAACCATTGAAATTCCATATATAGTTAGTTGCACTAACTATATATCGCGCACCCGCAATCCACTGCTGATCATGTCACATATTACATCATTCATGACATGGTCAGTGACATCACTGATGACATCACTGATGACAACATCCAGTGATTATGTGTTTCTGTAAAGTTTAAATATGTTTTACATATTGAAGAATGAGTGGATGTATAAGTGTCTGAATAAAGGTTTTAGTAGGTGCGTGATTGACTGTATGAGTGAGTGATTAAATGCGTCTTACTGAATGCACGGGTTAGTGACTAAACTGTCTAAAAGTGTGCATCAGTATGTCTGTTGTTGTGCAAGCTGCTGCACGTGTTAATCAGTAGCTATATAAGTAGCTATATGGGTTATTGATTGGTTGCACAAGTATTTGTATGGGAGACTGAGTGTGTGTATGGCTGGCTGGGAGGTGTGTGACTCTGTGCAGATCAATGTGTACTTGTATCAGTGATTCTATAAGAGAGTAACTATGTGTTAGTATATGTTTCAAAAATGTAAGGTGTTCTGTGTTTAACTGTATAGATGAGAAAATGGAAGTGTGATTGATTCTTTTCAGGACTGACTAGGTGTGTGAGTAACTCCATGGATGAGTGGCAGAGTGTGAGTGTCTGTATAGGTGTATGAGTGCATATGATAGTGTTGTAAATATGAGTGATTGTATGTATGAATGATTGTATGAGTGAATGTGTGTGTAGACATAGGAATCAGTGAGTGCGTATGTAGTAACTAGTATTGGTGTGTCAATGGTTTCAAAAATGATACTCTCTATTTAACACTGGGTGTAACGGAGGTTATATTAGAGTGTGAGGAGATGCATTGTATTATCACATGAATGATATCATCAGTGATGTGATCATTGATGTCAAGTGAGATGTCATCAGTGATGTCATTTGAGATGTCATCAGTGATGTCATCAGTGATGTCACTGACCATGTCATGAATGATGTAATATGTGACATGATCAGCAGTGGATTGCGGGTGCGCGATATATAGTTAGTGCAACTAACTATATATGGAATTTCAATGGTTTTGTGTGAGTAAAATAAGGTTTTTTAAATGCTAATTCCTAACTATATATGGTCTATAACCTATGGTTTTTTCAGTGAATTTTCAAGGTTTTGTAAATGCTAATTCCTAACTATATATGGTCTATAACCTATGGTTTTTTCAGTGAATTTCATTGGTTTTTTAACAGCTAATATCTGTAGCTGTAAAATGTATTCTTCTTTAAATCCAAAAATATATTTTATATGTTTATTAATAACTTTTTTTTTTAATATTTTTTTTTCTTCGTTCCCGCTTCGCGAATCGGGAAGCTTCCCGTTAGCTGACCTTGATGCCGCGAAATAGACCGCGAGCCGGTAAACGTTTCTTTACCGCAACTGCCGCGTTAGAAAACAACATCGTGACGCCTCCCGTCCGCATGACGTTTCGCGTTGTCGCGTGATACGTCATATGACGTGCTACGTTAGCGAACTCGTACGCTTACCGAGTCGCAAAGCACAGGTTTCTGGAAGCAAACCGGGAGGCCCTGCAAAGCGCGTAACATACACACAGCAGGTCATGTGACTTGGTAATAACACTTTTCATTGGTTCATTTCACTTTCGGTTTCCTAATGATGTAAGACTAGGTCATATGATCTAAAATGAACACTTTTCATTGGTTGAGAACTATTTTTTTTCCCAAATGGTGAAAATCCCTCCTTCTTTCCTCACTCTGACTTTCATCATTGTGAGAGAAAGACCCTTTGTTACCAGTGAGCAATGGCTTCTTTACTAGCTTCAGCTGGTGCTTCCCCACCACCTCCACCACATCCAAGGAAGAGTGGACCACCTGCTAAAGTTATAATTCAGCAAGAAGAGGAAGAAGAGGAACAGGACGACCTAGATAATCTCCCTATTATGGCCAGAAGATCTGTTGTACCGGAAGTAACGGGACCAGAGGGCAGGGAGATGGTGCCAAATATACAAACGAGATTTCGTGAAGTAAAACAAGTCTGCGTACATTGCAGTGGATTCATTTGCTACGCAGAAAGTAGCATCACTCTGATCAACAGAGCTATTGACAATCATGCTCATGTTTGTCCGACACTCCCCAAACAATAAATTCTTTTTTTTTGTTTTCTTGCTCCTGTTGAGCCCTTTACAATGAATCGTTTTCGTTGCCCCCTCCGAAAAAAAAACAAAAAAAATATAAAACTGTTCAGAAAAATTCAAAAAAAGTAAAAAAATGTTCAGAAAAATAATAAAAAAAATATAAAACAACAAAATTTTTTTTTAAAAAAGTTCTTTTCAGAACTACCTCCCCGTTATTAAAAAATTGGTACAATATTTGCAACTGTGCCAACCTCTATTTCTCTTAGTTCGCTTCCCAGTTCGCTCCCCGGTACGCGAACCGGAAGCGAACCCAAAATTTTTTTTTTTTAAAAGAACAGTAAGTATAAGGGAAGGAAACAGACACTTATGTTAAAAGAAAGACAGCTATAAGGGAGTAAACTAGAGACACTATTACCCGTAATCCACTGCTGATGATGTCACATATTACATCATTCATGACATGCTCAGTGACATCATCAGCAGAGGATTGCGGGTAACAGTATCCCTAGTTTATTCCCTATAGCTGTGTTTCTTTTAACATAACTGTCTGTTTCCTTCCCTTATACTTACTGTTCTTTTTAAAAAAAATTTTTTAGATCAGTCAGAAACAGTGAAAGTAATGAAATATAAAAGACTACGTAGAATATGAGCACTATATGCAACAACTTTGACACTTACAGAAGCCTCACCTTCTCCATGCCTCCTACACAGTTCTACATGTACATCATAAATGCAAACAGAACAGAATTAATTATACATGTTAAATGGTTTATTTTTGCTGTTCTCAGAATGTATCAAATTTCACTAAAACAGTGACTTGAAGGTATTCATCATATAACAGCGGGGAAAAAAAAACACAATCAAAATGATTGTGTTTAAAAAACCCATACAACATTAGAAATCAGAATTCAGAACTCCTTAAAGTTAACTTACTTTCCATGACGGCCAAGGATGTCCTATGAACAGCTTACACTCTGTTGTGCTGTTATTACTTTCAACCCGCCACTTTCTGAAAGAAAACCTCCATCGTTTTCAAAAACATGTTACATACAATAAATGACTTCTTGCTCTCTACCACAAGATTCCACAAGGCCAAATCTTGTCAGAGCCATGTATAACTCTTGGATTTCTTGTTAGCCAATCCCGTCTTTTCGCATTTCCACAACTTTCAGAATTAAAATGTTGAAGATCATTTACACAATCCTGGACTAGTAATATCTTTCCCTTCTTGCTCAATCATGTTCTACATTTCCTATCACACTGATACTGCTTACTATGAAGCAGACTTACACTACCTTTATGACTAGTACAATTATTTAATTCTCTACATCACTTTTAATCACAAAGCAATGTAAAACAGTAGACAGCATTGCAGACTTACATTCCCTCTACTCCATGTTTTGATTCGCTGCTTCAATTAGCTTATAAAAAGAAATAGTTTTTCTGAACTCATTCAAAGTGCACATATTTCTCAATAACGTCCAGTGTTATGGTAAAAAGTTATGTCTCTGTACTACACTTATCTTCAAGGCCAAATAGTGTAGGAGCCATGAGAACTTCTTGAAATTCCTCAGAGCACATCCCGAGATTCTTTCCCTAAAATTTTGGTTTTAAAAACACCAGGTAAGAGTTTTTAAGGTCATATGGCAATTTTTTTTTGAAAATTAAAACAGAATCATTGCAGAATGACCAGCCATTTCTACACTTTAAATAAGCTGTATAATGTCCTGATGTTATTGAAGAACCATCATGATATATAATTGCTACAGTTACAAAAGTCCTTCCTGATATTGACAACTGTGAAGCCACAAAATTTTTAATTAAAGTTGTCAATTTTGTTCCATCAGGCCTACATCGTTGGAACATTAAAATGACATACTGGCCATATGTTCGTATAAATAATGTGGACATCATTTCAGATTTACATTGCCTACACTCCATATTGTGATCAGCTGCTTTTACTAGCTTATTAAAAGAGACTGATTTACTGTCTGGCAAAGTTAAATATATAAATCTTTCTGAGTCTACACTAGTACTACTTGATACCCTACATTTCTCGCAGTCATGCTGCCATTGATAAGAAAGCCCAAACAGATGATCTACATCTACACCTTCAGCATACAATACATCAAGCATATACATTAAAAACTCCTGACAATCTTGCTGACTATTTTGAGAGAATTGTGTTTGGCCTGAACATCTGTCTAACAGATTTCGAATTTCAGACACACTTTCTATGTTTGTTCTATCAGTGCTACATTTCTCTAACACAGAATTTAACAAACTGCAAAATCTTTGATCAGAATTGACCACAATCTCTTCTTTTACATTTTGTAGAGAAAACAAAACATTAATCACTACATTAGCATAGCAGTTGACACCAGAACTGTTTTCAAATTGAAAACCAACAACATCTTCAACAGAATCCTTTTTGTTTCTGCTTATAATTTCAGGTTCATCGACTTTTCGTCTTTTTGCTACAACCTCCCCAGTATTGGTCACATTTCTTCGTTTCCGGCCTACCACACGTTTCTCAAACAAAGGATACTGAGGCAAATGTGGCGCATACTCTCTTCTCAACCTATTGTATTCCTTAACACAATCTAGATCCGCACAAATGTTTGTGACATCACACTCAATCAAGTACAATCCCGATAAAGTCCTAACTCGTGACAATGCCACATATGCCATACCCTCCTTGAACACAGAACTGCCAATATTCACCAATGCACAGTCTACACTTAAACCTTGCGATTTATGGATTGTCACCGCATATGCCAAGCAAACAGGAAACTGCTTACGACGAACATATAAGTCTTTTACAAGCAAAAATCTAGCAGAACAACGAGCAATTAGCTGTACTTCCTCAATGCCATCAAATTTAATTTTTAAAAATTCAATTCCATCTCTATTTCTGTATTTCACAAAATCAACAACATTACCCATTGATCCATTTACCAGACCTCTTTCAACATGTAAATTCCTTCTTAAAATTATACGGCAGTTCAAGCACACATTCAGAGTCTTTTCAAAACCCGCAGTTTTAGATATACTCTTCTCTAATGAATCCAATTTTGTTTTCAGATTCTCAGACAAAATAATTGTTGATCCCATATGCTCTACTCTGTCAATAGCTTCCAATTTCACAATCTCTTGCTTTTCT
This sequence comes from Lissotriton helveticus, assembly GCF_964261635.1. Taxonomy (NCBI): domain Eukaryota; kingdom Metazoa; phylum Chordata; class Amphibia; order Caudata; family Salamandridae; genus Lissotriton; species Lissotriton helveticus. The sequence goes on from NC_136062.1 coordinate 278,772,856, forward strand.
AAATGCAACATTTTGTTGTTGAATTTGGCACATTCTGCAAGAGATGGCATCAAACATATTCCAGATTTTTTCTCAGTAACTTTCTGAAAAATATTCTCAGGCACAACATCTTCGTCTGGATATAAATTTGTCAGTAATCGTGCATGTAAAGCTTCTTTCCCATGCTCGGTCACTGTTCCAATTCTAACATCTTGTAGAATAGTCTTGTAAACTTCATCCTTTGCCTGACGCATATTTTCATGCAGTTCAGCATAATTGAAGTTTAACCATATATTGACGTTGCCAATACTCCCTAAGCACTTCCTGGTATCTTCATGCGTGAGCATTTTGAACACAGGTTGCCCTTTCACTGGTGTCAGCTGCAGAAGATCTCCGAAAACAATGATGTGTTTGCCACCAAATAACACATCATACTCTGTTTTGAGAACTTCTTGCATTCTCAAATGCACAAAGGCAAGCATGACATTGGAAACCATGCTTACTTCGTCAATGATAAGAAGTTTCATTTTCCTCAAGACTCTTGAAACTTCAAAACAAGCATCTCCAGATAGCTTGTGATATTCTAATTTGTTGTCATGCTCCACTGGCAGCATCAGTAAACGATGTAAAGTAATCCCTTTAATGTTATGTGCTGCCAGTCCAGTTGGAGCGGTGACAACACAAGACAGCGATGACTCTGTCCTTTCCTGCAAATAACATGAAATTGCTTTAATAAGGAAACTTTTTCCAGTTCCCGCTTCTCCACTCACGTACAGTCGGACAGGCTTCAACGACGTACATGAGCACTCTTTCTTGTCATGACTTAATCCATGATCAATTTGCATGGTAAGTTCGTCATATATTTTCCTCTGCTCAACGTTGAGTTGTCTTTCCAACTCTTCTAAGTTAACCGCATCCTCCTGAGCATGTGCCATGGCTCTTTCCACTTCATTCATAGCAGTGGCAGCTTCATTTTCGATAAGAGGTCCTCCTAGTGGATCCTGACTCAATGAAGCAGAACTCTGACTGTCCTGAGAACTGTCTCTGGCAATCTCGGCTGCAATCGTTGCTTCCTGCTCAATTTCCACATTCAACATTTCTACATATTTGGGAAAAGCAGGACATACTATGGTCTCCTTGGCAGCATTGAATGAGTCTTCGTAACAAAGGAAATCTCCAAGCAGTTCCTCTTCTGCACGCCAAGGCTTAAAAAGTTGCAAAAGTGCTAAATAGAAAAACTCCTTTTTTTCAGGAGATTCGCCACTCAATTTTCGATGGTTTATCAAGTGGCATTTTCTTTGCTTGACCAGACATCCCTCACTTCCTATTACAGCATACACTCCTTTCTCAGTATCTTCTTTGATGTTCCTCTTGAATATGTAATTTTGCAGAACCTCATACAGACAAACATTCTCGAGGTGACTGCTTCGATTTGGATAATATGTATCCAACATGTTGCTCTTCAAAATGTAGGTACTGTTTGGCTCCTTTTCCGCCAAATACTCAATTTCCCGCACAGGTTTCAGAACTCGATTACGCGTTGCAGCAAGACCAACCCTCGCCCAAACGATACTCCTGGACTTGGCATAGAGACTTGCTGAAGACAACCGGTCAGAACATTCGTAAGCTCCGATTTCTCGATGCGACAACATCTTCAGACTGAAACTGTACAACTTCTTGCTGAGGCTCTTTTCATGGGAAATGTCCTCCCACATATCCTTCAATTCTGTCTTCTCTTTTTTTGGTGATGTAAGATGTCACATACCGAGCCACAGCCATACAGTTATCAGCCACAAACTGTATATCCATGTTAGCATTCCACATGGACAAAATCACCGGGTTGTAGTCGTTAATGTACTTAGACTCTTCGTTCCTCTTCAAATTGTATGTGTTTTTAGGTGATTTCTTCATCACATTATGTCGCAGCGAAGACATCAAACTGTTCACTCTTCCTTTAGAAATCACCGATCGTGGAAAGCCGAAACGACATTTGGTGTAGAACTTGTCTTTGTTCCGGAATTTACGACGACAGTACTTTCCACATCGATGGCTTTGGAAACGTAGAACTTTTTCTCTTAGGCTTTTTTTCTCCTTTGCGTTTGGAACAGCACACGTAGAATACTGTTCTATGAAACTCATCACTGAGTCGTCTGCATCCGTTCCAAATTTAGGTGCATCCTTGATCCACAGCAACATATGTATATGAGGAGCACCTCTTGCTTGGTACTCCTTCCTCCAGAAGAAATCCAACACCTCTCCAAGAGGTGGATTCTTCTTATTCATGATGAAAGACATCATACCTTCAAATCTATGATTGAAGTACCTACATACATTGACTGGATCCAAAGAGCACAGTTCTCCGGGTGTCTTGAATTCGATGTTTTCTACGTTAGCATTTGCCTCTCGTAGAAATTCAAGTAAGTCTTCCCAGCCATACTCAGCACAGCTCAAAGTGAGGAACCATGTGGGAGTTCCTAAGTTCCTCAGCATACATTTTAAATCACCATGACGACGGTACCAGTACTCATTAGTACCACGCTGACACGCCATGAGATTAATCAGGTGAGAATCCAAAATACTGTCTTGGACATTGACTTTATCCATAAAGTCACTTGCCGAGATGTTTTACATGTGTATACCACTTTTCAAGATGTGGTTCACTGCATATGACAGTCCAGACAGATCGCTTTCAAACAGGAGATGAAACAAATAAGGAATGCATTGTCGAAACCTAGGATCTCCTGCATACAATCGCAAAGTCCGGTATTCAGAAGCAGGAATTTGATGAGGTCGCTCATCATATCTTCCTCCCTGACCTGTTGGAAAAAGCTGTGGGAAACACCGAGCTTCCAAACTTTCCTCCCAAACACTAATGGGACTCCCTTTCGCTTGTTTCATTTGAAACAACTCAATAGCATTCCCCATGACTTCCTTGGAATGCAAAGGATGAACACTATAATGTTCATATATTTCTTCACTAGTACAGGGTTCTACTTTCTCAATTTGACCAGCACACAAATCGCTATCCTCTTCCTCACTTACTTCCTCTTCTGCAACATATAAATTTTTATAGTATTTATTATATTTTTTCAAATACAATGTTGCCCTTTTGACTTTCCTAACATCTACTAAATCTTGCCATATTTTCTTATTCTTTGTCGGAACCCCATTAACTAAGATAACAAGAGGTTCCTCTTCCACTTTTTCTACTCCAATTGTGTTAATGTTTTTCTTCAAATCTAGAGGCAAATAAACAACTCTTCCCTTTAATCCTCTCTGTAAATCTGATGGAGGCAATTTCCCTGTCTTTGGCTCCATTCTTACAATAGCCTGAAAGGGATGGATACTTTGAATCAAAATAGATTCATAAGTATTTAAATCCTTCAATTCAGAAGGAATCTCAACCAATTCCAGATTATTATGAACTGCTCTAGCAGGCATCTGGTTTTGATTTAATTTGTTACAACAATAAGTACACACACGTTGATCCAATCCCAAATCAAAACAATTTTCTACCATCAAGTATGTTGTAAAATCCTTCCATTCACTATTATTTTCCCTTTCACTTTTTCCATATAAATCCACTAACTTAGTCTGATTCTTATAATAAGTGCGTCGACAACACACACAAGTGAAATTTGGCCTCTTACTTGATTTCACCTCAAACGTCGCAATTTCCCTCTGGAAATTATCTGTACTGGAAACCTGTACACTATCTTCCACATTACTCTCTTCTTCTTGGTCAATTTCAACATTCTCCTCTTTACTTCCAAAGTAACAAAACTCAATTTCTTCACATATATTCTTCACATCTATTTCAGAACCATGCAAAAGAGCAGCGCATAATTGTTTAAGCATAATTGCTGGACTCTTAGCATAATACAACATTCTAACTAATTTCCTCACTTTATTATGATGCACTGCTAGCATCCTGAAATGATGAAAAACACTCTGGCATACTCTCCTGGAAAGACAAGCCAGTGAATGACCATGCAAACCTATCACTTCTCTCACTCTGCAAGGATCTAATTCTTGCAACAACTTCATTTTCTGCTTCAAACTTTTCTTACTAAATGACCGTATAAAATCACAAAGCAAATTGATGGAATCCTGTCGTACACTGCAAATACTACTACACTTCCAGGTGTACACAGGACCCTTAGGACGTCTCCCTAAAACCTCATTACCTAACACCTCTTCTATCTCTGTTCTCACAAGTTTTTCTTTTTCAACTGGACAACCATCTTTCACTTCATAAGCTCGACCACTGGTGTCAACTGCATGCACCAAATCATTATCCTGGAAATAACTCTCCTCATTAAAAAATGCCTCAGAGCTTGAACTATGCATCCATTCTCCAGAAAAAACTTCACAAAAATTACTACGATTAACTATTCTCTTCCATCTACTATTTCTTTTGAAATCATAAATTACCTTGTTTAGCTTCCTAATTCTATTGATTGTCAAAATAAATAACTTACGTTTAATTTCAAATGCCTGATCAATAACTTTCTCAACTATTTTTTTTCTCTTATAAAAAACCACTTTCTGCTGACCTTTCTTAATATTTTTTAACAAATTCCAAATTATCCTGTGGCGGAACATTCGTTTACGAATATCCCTAAACTGTTGTTTCCTTCTACTTTCATGCATAGAGTTATCTCTTACTCTAGCAGTAACATTTCTCATTGGCCTTTCCTTACCATTTGAATTGTTTGTCCTTTTCTGGACTGAAACATTTTCTGTAGTAATATTTTTTTTACTACACATATTTCTTATGACTGTTTTTCGACTCTTACCCGGTGCTTTCTTGGTGACTTGACAAATCTTTTTGTTAGAGGACTGCTGCATTATTCCATGGTCCTGCTGTCTTTGACGTTTTGCAGCCTTTCTTACTCTTTCTTTGCTAGGCATCCTAAAATCTTGAAATAATCTGCAGTTGAATCTGTGGTAAAATATAATAAAAAATGTTATTAACCACTATTACCCAACAGTAAATTAATAACAGTCATCAAAAACTTAACACACTACTTAAGTATATAATATACTGAAGCCTATCTCCAATTTTTCACTGAACAGGACTCATCTCTTCTTAACCTTGGATAAACCTCACCTACTCTGTGTCCCCTGCACATAATTAAATGTAAAGGGGCAGATTTATATTAACTAGCACATCCCCAGGGATGCACCAGTTAACGTGCACCGCTGCTCTGCCACCCACGGTGTGCCGCATTTACAATCAGATAGGACAAAGCTACATCAAAACCCTGCGCCTGCTTGAAGCAGGCATAGATCTTGACGCAGGTAGGCTGAAAGCTAAAGCAACAACTAAGTGTCGTGTGCAGAAGTTACAAAAAAGGAAAAATGGCGTTTAAACCAGTAATGAGACCATGCTAACGTAATACAGAGTAAAAATATCCAGGATCTACATCAGTTTGGGGTTCACGAACCTGGCAGGTACAAGGCACTGAGGCTTTCCACCGTGCATGTCTCATCCCAAAACATATGTGGTTTGTGAATGAAACAATTTCCCAGACCAAATGCTTTGGATTGGCTACTTCTCAAAAATTAAACACCCCTACTATCCCGGAGTTAGAGGAATATGATGGTTGGAGTAATTTTACTCGTTGTCTATTAAAGATTTACAGGCCCTACTCCGTAACTCTTCCTTTAACATTTCCAGTATAAATCCAAAAGGTTGACTGCTTTGGCAACGTGCCTTATCCACGGTTTAATAACGCTGCCTTTTGCTTTATATAAGTTTTCAAATTGTATGAAATATATACCAATAGGTCGTTATTAACCTTTAGGTAGTGGTTTTCTTCATGAAGTCTGGTCGCTTCCATACACATACAGATTTTCAAAGATGATCAAGAACTTTATCTGAATGGAGAGGAATGCACTGAGACGCCAGATCATTCACTAATGTGTAGGCACATACAGTTACACGGTTCATGCAACAAACACCGACCAAATATGGCTTGCGTGTTGCAAGGCACACCAGTTCCTGCTATCATCCCCACGTTCAAGTTCTTGGAAAATGGTAGTTATTTGATGCTCAATAATGAAGATTGTTCTGGGTTAATTAAAAGTATTCATTTTATCGTAACAGTAAATGAACGGGTTATTTGCTGCAGAAATGTTCTATTTCCTCCCACACATGAACATAGGGAGTTTTCAATCTGGCCACAAATACCAACCTTGGGAGCACATTTCAACGGCATGGCAAGAATAAGAGCTCTTTTGTCTCAGAGAGAGGTGGCCTTGAGTTCGGCCCGTAAAACTTTCGTGCTTCACATAGCGAACACCCGTACAGAGGTGCAGACCCTTTTAAATACAGATTCGACTTTGCATTTCAGCAAGATTACCCATTCATTTCCATGCAGCAGGAGGCCCATAGGAATGAAGGTGCAATTTGCGATTAGCAATTACCTCATCGCAAATTACGAATTTTTCCGACGGTGCAGGGGTGTCTCAAGAACACCCTGCTGCACCCCTGAAAAAGAAATTTGGGGTCATATGGCGCACATAAATTTTGAAAACATTCCTTTACCTCAAAAACGATTTTCAACTCATAATTTGAAAACACTGCACATGGGGAAATGACTTAAAATGTCCTTAAGACACATAAAAGCATTTTTTGATTGCCTTTGCAGCATGTTTCAGTCACCTTTAACATGCCTATGTAACGGAAACATTCAAAATCTAAATTTGCCATGCACAGGTGGGAGCATATTTACAAGCAATTTGCTCCACAGACAAACTTCTTACATTGAAATGGGAAAAATAACATCAGAGACTCTCAATTACCTTATAAAGAAGCAGACACCATTATGTCCTTCTCATCAATATTAAAACCATTGCTTTTTCTCAAAACGATTTACAAGTCATAATTTGAAAACACTCCACAACTCCTATGCACATAAAAGCCCTGTCAGTACTAATACTTCACATTTTCTCCAATTACAATTTCTCAAAGAAACAAAAAAATCTATTTGTGAAACACTTGAGACAAAGCAACATTTGAAAAACACAACTTTCTTCATAATTTTCTCCTTAAAGCACACTATGTTCTATCTAAATTAAAGAAATTTTTTCTCACCTTAGCAAATACTTTGAGTTTCAAAACAGTCTCAGAAACACACCAATTTGTCTTCAGCAGAGCAAAAGGTATGCACTCCAGAGTCTGCAGCTATCAAAAGCACAGAAATGCTGTAATTCCTCACACAGATCTCTCATGTCACCCAATCAAAACTCTTCCCTCACTTTTTTTCAAAGCAAAACCCTTCCCCCCTCTGCCCCCTCTCTGCTTTTTCTGCATAGCAACCACCTCTTGCAAGACCTCTCACACAACAATGTTGCAATTGAACTCTGAACTCTCAGTGCACCTGCATATCCAATGCAATCTTTCATTTAATGATTTTTTCTTCGCCACTCAAAATACATCTTTCAACGAACTCATCCATGCACACTAACTTTCTGTTTTCAGCAATCAAAATCCACCAATCACTCTTACTGCTTCATTAACACAGAAACTCCTCAGTTTTTTTCATTTTACACTCTCATTTTTTCAACTGCCATTTCATTGCCACACTTCATCTGACTGCAGGAGAACCTTCTCTCGCCATGTTTTCTGTCTGGATTGTTGGACATAGCTACATCTATTGGGCTCAAAGGTACGCTGAAAACAGGAATTTACCTAACCTCAATTTACAAGATGTGGAAATTAAGTGGTTTGGCCACAGAGGATTAAAATGTCACCAATTGATACCATTGGTGAAAACCTTTATGCATTTGCCGAAACCTGACCTGTTAATTGTGCACTGTGGAGGTAATGATTTGGGCACTTTGACTGGGGTAGGTCTGGAAATGCTTTTAAAGGACACCTTTGAGCAATTGATGGCACTTTTTCCTCAGACTGCCTTGGTATATTCAAATATATGCCAAAGACAGAAATGGAGGTGGTCGAACCAATTTTGTCCACAAATTGAGAAATCGAGGAAGCATGTAAACAAATCTGTTTCAGCTTACATGAGAGACCATGGAATGGGCTCCCTGTACAACAATAACTTGCGTTACTACATGCAAGATATCTACAGAGCAGATGGAGTTCACTTCTCAGATGAGGGCAACAGAGTTTTCACTCTGAATTTAAGACTGTGCATTGGTACCTACTTATAAGTACCTAAATGTACCATAAACCCAAAAGCTCTTCTCAGAGCTACCCTACATCTGATCACTCACAATTATTATTTTACTCTAACTTTTTTCACTAATTTTCAAGAAAGTACGCTCCCCAGACCGCTTCCCGGTTCGCGAACCGGGCGCACTCCACGCAAAAAAACTAAAAAAACGGTATATTTTTTTTTTGCCCTGCGAGACCCTTTCAAAGCCTCCACATCAAACCTAGGGGGTCAGGGAGGATCTACTATGCCCCCTTATGGTCATTTGCCCCTTCGCTTTGGCCTCCTCTTGTCTCTCGATCCTACCGAGAGACAAGATGGCGGCCGCTACGGACTGTTTGGAATGTTTACAGACGCCGAAAAACCAATCAGCTTCGCAAACCTCCGTAACGCGAAAAGTACGCGAAGCGGAGCGCTGTTACAGATATATATCTTTTTTTGAACGTTAATTTCTCAAAATCCACTAGAGCACATATATTGAGACCTAGCAAAGGCACATCGGGCTACCAGTCCCTACAATTTTGCCAAGTTTCGTGCAAATCCATTCAGCCGTTCGATTATTATTATTTTTATTTTTTTTGCCCCGCGGGGCCCTTTTAAAACCTCCACATCAAACGTAGGGGGTCACCGAGGATCTACTATTCCCCCTTATGGTCATTTGCCCCTTCGCTTTGGCCTCCTCTTGTCTCTCGATCCTACCGAGAGACAAGATGGCGGCCGCTACGGACTGTTTGGAATGTTGACAGACGCCGGAGAACCAATCAGCTTCGCAAACCTCCGTAACGCGAAAAGTACGCGAAGCGGAGCGCTGTTACAGATATATATCTTTTTTTGAACGTTAATTTCTCAAAATCCACTAGAGCACATATATTGAGACCTAGCAAAGGCACATCGGGCTACCAGTCCCTAATATTTTGCCAAGTTTCGTGCAAATCCATTCAGCCGTTCGATTATTATTATTATTATTTTTTTTTGCCCCGCGGGGCCCTTTTAAAACCTCCACATCAAACCTAGGGGGTCAGCGAGGATCTACTATGCCCCCTTATAGTTATTTCCCCCTTTGTTTTGACCTCCTCTTGTCTCTCGATCCTACCGAGAGACAAGATGGCGGCCGCTACGGACTGTTTGGAATGTTGACAGACGCCGGAGAACCAATCAGCTTCGCTTCACAAAGCTCCGTTGCGCGACACGTACGCGTCCTGGGCCGCTGCCCAGTCCGCTGTTACAGATATATATCTTTTTTTAAACGTTAATTTCTCAAAATCCACTGGAGCACATATATTGAGACCTACAAAAGGCACATCGGGCTACCAGTCCCTACAATTTTGCCAAGTTTCGTGCAAATCCATTCAGCCGTTCGGGCTAAAAGTGAGGCCAACCGCCCTATGGAAATTAACATGGGAAAAACGCGTTTTGGGACCCCCCTTTTTTCTCGGCCCCCCCCTTGACGAACCCCCCCAAAATTTTCAGGGGCTGCTCAGAAACAAAATGTTCCATTTTCCTGAAAATTTCAGCCAATTCCGTCCACAAACGCCAAAGTTATTAGACATAGAATTTTCAAAAAACCCATAGAGAAAAAATCCTAACTATATATACCTACTGGCGACCGCCAGTAGGTAATATATATATATATATGGATGTATGACGGTACGACGCGTACCGTCACAACGCATCCCTTTACACCGCGTCCCTTACAATGCAAGTCGTTACCACGACTTGCGTTGGGGGCGCGGATTTCGAATAGTATAATTTACTATTCTAACACCAGTCCCCGTGGACACTATGGAAGGTGTTGGGATAGTAAATTTACTATTTTTAATCCTTTAGCGCCCTCCAGCGCAAGTCGTGGTAACGACTTGCGTTGTAAGGGACGCGTTGTAAAGGCCACGCGGAGTAAAATCCGCCTGTTAAAGGATGTTTCCCATATATGTATATATATATATATATATATATATATATATATATATATATATATATATATATATATATAAAATCACAAAGAAGCCTCTTGTGGGGACGCCCACACGGAGAGTGAGCCTCTGCAGGTAAGTGTTTGCAGCCCGACCAGCTTACGTGCTTTCTCCAAATCTCAAACAGCTCAACGCGTTTCGGATGGCTAATCCTTGATCACGAGCATGACTCAAGAAACATCACAGACATGCTCAAACTCATTTTAACAGCTTTAATTAGTCCACCTCAGTGGGCGTGTACTTGCAGTCATCGGCAATCCCAATGCTTTCTGGTATTGGTAGTTTTGAGCGTCTTGTTATCCCAGTGGACTCTGCAACATTCCTGAAATATAGTCAATAAAACCCCAGTGGGTAGGTGAAATTCACGGGCTGGTGATGTTGCCAATAAAACCACTTACGATTGAGCCCTCTGTCTTTTTAGTAGCGCCCAGCCTTCTGAACGCCGAAAGATCCGCTTTCACAGCGGCGGTTAGTCCCAGCGGCCGGGCAATGGCCGCTAACATCAAATCACAAAGAAGCCTCTTGTGGGGACGCCCACACGGAGAGTGAGCCTCTGCAGGTAAGTGTTTGCAGCACGACCAGCTTACATGCTTTCTCCAAATCTCAAACAGCTCAACTCGTTTCGGGTGGCTAATCCTTGATCACGAGCATGACTCAAGAAACATCACAGACATGCTCAAACTCTTTTTAACAGCTTTAATAAGTCTGCCTCAGTGGGCGTGTACTTGCAGTCATCGGCAATCCCAATGCTTTCTGGTATTGGTAGTTTTGAGCGTCTTGTTATCCCAGTGGACTCTGCAACATTCCTGAAATATAGTCAATAAAACCCCAGTGGGTAGGTGAAATTCACGGGCTGGTGATGTTGCCAATAAAACCGCTTACGATTGAGCCCTCCGTCTTTTTAGTAGCGCCCAGCCTTCTGATTTACGATATACGTAAATATACGATTTACGATATATATAATATATATATATATATATATATATATATATATAATATATATATATATATATATATATATATATATATATATATATACCAATAATCCTCTCTCAGTTGAAAAAGGGAAGGGACACGGCGGGGTTCATTCAGGACATTCATTTAAGCAAAAGTCGGCATGACCGGTTTCGGCGTCAAGCCTTCCTCAGATGCCGCAGGTGTTTTCCCTCAAGTTAATATCGAGCTCCTCCCATTGAATAATGAAAGGCCCAGCTGCAGCACATACTTTCTCTGACGTCACAGCAGCCTCTGCCACGGACTGCTGATCCCGTCGTGCATCTTGTTGGTATACGATGTGCCACAGGGAAAAAATAACCCCCGAAGGTGCTGCAAACAAATGTCCTTGGGTCCCCTACTTCCAAGCCCTCATAGCCAATGTCATCGAGGCTGATATATATATATATATAGTGACCTTCAAACAAATGCTTTTTGATCCGAGTGCTCCAAATCACTGGGGGCCTCATTTATGAAAAATTACGCATCTCAGTGCGCACTTCTTGCGTCATGATTGATGCGTCGTATTTATAATATGATGCATCATGTCGCAAGGAGTTACAGATACGTCAGTATTTCTGAGGTATCTGTAGGCGCAAAAGTGACGCATTGCTGGAATGTGTCAAAAAAGTGACGCAACTCCAGCAATGTGTACTTTCACATGGACAAGTCCCATGTTGTTAGTGCCTGCGTCAGTCTTACGCCTGCCATGAAGCAGGCGTAAGATTTTGACGCATTAGTGGCCAAGAAATGGCGCAGTGAAATCTTATAGATTTCACTTCGTCACTTCCATGACCCTTTCTTCTGTCAAAATGACCCCCTTGCATACATTATACCTGGTGCAGGTATAATGTGGTGCAGGGGTTTACAAAGTGACGCATCTACCTAGATGCGTCACTTTGTAAATATGGCGCAACAAGGCGCATTTATGACCTCACTGGTGCATCGCAAAAAGTGACGCACCGGCGGCGTAAAGTGACGCACAGCCTCATAAATGAGGCCCCTGGGGTGCAGAGAATGACGTCACCGCTGGCGTCTATGCATACACAGAGTTCAACTAAAAACTACTGAAGAGGTCTGCCCACGAGGTGTAAGTATTCTCATGAATTTCAATAGCAGACACTTTTCACTGGTGTTAAAATGGATCAGCATTAATTCAGGTAGCAGCTTTTGATTCAGGACGCGTTTCGGCTGTCCTTGCAGCCTTTATCAACTGGTAAAAGTGTGGTTATCCTCAGTTATTTAAATGCTTGCATGTAGGTCAGGTCAAACTGAAAAAGTTAAAATACTTCCCTGCTCAACACCATTGTATTTCTACGAACTAATCTTTGACCATTGTCTTTAAATAAATCATCAATCATTGTCTTTTAGGTGCGAGGAAAATAAAAACCCACTGAGCAAAAAAAGCAAAATTCAAAAACCAGCAATCTTTTAACTTGCAGCTTTAAAAGTAATTTACAGTCTCCGCATTTCTTTGCAATTCCTTTACTTTCACCTCACCACTCGGCCACTACCTTAAGTGGACCTAGCTCCGAAATGCTTTTCATTTAAACAAGTGGGCCTCCTAAAATGAGGACCTGTATACCCACAGCCTCGTCCGTCCACAGGCTGCAGAGCAGAGGGCTTCTGGGCACTAGGTAAGGAGTTTTAGGGGGGCCCCCATATAAAAATCCCTAGATAAGGCGTTTTATGGGGGTCCCTATGTAAGACGCTGCAGAGGGTGGCGTGGATGCTTCAGTGGAACATGCAGTTTTATTCCATCACTTGTCGTCCTGGCAGCCACAGCCCAACCCATGGGTTAGGGTGTGCAGCCTCTGATTGGATCACACAGGGGAATTGAATTAAACACTCCAATAAAAACATGTTTTTATTGGAGAAGCATGCACACCTGGAAGAACACATCCTCATCAGCAGAAGGCACCATTCTTAGGTTAGTGAATGCGGGCTGGACAAAGGAAACCCCATCATCTGCCCCAGAATGGCCCCGTCCGTCAGATCGATGATAGGGCAGACGTGGATCCAGTTACCTGACAAATGGATCCTTCTCCGACCCTGACAGACAGCAAATTGTGCTTAGCAGCTACCCCTGAGGCTGTCTCAAGACATTTACCATTTTCACAAAAAATGCAGGCTATTTTTGGACGTGGCAATATCTGACCAGTGCCTGTTTTTATTGGGAAGTACAGGGTCATTTTAGAGAAAGGATTCTCTCAGACCGAACATGACACTGGTGAATAGGGCCAGTGGCAGGATGTATTAGGCGCTGTAAAAGAAGTTACTGCCTGCCCTGGAAACGTGTCTTTAGTTTTACTTAGCGAGAGTCAAGGCGCTTTGCACGGGTCAGTGACACGGTACGGATTTACGAGTACTAAGTAAATATAGTACTTCTATATTACGGGTGATTACAGCACGGGTCTCGGCGATATTCATACAGTGGTTGCAGCAGAACACAAGACCACGAGTGGTGTGCGCGCGCCGCCTTCAATAGCAGCAGGGGGGAGGGGAGGGAGGAGGGGGCCGGCGCGATTCCCCCGCAGGAGCGAGGGGCTGGCGCCCCGATAATTGATTACATTTGGCACTAGCTGCTCACTCCTGTGAGTGAATAGCCAGACGTGCAAGCGTTGCCATTGGAAGCAATGCCACAAGTGCACGTTTTTAACTGGAAAGCTCTACCGATGGCTGAAGGTCTCTTTTCTCTCCAGCGCATGCGCGCTGCGTAGACGAGACCTAATCAGTCATTTCACCAATTATTTTTCCTTATGCATTAAAATAGAAAACCATGAAATGACAACGAAGCCACACTGGAAAACTGAACCAAATTTCTACACACCATGGAAGACATGATTGAAAAAGGATAAAAAATATCACGATTTAAAATTTCACATAAAAGCTATGAAAATCCAAATCTAACAACTTTCATCCTATACGGTACAACCAATATCACTTAAACATTACCTCCAGTTCCCTTATATCTTCGTCCTATTCATTACTAATTGGAGATAACCAGCTCCCGACAGAAAAAAGATCCGAAGAATGCTGGGACACTAACCCCGCCCCTCCCACTGGGAGTACATAAGGGGTACTTACCCAGCAATCCTCCTGCTCTTTTTTATGTCTGTTGGCAGACTTGATTGTGGATGCTGGTGCTGCTCCTGCTGAGCTTGAGTGGCTTCTGTTCCTGTTTTACCCCGTCCTGCTGCCTGGCTACCTGGCTGCGCGGTTGGGGTATATGTTTCCTTGCCTCCCGGCCTGCTGGGCTTGCTGGAAGGATTGGTTTCTCAACCAGCTCTTTGATTCGTATGTTTGTGGTTTCTAGTGGCCCTTTGCGGCTGGTGAGCCGGCCTCCCATATCCTTCCGGGTTACTGGTGGCTCGTCTTCCTGGGGTTTGGCCGGGTGGATTTCGAGCCGGTTTCCTGTTTCTCCTGATTCCTGCCAGAGCTCTGCTGCCTTTGGTGTCTGGCGGTGGATCCTGGATCCCGGACGGTGTAGGTGGGGGACCTTGTGGCTGTTTGCGCCCACCCCCCCCGGTGAGTCCCGCTTTGCTGTGTTTCTCTTCTTCATCAGTTTGTTCTCCTGATGGGCTATTGGAGTGAGGGCCTTGTTTCTGGGGTTGGCCCCCACTCCGAGTGAGTGCGTCTTGCAGGTTTTTAGTTTCCCTGCCTGTTTTGCTTCTGTTCCACGCCCCCTGTGCGCTGCTTCTGCGCTGTTGGTGTGTTTGTTTGTGGCTGGCGGTGGGGACCTTGTTGCTTGGTGGCCCCCACTTCCGCTTGGCGTTGTAGGCAGTATGGGTTGATGCTTGTTGCTTCCTTTCGGTGTGGTGGCAGTTTTCGGATGGGCTTCAGACTGCCTACGCTGCACATTTTCCTTTTGTCCTGGCTCCTGCAGGTGCATTTTTGTGTTTGAGTGGGCGGGTAACCGATGACTTGGCTGGTGGCAGATGGCTCTGTGGGTTGCTTAGCTCCAGTGCTCTCCTTTCCCGAGTCTGCCCTGACAGGGTCTACCCCCTCGCGTGTCTGGGTTTCTGTTTCTTTGGGTACTGCCTCCTGCTGTTGTGGGTTCTATCAGCCAGCATTATTTCATGAAGCGTGCTGTTTCGTCTTTTTGCCCCATCCACCCTCTGGTCTCTTGCGGTGTTGGTGACTTGCTCTGGGTTGTGTGTACCTTCGGCTTTGCTGGTTGGGGGTGTGCTGCTGCCGGCTTCTTCACGGTCTGCATTGCTGTTTGAGGCTACTGCTGCATCCCAGACTGGGCCCTTGGGCGCTGCTTTGACCGGCTTGGCATTGGTTGCTGACATGTCGTTCTGGCATGGTCTCGGCTGTCATTGGGGATAGTCTGTGTGCCCCGCTGAAGCCGGGTGTGTTACGCTGTACTGTTGCGCTCCCCCCCAGCAGCTACACTGTTGTGCTGCCTGCCACTGACCTGTTCCCCTGTTGTTGGTGGGTGTTCGTGGCCCTCCGTCTACCGCAGGCTCCTGCCGGTGCCTCTTCCCTGGTGATCCAGTGGGGGAGCCTTGTTCTTATGCTGGCTGTTTTAGCCCATCTTTGGTTGCCTGTGGTGGTGAGTTTCCTTTTGTCACGTCCGGTTGGGTCTTCGTGTCCCTGCGCTTGTTCTCGGCTGTCGTTCCCAGGTAAGGGGTGCTTTGGGAGGTGTTGTGCTCTGCCCAGGCCTGGTACTCCAGGGAGCCATTGCCGGTGCTCAGTTCCTTGTACCTGTTTTCGTTTTCTGCCGGTCTGTGGGGCTCCCTCAGTTCGGCGTCGGGTCTGGTTTCATTGCTGTGTTATTTTTCCTTTGCGGAGTCCTCACCTGTCCCTCGCATGCTTTATTCTTGTTCTGTGTGGGAGTTGGTTTCATGGAGTTTCGCTCCTGCTGACGTTTTTTCGGAAGCGCTGGGGTAAGCCTTCTGTTCTCCTGCTCCTGGGCGGGTTGGGGCGGTCGCATTGTGCCCTGGGTCGGGGTTGTTTGTCTCCCTGGCCGGCTGCTTATTGGTTTGTGTGATGGGGCTTGTTCCTTGCTCACACTGCGGGATCGTCTCTCACTGGGCTGCCTTGCATGGTTGTTTCAGTAGGTGTTTTCCGTTGCGTAAGCTTGTTTTTGGGTGCCTCCCCTCCGGTTTCCCGTGGTTCTTCTCCCCTGTGGCCCTGTTCTTTTTAGCTGCTGTCCGTTTGTTGGTGGGCTGTCTACGTGCTGTGGCTGGGTTGTCTTTCTTGGCCAGAGTTCTATGTTTGTTCCTCTGGCACCCCGGTGTTGCCGGTCTGTGGGCGCCTGGTCTCTTCTGCTCTCGGACCTGGCCTGGCCTTCATTCCCTGTGTCTCTGTGGTGGTGCTCTGGGCCCCGGCTCTTCTTGTTGGCTTCGGTGGGTCTCTGCCCGTTGCCTCTCCTGGAGGTTGTGCCTGTGTGGCTGTGGTGCTGGTTGTTGTCTCTGTCATCCTGCTTCTGTCCTGGCTCTCGTGGTTATAACCCATGTGGCTTTGTCTGCTCTTCGGCCTGGCTCTTCTTTGCGCACTAGTTTATGTTGCGTTTTAGCCCTGGTTGTCTGCTGGCCCTTGCGTTCGGGCGGGTTGCGGGGCTTCCTTGGCTGTGTCCTGTGCCTCGGGGTTACTGGTCCTGGCCTCAGGTGTTTTTCCTGTGGCCTTTCCTCCCTGGGGGCAGCTTCTCTCATGTTTGGGGTTGTAATGTCGGCCTTGGTTTCCCGTTGGGGTTTTCTCCTCTTCTCTGCTTCCCCGGGCTGCTGGAGGGCACTGTGGTGCTGGTCTGGCCTCCTTTCTGGATCTGTCCCCCTTGCCGGTGTGCTTTTGGGGGCCCTGGTCAGCACTCTCTGGTCCCCGCTGCTGAGTGGGTTTCTAGCCACTTCGCCTGCTCTGCTGTCTGGGTTGCTTCTTGCTTCCTCTGGGGTGTCTTGTGTTTGGCCTCTTGGCTGGTGGCTGTACTTCTGCCTTCGGCCTTTCCTCCCTGCTTCCTCTTGTCTCGTCTGGTGTCAGTGGTGCTTCTGGGTCGGCTTTGTTTGTTGCCTGGTTGGATTCCCGGGTTCTGTTGGCCTACGCTGGGTCTCTTCTGGCCGGCGGTGTTCTCCTCTGGCTTGGTACACTGTGGAGGGTGGTGCTTGTCCCTGCCCTTTCTGGTGTTTCTATTTGGTTGGGGTTGTGCATCAGCTTTTCCCTGTCCTCGTTTTGTTCCGGAGGGCGTGTTTCGGTCTCTCCTCATCTGCTGGCTTGCAGCTGCGTCTGCTTGGCCTTCGGCGGTGGCTCCTTGTGGTGGCTTGTTACCTTCGGACTTCCTCCCTGTTGGCTCCTGTTCTTGGCTGGTTTGTGGGTTTCCGTTTGGTTGAACCTGTTCGGAGTTGCCTGGGTGCTCTCTTGCTGCGGTCCTGGGCTGCTCGCTGGTGCTGTGTTGGGGGTTCTTTGTGTGGCCTGCCACTTCTTTGCTCGTGTCTTTTCTGCCTGTGGGGTGGCTGGTCCCTCTGCATTCTGGTTTTGGTCCTGGCGGGTGTTGTGTGCTCCAGCCATTGTGGCCTCTTGGCTCTGGATGCGCCTGTATGGGTCTGTCCTCCGCTTCTGTTTTACCCTACTCTGGCGATTTTGTTTGGGCGACACCGGAGCTGTTTGCTCTCTTGCCTGTGCTCTACTGGGGCCTTCCCTTCTTTGAGCCTTCCCCCGTTTCTGGGATGGGCCTTTGGGTCCTTCTGGTCAGTCGGGTTGCTCAGCTTAGGCTTCCCGGCTGCGGTGTCCTCTGTTGCTGTTTTCTGCCCTGGGGGGTTTTCCCCTGCTCGGGCCCTGCCTTTGGCCGTGCTGGGCCATGGGGTTTGGTTTTTTATGCTTTCCGCCCTGGCTTCTGTTGCTTCTGTGGTCGGGTTTTTTTTTTTGGTGTTGCCTCTCCCCTGGTTGGTTAGGGTTTCCGTGCTGTGTTGTTTGGGCCTGTCCCGCTCCTTTGGGGCCTTTCTGGGTTGTTGGCCCTCAGTCTTTACAGGTCTTTGTGTTTTTTGCCCCTGCCTTCTGCCTGGTCTTGTCTGCTACTGGTGTTGGCTCCCTTGGGGTTCCCTTGCTGTGGTCTTGGGTTCTCTGGGTCGTTTGCCCATTCCGTTGCTCTCCTTCTCTGGTTTGGGGTGTGCCTTCTTCAGGCTGTGGCTTCCTGCTCCGGTTTCGCTGGTTTGCAGGTTGGGGTTTCTGCTGGGGCTGTTTTCTTGGGTTCATGTGTTCCTCTTGTTCCCCTTTCTTCTTTGTTTTCCCGAGTTCTGTTGTCCGGGTTGATTGCCCTTAATGGTTCATGCTGTTCAGGCTTCCTGGTGGTTCTGATTCCTTTGGTGCCTTGTTTCCTGGTCGACTATCATCCTCTGGGGTTCTGGTCCCTGCTGGGTCTGCTCCCTTCTGGCTCTTGGCCCTGGTGGGTTGGCTTCCGGGGGTTTGTTCCTCTTTGTGTGGCCTGCTCGCTGTTTTGTTATTTCTTGCCTCAGTTGACTTGTGAGTCTGTGCTCTCCCGTTCTATGGTTGGCTGTGGGGTGTTCCTTCTGTGGGCTGGTTGGCCTCTGTGGGTTGTCAGTTTGGTCTCCCGGCTGTTCTAACTTTGTTTTGTTGAGTGCGTCCTGGCTTGGGTGGGCTCCCTCTTGTCTGGGTGCTCTGCCTGGGGTTTTCCGCCAGTTCTGCCTTTTGCTTCCTACAGTGGCTGCCTTGGTTTTGTTTCCTGGGTTGGCATCTGTTTTGTTTGGGAAGGCCGGCTTTTCTGCTTTGGTATTCTCCAATTAGTAATGAACGGGATGAGGACATAAGAGAACTGGAGGCAATGCTCTATTACTTACTGGTAATCTTCATTGTCCTCGTCCCATTCATACACCAGCGCCCCCCTCCTGGCCGGCCGGCCTTCCTTGTGGGCTTAGGTTGTTCAGGAGGAATGCTGGGTAAGTACCCCTTATGTACTACCGGTGGAATGGGCGGGGTTAGTGTCCCAGCATTCTTCTGATCTTTTTTTATGTCGGGAGATGGTTATCTCCAATTAGTAATGAATGGGACGAGGATAACGGGACAAGGAGTAATGAAGATTACCGGTAAGTAACAGAGCCTTTCTCATTATAAACAAGAATAATAAAATAAAAAAATCTCCTACACCACACTGTCATGTAATCTTACAAATCTTTTTCTTTTAGCAGGTAGGTTTGCAAACAAAACCTTACATAAAACTTATAATAAAACTGCAAAACAGTCAGAGGTGTCTATTCGTTCTTCCATCGATTACATTTTTCGCTGTTACATTCCCCAAGCTCAGACAATACATTCAGTTTAAACTTTTAGTCATTATGGACCATTCAAGACTGGAGGTATTGCAAATACTCCACAAATCCCATACCAATCGTTCCGTTCATCATCCTCATTCATTCTGTGATCTAGATGTATCCAACTCACCGAGATTAATATGTTGGTGAGGTGAGATAAACTTCACTCGGACCGTTGATAACAATTTTAATTAAAACCAAAACCTAAATAAAACAAAGCTAGAAATCGCATCATCTCAGGGTGGACGCACATGCATAATTAGTCCATCCATTCTTGGATCAGTGTTCTAAACTGAAGAAAAAATCTCTATGCTTAGGCAAGACATATCTATCATAGTTTTATACCACTCCTAATATAGTCTGCAAAACATTTAGCGGTAATCGGAGTTTCTGAATGATCACTCACTACGCTTCACATCAATATCGAGGTTCAGGGAATCCCTGCATTTAATAAGGAAAGAGGAAAAAAATATATAAAATACTTTGTTCATTGCCAGTTTGACCTCATTATATAATATTACCTGCGGATAACCCACCTCCAATATAAATTAGAATAGACTTGCTCTGGTCATATAAAAATAGGAAATGAAGCTTAAGAGCCTTCCAATTAAATACTTGCCGGGCAGGAAGCACCTTCAAAATGTCTGTCCCAGTGTCCAGACAAAAAGATTGTATTACGTTAAAGCTGTATAGTCACAGTTTGAGATAGATTATGTATGTGAATCCTTTAGTTTAATCTAACAGAACTACTTCCGTGCAGTGCCTTAGAAATAAATCAAATGTATGTTTTAAAAAAAAAAATATTTTCTGGTTTTCACACATAAGCGTTGCAACGATGGTACAGTGCAGCTTATAACAATAAGGGTGTCAGAATTCACTTGTAACAGACCAAGCATAAAACTGTCACATATGGCAATGAAAGCAAGTGGTGAAGTATGATCAAATATTGAACACATACAATGCGTAAGAGAGCAAACAACACAGTGGTTCAAAATAGAAGAAGATCACATCGTCCACAGCAAGGAAAACCACACCTTGCATCAGTGAGGCAATAATGTCCATAAACAATGACAAATAATACCCTCCACTCGTACCTAAAAGTGGACACCTAACCCACCCCTTCAGGGACTATGCCATCAGCCACCTGTGAGCCCTGAGTCGCCTTATGCCTGACTATGTAGTCTCTGTATGGGCCCATATGTCCACGGGTCTGGAAGAACTAGGAATTAAAGTCTAAAACTCCTCACAGTTTACATTGCAAAACGCCAAGCTTCGGAGCCAGGCTTGCAGAGTGGGTATTCTACTGCTACCCCACAATAATGCAATCTCACGCTTGGCCAATAGAAAGCCCAAGGCAGCCAGTTTTCTAACCTTCCGAGGGAAGTTGGACACATAACCCAGCAGAGCAATCTCAGGAGTGGGCAAAAGCAGCATGGATAGTATGTCCCCCAGTGTAGAGTGAACAAGAGTCCAATATTGATGTATTTTAGGACACGTCCAGGCGAGGTGGGTGAAGTTGACAAAGGGAGACAAGCACTTCTGGCAGTGGTGTGGCCTGGTGTGGTCTATTGTATGGGAGCATACGGGAGGTTGTACATCCTGCGAAGGAACTTAAAATGGAGTAGTTTGTGTCTGCTGTTCATTGAGACCTCCCTGGTGGCCCTACAACACTGTTCCCACTGGTCGTCGGTAATAGGCTTACCCAAGTCTACTTCCCAGGCCGCCCTCACCCTGGTATCAGATACTGGCCGAATCGCACAACATTGTTTATACAATTTTGAGATCAAATGCGCACCAGCAGGGCTCTGTATCAACGACGTCAATGGAGGGGTCGGCTCAGGGGCAGAAGGAAAGGAAGGGAAAATGGCTCGAAGTGCGGAGCGAACACGAGTCAGGACAAAGGTGTCCATAAAGGAGCGATCACTGAAGCGGGCTTCCTCCGATATCGAAAAGGCGTGACCATCACGGAATAAATCTCCGAGTGTACGAACTTGAAATTTCTCCAGGGTGCGTTGGACCAAGGTTTCCCCCATTATTGGGAGCAGAGAAGGGTTAGGCAGTGGTAACTCAGGAGAGTATAACGATTCAAATCCCAACAACCTGCGTAGCCTGTCCCAAACCCAACAGGTGTTAGAGACCGTTTGAACATCTCGCGGATCACTGGGGAATCCCGTAGGGAGGATAGTATTGAGCTGGCGCAGGAGTACCAGGTCTGCCTCCGGCTTTAAATACGGGACGCGTGCATCCGGGTGAAACCATACATACGCGTAGCAACATTGTGCAATCAGGTAGCACAAATAAAGATCTGGAACCCCGAAACCTCCTCTATCATATGGCAAAGTAAGAGTGTGCCAGCAGACTCGGGGCATCCTGTCCCCCCACACTAATCGCAATAGTAGCGTTCGCAAATAACGGACTTGTGCCAGTTAACACAGAGACCTGAGAACTTGCCGCACCTAATGATTTCCAAAGTCAAAGGTTCTAAATTGATATGGGGCATCCTAACATAGAGGACAGTGTCATCCACATACAATGAAATTAAGAGGGGACCCGTCTGAAATTGAAGGCCAGAGTGTAGGTGGTTCTCCTGGAATTGGCGCACCAAAGGCTCCACGGACAAAATAAAAAGGAGCGGGGATAAAGGGCGCCCCTGTCTCGTACCACGAGACCAGGGGAAAGGGTCAGAGAGAGTGCCGTTCAGGCGCAGCCTGGCTGTCGGACTGGTATATAACAGATCCACTGTGGAAACAAAGCAGTCCGGCATTCGAGGGAGTTGAATGCTTTTTCAGCATCCAGAAGTATAGCAGCGGCGGGCATGGAAGGGTCAATCCTATGCAACACAGTATATAAGGTCCTCAAATTAAGAGAGGTGGATCTGTGAGGTACGAATCCCGACTGCGCCGGTGAAATGACAGATTCCATCAATAAAGACAATCTAATCGCAATGACCTTGGCCAATATTTTATAGTCTAGGTTCAGCAACGACAGTGGCCGGTAAGAGCCACACAGTTTAGGATCCTTCCCTGGTTTAGGCAGGAGAATGATGACCGCCTCTCTGAAAGTTGGGGGAAGGATACCGATCTCAAGGGCCTCCGCATAGACCTCCACCAACCGCGGAACCAGAATGCCTTTATATGTCTTATAAAAATCGTCCGAAAACCCGTCAAGACCGGGAGCCAAAGAGCCATGTAAGACATTGATGACCTCCACAATACTATCCGGAGTGATGGGAACCAACAGAAAATCTTGCATGTAACGTTCTAAATGCACCAGAGCGACTTCCGACAGGTAATACCCCTGATCGCGCAGACCACCAGTGAGCTTTGAAGTATAGAGCATTTTATTATAGGAAAGAAAATGGCCAAAAATGTCCGGAGTAGAATATAGTGGGATATCATTAGGGCCAGTCACTTCAGTGATGTAAGCAGAGTCACGCGGGGGTTGTAGAGTATTGGCCAACAATTTACCGGGACGCTCGCCCTCGCTATATCGACGCGCAACGTGTTGCTTACTGAGGAACAACAACTCCCTCTCTGCAGCTTCTCTAAACTCCAGTAGCAGCGCTAAACGCCTCGACTCCCCAGCCCCAGAAGGCGCAGCGAGCATTTCACGGTCTAAAGCAGCGATGTCGCCTTCAATACGATTCAAAGTGGAGCGGAGGTCATGTAGGACACCAGCGTGTTTGGCGATGCATACTCCTCTAATATAGGTCTTAAGGGCGTGGCCAAGATGGCGGCAGAGTAGGACGTGCTTTCAGTCCCTCGGCGCCGCATATTACTTAGCTTTGATTAAAGCCCTGTTAGGCGCCCATCTACATCTAAATCTGCGGTGCCGTGAGTCCGGGTGCTGCCCGGCGGTGTCCGGTGCCGTTCCTTTGCAATCGGGTCGGATTAAGGAGGTATAGCGCAGTGGGGCCTAGACGAGTTACCCGCCAGGCGAGCCTCGTGGTCGGAGAGCTGAGCGGCCCCGGAGTGGTGCGGCTGCCCTGCGGACTGGTGTGCCTGGAAGTGGCATCGGGGACTGTCCCGGGTGCCCCGAGCGGGGAGGAGTTGAGTGACCGCAGCCAGCATCGCAGTAGAGGGCCGGCTGGGTCCCCGCGGAAGGGGTGACGACGGAGGCTGGGCCTGCCGGGAATACGCTGTGGACCAGAGCTTCCTGGAGCCCGGTGGGAGCGCTGATCCGGCCTGCGGCCTCGGCGGGCGGTGAGACAGTGAGGGCCGCCGGGGGACATCTGTACGCCGGCCCACGCCGCCGCTCAAAAGCTACAGCAGCCTGGCGTAGGAGCGAGGAGCAGTGCCCCGGTCCCGGTTGCAGCGGGGCGGCTGGGCAGGCTACGCGGTTCCATGGGGCCTACGATAGGCCTGAAGCCCAAAGTGCATTGGGGTGCCAGTGCTTGCGGAGGAGCCCTCCCCCGCTCTTGGACTTGCATTGCGACACCCGAGTGTGGCCCGGGGCCTACGGTGGGCCTGAAGCCCAAAGTGGGCCCTGGGTCTGTTCGGCCGTCCCTGCCGGGTGCCTGAATGTGACGGCGCTTACATCGCCTGGGGTACTTGACTGAGGCATAGTGCCGCTCGGGAAGAAGGAGCTATTCCTGGCTGGCCTTGCTGTGGTGGGGGCCACACAAGTACGGGGGCTCTTGGCTGGCCCTTGGAGGAGATTGTCGGCTGACGGAGGGATGAAGTGAGGGGCCTGCGCAACTGACCCAAAACTGGTGTGTGGAGTGTGCCGGGAGGAGTAAAGGACGTCGTGGTCCCAGCAGCCGGGGTCCCGGTGGTGCCTGATACCCATCATCAACACTAACTCCAACGCAAAGCCCTGGGAGACACCTGGAGGTGAGGAGCGGGAGAGGGTCCCGGGGTGGCTGAGATTCAGTCCGCAGGCTGGCGGACGGTGGTGGGCCCCCTTGTAGAGTGGAACGCTGTTCGGTGGTTGGGGCTGTTGCCACACCCCCTCCCCGCGGTGGTTTGAGTGGGCCTAGACAGGCAGTGAGGGACCTGGAACTGGACGTTGCTCTCTGCTGCCACTCATTGTGCCGAACTCGGAGGCGGTCAACAGCGGAGCGTAGCAGCACTTTGGGCATGGGGTCAGTACGCGGGCCTGGCGAGTGGAGCTGCCTATAGGCCTACAGAGACGCCGGCAGAGGGAGCCCGTGTGGGGCGGTCCCCATTGCTTTCTTAGCTTGCCTGTTGGCTCCTGCAGGGTTAGCTATGGCAACGGCCAGGGTCAGAAAGGATAAGACACTGAAAGATGGGACCCCAAAGGGGGCGGTGTTGTCCCTCTCGCCGGGAGCTGACAAGACCCTGCGGAAGAAAGATCCTGAGGCGCCAGTGACTAAGGCCTTCATGGTGGAGCTGTTCTCCGTGATCAAGGAAGACATCGCGGAATTGCGTTGCCAGCTGGTGTCTGATCTCCGCGAGGTGCGGAGGGACGTGGATGGTGTGGGTGAGCGGGTCGCGACCCTGGAGGAGCATGATCTGGGGGCAGCAGAGGACATTCATCACCTCCTGCAAGACATGATCCGTCTGACAGAACAGAATTTGGATCTGCAGGCCCACGCTGAGGACTTAGAGAATAGGTCCCGCCACAATAACATCCGGATTAGGGCTGTACCTTGGAAGGGTGAGGGGTCAGACTTACCCGAATATGTGGGATCCCTCTTCAGGCACGTTCTTAATGAGGAGGGCTTGCAGGATATTCAACTAGACCGAGTGCATCGTGTTGGTCTCCCCCAGGGACCGCAGGCCCCCCCCGACATACTGGTGTGTGTGCATGACTTTCAACTCAAAGAGCGCATCCTGAGGAAGGCTTGTGACCTCTCCCCCCTGCAGTCCTGCATTTCCACGACCATCATCCATTGTTTTTTCAAGACATTGCGGCCTCTGCTCTGGTTAAAAGGAGAGAATTCAAGCCCGTCACCAACTACCTACGTGAGCAGAATGTTCCCTACACATGGGGGCACCCATTCCGACTCATCTTTAAGTGGAAGACCAGGCTCATCCAGTTCCGGTCCTGTGACATCTTGGGGCTGGACCGGCCCGCCCCCCCCGCCTGAGGCTGGCGGCTCTCCCAGTCGACGGCGGCGGCGATCCGCGGAATGGCAGAGAGTTGGTAGTCCTGCTTCCAGGGCGAAACCTGACTTATCAGAGAGTATGGTGGAACGTGGGGCTGCGGTGGCCTTTGTGGGCCAGGTGACGGACACTTCAGCAGGCACTTGAGGTATGGACCTTCACTAGGCCCTGGCAGGGCCACTAGCTGGCGCCGGAGGGGACGGTTCGCATGAGGAAAATGACTAAATGATCTATGTCCTGGTTTGGCAGGGAGTCCTGTATCAGGAATTGGATGAATGATTGGTTGGCGCCATGTTCCCCTGCCTTTGGGGCCTCTATTACGAACTTTCGTCTGCTCCCCTGTTTTGAACTGTTGTGCCATGGGTTGTTGGGGTTTTCGGGAGGGGTTGTTTTTGGGGCTCCGCATCAGTGCTCGGGGGGAGTAGGGGTAGATTGGGGGGGTTGGGTGCCTCCGAGAGGTCCTTCAGTGGTCCTGTTTCTGATCCCCGGTCTAATGCTCTTAGCCCTTATTAGCGAGTATGGGTAAAGCTTTGAAAATTGTTAGCTTGAATGTACGGGGTCCCAATAACCCGGTTTAGCGTGCAGCCATACTTTCACTGTTGGAGAGTGCGTATGGGGTTGTGTGTCTGTTACAGGAGACTCATCTCCTCTCCAAGGATACTAAGAGGATGAGAGACAGTTGTGGTCCTCAGGTCCAGCGAAGAAGCAAGGGGTGGCTATCCTGTTTAGTGCTAAAGCTCACTGTAAGGTCCTGTCACAAGTGGTTGACGTCAGGGGACGCTTTCTGGCGGTCTGGATTCAATGGGGGGCCACGCATCTCACGATAGGCTCCCTGTATGCCCCAAACAAACACCAGGAGCCCTTTTTGAAGATGGCGCTTGCGGAGGTGCTGGCTTCCCCAGATGCCTGTGTGCTGGTGGGGGGAGACCTGAATGTAGTAATGGATCTGGTGCTAGATAGGTCGGCTGAGCGCTCGCATCAAGCAGGGGCCATCTCACAGGGAGGGAAACAATGGTTGCAAGAGGGGGGGTTACATGACATTTGGCGTACTCAGCATCCCCTAGAGCGCGACTTCACTTACTATTCCGCAGCACATAAAACCTATGCGTGCTTGGACCACTTCCTCGCTACGACGTCGCTAATGCCCCATTTGTCTGCCGCAGAGATCTCCCCACGCTCTTTGATTGACCACGCCATTATCTCCGTACAGATTGCATGTAACGAGCAGCACCCGTCGTCGTCCGGGTGGCGTCTTCGGGACTCCCTCCTTAACTCGGAATCCGTAGTTTCCCGCATGAGGGCCACGATTACTCAATATTTCGTGGACAATGACCGGGATGGTATGTCGCTGAGGTCCATCTGGGAAGCCCTCAAATCGGTGGCCCGGGGGCACTTTATTGCGGTGTCTGCATCGTTTGCCTGGATTCGTAGGGAGAAGCGCGAAGAGTTGGAGAGGGAGGTCTGGAGGCAATCCACAAGAGGACCGGGGCTCCGCGCATTTGGCGGGAGTTGGAAACGAAACGGCGCATGCTTAAGCATCTCGACTTGGATCGAGTGGAATATGCCCTTCTGCGCTTGCGCCACAAGTTTTACTTCAGCGGGGACAAAGGGGGTCGGATGCTGGCACATAGGTGAGCCCAGACACAGTAGAATGCCGTCCAGGCCATTAGGGATGCAGGTGCGGTGGAGCAGACTACCGATTCCCTTATTGCGGAGGACTCCTTCTGGCGGTTTTATCACACCTTGTACCGCCAGGAACCTTCGGTGCCGGAGCGGGTCGAGGCGTACCTTGCTTCATGTGGCATCATGCCCCTCTTCCAGACCTCGACTGCAGCGCTTGGCGCTGCCATTCGTATCGAGGAAGTCATCTCAGTGATTGCGCGATTGAAGCTAGCCAAATCCTCGGGACCAGACGGTTTTTCGGCGATTTTTTATAAGACGTTCTGTGTAGAATTAGCGCCCTTTTTAACGCGCCTTTTCAATTAATTCCTGGAGACAGGAGAGGTGACCCTCTCCATGTCGGAGGCCTCGATCACAGTTATCCCCAAGGCCGGGAAGGACCCCATGGAGTGAGGATCATACCGCCGATCTCGCTCCTCAACATCGACGCCAAGCTTTTCGCTAGCATTCTGGCTGCTCGCCTTAGCCCACTCATGGACGGTCTCATAGAACCGGACCAGGTGGGGTTTATACCGACGCGACAAGGGGGGGAAAACACTAAGAGACTTCTGCACCTTATGGATTCTGTCCATCGCTCTCGCACGCAGGCCCTCTTCTTATCAATAGATGCGGAGAAGACCTTCGACCGTGTCGATTGGACGTATTTGTTTGCGGTTTAGAAGGCTTTTGGAATGGGGGATAACTTCCTACGGTGGGTGCGCTGCCTGTATGCGGCACCGAAAGCGGCGGTCCGAGTAAACGGCTGCAGATCCACCCCTTTTCCCATCACTCGCGGGACGAGACAGGGGTGCCCCCTGTCGTCGCTGCTTTTCGCGCTCTATATGGAGCCCTTTGCCCAGAGAGTGCGGTCCAATAGAGGTATTGAGGGGATTCGGTTTGGCGCGGATGCACACAAAATAAGCCTCTATGCCGATGACGTGATTCTCTCGCTTATGTGTCCCCACACCTCCCTGCGGCAGTTGTCAGAAGAGTTGCGAGATTTTGGTGACGTCGCAGGTTTCAAAGTTAACTTTTCTAAATCGCAGATACTTAATGTATCGGTTCCTGCTACTAATGTGCAAGACCTACAAGAGGACTTTGCCTTCCAGTGGGTTCACTCTGATATCCCGTACCTGGGAGTTCGCCTTGCCCCCAATATAGCACGCACAGTCTCCCTTAACTACAAGCTCTTAGTGGAGCAAACCACCAAATCTCTAGCTGACTGGTCCCGTCTCCAACTCGCCTGGTTTGGTAGGCTGGCGGCAATCAAGATGACGGTCCTGCCGTTCATTTTATACCTTTTCCAGATGTTGCCTCTCAGCCCCCGTCGGGTACCATACAGAAGCTGCAGGGAATGCTTACCAAATTCCTATGGAATCACAAACGTCCAAGGATGGCCTCCTTGGTGTTAATGGCCCCTAGAGCTAGCGCTGGGCTGGACTTTCCCGCACTGCAAGCGTATTACCAGGCGGCCTGTCTGCGATTTGTTCTCGAATGGAACAGGCCATACTCCAGTAAGCACTGACTGTTTATGGATCAGGCGGTGGCCGGTTGCAAAGTTTGGCGTAAGTTATGGCTCCCTAGAAAACATAGAGCTTGGGGCTTATACTCGTCCCCGGTGACATCGCCGACTATGAAGGCGTGGGACCAATTGGCGTGGCGCAAAGGCTAGACCATCTTCCCCTCGCCCATGACGCCCATTGTCGATAACCTGGATTTCCCGTCTGGCTGCTCCTCCCCGATCTTCCAGCTCTGGAGGGAGGAAGGATGCAAGAGGGTGGGCCAATTGTTTGACCTTAATGGTTTAATTCCGTTCCCCTCACTCTGTCGGGACTACTTTTCCCTCCCCGGTTCCGATGCCTTCCCCTTTTCGCAAGTAGCACATTGGGTTACTCAGCCCCCTAACGTTGCCGATATGTCCCGCCCACTGACGGCCCTGGAACGATGGGTGGTTTGCAAAAAAGATGACCGCAAACTTATCTCTGACTTATATGCTATGATCATTGCATGCCCTAATGCTCCGCGTACTAAAGCGCAGGTTCGCTGGGAGACGGAGCAAGGGCGCCCGCTGTCACATAAGGAGTGGGAAAAAGTGTTTTATAGCGCGCATCACACCGCTACCAATGTTGCAGGTGCAGAATTGGCCTGCAAGGCGGTGGAATACTGGTACCATACCCCAGCGCGTATTAAGGCCTGGGACCCGAAATGCTCCGGCCTGTGTTGGCGGGGCTGTGGTGCGCCGGGCACCTTGACGCACCTGCTCTGGCATTGCCCGAAACTAGAGCGATACTGGAAGGTGGTCCTCGATGATATAGATGATGCATTTCACATCACATTTCCCAGGGCTCCTGAACATGTGCTGCTAAGGCTCCCGCATGCAAAGGCGTTTCCGCTGCACTCTATGAGGGGTAAGTAGATTGCTCTGGTATTATTAGCGGCGCGCTTAGTCATCCTTACGCAATGGCAATCCACTGACCTTCCTGATCAGAGGGACTGAATTCGGCAGCTGTGGCATTTATTGGCGATGGAAAAACTTTCCCTGAGCATGGATGGCAGGGGGGAGGGTTATGCAGAGCTGTGGGAACCATTCATCCACCTCCTATCTCGTGATCTGCGCGAAGTAACATGTCCAAAGTTCCTGCAGATCCTGCAACTTATCCCGGTGGTGCCCCAGGGGGTACTCCAATAGATTCAAGGGGTCTGGGATGTGCTTGGGGGGCGGGTTTGATTTAGTCTGCGCAAGGGGGATAGACGAGACTGATGCGGAGGGGGGAGGGGGTGTGGGGTGGGGGGTTGGGGTCGCGGGCGGGTTTTCTATTTTCTTTTGCTGTTCCTGTCTTTCTTCTTAAATGCAGTAAAATGCTAAGAGTGCTGGCCGTCCCACCTGACATTGCAGACGCCCTCGCCGGGTCGCCCCCGGGGTGTAGACCCAAAGGCTGTGTTTGATTCATATGTACTGTTACTTGATCTTGCTCTGCCGGCCGGTGGATGTAGGCAGCTAAGCTGTGTTATGTGACGTTATACTGCTCAATAAAAACGATTGATTCCTAATATAGGTCTTAAAGCCCTCCCAGAGAACAGCCCACGTGTCCATCAACCCAGTGTTTATATCAAAGTAATCCTCAATCGCCAGTCTGATCTCTTCATTAAAAACCTTGTCTAACAATGCGCGGCCAGGGAGTCGCCACTGTCTCTCATAATCTCCCGGTCTGGAAATATTCAACCGCAATAGCACTGGAGAGTGGTCCGAAAGTGTGCGGGGGAGGGTGAGGACATCAGCCAACCAATCCGCCACCCCCGGGGAGACCAACCAATAGTCGATCCTAGTCCATGTGTTATGAAACCCTGAGTAATGAGTGAAATCCGGAAGGTGTGGATGCAGTTGGAGCTCAACGTCCACCAAGGAAAACTGAGCACACATGTCCCTGAGGGCTTGTCGGGCACGGGGCTTAGTGTCGGGGAAGTGGAGGTGCTGTCTCTAGCGGGGTCCAATAGGAGATTGAAATCACCCCCCAATATCAATAGCCCGGGGTCCAGTGAAAGGAGTCGTACCTGTACATCATAAAAAAAAGGCCGGGGAGTCCACATTAGGGCCATAAATCCCAACCAAGGTAACCCTCTGTCCCATCAATGAACCAGTAGCAATCAGGGTACGACCCTCGGGATCCTGGAACATGTTATGAAGTGCAAACGGGACCCGCTTATGTATGAAGATGGCAAACCACCGAGCATAGCGACTGTAATTGGAGAAGAACCTATGAGGACCCCAACTTGCCGGAACCGGAGCTTGATCTGATGCAGACAAATGTGTCTCTTGCATGAACACTATATCGACCTTACGTCGCACTATGTAATTGAGGACCTGCCTATGTTTTCTAGTGTTATTTAGTTCTCTAACATCCCATGTCATTAGCGAGACCCCGGAAGGACCGGGCACATTTCCTAGCTGAACCATTGAAATACTGTCACAACAAACGCGCCGCTGGGCATTCATGAGCCCAGCCACATTGCAACCACTGAATCAAAAAAACTGCAAAGACCATTAGAACTGAACCAACACTCCCCCCACCCACCACCTAGCCTCTTACAAACCCCAAAGAGGCATACCCCGAAATAGTTAACTAAGTGCATGTGCATAGGAAATCTTAGCAGATCTGTAGGAGCAAATGAAGCACAATGCAAAGCTAGAACACTAGGAAAGGACACTACGGTATTCACCATAGGGCATGGCAACGCCGCGCCAGTCGGGCATTAGAGCAAATAACAGCATTGCATTAATGACAACATGAATGAACAAATTAAGCATAGCAAGACACAGAGAAGAAATATGAAAAATCCGTCAACCAGTCCCGGGTTGGGAGAAGAGCTCCACACTTGTCTGTGAGTCCCCCTGTGGCGGGTAAGCAGATCCCGGCACACCAGACGCCCCAGCATGATCTTTCTTATGGAATGGAATGGAATGGAATATGTTTTTGTAAAGCGCGATAGCTACCCGCAGGCGTCCCAGCGCTATAACTGAATACGATGGGGATGAGGCGGGTCAGGGATTATTTCCTGAAGAGAAAGGTTT
Source organism: Lissotriton helveticus (assembly GCF_964261635.1). Taxonomy (NCBI): domain Eukaryota; kingdom Metazoa; phylum Chordata; class Amphibia; order Caudata; family Salamandridae; genus Lissotriton; species Lissotriton helveticus. The sequence goes on from NC_136062.1 coordinate 278,804,539, forward strand.
TAATTTTTTACGGAATGGTAGGATGTTTGGTTCTGAGCGGATGGCAAGTGGAAGGGAGTTCCAGAGCCTTGCTGCGTTAGTAGAGAACATTCTCCCTCCGCTTCTTTCTCTTTTATATCTGGGGATGATGAGCTGGAAGGCGAGGGAGGATCTCAGCTGCCTGTTGGGGTTGTAGGGAGTAATCAGGCTGTGATTGAGGACTGCTCCTTTCCTCCAGAAGGCACGGTGGGCGATGCACATGCTTTTAAAAATGACCCTATCTTTTACCGGTAGCCAGTGAAGTGCCCTTAATTCAGTTCTCACTGATTGCCGGCGGGGAATGCGCAGGAGGGTGCGGGCCGCGCAGTTTTGAATCACCTGCAGTTTTTTCAGGGTGGATTCAGAGGAGCCTAGGTATAGGGCATTGCTAAAGTCCAGCCGGGAGAGGATGAGACCCTGGACCATGATCTGTCTGGCCTTGAGAGGGAGGAGTGGTAAGATCTTCCTAATGAGTCTGATAATACCCATGCAGGATGCTGCTAGTTTTGTTGCCTGGTGGCCAAAGGTGAGAGCAGAGTCCAGCCAGATGCGCAGGCTCTTGATGGAATCCCTGGGCGGGGGGGCTGGGCCTAGTGAAGGGGGCCACAGAGAATTAATGTATTTTTGGGGAGAGTTGCCCAGCACCATTAGCTCAGTTTTCTCTCCGTTGAGCTTTAGGTAGGACTGACTCATCCAGGTGTAGGCTGCTTCCATACAGTTTCTGAGTTCACTGTGGTGGGAGGAGGGATGAGTAAGAGTGACCACCAGTTGCGTGTCGTCGGCATAGGACACGACTTCAATGCCGAATGGGCGGATTATATCTGCGAGGGGGAGCATGTAAATATTAAACAGTGTGGGGCTCAGGGACGAGCCCTGAGGCACACCACAACTGATGGGTTTGCTGGGTGAGGTGGTGTTGCCCTCGCAGACTCGGAAAGACCGGTCTGAAAGAAAGGAATGGAGCCAGGCTGCTGCAGTGGATGTTATTCCGAGCTCTGACATTCTGTGACGTAGGATGTCATGATTCACAGTGTCGAAGGCGGCACTGAGGTCCAATAAAATAATGGGCGCAGTGCCACCCTCGTCTACAATCTTTCTGGCACCTTCTGTTACTGCTAATAGTGCAGTTTCGGTTCCGTGCATGGGGCGGAACCCAGTCTGTGAGGTGTCCAGGGAATTATTTTCTTCCAGGAATTTGGTGAGGAATTGATTAACGTATTTTTCCGTGACTTTGGTGATCCATGGCAGCAGGGAGATCGGGCGGTAGTTTCCCGGGTTCGCCTGATCCAGGTTGGGTTTTTTCAGGAGGGCCTTGACTGTAGCTTGTTTCCATTTAGGGGGGACGATCCCAGTTCAGAGAGAGTTATTGATCAAATTCAAAATGGTAGGGAGGATGGTCGGCGTGACAGTTTTTAAGAAACGGGCTGGGGCTGGGTCACTGGGGGATCCTAGATTTTACTTGAAGTATTATGGGTTCAAGACTGGCTTGGTCCAGAGAAGGAAAGGTTTCAAGGAAGGAGAGGGGGGGGGGGTCTGGTATGCTGCTGATCTGGGAGGGGGAGTGGGGAGGAAGGGAAGGAGGAATAGATTGTGGCTATTTTGTTATGAAAACAGTCAGCCTGTTCATCGCAGCGGGTTTGAGCGGTCAGAGGGTCTGGTGGTTTATCAGGGAGTTTGAGTAGGTTTTTAGCAATCTGGTAGATCTCCTTGGGCTTGGATGCTGCATCATTGATCCTATTTTCGAAGTAGATGGCTTGAGCTGTTTTTATACTTGTTTTATAGGTTTTTATGGACGCACGATATTCAGTTTTACTGCTGTGAGAGTAATCGAGGCGCCACTTCCTTTCCAATCTTTTACATGCTCTCTTGAGGGTGCGTAGGTCCTGGGAGAACCAAGGGGCACTTTTGAGTCTCTGTTTGGAAGGAAGGTCCTTAAAAGGGATGATAAGGTCAAGGGAAGTTGCGATCCAGTTATTGAAGTTGTCGTTGCTGAGAATGGGGTCTGAGTTATTCCGTGGAATGGAGGATTCCAGTGTGGAGGTCCACTGATTGGTATTGAGTTGGGACCACTTGCGGCCTCTGCTAGGTGCGGAGGGGGGTGAGGCGCGGGATCCTACTGGTGCCCAAGTGAATGGGATCAAAAAGTGGTCAGACCAGGGAAGGGTGATGGGTGGGCTAACTGTGAGATGCACACAGTTGCTAAAGATAGGGTCCAGAAGGTGCCCTTTTTCGTGGGTGGGATGTTGGACCAGCTGGGAAAGATCAAGTGCCAATAGGTTATTGTTGAGTTCGATGGCTGCTTGGTTTAAAGGGTCGTCCAGGTGTACGTTAAGGTCACCTAATAGGGTATAGTTAGGTGAGGAGCATACACCATTGGCTATCTCTGGGGCAAGCTGATTTATAAAGTTGATCGGGGTGCCAGGTGGTCGGTAAATAAGGGTTCCCGAGAACGTACAGGTGGGGGAGAAGTCCAGCGAAAAGGTGAGATGTTCGCAGCTTGCAAGGTTCGAGGGGAAGGAGCGGCAGGTATACAGTTTTTGTATATAATGGCTATGCCGCCTCCTTTTCCTACAGGTCGGTCGACTCGGTGTATAAGGTAATTAATAGGGAGGGCTTGAATGACATCGGGATCGGAGTCAGTGTTGAGCCATGTTTCCGTGAGGAATATGGCATCAGGGTCTTTGTCCGAGATCAGCAGAGATAGTTCAGTGGCATGTTTGGGTAGAGATCTGCAGTTAAGCAGAAACATACGAAGCGAGGGGGGTTGTGAGGGAGGGTGACTGAGGAACAAACAATGCGGACAGTCGAAGAGTTGTGAGAGGGGGTCCCAGGACATGCGACAGTGATCATTGGTATGCCCACGCAGTTGATGTAGCGTGTGGGAGGTATAATATCTTGGTGGAATTTGACCAGCGGTTGTGGCCCCTGGTCCCGGTCGGGCGCAGACGGGCGCAGACGGGCTTGCCTTTGGCGCGCCTTCGGCACCCCGCCGGCGCCGCCGCTACGCCCGTCCGCTGCGCCTCCGGGGTGGGGGAGTCATTAAGTAGGGGGTGTGCCTCGGGGTGGGCGGGGCCTAGCAATGCGGTCGAGTGCTTCCCCTAAAATGGCGGACCCGGATGATCGTTAGTGGCAGGGGAGCCAAGGGCTTTGTTTGTTCTCGAGGGGGGCCCAGGACCCGCTCTAAATCAGCGGCAGCCCGACTCGTGAAGGTGAGTTCCAAAAGTTAGTGCTTGTGATTTGCTTCCGAACAGTTAAAAACGGGCTTTCCCGAGTGCACAAATTAAGCAAGAGTGCAGATTAAAAATCAAGCGGCAAGCAGAAATTACACAGATGCACAATATAAGAAAGAAATGCAATTTTTAAGTTCTAGCGCTAAGCAGAGAAGTTATCACGCTGTCCCGGCTATTCGCCTCAGGACCACAACATGCACCACCACACACACTCGTAGTCAGTGGGAATGGTGCAATCAGTGGCTACTTTTGAGGGGGTGTGCCTCGGGGTGGGCGGGGCCTAGCAATGCGGTCGGGTGCCTCCCCTAAAATGGCGGACCCGGATGATCGTTAGTGGCAGGGGAGCAAAGGGCTTTGTTTGTTCTCGAGGGGGGCCCATGACCCGCTCTAAATCAGCGGCGGCCCGACTCGTGAAGGTGAGTTACAAAAGTTAGTGCTTGTGATTTGCTTACGAACAGTTAAAAACGGGCTTTCCCGAGTGCACAAATTAAGCAAGAGTGCAGATTAAAAATCAAGCGGCAAGCAGAAATTACACAGATGCACAATATAAGAAAGAAATGCAATTTTTAAGTTCTAGCGCTAAGCAGAGAAGTTATCACGCTGTCCCGGCTATTCGCCTCAGGACCACAACATGCACCACCACACACACTCGTAGTCAGTGGGAATGGTGCAATCGGTGGCTACTTTTGAGGGGGTGTGCCTCGGGGTGGGCGGGGCCTAGCAATGCGGTCGGGTGCCTCCCCTAAAATGGCGGACCCGGATGATCGTTAGTGGCAGGGGAGCCAAGGGATTTGTTTGTTCTCGAGGGGGGCCCAGGACCCGCTCTAAATCAGCGGCGGCCCGACTCGTGAAGGTGAGTTCCAAAAGTTAGTGCTTGTGATTTGCTTCCGAACAGTTAAAAACGGGCTTTCCCGAGTGCACAAATTAAGCAAGAGTGCAGATTAAAAATCAAGCGGCAAGCAGAAATTACACAGATGCACAATATAAGAAAGAAATGCAATTTTTAAGTTCTAGCGCTAAGCAGAGAAGTTATCACGCTGTCCCGGCTATTCGCCTCAGGACCACAACATGCACCACCACACACACTCGTAGTCAGTGGGAATGGTGCAATTATATTCCCGGCAAAACTCCTGCACCTCATTCGGAGTGTCTAACACTCGAGTCCTGCCGTTTATGTCCACCTTTAGCCTTGCCGGGTACAGCATGCCATAACGGAGACCCACGTTTTTCAAAGTAGCCTTGACCTCCTGGAACTTGCGTCTCGCCTCCTGTACCATGATGGTGAGGTCGGGGAAGAAAGCCAATTTGTTACCCTGCCACTGGACGTGCCCCATGTAATGAGCAGAGCGAAGAGCGGCATCTCTGTCTTGAAAATTCATGAGCCTGGCAATGATGGGCCTTGGATGCAGGCCCGGTCGAGGACGGGGGCCCAGCGATCTATGGCGCGCTCCACCACGAAGCCCTGAGTGAATGTTACCCTGCCGAACAGGTCCGTCAGTAGTTGTTCCACGAACGTGTCCATCCGACTGGTGGCTGTCGTCTCAGGAACTCCAAGAATTCGTATGTTATTTCGGCGACTGCAGGCCTCCAAGTCCTCGTTCTTGATAGCCACATCTTTGAGGATCTTCTCGACCCTTTCCAGCCGCTTCAAGGAGGATGCAGCACCGTCCTCGACGTCTGACACTCTAGACTCGACGGCATCCATCCGCCGATCATACACCTGAATTTTAGTTCCCATATCGGCCAATTTCTTGTCCAGGTCGTCAAACCGGCCATCCAACGCCTTGAAACCGGCCCTGATTTCAGCTAACATGGCCGTGGCAAGGGAGGCAGGGCAATCAGCGTCTTGTGGGCCAGAGGCCTCAGCAGATTGATCGGCGGGAGCATTCCGACGCGGCACCCAGTGCTTTATCAAATTGCAGCTTACTCTGCTTAGGGTCCTTTTTCACCATCGTGTTAAAAAAGAGAAGGGGGTCCAGACAATAAGAGTGTGAGGCTATAACCACTGCTCAGTCCGTACCACTGAGCAGCCAAGCCGCCAGGCAATGCTGTCCACACCAGGCCAGAATCGTAGAACGACAGGAACCAGAGTTGTAGGAGCAAATGGAAGGGAGAAGAAGACTCCTAGGCACAATGCGGGACCAACCATGTATGACCAGCGTAGAGGCCGGGCGAGATGGGAGGATGTTTGCACGTGAACACGGCAGCGGCGACGCGGCGACACGCACCAGGCACCACGGTGTGGGGAGCTGTAGCAGGCACAGGTCACGACGCGGCGGCAGGCACCCAGTCCGTAAAGGTGCCACAGGTGAGAATTGTGTCCAAACAGGAAGTCAGGCCTGCGACCATTGTCAGACCATGCGCCAGAGACAGACCTTTGGAGCAGACAGTGTTCCCAGCAATGTTAAACGCCGCCAACTCCGTGGCTCCGCCCAAGTGGGGATCGCCCAGCAGATGCACAGGCCACAGAGTCACAGCAGGCCCCCGGTTGGAAAAGTTGCCACAGGTGGTGGCCAACACGCAGCAGTAGGGCAGGAATTCAGCCAGAGTCAGGCAATGCGACCAACAGTCGGGACCAAAAGCAGTCAGTGCCCCCAATGATGCTCCAGACCGGACGAGGCGGCGCCAACAACACCGGGATAGTTTCTCAGTGCAGGCCACTACACCACACCAGTCACGGAGCACGCCGGGAAGGCTGAGGGGGGAGCCAACAAGCCCCACCCCGCTCCCGCCTCCGCCCCCCGCTGGAGCCCCGCAGACCCAGCCCCGCTCCCCGCCGAGCCCAGCACTGCAGGCCCCGGTCTAGGAACGCCCACAAGGCCGCAACACCCCGCGAGTGCACCAGAAACCACGGGGCCCGCACGGAAGGGTGGCATGGTAGGAGCGGGAAGCGAGAAGCTCGCGGGCAGGGCGGAAAGAAGCAGAAAGCAGTGCCAGAGCAGGGAACGGGCCCAGACTCACCGCCCCATCAGACGATCTGCAGCTGCGATGTAGGCCGCAACGCCGCTTCAGCTCACAGCGCCGGCCCGCATCGACGTATATCCGGGGCAAATGGCGCACCGCTCCAGGGCTCCGCATTTTCCCGGGCACTATAGGATGGTGTCCTGCTGCCAAAAACAAGCTCTTACATCGAACTAATTAGCAGCTTTTTGGCCCGACCGGTGGAGCTTCAAGCGGATGCGGCCATCTTGGTCGCCTCCGTGACCACGCCCCCAAATCAAATTTATGTTTCACAGGATCACATTATTAAATCTAATGGTTAAAAATGGATTACTTAGGTCATAAAGGTGGACTAGTTAGAGTCCACTAGGTAAACCCTCCCCCCAGTGGGGTTTGACAAATAATTATAATACAATCACCCTACTTAAATGTAGTTTACCAAGAGGCACCAAAGCTCTCTCTAATATGTCCTTTCTTATATGCAAGCCGTTATCGGATAACTATTGTTCTTCACTAGCGTTTTAGATAAAGGTTACGGCCGTTGGGTGACGTGGTAATTTGACCAGCGTAATTGATGTAGGCCGCAAGTTCTCGATTCTATGTCAGGACCGGAGGCTCAGATTATGCTTTCTTTACTGATATTTTCTCCGCAGCCAATAAAAGTAAAGTAACCAAAATACTACAATACCCATGAATACCTTAAGGGTCACATGACCAACCATGGTGAATGTCCCAGATATATTCTCCAGCCAAGGTGACTGTCTCCTCGTTCTTTGCTGCTCTACAGCCAGTTCAGTGCATCCCCATTTAATTTGTTTGTTAGTATCACTGACGTTAGTTTTAGGGTATGTATTTGATGTTGTTATAGTCTCATGGTGATATTTGACGTTGTCTTATGTTGATTCTGCTTTGCTTTGCAACAGGAGCTTATATTTGTCAGGTGAACGCTGAAGCGCGTTTTGCCTCAATTGAATGCAGGATAATGAGTATTTGCTAATTGTAGGCACGCGAGTCGTGCACGTGCTTTGGGAACGTCTGCCTCCCCAACCGGGCGCCTTGCTCCCATATTGTGTCCCAGTGGAGAGGGAGGAAAAGGGAGTGAGGACACGCATCAATCTGATGCATAGTCCTCTTTCTGTGCTGACGATCAGAATGCATTGAGAATGCGCGACAGCCATTTTGCCGATTGTAAATTCTTTATTCGGGCTTGAATGAGCGCATGAGCAGCGTTTCCTTGCTCTGGTTCCCACTTGTTCGCTCCAGGCTATCGATGACGTCCCTTCATAGTACTGAGAGGGGCTCAATAATTGTGCATAGGCTCTGCCTAGAGTGGATCTGGCAAGCCCTCCCTCCAAATTTAAAACATACTATTTGCATAAAAGTGCATTGGTTTGCCTAAGGTTTCTCCACTCCTCCTTATTGACTATCAGTTGAATCTGATTACCTATGTGAATTAACCCTTCGTGTGGAAGACAGGCTGTCTCCTGTGGGAAACTTTATCACTACGGTGTGCCATAATGTCTGAATACTACTTTGAGCAGGAATATTTTGAGGAGGAACACTCTGAGTCCATGGAGCAGGACCTCGTTGAGGCGCTAGACGCAGGAGTGCAGCACTCTGTGAATAGGGCCCTTGTGAGGGTTATAGAGCCACTGAAGGGCCATTTATGCACCTCTGCCAAGCAGCGGGACTAGCTCCCCAGCTCAGGCAGTCACCCCAGCGCCAGTGGGAAAGGGACCAAGAATCCCCTTGTGGCGGACTACGCGAAGCTGGCCTAGGCGAAGGCTAATGACCATGATTATGGCACTTCCAATAAGGAAGCAACCATCGCTGAGATACCTCAGGGGGATAGCAATGATACCTCCTCGGACCAGGCATCTGACCAGGAGGAGGCCCCTAGACCCTCCAAAAAACCTTAGGAAGGCATTTGACAAATTGAGGGCACGGCTAAGGTCAGAGTGCTCAAGGCCTGACCTGGCAGGTAAAGTGGCAGAGACGCCGGAGGTGGATCCTTCCATGCTCACATACCTTAAGTAGTACTCGAAAGACCCTAAATAGGGCATAGTCCGGGCATGGAGATCATGCCAGGACAAGCTTTGGACATGACAGGACACCTCACGAAGAGACTGTAGTTAGGCTTTCAAGTCAAGGAGTCCGCAATGGCTATTAATCTAGAGGAATTGATTGGCTGGATGCAGAAGGCGGTCTGTCAGCTGGGCAATGCGAACTGCGCGATGTCCAGTGAGCAACGTTGCTCAATACTACAAAAACTCGATCCCAAATTAGCAGAACTCTCCTCCTCTGAATCGGGTCCCCTAGTCCAGGGCCTGCTATACGGCCAATCCTTTCACAAGGAACTGACGAAGTTTGTTGCCACATTTAGTGGTTTGGATAAGGCTCACGGATCCCTCAAATGAGCTTTCCGCCCGATTTTTGGCAGGGCTGGATGATACCAATGGCGGTTGTTCGCCCGTGATTACAACTGGGTGCCCTGCATGGTCAGTACCAACAGCAATGAGGAAGCTAACAAGACTCAAATTGCAACAATAACTTCTCCTTCTACCCGACCCGTTGAGCCACAAACAGATTCCGGAAGGGCAGATATGGAGGAAATCAGAGCGGTCAGCAGGATACCGGAAATTCAGGTGAGCCTGATTCCGTCTACGGACGTAATGTTGGGGGGCAGGATACAGTTCTTCTGCAAACTTGGTACACGATTTTGCAGGATGCATTGGACTTAGAGGCAGTGTAGGGGTTCAAGCTAGAGCTTTACAACTCTCCCAATCAAGTTTTTCCTCCCCCCCCCCATATGTATTTTACCCGACAAGATCAGGACTTTATCTCCAAAGAGATAAATTCTCTCCTAAGGAAAGGGGCCATAGTAGCCACAGATCCTCACCCCGGGGCTTCATCAGCAGAATCTTCCTAGCCGAGAAGAAGGGGGGTGGATCCAGGCTAGTTTTAAATCTAAATTACTTCAATGGATGAGTAGTATTTCAGCATTTCAAGATGGAGGGCATCCATCCCCTACTTGACCTCCTTTAGGAGGGGGACTGGATAGTCTATCTGGACCTCAAATAGGCGTACCTGTCTGTTCCCATATACAAGCCACATCGACGTTTTCTACAGTTCCACTGGCAGGAAGTGTGGTACGAATACAGAGTCCTTCCATTCGGCCTCTCGTCAGCACCTTGGTGCTTCACAAAACTCCTTCGTCCATTAGTGGAATCATTGAGAGCACAGGCGTACATCTGATCATATACTTGGAAGACATCATCATCATGGCTCCTTGTCCTTAACTAGTGATGACCCATCTAGAATGAGCGATCAACCTTTTACAGAGTCTCGCATTTATTGTAAATCCACAAAAAATCGATTTTAATTCCAACTCAATTGATAGAGTTTTTGGGTTTTCTGATCCACTGACGGAGTTGTCAGCTCCTGCCAGCTGAGATAGTCAGGTCTATCAAGAGAGAGTTGAGGTTGATTTTGCACTAACAGAGTGTGTCATTGAGATATGTAGCCCGGGTCGCAAGCTGCTAGCCTTCTCAATTCAGGAGATCTTCCCGGATCCACATCACTACCGGGCGCTCCAAAGGCTCAAGATTTGGCATCTCCAGAAAGGCAACAATCCATATGGTCGCACACGGCTCCTCCTACCAGCCAGTTGGCCCTGGGCATTATGGTAAATGCAGTTCGTTCCAGCGTGTGCGCTTCTGAAAAAATGTCGAGTATATCCACCGTTGTGCTGGCCATCCCTGGACACGTGTTTCGAGGTTGTTACCTCTCATCAGCAGGGAATAGGCGTGTGTATGGGGCTGCTGCGTAGGCTGCCAAAAGTGTTCTCAGGTCTTGATACCTCTCGCGGCGCGCAGGTGCGTAACCATGAGCTCGTTAGCTCGACCGGCTCAAGGGAGCCTTGATAAACAGGCCTCGGGTACTCAGAACAGATCCCTCTCTCCGAGGAGGCGAGGTTAGAGATGTTGTGGTGGTAGAACCACATGGAGGCCTGATACAGCCGAGTCCTCTTCAGATCTACCCCGGATCCGGATGTAGTGATAGAATCCAATGCCATCCAATGGGGTTGGGGAGCCCGCTGCAGCCAGATTTCCACGGGCGGCCGCTGGTCGCAGGAGGAACTTTCATTGCATATTAATTGCCTGGAACTTCTGTCAGTCTCCTTTGCGATCCGCTGCCTTTCTCCATGAAAAATTGACTGTTGTACTCTGCTTTGCATGGACAACGTGTCTGCGGTTGTAGTGTAGTTCCTATATTCCCAATAGGCTCTGCGCATTGGAATAATATAACCTATAGATGTGACGTAGGACTTATGTCTACTAGGTCTCTATCGAGTATATTAGACTTAATTGTGAGTGCCAGTTAGCTCAGAGGTCACTAGAAACTTTCTCGAGTTCACAAAAAGGGATGTAGTTTCTGACAATTGCATAAACATGACAACTTTGTTTCCCCAAGATAAAACTGATCTTCAGAGTCATGGAAGCAATAGATAGATATTTCACTCAGTCAATCGTGCATGCTTCATTTCACCAGAGTTTGCAGAGAAGTAGATAGACGGGCGTTTTCAATAAAAGTATTTATTGAACAGTCTTCTTTCCCGAGCAAAAGAAATGAACTGCTACAATCGTAATACTGGTTGCAAAGTATAATGCGTACAGTAATAAGAGTAGGATAAAATAATATTGTAAAAGCATTGTATGGCTCCTAGACCATAGATAAATACATACATAAATAACAGAGGATAAAAAGTACTCAACTGGTGCTTCTAAAATACGCCTACCTGATGTACCTAACCTAAGCCTAGTACGAGGGAGGAGTAATTAAGGTGTACCATAAATGTAGTATTCTTTGCCAATAATCTATCCAAGATTTCTCTAAGGGTCTAATCAGCTCCGTACCTTGGTTTAGAATGAAGAAGGTCAGGCTCAGGACTCGATTTCCCAACAACCCGCAAGGGTAGCTTGGAAACACTGGAGCTGGATTTCTTGGCAAGAGAAAAGACAGCGTTTCTCTCAGTGTGTCTGCTGGAGAGTCGGCTTCCTTTGGCACTTGCTGTAGCAGGATGCGACGGGCAAGTAGATAGTCGAACTGCTCCAAACCACTGTGTGTTTGCTATGGCAAGTGTGGGTATATTTATACCTTGAAGGTGCCGAGTTTGACGTAAAGGTGGACATAATAACGTCATCGAAGAGCCTCAGTTCTTTGAAAACTCCATGAGTTCTTGGACAAGTCAGTATTCGAGCAAGGGGAAGTCCCTAGCTGCTGAAGCAGTTTTCCAAGAAATCGTTGTGGATTTTCGGAACTAGTGGAAGTAGCCCTGCTGTATTTGGACTGCATGAGCTATGTCTAAATATGGTTATGATTTTTATGCCTATATAAGGATATGGTGATGTATACCTATATAAGGGCATGAATCGGGAAAATTACAGTAGGGTCCTAAAATGCTATACAACACCCACTTCACGTTTATCATGTTCAACTAAGTTCAAGCACTAAAACATATTTTAGAGCATGTGTTTTTTAACCCCACCCCAAGGTACATAAAAAATGCATTTTGAAATGGTTGTACACGAAAAAATTAGAATTTGTACTGAACGCAGTAAAAATGAAGGATTTCATCGTAAGCACTTAATATCATATTGGAAATAATAACCGAATGAATCATGAAATTACATTTATAAAATGGCTCTTAGTTACAGAAGAAAAGTCAAAACATCCCATAGCAGAACATACAAACTGTTTTGGGTTGTGGATTAGGTCAATATTGTTTCTAGGAAGTATTCAAAGAATTCTTGTTCTCTAAGAATTGTTCTACTTTAAGCAGATTGTTTTGTGCCAAAGTTCATTGTGTTTGGAAAAAAGCCAAATTAATTTGTAAAAAAAAAAATAGAGTCCCAAAATTAGAAGTTTTGTTATGAAAAAGTGAAGGTCGGATTTCAGAGTTGAAAGAATGCTGTGTGCTAACTTCAAAAGTTATTCTCGGTGTCAGGAGAAAACATAAATTTGTCTAGGCTGGCAAAGAAATCTTCTACCACAGTAGATGAAAGTTGAACCACTTCATTAAGTAGATCAATCGTACACAGATGAGAAGCATCGCCGTCAGCGTCAGTCGCATTAACAATATTCGCAGTTGATGGTACCTGTGTGCCTGTCGGTCCACGTATCACACCTACAGTTGGAATTACCGGTGAGATCTCAATGAATGCCGTCATCAGGATTGGTAGCCGTTGTGGGCAACACAATGCATGAGCCGTTACCGGACCCAGTAATGCGTCAACATCCGTTGGCATTGCTGATGGAAGTGTTAGACAGATATCCAACACGCATTCCTCTCCACAAAGCAGGCATCGTAGAACAGGCAAGATGCCATCTTGCCAGATTGATCTGACGACAGGAACCATGTGGTATTCAGATCTCTCAAACGAGCCAAGCCAAGGATCTGTGTTATGCGTTGACGATACTGCATTGCCAGAAGAGCATTCTCCATGGTAATTTGGGTTTCGCTGGTGACTGGACTTGCCATAACGGAGCAGGAGGAATAAAAATAGTATCCCTGCTACGAGTCCCAAGATGAGAGGCAGGCCGCCGAACACAGAGTGCACGAAGTTAGGAAAAATGCCCAGGACTGCTTCAAAGGGTGCTAACAGTCCCGAATAAATCGTCTTGAATGCATGTACATTACCACTGGTATCAGACATGTTTACGATACAACTTAACATTTCTGCTAAATATATGGGGCAGTTTGTTGATAATAATGCATGTATCTCCGCAGAGGACCTTGCAACTTGCAGATCATATGTGTCTCTGGATGAGGTCAGTGGCACAGTTTTTTGTAAAAGAATGGCTTTCATTCTGCTTAAGGTATCAATTTGTATAGAAGAGATGTTCAGTGGAGGCCATAGTGGCGACTCCCCGTCTGTCTTAGTTTTTGGAAACAATACTTGCATACAACAAGTGACCCTGGCTGACAAACTAACGAGATAGGCTGTCCTTGGCATCATTGCATAACAGCTGTGATCATTCAGCATTATGTAGGTTCCATTGGAAAGCTGCCTAAAAATTGGATCTATCACTGCTGCCGGGGAACCCTGCAGGTGGCATGATAAGTTGTTTGAAGAACCCTCACGGCTCCATGTAAATGAATGCCTTGACATAGAAGTGTACCGCTAAATGTGGTTTTGCTATTATTACCACTAAGAAATACCTCCTTTTCCCCACTCCAACATTTGTGTGTGTATGGTAAATCCCAGGTCGACTTTATGTACTCTTTACCCAACCTTTCATACAGGCCTGCTGGTATGTGTTTTAAGCAATACTGAAACTGGAAAATCGTCACTGGTATCGTGATGGTGCCATTTATTATCCATTCAACGGCTGGTTTCTCAGAAACGGTCAATGGTAATCTTACCAGTTTTTCTATGCTCAGCACGTACAGTCTGCTCCCCTCTGTGCCAAAGAGATTTGTTTATCTGTAAGGTTAAAAACAGTAAACAATGACGTGGTGTTGATTAGAAGCCAAGGCACATAGCCAGAATGAAGGTTTTGTAACATCCAGCCTAGCAGCATTATAGAACGTAATTGAGACTGGCCATGTTGTAACATTAGCAAGTCTTGATCCATTATGTCTATGGCAGAGGATACGATGCTGTCCAAAGAATACATTCTGGACGACGGAGTTGTTAATCCATTGTCAACTACAGAGATTGCTTTCTCTAAATTAATACGATCAATTTCTCATATTACTTCTGCAGTTTCCATTTGTGTGACTTTCCATGTTTCATTATAAGCAGCGTAAATACGGCGTATATGAAACGTTTATGACGTGGTTTGCGAGGTCCAAGTAAGAATTCTCGTAAGTCAATGTCATTTTTAGGTAAAGTTAAGTGTTATTTTATTTCTGGGAGTGTGGATTTTTGTAGCCATTCAAGGCACAGTTTTCCTACACTGTAAGTCGTTATTATCCCTGGATGTTGTCTCTGGCCCACAACATTCGTGTCTGTGGGCCAGATTAACCATTGTTTCCATTCAGGATTAGTTCTGTTTTGTTGTAAAATATAATTTATGTCTACCTCCTCATCTGTAGTTCTATTACTATCAGGTGTGGGCTTAGGTATGGACGGTTTGTTTAAATCTTTTATCTTAGCCAGGCCAAGACAAGATGTCTGTTGAACAGTTTCATTTAAGAACATTATTTATTCTGGGATGATGCAGGCTCTGAAAAATGCTTCTAAACCTTGTACCTGCCAGTCTTTTGGCCCCAGACAGTTTTCATCTCAATGTTGTCCTTCCAAAAGTCAAAGCCTAATGTGGACAATTGAGAACAAAAGGCCGCAGAATGAATTTGCCGGTCTTAATAACATTTTTAAAGTAAAAGGTTTCTGGATTTGTGACATTGAAGCCTGAGAAGTATGGAAATTTTCCATAGAATGTTCTAGAGCTACCTTTTAGTGGCGTTGGACAATGTTCCCATTGATTATAAGTTAATACATTTCTAGGATTTGTGCAGATAATGATGACCGAAATGATTAAAACAATACATTTCTTCATAATTGGATAAATCTTCTAAGTATTCATGTTTTGCAAATTTTGCTGACATGTCTAAGTCTGACATCATATCATTAACAGTTTCAAAGTCCCACTCATCAGAAAAAGTACTCGGTGAAACAAAATCGCTCAAGGAAAGCTTAAATTGGTGTAGAATCTTCAGCAGCTCTACTGGGCCATAAATGTCATAGTCAGTTCTATCCCATGCTATTCCACCAGGTAGAGGAACGGCTGTGATGTTCACTGATGACAGGTCTCATTGTTTATGATGAGATGATTTGTGTGGCTTCAGGAGCAAGTTGATGTTCTTACTTGCTGTGTCCATTTTACTATATTTCCCTTCTATCAGCTTTCCCAAACTCAAAACAAGAATGAGCCATAGTAGGATAAAAAGTACATCTAACACAATCCAAAGTTCAGCCCATGGTGATACCAGGTATGTATTTGTAAGCTGGTGAAAAAGTTCTGTTACTTGTTCCTTGAAAGTTTTATTTGTTGGCGTAGTTTCAGGTTCACTGGGATCCTCAGAAAAGGTATCGAAGTTGATGAAATAGACAGAGGCAGTTCTGTCAAATGTTGGTATTGCATCTGGATAACTCAAAATCGCTGGAGCTACTTGTTCCCTTGACATGTTTGTATAGTCAGATGCTACATCATTGTAGACGGGAGTTTCTTGATGAACTGTTATTTGGGTTTCAAGAGGCACAAGTTCCATGGCTTTGTTGCATAGACCTTCTTTCCGCAGATTCTTCAAAGGTGATGAGTCTTTCAGTTTGAACCTCTTGGATGGTAGCATGATTTGGTCGCCTACTACATCTTTGGAGACCACTAGGCCTGCTACTTATTATCGGCCACATGAATCCCTGGGGGAGGCGACAAAAGTGTTGTTGTGTCCCCATTATTGAGAAAGCGGTCAAGTACCTGCTTTCAGGTGCAATGTTTTGACAGAAGAAACAGTTTGAAATATCTAATGTCATTTTGTATTTTTTAGTGCTGCACTGTGTACATTTTGTACTGCAAAGGTTTTGCAACAGGAATTCAAATGTCTGTAGTCCAAAACTAGACGATATGTATTGTCTGGTTTGGAGACAGGAAACAAAGGATTGTTCATGGACGAGGTGCATGTTTCAATGACCCCTTGGTATTCAAGTTGATCTAGGATCTCCCTGACCTGTTTTTTAGATTCTTGTTTAACTGGGTACTGCTTCGGATCAGTTGGTTGATTTTTTAACTGGATCTTATGGTGAGGAGAATTCTCATCCCATCCTACATGATTTTTATATAATGCTGGAGCCTGGGCCACAGCCCATTTTCTGACATAAGTGTATTTTTTGTGAATAGGAATATGATTTGAGGAGGCTGGCATTATGATCTCTTCGCCATGTGGGCACTCCCTGACAAATTCAGGTGGCCAGTCTTTTTCAGCCAGAAGGATGTCATAAACCTTAGAGAGTTTTTCCCCAAAGAGTGCTTTTATTTTTCTAGTTATGTCCCCCTCTATCCAGAGTGTTACTTCATATAACTTATGGGGTACACTAACCCTGGTATCTGCAGTTTCAACCTGAATGCATTCATTCAGGTCCACTGTCTCCAGATGATCCTTCAGGATCTTGCAAGCTATGGTAACCTCTGCTGCACTGTTTAGTATTGTCATGGCCCACTCCCCGTTCTTGAGTTGTGTCCTCAAGATCCTCGGCATGTCTGATTTTTAGACTTGCTACCTTGTTTTTGGTGAATTGGGTTTTCTTATTTTTCGGAACGTGTTGATCGTCTTTGGACTTCAAGCGTTCCTCCTTGTGTTCTGATCGTCCTCTTCTTCCCGATTTCTGTGAGGAAGTCTGAAAGGTACGAGAGGAACTTGTATCAGTATCTTGATATCTATCAGGTTTTCTCAAATTATCCCTGTTTCTGAGGTTATACCTCTTTTCAGAGGGCTCCTTTTGAGGAGACCTACCTCTGGATTGAGAACGCTTCTCTTTAGGAAGTGTCTGTCTAGTATTTTCCCACTTCTTTTTAGGAGTAGTGAGTGTATTTTTAATAAAAGCTTTTTCAGGATTTTTGTCAGTTCTGGCTTTACTGGTTTCCCTCCCAAACTATCTCGTCCTAGCTCTTCATAGGATTTTTCTATTATTCTGGCCAGTTCATATGGTTGCTCAGTTACATCAAGTTCTTTTAGTTTTTGGCGATTGCCACGGATGCTGCTTCACCTTTAATATTAGCTAATATTATAGCTGAGACCTGTTTGAAATCTTTCAGTGATTTCATACCCAGATTTAAAGCAGGCTCTGCCCCGTATTCATTTTGAATCTGTTTCAGGACATCTGGTATTACCGCCATGGACGGAACACCATGTGTTTTTGTGTAGATTGCAGCAAAGACTGTACCCCAAGTGTCACAGTCCTCCTGGTGTGGTGCGATCCCCATTGGTAAACAAATTGTTAGAATCCTGTGTTTCTCATGATGTGTACTATCCGGAAATACTGCCTCGATCTGAGTAATTTTTTGAGCTACCCAGAATGGAATTTATTCCCTTTTTGTGGGTAATTTACTGATGACTGATTGTATAGTCTGTGGTGTAATTTTGTTTGTGTTTCCCTGATGAGGGGTGTGCGATGGAATTCTTATAGCAGGTTGGACTGTTAGAGTCCGCATGACATATTGTACCAATTGTCTATGGATTTTAATTAATTGTTTTAGCTGAGCTAATAGTTCTGGACCTGTCATTTGTTCAATGGCAGGATGTGGTGTATAGCTGGCTAGTACCTGCCATGTTGCTCCTGGTCTACCTAGTGGACTGAGCTTGGTAATGTGATTTTGAGGTTGTAGGGCGCCTTTAAACCAGAGCTGATGCTCTTGGTATGTCAGTGGAATTTCAATGTCCTGAAAGGAACATATTCCGCTGGATGTTTCTCTATCTTGTAGAAGTGGATTTGATTATGGAAAGATAATCCATGAATAGAATACCTCTGTATGCCGATATTCATGTGCCTCTATGACGAAAATTACCCTACCACCTCTTGCTGATAGGCCATTTTCTATGAGCTTTGTAGCTATTGTTTTCGGCACATTTTCCGGGATGTTTATAGCATCCGCATCGTCATGTCCGAAACCTGTAGTGTCCAAACCTGGTTGGTTTGCATTTACTGCAGTTCCACTGCCCCCGGGATTGTCATTGACTGACATTTTGTTAAGAAGTTTTGCAGAGCAAGTTTCAAGGAAATAAAGATAAGGTGCACAATATTTTGGAACACTGTTTCCTTCAACTTTGAACAAACCAAAAACTAATACATAGGATTTTTCTCCCTACTCAGTTATGGTGGATATTTATCCTTTTAACCCACTCCAGACGTCTATTGGAGTATTTTACGGGAAAAAAGGGGTCTCTGTTAAAAGCACGACTGAGTTATTCTAGTATCTAGTGTTAAATTAGTGCCTTACCAAACATTGGGCGCCATGTAGTGTATTTCCTATATTCCCAATAGGCTCTGCGCATTGGAATAATATATCCTATAGATGTTTTTTTTATTTTTTTCCTCCCTTCTTGCCTTCTGCTTGGGTATTTCTTTAGATGTAATTAACCCCCGCAGAGTGGCTTTAAATGCGTCCCAGGTTATATTTAGTGGGGCTGTGTCTCTATTTTGTGCAAAAAACTGCTCTATCTTTTCTTCAATGTCTGTGCACCATTGCTGATCTAGGAGGTTAAGTTTGTTGAAGAACCATCTTCTTGGAGGCCTTGCTTCAGTAGCCCCAATATTGACCTCCATACAGAGTGCTGCGTGATCTGAAAAAGTGTTAGGTAGATGGGCATAGTTGTACGGCTCAAGATAGTGGGATGATAAAAAAAAATCTAGCCTTGATGCAGAATTATATTTTGCTGAGTGGCATGTGTATTCTCGCTCAATTGGATGCAAAATTCGCCAGTGATCGATAACGTCAAGGTCTGTTTTACAACTTTGGACGGCCAGGGCAACTTGGGGTTTGGTCTGTCGACGATCTTTCTTGGAGGAGTCCAATCGGGAATTTTGTAATAAATTAAAGTCTCCCCCCCAGATTATTGGCCCAGAGAGACCTGTTATTGCCCGTTTTAACTGTAATATTGGTAGAGGGTCATCCAAAATTGGTGCATAAATTGTAGCAAGAATGACATTAACATTATTTAATTTACCGTGTGCGACTGCCCATCTACCTCTAGGGTCTATAAACGTTCCTTCCAGAAGAAACCCTACATGTTTACCTATTAAAATGGAAACTCCTCTCTGAGCCACCCCAGCAGTAGCAGATATCTTATGGCCCGCCCAGATTTTGAAGAGTTTGTCTGACTCAGCCTGATCTTTATGGTGAGTTTCTTGCAAGTAGAGGACGTCTGGAATGAGATTTTTTAGCCAGCACTCAATGGCATTCCTTTTGCGAACGTTATTCAAGTCATTTGCATTGAAAGAGATAAACTTCACCATACTATTTATTCTTCATAATACTGGCAGAACCCTCGAGTTGTGCAAATGTGCAATTAGCAGCGTATATAAATAATAACAGCAGATATTCATAAAAAGGCTAGATTTTTCTGTGCAAATATGCAAGTGAGCAGCAAGGAAAGCAAGAAAAGATATCAACAGAGCTTGGAAAGTTGTACCCCTCCATGTGCAAAATGCGCAAGTAAGCAGCACCTTATATAATCCTATCTTATATATAAATAAGGTTAAAAAGTAAGCAGCATACATGTCTAGTATCAGCAGATAGTCATAGAGAAACTGCCTTTCTCTGTGGAAAAATGCAAATAAGCAGCAGAAATGTGCTATATCAGCGAAGCTTGAAGGAGTTATGTCCCCCCTGAAGCAAGATACACAAGTATACTTATAAAATCTTAAAATGATCCATACAAATTAAAGTGGCAAGTGCAAAATATCAGAGTTAGGTTACCCCTTTTTTCTTTTTTTGTGCGAGAAAAGCAAAAAAAAAAACAAAAAAAAAAAACAACAAAAAAAACCTCTTAGATATAACATCACTTGTGCCATAGCTATGACAGTGTGGAAAGAATTTTTTAACATTTGAACTCTCTTTTTTTCCCCTTGCGACATCCCCCTTCACCCCCCTTACCCCCCCTTGAGTGGACGGAGACCCCCAGTGTCCCACTTCCGTCCTTCTCTGGTGTTTCTTCTTTTTGGATGCCATCTCATTGCATCCTTGTGTGCTTCTTGTCTCCGTCGTGGGCCCGCTGTTGAACGATAGTGAATGATAGTAAATTCAGCAACATGTTATGCCCCAAGGCCATCGAGGAAAGTCTGGGCTTCGTGCAAGACCGAAAAAATAAAAAAAATTCCTTTGGCCAGGACTTTCAGTTTCGATTGTTGCACTATCATGGCTTGGGCACCCTTGGTCTTGAAGGAGTCGATAAGTTTCACAAAGTCCTTGCGTCTGTGAGCAGATGCTGCCGACATGTCGGCAAAGATTCGAAAATTATTCACCCCCTCCACATTAAAAGTTCTTTTAGAAAATGCGGTGTTTAAAATGTTTTCCTTTACCCTGAAGTCTGAGAAATTAAGCAGAATTGTAAGGGGATATTTCAAGTTATTAGGTTTATGCGCAGGGACTCTGTGCGCCCGTGTAATAGTCAAGTCACCTTGGAGCTCGGGAATGGCTTTTTTCAGTAGCGACTCAGACCAACTAACTACATCCTTATCTTCAAGTCCCTCCGGTATGCCTACTAGTCGCAGATTGGACCTCCTATTATAATTCTCAAGGTCCTGCAGCTTTTCCTCTAGATGGGATTTCTCTCTATTAGCCACTGTCCTATAGATGTGACGTAGGACTTATGTCTACTAGGTCTCTATCGAGTATATTAGACTTAATTGTGATTGCCAGCTAGCTCAGAGGTCACTAGAAACTTTCTCGAGTTCACAAGAAGGGATTTAGTTTCTGACAACCGCATAAACATGACAACTTTGTTTCCCCAAAATAAAACTGATCTTCAGAGTCGTGGAAACAATAGATAGATATTTCACTCTGTCAATCGTGCATGCTTCGTTTCACCAGAGTTTGCAGAGAAGTAGATAGACGGGCGTTTTCAATAAAAGTATTTATTGAACAGGCTTCTTTCTCGAGCAAAAGAAATGAACTGCTACAATCATAATACTGGTTGCAAAGTATAATGCGTACAGTAAAAAGAGTAGGATAAAATAATACTGTAAAAGCATTGTATGGCGCCTAGGCAATAGATAAATACATACATAAATAACAGAGGCTAAAAAGTACTCAACTGGTGCTTCTAAAATACGCCTACCCCGATGTACCTAACCTAAGCCTAGTATGAGGGAGGAGTAAGTGAGGTGTAGCATAAATGTAGTATTCTTTGCCAAGAATCTATCCAAGATTTCTCTAAGGGTCTAATCAGCTCCGTACCTTGGTTTAGAATGAAGAAGGTCAGGCTCAGGACTCGATTTCCCAACAACCCGCAAGGGTAGCTTGGAAACACTGGAGATGGATTTCTCAGCAAGAGAAAAGACAGCATCTCTCTCAGTGTGTCTGCTGGAGGGTCGGCTTCCTTCGGTACTTGCTGTAGCAGGATGCGTCGGGCAAGTAGATAGTCGAACTGCTTCAAACCACCGTTTGTTTGCTATGGCAAGTGTGGGTATATTTATACCTTGAAGGTGCCGAGTTTGACGTAAAGGTGGACATAATAACGTCAAAAAAGACTCTCAGTTCTTTGAAAACTCCATGAGTTCTTGGACAAGTCAGTATTCGAGCAGGGGGAAGTCCCTAGCTGCTGAAGCGGAGTTTTCCAAGAAATTGTTGTGGATTTTCGGAAATTAGTGGAAGTAGCCCTGCCGTATTTGGACTGCATGAGCTATGTCTAAATATGGCTATAATTTCTATGTCTATATAAGGATATGGTGATTTATACTTATATAAGGGCATGAATCGGCAAAATTACAGTAGGGTCCTAAAATGCTATACAACACGGTACGCTATGTGAACAAGCTAGGGGGGACAAAGTCCCAGATTCTGGCGGAGATTGCCAAAGATTCCTGGCACTTTTGCCTTCAAAACTGAATTTCAGTGGTAGTGGAGAACCTTCCGGGCTGCAGCAACGAGGTAGCCGATTGGTACTCCCGACACCTGTGGGATTTCAGCGACTGGAGACTCCATCCCCGGGCTTTCTAGTCGCTGCACCGTCTTTGAGGCCTCTGCCAGATAGAACTGGTTGCATCTCGCCTCAACAGACAACTCCTAGCCTTTTACAGCTGTCGTCCGGATCCGGAGGCTCTGGCCATAGATGTGTTTCTACAGGTCTGGCCGACATCTCTATGCTATGCCTTCCCTCAGTTCATGATGATTCCCAGAGTTCTGGCACAAACCAGACGTCATCAATCAGAGTTGATACTGATCACTCCACTCTGGAGAGCGCAGGCATGGTTCCCAGAACTTCTGGAGATGCTTTGTGCGGTGCCAATCCTTCTTCCACAGCGGTGGAACCTGTTGCTGGACCCTCTAAAAGCCCCTCATCCTTTGATAGAATCTGGGCAACTCCCTCTGGTGGCCTGGAGGGTTTCAGGGACAGATAGAAGATCCCAGGCCTTTCAAGAGACGCTGAAAGATTTATTAGAGAAGCATGGTCAACTAACACCCACAAGCGATACTCATCATCTGGAAAAGATGGTGTAGTTGGTGCTCTCAACGGGAAGTGGATCCCATTAAGCACATGTCTCTTTAATTGTGAAGTTTCTAGCTTCCATCACGGTTTCAGGCTTAGCCTGTAGAACTGCAAATAACTGCCGGTCGGCAGTCTCAGCAGGTCACGTGTAGGTGGATGGCAAACTGGTAGGAGAGCATCCTCTGGTATGTAAACTGCTCTGGGGTATCCAGATGGTTAAACCCACTTGTCCCAAGTACTCAGAGTTATGGGATGTGTCTTCCACCCTAAGGTTCTTGAAAGTCTGGCATTCCAAAAAGTGTTTGTCAAGAAAACAGCGATCTGTTAAATTGACCATGCTACTCTGCCTAGTATCGTGCAAGAGGGTCTCAGATGTCCGCGACCCCAGAGGGTGTGACTTTTGCAATCACAAAGCGGACTAAGTGTAATACCTCTTCGATATCTTACCCAGATTTCCCTAACAATCCTAAGCTGTGTGTGGTACAGTGTTTAAAAGATTACAAGGTGAATACTGCTGAGTTTTGAGCAGAAATGAAGGCTAATTGTTAATTGCGATGCAAAAACCTTTTCACCCAGAGACCCCAGCCACCCTGTCTACATGGGCGCGTTGGCTCATGAGGGAAGCCAGTATTGATGTATCAAAATTTGGAGCCCATTCAGCACGATGGGCTATGGTGTCTAAGGATTTCTCTGTAGGGGTCAGCCTTGCAGACATTATGAATGCACCTGATTGGTCAACTGAGACCACGTTTAAATCCCCTTACTATAAGCCTATTGTGGATGTGGCATCAGTAGTGGTGACTAAGCTTTAAACAAACATAATCGGAGCCTCCGGTCCTGACAAAGAATAACAAATTTGCAAACATGTGTGATAAGAATTTTCAATTCTATTAAGGATACAGGGGCGAGGATTATCCCACCCAAATGACATGTATTTTGCAGTGTAAATTACATAGTATGGTTGCTTAAGTATCTTCATACTGAATACATGTTCTTATGTTTTCACTTCCCTTTCTGATGTATCAGTGAGAGATCAGAGAGTGAACAGTGTTACTGTCCTATCCTTTCCATTTCAGGTGCTGATAACAAGTAGAGCATGGTGGTCTACATTGATGGAAGGACTTCACGTTCCCACAGAGGATAATGTGACTCGTTGGTTCAGGAACCAGGTCTGGAATAGGGAGCCCTGTTGGGCTGCAAATTGTCTCTTCTAAGGAGGTTCTTCTATGTGAAGGATGGTTCTTCAGGATCAATTTGTTGTTTATGAACTTAACTGTTTAATGTTTTGTCAAAGAAAGAGGACATTGTCACCTTGACTGGAGATTATATAAGGGACACTCTCTATGGTTGGTCATGTGACCTGTAATGTGTTCATGGGTATTGTAGTATTTTGGTTACTTTATTTTTATTGGTTGCTGAGAAAATATCAGTAAAGAAATGAGAAGCATAATTCTTGCCTCCCTGTCCTTCATAGAAATAAAAATTCTTGTCACAAATGTTTGCAAATTTTTAATTTTGATACTTCTAGGAAACCGACAAATTCAAATGTGGCATATGGATGGTACAGCGTTATAAGATTCTATATTATTTATCCCTGCACCGCAGAATTATTATAATACAATCACCCTACTTAAATGTAGCTTATCCAGAGGCGCCAAAGCTCCCTTTAATACATCCTTCCTCATATGCGAGCTGTTACTGAATGAACTATTGTTCTTCACTATAGTTTTAGATACCGGTTACGGCCGTTGAGTGACATGGTCATATGACCAGCATCAATGACGCAGATTGCAGGCTCATGGTTTAGATACTTCTAGAGAATCGCCATATTAGAATGTGGCATATGGTTGGTACACCGTCGTAAGATTCTATATTTTTTATCCCACCACCAAACCCCATCGGTCGAAATTGTCATCCTGAAATATGTATTAAATTTATTAACATTGCTTGGTGGTTAAACAAGATCTCCTCTAAAAAGATATGTGATACACACCTGGTAAAACTGCCAACAGTGCCATATGTAACTATTAGCTACAAGTAACCTCACCATGTTCCTAACAAAATATTAAACAAGCCTCATGCTAAATTGGATGTTGTTTTATTGATAATAATAATAACTCCATTCCTCTTCTATCTGAGTAATGTGGTTATATGACCGGCATGCCATACATTACCCTCGTTTTCCCAAAGTGCTTACTGCAAGGGAACTGCCATGTTTAGATGGAGAATCTGATATCAGGACAGAATAACGTCCTGGAATTCTATATTTTTCTCACAGCCTGCCCCTTTAATTGATAATGGTTACCCACAGTAGTTAAAAAATGTGATCCCCGGGGCGTGGCCAGCAGCATGACGTGCTAGGTCGTGCTTCTCTGGAGCTCCTGCTGGATGCCTCGCAATCCGACATTCTAAACTACCCAATCCACACAAAAACCGGATTTGGAGGTGCCCCTGACTGCCCTGACTTTGGGGGACTCACCGGAGGGCGAATCTGGCTGCAGTGGACGGAGCGACGCTGGCCGGACGGTGACCCCCCTGGTATTACGGCGGTCCGCAAGATGGCGGTGTGACCTTGGAGCCGCAAGTGGAGCCGATCGGGACTCCGTCCCTGGACAGGCGGACGTCCTGCAGGCCAGTGGCACGGCTTCCCAGACTGCCCGAGGGGGTGCACGCACAGGGCTGACCCTGCCGGGAGCTGCAAGGGGAGACAGGGAGCCCCGGTGATTGACCCGCGCCTTTACCAACATTGCGGCGGCTCCGAATACGTGAGTGTGCTACTGTCCCGGAGCTCGCCGAGGGAGCTTCACCCGCGACACCCCTGAGGCGGGGGCGAGGAGGAGCGGGGCGACACCTGGAGACCGCGAACGTTGAGGAGGTGGTACCCCCAGACTGACTGGGCAACTCGCCGACCTTACCAACATTGCGGCCATCCCCATCAGGTAGTGTGGGCACTCCGGCAGCTACCGCCTAGACTAGGCTCCGATCATCACAGAGGGGCGCCTACAGGCACTAACGGAGGAGGGGCCGGCCCAGCGGGGAGCAGACCACTAGCGAGTGGAAGCACTGGGGGAGTCCCAGAAACGGGCGGAGGACGCCTTGGGGGCCACGGAGTGAGAGCGGCCGAAGACGCAGGCCAGGCCACCTGGCTGGACTACTGCCTTGCATGAGTGGGGACCCCTGGATCCTGAAGTGATTCTCTGGGCGGTGGCAGGCTTATCCGCCCCTGTGCTCGGTCCGGCTCCTGCACCCTGAAGTTGGACTACTGGCCGAAGACCTTGAAGGCGGCCAGTCCTCCAGGCCGCAGCTTGCCAGAGACGGTTGGCCCGGAGGTCCAGTGGCACAAGCTGAGACTCCCCTCCCCACCGCACCCCCCCCCCCGCCTGACTTCCTTTTGGGGGAGAGACGCCGAACGCACAATCCCCGGTGATCGGGTGAGCCAAGCAGCTGCTGGGTCTTCAAGGGCCTCCCAGGCTATCCCGCCGGTATCGGTGAGTCATGGGGAAGGGGGACAGGCTACCTAAAGTGCCCAAGCAGGGAACAATGGACAGCTTCACTGCACCGCGCACGGCCGCAGTGGGACCCGGCGAGACGTCTGGTACGCGATCCGACACTGCGCTACTAATGGAGGCCATCCAAGCGTCCCGAACGGATATTCAGGAATCGAGGGCCGCATTGGAAGTGAAAATAGGAGAGGTGTGCTCTGAGGTGACACTTCTGCGAAAGGACTTTCGGAACCTCTCTGACAGGGTTGGTTCCGCTGAGACGCGAATAGGTGAGGCGGAGGACTATCACCACCCTACGCAAGGACATGGCGGAACTGAAAGCGTCTCACCGCCAACTACTATGGAAGGTGGACGATGCTGAAAATAGAGCACGACGGAACAACCTCCGCTTCGTCGGCTTTAGGGAAGGGATCGAGAAAATGGACATGGTGTCCTTCCTGCGCACATGGCTCCTGGAGACGTTCCCTACGGTGCAATTCTCCCCCTGCTTCATCATTGAGAGAGCACATAGGGCTCTTCTGGCGAAACCTCCGGAGGGAGCTCGACCACGACCAGTCATCGCGTGTTTTCTCAACTTCGCGGACAGGGACCTCATCCTCAGGGAGGCGAGGAAGATGGGAGAGATACGATTGGAAAACGCTCATATTATGGTCTTCCCGGACTATAGCCAAGAGGTGCAAAAACAACGCCGCGCTTTTGACTCCGTCAAAGCGAAACTGAGAGATCTACGGATCACATATATGCTCCTTTTCCCAGCCAAGCTCAAGGTGATCTATAAAGACCAGTCGCTTTTCTTCACTCACCCGGACGATGCATGGCAATGGTTGGAGGAACGCCCGATCCTGAACAGCAGGGACAGAGTCAGCAGAGACATATCGGAGAGATCTCAACAAGGTGTAGCCCAGTGGGACCTTCCTAAGACGCAAAGACAGAGAATTGCGCGGAAGTCGAGGAGACAATTTCAGGCGACACCCTACCATGGCCGGGATGTGAGACCCACGCGCAGGGGACGCTCGGCCTCGCCAGCCGGGACGGCCAGGACGGACTTCCTGTCCGCGAGGTTGCGTTCACACGCCAGATCGGAGAACGACGAGGAGGGAGACCTGACAGGACACACATCTGAAGAAGAAGATCTGGGGGGAGGAGGCCAATCCGCGCACCCGCTTGTGGAGGAGATTTGTGTGATGGAACAGGACATCTCTGGACAATTGAGCGCACCGGAATCGGAGACACAGGACTCTAAATCGTGAATCACAGGGCTACGGATCATTGATTGCCAATCAGGGAGGAGCGGACGCCTCCTATCAGCCACGTCCTTTGAACAAAGATGGATACTGGTCACGGGAGTGGCATCCGGCCGGAGGACTGGAGAGCACGCAAGTTGACACGCTTCTTTGTTACACAACTTCAATAGTTATTTGACTCTTTGTTCCCTGGGTATTTAACAGGGAGGGTGTTTGTGGGTGGGCGACAGGCCTACTCCTGCGGAAAGTCATGTCCCGCGTAGGGTCAGTACTGGAAGGGGACGGAGGTGGGGAGGGGGGGAAGACAGGGAGTTATCTTGTTTGTTTGGAAGAAGTTCACGGGGAAGAAAGTCGGGGGAAACACGTTTTCATTGAACACAGACAGCAGCACGCGCTAACCACACGCTTCACCTATACAGGTCGGGGGTTGGGAGATGGTAGATCCTATGTGCACCAATGGCGAACACCGTAATCACTCCACAAGAGGGAAATAGGAGATTGAGCATCCTGACGTGGAATGTCAATGGGTTGGGAGCCAAAATCAAAAGGGGTCTAGTGAATGCCTACATTAAAAGGGTGGATCCAGACTTCACCTTTTTACAGGAAACTCGCCTCAAGGGCAATCAGTCCGCCTTTATTGCTCGGGGGAGGCACAGGGTGTTAGCGCATGCGGGATACACTTCAGACTCTAGAGGGGTGGCAGTCATTGTTAAACAAACGTCCCCATTCTGCGTCACACGCACCTGGCTAGATCCTCAGGGTACTTACGCGGGAGTGCAGGGTACCTGGAACAGACTTACCTTTAAGCTAGTCTCGGTATATGCTCCGCCCAAACTACAACCCCGTACACTCACGGCGCTTACACACATACTCCTAGAAACCTCTGATACGATACAGATAGTGGGAGGGGACTTTAATGATGTCATGCATACAGACAGGGACAGATCTGGTGATGTGGCTAGGAGTGGACACCAAACTACACTCTACAGCAAGATGTCAGCCATAGGTCTCACAGACGTCTGGCGGTGGCTCCATCCAACACAACAAGCATACTCATACTACTCAGGGGCACATGGGGTGTTTTCGAGACTTGATTACGTCTTTATGTCTCGCCAATACCTGAAGGCGGACGACACTGCAGAATACAGAGCCAGGGGTATATCGGACCACTCTCCGCTATTTGTTGGGGTGGGACAGACCCAGGGGAGGAGTCCTGGTTCGTGGCGCCAGGCGACATGGGACTTACAGAACACGAACATACTCAGAGGCATACGGGCTGACATTAAGGTGTACCTGGCCAAAAACATGGGCACGGTGGACTCCAGTGTTACCCTATGGGAAGCCATGAAACCGGTACTTAGGGATAGGATAAACTCTAGGTTGGGTGAGGAAAGACGGAAACTTCAGGCGGACGTGGCCGCATTGGAACAGGACATCCTAGAGAGAGAAAGGGACCACTTGGCGAGGGCAAACACTGAGACCCTCAGGAGGCATCTGGACGTACAGAAACAATACAGGGAACTAGTGACCGACGAGGCGAAGACCCAATCCCTCGCCACGCTACACAGATTGTACGACGTGGGGGACAAGTCAGGGAAGCTACTGGCTTGGCTCAGCAAGAAAGAAAGGGCGGAGAGATGGATAGATAGTGTTAGAACCATTTGGGGTGACAAGGTTAATACTGACACGGAGATCGCCGAAACCTTCGCCACACATTTTGAGGCATTCTATGCGGCCCGCGACTTGGCAACACCAGAAGAGGCGCTCCGGTATCTCGACGGAACGCCCCTACCGACCCTGACATCCGAATCCAAGGACGCCCTGGAGGCGGACATTTCGGTGGACGACATTACTGGGGCTCTCGCAAGAGTGAGGCCAGGGAAAACCCCGGGCCCCAACGGTTTCCCGGCGGAATTTTTTAAGCGCATGGCGGACCTACTAACGCGGCACCTTAAGGGCCTCTTTGCTGGCGCCCTTGGAAAGGGAGCACTACCCCCAGACTTGAGCAGGGCCACCATTATCCCGATATACAAGGAAGGCAGACCGCGGGATGAATGCGCCTCGTACCGACCCATTTCCCTCCTGAACACGGAGGTGAAGGTCCTAGCCACCATCCTGGCAGCCCGCCTGAGGACTGTCATCACGGGTCTGATACATATGGACCAGTCGGGTTTCCTACCTGACAGAGCCACTAAATTGAATCTCAGGCGAACCCATAATTGGCTCAGGAAGTCAGAGGCTGTAGCGACCCTCACTGGTTCCTGTCCCTCGACGCTGAAAAGGCGTTCGACGCAGTACATTGGCCCTTCCTCTTTGCAGTTCTAAGTAGGTTTGGTTTTGGGTCGAATTTCATCCAATGGGTGCGACTCCTCTACACTGCCCCGAAAGCCAGGGTGCGAGTCAACGGGACGCTATCACGTGAGTTCCAGATTCAGAGAGGCACTCAACAAGGCTGCCCCCTGTCCCCCCTTTTGTTCACCCTTACTATAGAGGTGCTTGCCGCCAGGGTGCGGCAAAACGTGGCAATAACCGGCTTTAGGAGCAGTGCCACGGACCCGCAGTCTGAAAAAATCTCACTTTACGCAGACGATGTTCTGCTGTATGTCACCGAGCCGGAAACCTCGATCCCAGAGCTATTCCGAGAAATAGAACGATATGGTACTATGGCGGGACACAAAATAAACTGGCATAAATCGGTACTCTACGACCCGAGGGGCCGGAACCACTGGGGTCCGATACCTGCTGACCTCCAGACAACCTTGGAGGGCTTCCAGTACCTCGGGATCTATATAACCACGGATGAGCCTCTTTCCTTCAGTAAGAATGTAGAACGGATCATACTGGCTGCGGTGGCGGATATGAACCGGTGGAGGCAGCTCCCGTTGACTCTCCTAGGCAGGGCGGCCATGTTTAAAATGGTCACACTGCCGAAATACCTATATGCTCTGCAAAACGAATACTACCCGTTTCCAGCAGCGGTCTTTCGTAGGATACATGCGGACATGCGCTCCTTCCTCTGGCTAGGCAAGCATGCCAGAGTGGCCCTGTCGACGCTCCAGAGGCATCAGTACAGTGGGGGGATCTCACTTCCCAATCTGGAGGCGTACTATTGGGCTGAACATCTTACACCAATAAATGATTGGCTCCATGCACCGGCCGACCACCCAACATACGCTCTGGAAAGAGCGAAAATGGCATCCAAACACTTACTATTGTATCTATATGGACCCTCTCGTAGTACTTCACTCCTCCCGGCGACAGCCTTAACGATAGCTGCCTGGACGAAGGCCAACCGACGTATAGGATGGGATAAAAGGCCTACACGACAGACTCCACTGTGGCACTGCCAGTGGCTAGTGGAACTCCACAAATTACGGGGCTTTCAGAGGTGGGACGACATAGGCATCTCCACTATAGGGAACGTAATTGCTAAGGGAGAGCTCAAATCGTTCCAGGTACTTAAATCTGACTTTGGGCTCCACAACACGCAACACTTTAAATATCTACAACTACGCCACGCATGGAATGCCCAACACATTACACTCACAGACATTCCCGAGTATGCCCCTCTGGAAGGGCGGCTCCTTCAGGAACAGATTACAGAAAAGGCGGTCTCCCTGACATATAAAACACTAACTAACCATATGTTGGGTGATTTAGTAAAGTTGAGGGCTACTTGGGAGGCAGATGTGGGAACGATGGAGGATCTGGATTGGGACACGGTTCTGATGCATCCGCGGGAGGTTGCGGTCAAATCCTGGTTACGTTTGATTCAGTTCAATGTACTCCATAGAACTTACTATGACAGACAACGGCTGTGTAGAATGGGGAAAATAGAGGACCCAGGGTGTCTCAGGTGTCGTAGCGAGGTGGGAGACTTCTTTCACATGGTATGGTCCTGTAGTGTCATACAAACATATTGGACCCAGATATTCAAAGAACTGGAGGAGGTCCTGGAGGTCCCTATCCTACAAGACCCTAAGATAGCGTTATTGGGCATGACTAATGAAGTAGATTTGACGCGCCCCCTCCTTATTTTCCTGGTCCTAGCATTGATGGTGGCGAAAAGGGACATCGCAAAACACTGGGGGGTGCCGGACTCACCGTCCCTTGAGGAATGGAGGAGAGGACTCGATCTCTACATGGCAGCGGAAAGGGTGACCTATAAGGCAAGGGGCTGTCCCAAAAAATTGCGCAGAGTGTGGTCCAAATGGAGACAATACCACGGGCTGGATGGGGGGTTGTGAGGGTGGGCTTCTTTGTCGGGGGCGGGACGGGCCAGCGGGGCACACAGGACGTCGACATTGACAAGCTGTAAATCATTGTTGTGTTGATGGGCCGACATGGGGCAAGGGAGACATGTCACGTAGACAATGTAGTGTGCTAGTGGCGTGGGCGAGAGGGGGAGCGGGAGGGAAGGGGCAGCTGCTACAAGGTACTAGGTTCACGATTGGACAGAAAGGTTGAAACGTGTTTCTTGCTGTTTAAGGAGGGTGGGGGGAGTTTAGTTTACGGAAAAGCAGGGGCATGGATTGCTCTCTGATTGCTCAGAAATGTATGTGGGACGAGTCAGAGACACCCTATCAAATTCGCCGCCCGACCTCCGGGATGTGGGCTGAATGGCCATGTGTCCACATGATAATGGGGTGAGGTACTATTAGTGTCTTATGTCAGAAATATCTGAGTGTTAGTCACCGTTTCACAGAGATTCTGCAATAAAAAAAAATAAAAAAAATAAAAAATTTGATCCCCAGTTATATAGTAAAATATCCATTTCCTCACTATCTCATCTGTTGAAAATAAGTAAAACGCACATGGCGAATCTACCAATAGTGCCAATTATAGCTAATAGAAGCTACAAGTAGCCACATCGAGTCTCAAAAAACATTCAAATCCTTATAAACTTGCGCAATGGGAGATGGAACTCGATGATTTATTTAAATTTAAAGAATATCTGTATTCCTTTCCCATATTGACACGATAACCTAATGGAATTATTATGATAGTGGTAACTCACTTATCAAGGTAGCTAACTAGGTATTCATTAAAGATATTTAATAAGAGTATCCATACAGTGGTCTAACAATAACTTACTAAAAATTATTATTTAATTAATTTCATAAATTTTTTCTTCGGATTTAATCCTTTTCTTCCAGTGTCCAGAATGGATATATACCACTGTTCTCTATTTTTCAATTTTAACTCAAGGTTCCCGCCTCTCTTGTTACCGGTTACCTTCTCCAAGATGAACCACCGGATTTCTGGGTATGTCCTGATTTCACAAAATGTTGTTTAAGTGGGGCATTCATCTTATTGGTTTTAAGTGCTGACTTGTGTTCAGATAGTCTCCCCCTCAGTTCTCTACCTGTTTCTCCTACGTAAGTCACAGCGCCACAACATTAGGTAAAGGACATTGCTACTTCTACAATTGTTTAAACTTTTTGCTGTTAGCCTATGGCCATTATATTCAATACTTTTTT
Organism: Lissotriton helveticus; assembly: GCF_964261635.1. Lineage (NCBI taxonomy): Eukaryota > Metazoa > Chordata > Amphibia > Caudata > Salamandridae > Lissotriton > Lissotriton helveticus. The sequence continues at coordinate 278,837,164 of NC_136062.1, forward strand.
TCCAATCTGCAGTGCTCACACTTCGTTCAGCTGCCACACTTTTTATTTCCAAATGCTCTAGTTCCCTGGATAGTGCTTTGATGTAATGTTTTTTTTCTCTCTGTACGTATGGACCAATGTGTTGTGTAAGTTGTTATTCCATTTAAAGGCAAACAGAGGTTTCTCTAATTTGGTGACTTAATTGTCATTTAAAATGTTCCAATTTAAATTAACAATATTTTTGATCAGATTGCTAAACCCTGAGAATTGACTAACAAACATGATTCTCTCATTATTAATTCTGTTATCTTTTTTATGAGTAGTACCTACCAACATATTTCCTCAATTGTAGAACTTTACTTTTTTAACTCTTTTGCTGCTAGGCCTTTCCACCACCTCCCTGTGCTAAGCCTTTTTTTTGGCTATTTGGGGTAGTTCACCTGAGGCCCCTGTAACTTGTTGTCCACATAGAGTATCCACGTCAAATTTGCATCCTTTTTCTCCAACACTCTGAGGATTCTAAAGTTACCCTAGGTTTGATGATACCTCCGAAGGGGACCCAGAAATTAGCCAAAATCCAGCAACATTTTGTTGTGGGGGGGGGTGGGGTGCTGAAGAAGAAAACATCTGATTTTTTCCCTGCACATGGAATCAACAAAGGGGTTTGTGGTGCTGAAATCACCATCTTCCCAGCTTTCAGGGACAGGCTGACTTTTGTGAGAAAACCAAAATTTTCTACAAAGTTTTGCCATTTTACTGGGACATAGCCTATTTGTCCTATTTTTGTGCTTTCAACCTCCTTCCATTTAGTGTTAGAAATGGGTGTGAAACCAATAATGGATCCCATAAAGCTATAGATTTCTGAAAAGAGGACAACATTCTGAACTCAGCAAAGGGTTATTTGTGTAGGCCCTTCAACAGTTTCCCTTAAAAACTAACAGTTGAAATAAAGAAATATTGAAATTATGTTGAACAAAAACAGTCATTTGTGCCAACGTTTTCTCCTGTAACTGCTTCTAAGTATGGCAGATTTTTTAAAGTATTATACTGTTACGAGTGCTGTACCCTTCTGGTTGTGGGGATACATAGAACTTGTAGGTACCGAGAGCCAAATACTGAGCTGCGCCTTGCAATGCTTTTTCATTGTGTATTTATTCTTTTAGTAAAATATAAGGAGTGAAAAATAGGTATCAAGGTCACATGTATTTCTGAAATGGGAACAAAATATAGAGTTTAGAAGCATAAGTTATTTGCACATCTCCCAAATTATGGGTACCCACACTAGCAATTACAGGGCAGTTTTCAAAATGACTTCATTTTTACACATTGTCTAATATTTGGAAGGCAGAAATGCATAAAATGTCAATTGGTAATAACACTTGTTCCACTTTTATGTGTTCACTCAAGTCTCCTGATAAAAATGGTACCTCACTTGTGTGGGTTGGCCTAGCACCCGAGACAGGAAGGTCCCAAAACGCAACTTGGGCACATCACATTTTTGCACCCTTGTTTCGCAATGTGCCTAGCTATGGATTTTGGAACCCCCTCGCTCTGTCGGTTCCTAGGAAAACCTAGCAAACCTGTAAATTTTTTTGACCTAGACACGCAGGGGAATCCAGGATGGGGTGACTTTTGTGGCTCTCACCAGGTTATGTTACCCCGAATCCCTTGCAAACCTCTAACTTTGTACAAAAAAAACACATTTTCCCCACTTTTCTGTGATGGAAAGTTCTGGAATCTGAAGGAAGGCACAAACTTCCACCTACCCAGCCTTTCCACAAGTCTCCCAATATAAATGGTACCTCACTTATCTGGGTAGGCCTAGTGACCACGACACGAAATGGCCCAAAACACAACTTGGGCACATCCCATTTTCCAGTGAAAACTGACCCTTTTTTTGCAATGTGGCTAGCTGAGGATTTTGGATCCTCGCTCTGCCGGCACATAGGGAAAACTAGCAAACCTGTACATTTTTTGAAACTAGATTCCCAGGGGAATCCAGGTTCCCTCACTCAGAATCCTTTGCAAACCTCAAACTCTGGTTAAAAAAAACATTTTCATCATTTTTCTTTGTTGGGAAGTTCTAGAATCTGTGGGGAGCCACAAACTTCCAGCCACCCAGCATTTCCCCAAGTCTATCAATAACAAGCATTGGCATAGCCAATAGGTCTCGCCTTTGGGACCTTATAAGTATTTAGTTATGCAGCACAATATCCTTGGTGCAACAACAACAACTGTTTCATGGCTTAACACTTGTAAGGTCCCTAAGGCAAGACCTTTTCGCTACACCAATGCTTGTTTTTTTATACCACCCCTGAACTACCAGGCCAGGATAGCTGGAGACCCCGGTTCACAAATAAAATTGTAAATCTGCCCCTGTACATCGAGGATTCAGTATGGCTGTATATTTATGAGATCCTGAAACACAGACGTTTTGCACCTGCAACAGCTGCGGTTTTTGTATGCCACAGCATAGAGGTAGTTCTGCGTGCATACCTGATGCACTGTTATACCTGGCAAAACATAAATCAATTAGAGCTATGGAATATGTTTTTTTCTCCGTGCCAATAATATTTTTCTCTGTGTACAAATCTCTTCCTCTTGATTCCCACCAGTTTTGGTTTGCTCCTTACCGAATCCCATCCTACAAAGGAATTTACTCATGCCCTTGAAAGTAGTACATCTCTGGCCATGTGTGATGAAGAATTTGAGAGCGCACCCAAACTCTTGTGGGTGTGTCTAAAACTTGTGAGGAAACCCCCTCCCTGGAATGACCACTCCCTACCCCTTGAGTGGGATTTACTTGTGCGCAATATTGTTCAAGGTGGAGTGTTATCGTGTATCACATATGAATAAAAGGATTTTAATATGCAAGTAACTCTGACAAAAATTATTCAGGCTCAGAGACTTTAGCTCTTTCATCAAAAAGACTGGGTAATTTAGTTTCATGAAACTCATATTATGTGAGTGATGGAAATATCTTTATAATTGTGTGCTGTGTGACTTACAGCAACACCTCCTGCCCCATTGTTCCTAGCAATGCAGAAAGCTAATTTCAGTAATGTACAGTTTTTGTACAACATTGCTTAATTCTTTTTTTTTAACCGCTATGATGCAACCAGTGATGGCCACGTCATAGCGTGTTTTTGTTTTCTGTTTCTGTTTTTAGTTTCAGCTATGTTGCTGTACAACATCGACAAAGCCAATAGCTCTAGCTAATGAGATCTATTGCCTTTGCCAAAGCTTATTTTTAAACCATGCTGCAAGGTATTGATGGCATTAACACAATAATGCATTTCCTTTCACTGGCTGTTTATTTTTTGTACAACTGAAAGCTAATCAACAATACTAAAATTCTCCAGAAAGGGGTCCTTCCTCATCAGATCAGATAGTAAGCCCAGGAACGGCATGATATTTTGGTTCTACGTCAAACATAATTTTGTCTTTGCAGCGCCCACCATCACCTCGGAAGAAGGCACTCCTGATTTGGCATCACTGAACCTTACATTGCCTTCAAGAAGCCCCAGCTCTGAGTGATCATGAAATGCTCTGGCACCAGGTCCCATCTTAGCCACTACAGATGTAGGAACAGTAGTACCACTGCAAGCTACTAGCCGGGTCAGGAATCAAAGTTGAGTTGTGGGCTACTTGATACAGCGATGCTCACAATGAAGTAGGGAAGTGTGTAATGATGCTGGGGTATGCAGTAGGATGAGTGGACCATCTGTGGACTTGCTTCAGCATTAAAGAAAGACAAAGACCATCAGCTGCAACTGAGTGTCAGTAAGGAACCTTCTCAACAGGACACTCCCCTCACTGGGTGCTTATGTTTTTATACCACCCCAGAACTACTAGGCCACGATACCTGGAGACCCCGATTCACAGATACAATTGCGATCAGTACCCAACAGACAGAGCAGTGGGACAACCAGTGTTGTGCTAACGTGACGGGAGGCACCCGCAGCCAGGATCACACTGAGACAGCCAAGATCACACCGAAACAAGGAGATCACACCAAGACAGAGCCAGGGTCACACCATTATAGCCGGGATAACAGGTAACAAGAATTTTAATACAAAGTAAATATAAGGGAAATGCAGAAAAAAATGATTAATTGATGCATCCTTACTTTAAAGGGGTATGCTGGAATAAGTTTTTGTTAAACAATTCCTCATGGCAAAGTATAATCAAACGTTGGCGTTTCAAAGTGAGGGCTCAGTTCAGACCCTCCCGCATAAAACAAACACGAGGGTTCTTTATGCATAGAGCGATGCACTGATCTGCAATGTCTCTGCTGTGTGGTCATTTCCCTGCGAACCTCACTTCTATGTAAGTTGCTTGAGGTCAATGCAATAAGGTTAACTCTCAGACCACAATATCTGCTAAATGCACTGCCTATGCAGCCCTTCACATCACTCAAGGTTTGAGGGCCATGCAGTATTCCAAAGCCATGATTGGCCAACATGCACATATTCATATGGCAACAGGGCTAAGCAACGCTTCCTACAAAAGAGGCTGCCTCTGGTCCACAGTGCCAGCATTACATCTGGCTTACGCACACACGCAAACATGGTGCACACACACAGCTTCTGCTCCACTGGCACTGGGTCTAGTTTATTCCCTCACAATGTATTTCATTTCTCTTCCAATTCCCATTTTATTGTGTGCCACTTGCAGCCAATGAAACGATTGCTAATACTTTGCCACTTTCTTATGCTTACACAGCTGCCGCTCTCTCCAGCTACGCATGATGCCACTTTGAAACTTTTGCAGCCCTGTTTTCACACGTTCTAAGCAGTGGTGCAGTAACCAGGGGCGCAAGAGGTGCTGCAGCACCCCCATAATACTTGAAAACGTTTATATGAAGAAAGAAATAAAGGAGCCCTTCAAATGTTTTCCTTCTAGACCATCCGCTGTGTTTTCAAAGACGTTCATATATAGGCCCCACGACTGTAACGAGGGGACGTTATTAGCCAGCACCCTCACTGGTTCTAAGCTGCCCTGTGTATAGCTGCACTCTTTGCCACTCGTCGTTATTCCACTCATTTGGAAGAAGGGCTTATACTCGACCACATGCACTGCTGCTCAGGGGGACCTCTCACTTCCAAACGTGGCGGTCCTGACCCACGGAATGTTATCACCGACCCACATTAGAATGAAGGTAATGCTGCACTGCAACCAACATGCACATATATCTCAACCCTATATCCTACTACAGTCAGTGACCCTTCCTTCCGCAAACAAAATACTCGTAATTTCACGTCAGTGGTAGGGTCACTCTCAGACAGCGCGCGCTGCCATAGCCATACCTAACTGCTCTGCTTATCCTGCACCAGTAATTTATTTATTTATTTGCATGTTTATACCGCGCTAGGAATCGACTCCCGTAGGAGTATCTCCGCGCCTCTGGCAACATCTGAGAGCAAAGAGGACCCAGTCATATATCCTTCCTTCCTAGATAGATAGACTAGTAGTGAAGAGAAAAGTTTTAAATTTTTTCCTAAAGGGAAGATGTTCACTGCATAGTCTGATTTCCATAGGGAGACCATTCCACAACTGCGGGCCGGCTACTGACAAGGCCCGTCCCCCTTGTCTTGTCTTGTCTTGTCTTGTAATAAAATGGCCAATGTGGCTAGCCACCAGTGGCGTAGCGGGGGACCGTCTGCCCCGGGCTGCACAAGGTTTTTGGGGCGGCCACTCCACCCCCCACAACCTTCCTTACGTGCAGCCGCAGCCGCAGCGGGGCGGCAAACGCAGGGACCGCAGAAGGTCTAGCTACACCACTGCTCGTGACAGTTCTGACTTCTTGCCACAGAATGCCTCTGTACTGCCAGCTCTACAGAGACTTACACTGGTCTTATTCCTGCTGCCCCTCTTCCCAGTCTTTTACCCAGTGCGCCATGCTCATTTCTTCATTTGGAAGTTCTTTACAGCGCTAAACGACACTAGGCCGTTTCAGAGCACTGAGGGGCATATTATGATATGATATGATATGATATGAGATGACATTTATATAGCGCGCTGTCGCTCCAAGGAGCATCCTGGCGCTTTAGCTCCATTGCTAATAAGATGGTGAGCTTTTACTGTTTATTGATGTTATATCCAACGGAGTTAAACAAGTGTTTTGCAAGCTGAGTCAGCTAGTCCGTAAATCCATGTTTTAAGGGATTTTTTAAATATCTGTTCAGAGGTAATTGTGCGAAGGTGGAAGGGCAGTTTGTTCCATGCCTTAGCACCTATAACTGCCAGGGATTTTCCTCCTTTTGTGGCTAGTCTGAATTTAGGGACATTCATCAGATTGGCGGTGGCTGACCTAAGTTCTCTTGTAGGATGGTATCTATTGAACCTCTTATACAGATATCGTGGACCACGCTTATAGAAAGCCCTAAAGGTGATCACGAGGACTTTGAACAAAATGCGTTTTTGAATGGGGAGCCAGTGCAGCATGTCCAATGCGGCCGATGCTTATGATTTTCTCGGCCATCTTAAAACCAGCCTCGCCGCCGAGTTCTGTACCATCTATAATTTATGCAGGGTAGATTTCGCCACCCCTGCATACAGACTGTTGCAGTAATCTATCCTCGATGTAATCAATGCAATTGCCACGGTACGGCGGGCTGATAGAGGCAGGAAATCAAAGAATTTCCTGAGGCCTTTTATGATATTAAAACATAGGCCAGCAACTTCTCTAGTTTGTTGTTTAAAAGAGAGCATCTCATCGAATTTTATTCCCAGATTCCGTGCTGCTATAATGGTATTTGGTGGGGCTTCCGCATCAGTTGGGCAACAGGTGTAAGGAGTGAAGAGGTTGTTTTTCCCAAATGGCAAAATCTCTGTTTTAGCAAAGTTACATTTGAGATGATTGTTCTGCATCCAATTAAAAGTCGCCGTCAGACACTCTTTCAGAACTAGTTCGGCTTTTTCTGAGTCTTCATCCAGAACGAGGACTAATTGAGTGTCGTCCGCGTAAGCTATGGTGCTGATGTTAAAGGATGCAATAAGATTGATCAGGGGAGCCATATAGAGATTAAACAAGGTAGGGCTCAAGCTTGAGCCCTGGGGCACCCCTGAATCAACCTTCTTCTCTTCCGAACAGAAATGTCCAAACATGGTTATCTGTCTTCTGTGCAACAGGAAGTTTTTAAACCATTTTAACACGGTGCCCCTTACGCCTGCCTTGTTCAGGCGGTGTAGTAGGATAGCATGGGACACCGTGTCAAACGCTGCAGATAGATCTAGGAGGATTAAAACTGCTCTCTTACCTAGATCCAGTCCAGCTCTTATGGTTTCCGTGGTTGACAGAAGTGCGGATTCTGTGGAGTGACTTGCTCTAAAACCTGCCTGATTTGGGTGAAGGATGTTGTTTTCTTCCAAAAATGCTGAAAGCTGCTTATTAACAAAGGTTTCTGCACGTTTACATATTGCAGGGAGTTGAGAGATGGGCCGTAAATTAGAAAGGACTGAGGGGTCATGCAAGGTCTTTTTTGTAGTGGTTTAACCACTGCGGTTTTCCATGAAGTTGGAATCTCTCCGGATAAAATTATCGCCGCTGTAGCGGCAGGAAGCTGCCGCTAAAACGGCGATAATGGGCTTGATAATATGTCCTTGTGAATTCCCATAGCAGCGGGACATATTATCAAGCCCATTATCGCCGCGATAATTTTATCACTGTTCTTGATAATATGCCCCAGAATGACAGATGCTCACATGCATTAAGCTTTATCTTGCACAGTAGAATAGTATCCCCGCCAAACAGTGGTAAGTGCTTGTTTGTCACCCTGTCTGGAAATCCAGCAGCACTGGGGGGCATATTAGCAACAAATAGCAATAATTATCGGTAAATGAGCTTAGCGATTATTTTCTTATCGCCGCGCATCGCCGGATTTTATCGCAGAGATAACTTGCTATTAGCAACGTTTATCTCAAATGCAATAAAATATCCGGCGAAAGCGGCTCAATGCATGAATATTGCTGGAAATTCAGCGATATTCATGCATCATCGCCAAAAGGGTCAATCAATCAATCAATCAACAGATTTATATAGCGTGCTACTCACCCGTGAGGGTCTCAAGGCACTGAGAAGGGGGGGGGGGGGGTGCTGCTACTGCTAGAAGAGCCAGGTCTTGAGGTGTTTCCTGAAGGTGAGATGGTCCTGGGTCATACGTAGGTGTGCGGGGAGGGAGTTCCATGTTTTGGCTGCCAGATAGGAGAACTATCTTCCTCCGGCGGTGGTTCTTCGAATCCTTGGGACGGTGGCGAGGTTGGTTGAGCGGAGCTGGCGGGTGGGAGTGTAGAACGAGAGGCAGTTGTTGAGGTATTCGGGGCCCGTGTCATGGAACGCTTTGTGTGCGTGGGTGAGGAGCCTAAACATGATCCTCTTGTTGATGGGGAGCCAGTGCAGGTTTTACAGGTGGACGGATATGTGGCTATGGCGAGGGATGTCGAGGATGAGTCGTGCGGAGGCGTTCTGTATGCGTTGTAGTCGTTTCTGAAGTTTGGCGGTGGTTCCTGCATATAGGGTGTTTCCGTAATCCAGGCGGCTGGTGACGAGGGCCTGGGTGACCGTCTTTCTGGTTTCAGTGGGGATCCATCGAAGATCTTGCGGAGCATAAGGAGGGTGTTGAAACATGAAGACGAGACGGCGTTGACTTGCTTGGTCATTGTGAGGGAGGAGTCCAGGATGAATCCAAGGTTGCTTGCGTGGTCCGAGGGTGTTGGCGCAGAGCCCAGAACTGAGGCCACCAAGAGTCGTACCAGGCGGATGGGGATTGTCCGAGGATGAGGACCTCCGTTTTGTCTGAGTTCAACTTCAGGCGGCTGAGCTTCATCCATTCTGCGACCTCTTTCATTCCTTCCTGTAGGTTGGTTTTGGCGGTGGCTGGGTCTTTGGTGAGAGAGAGTATCAGCTGTGTGTCGTCGGCATGATGTTGATGTTGTGTTGGAGTGCGATGGCGGCGAGGGGGCTCATGTAGATATTGAAGAGGGTTGGGCTGAGCGAGGAGCCTTGGGGTATGCCGCAGATGATCTCGGTGGCCTCCGAGCGGAAGGGAGGGAGGCGGACTCTCTTGGTTCTGTTGGAGAGAAAATAGGTGATCCAGTCCAGGGCCTTTCCTGGATCCCAGTTTCGAAGAGGGGGGTTATTAGGGTGCGATGGCATACGGTATCAAAGGCTGCCGAGAGGTCTAGGGGGATGAGGACGGTTGTTTCTCCGTTGTCCATCAGGGTCCTGATGTCGTCGGTGGCTGCGATGAGGGCAGTCTCGGTGCTGTGGTTGGCTCGGAATCCGGACTGGGGATGGGTCGAGCGAGTTGTTTGCCTCGAGGAAAGCAGTCAGCTGTTTATTGACGGTCTTCTCGATGACTTTGGCCGGGAAGGGAAGAAGTGAGATGGGGCGGAAGTTCTTGAGGTCTTTGGGGTCCGCTGTGGGTTTCTTCAGAAGGGCATTGATTTTGGCGTGCTTCCAGCTTTCGGGGAAGGATGCTGACGCGAATGAGATGTTCATGGTGTTCCGGAGATGGGATGCGATGAGGGTGTCGGTTTTGTTGAAGATATGATGGGGGCAAGAGTCCGAGGGGGAGCCGGATTGGATGGAGTTCATGACGTTGGTGGTGTCTTCAGTGCTGGTGGGGGTCCAGGCATTGAGGGTGGTGGTGGGGGTCGCTGGTTTGGTGACTGGATGCGGAGCCTGGGGTCCGAAGCCGTCATGTATATCTGCGATCTTTCGGTGGAAGAACGTGGCGAGGGAGTTGCAGAGTTCTTGTGACGGTGTGATGTCGTTGTTGCTGGGGCTGGGGTTGGAGAGCTCTTTGACGATGTTGAAGAGTTCTTTGCTGTTTTGGGTGTTGTTGTCTAGTCGCTCTTTGAATGATGTTCTTTTGGTGGTGCGTATCAGCTGGTGGTGTTTGCGGGTGGCGGTCTTGAGGGCTGCTCTGTTTTCTGTGGTTCGTTCGTGGCGCCAGGTTTTTTTGAGGGTTCTGCAGGTTTTCTTTGATTTTCTGAGGGCGTCCATGAAGTTTTCCTGTTGTCAGTCATGCCTGAGGGGTTCTTCACTGGTGCGAGGTCGTTGGCGCAGTTGGTGATCCACTGTGCGAGGTTGTAGGATGCGTCGTTGGTGTCGGCGGTGTAGGCTGGCGTGTTCTGATTCAGCGATGAGTGGAGCTGGTCTGTGGTGATTTTGCTCCAGCATCTGCAGGGGATTTGTTTTGCGCCCTGGTGGGATGTAGGCTTTTTGAAGGTGAAGTGGATGCATCTGTGGTCGGTCCAGTGTAGTCCGGAGGAGTGGCTGAAGGAGACGTGGTTGCAGGCGGAGAAGATGGGGTCGAGCGTGTGGCCCGCGATGTGGGTGGGGGTGATCACCAGTTGCTTGAGTCCGAGGTTGGCGAGGTTGTCGAGCAGGGTGGTGGTGTTGTTGCTGCTGTTTTTCTCCAGGTGGAAGTTCAGGTCCCCAAGGAGGATGTATTCTGGTGAGGCTAGGGCGTGCGGGCTGATGAAGTCGGCGATGGTTTTGCTGAATTGTGTGCGCCGGCCCAGGGGTCTGTAGGTGAAGGTTCCTCTAAGGGTGGTCTTGGGGTCGGTGTGAATCTGGAAGTGCAGGAGTTCAGCGGCGGAGAGTGTGTCTTTGGCGTTGGTCGTGATGTTGATGGTGTTCTTGTGGACGATGGCGTTTCCTCCTCCTGTTTGGTTGACGCGGTCCTTCCGGGTGATCTTGTAGCCGTCCGGGATGACTATGGCGATGTCGGGGGCTGTTGTGCCAAGGAGTTCCCATAGTTCGACGGCGTGTTTGTGGACAGAGCGTGTGTTGAGGAGGATGCACTTGAGGTGGTTGTTGTTGATGCGAGGCCCGGTGGGTGGTCTGCAGGTTCGAAGGCAGGTGTAGTTGCAGGTTTGGCAGGTGAAGGGTTCGTGGGTTCGCTTCGGGGTGGTTCGGTAGCAGGTGGGTGTTCGTCCGTTGTTGAGTGCGTTTAGGGTGGCGGAGTCGTATTTCAGTTGGGTGGCGTGGCTCTGGTGGGAGCCAGGGGTTCTGGCGCAGCGGGCGCAGAAAAGTTTGCCTTAGGCGCGCCCGCTGCGCGCGGCCTCCATATGAGGGGGAGTGGGAGGGAGGAGCAGCTGGGAGGCGGGAGCGGGGTGGCGACTGGCAAAGCGGGGGGGGCCGCAGGGACGCAGCGGCAGGAAAGAGGAAAAACCAAAGGTGGTGATGGACGGAGCGTTGACAATACAAACACTCACCCCCAGTCAACTGATCTGGGTTTAATCCATCACCGTTCTTTAGCTCACTCCGCCACCCCAGTTCAGACATGGCTATATGCAAATCAGTCTGACCCTGTGCCTCATGGGAACAGTCCAGCCCGAACTGCCAAGCCATGTCTTCCCTGGACTGGAATCAAGCTTCCCAGGACCGGTTTCTGGCTGAGCGTGTGTTGAGGAGGATGCACTTGAGGTGGCTGTTGTTGATGCGATGCCCGGTGGGTGGTCTGCAGGTTGGAAGGCAGGTGTAGTTGCAGGTTTGGCAGGTGAAGGGTCTGTGGGTTCGCTTTGGGGTGGTTCGGTAACAGGTGGGTGTTCGTCCGGTGTTGAGTGCGTTGAGGGTGGCGGAGTTGTATTTCAGTCGGGTGGCGTGGCTCTGGTGGGGGCCAAGGGTTCTGGCGCGGACGCGTGCAGCGGGCGCAGACAAGCTTGCCTTAGGCGCGCCTCTGGTGCGCCAGCGGCGGGCCCGCTGCGCGCGGCCTCCATTTGAGGGGGAGTGGGAGGGAGGAGCAGCTGGGAGGCGGGAGCGGGGCGGCGACTGGCAAAGCGGGGGGCGGGGCCGCAGGGACGCAGCGGCAGGAAAGAGTGGCACAGAAAGAAAAAAGGGGAGGAAGGACACAGTGGCAATGCGGGGGAAGGAGGCACAGAAGTCAAAGGGGCACAAAGGGCACAACGGTCTAAAAAATACAATACAATACAAATACAAACAATACAGAGTCAAGGGCAGCAGGAGAACGAGGGATAGAGGTCAGAGGGGGCAGATGGCACTCACGAGACCGCAGGCAGCGGCAGGAGCAAAACGGCGGCAAACAGCAACAGCGGGGGTAGCCTCACGGGAGGACCACGTGGTGGCTGGGGCGCGACCTGCCTGAGGATAGGGTCAAAGGTCGCTCCCTTCACCGCTGCACGGCCTCCTTATGAGGGGGAGTGGGAGGGAGGAGCAGCTGGGAGGCAGGAGCGGGACGGCGACTTGCAAAGCGGGGGCTGGGGCGGCAGGGACGCAGCGGCAAAAAAAAGAGTGGCACAGAAAAAAAGGGGGGAAAGGACATAGTGGCAATGCGGGGAAAGGGGGCACAGAAGGCAAAGGGGCACAAAGGGCACAACGGTCTAAAAAATACAATACAAATACAAACAATACAGAGTCAAGGGCAGCAGGAGAATGAGGGATAGAGGTCAGAGGGGGCAGAGGGCACTCACGAGACCGCAGGCAGCGGCAGGAGCAAAACGGCGGCAAACAGCAACAGCGGGGGTAGCCTCACAGGAGGACCACGTGGCGGCTGGGGGGCGACCTGCCTGAGGACAGGGTCAAAGGTGTTAACCTGAATATCCACCTCCCATTGGATATACAGGTTAAGAAGTGGTCTGAGCAGGCGTTAGATTTTGGCGATATTCGCGCTTAGCACACATTTTTTCATAGCTTCGCCTGCGTTGATAATAAGCGATAGTGATGTTAGCAACTGCTTTCAGTCACTAACAGGTTGGGTACGCCCACTTTCCATGTCATTAGCGATAAATATCGCTGACATGCAAAGCGGGCCCCAAACCGGTCGCTATCGCCTAAAAGCTGTTGCTAACTGCTGTTAGCGGCAGCTTGCTAATAGGGTGATAAAATTATCATCGCTTTAGCGGGAAAAAGTCCCGCTAAAGCGGCGATAATGCCCGTGATAATATGCCCCTTAGTTACGTCTCTAAAGCGAACAACAAACACAATAACATAACACAAACCAACTGTTGCAATTCTTCCTCCCACTTATAGTTATATTGTGTAATGTGTTATTTGTTGCTATTACCCCGCACCTGGTTCAACCCACCACCCCCGTTATCCCCAAGCACTGGTTTAGACCAATGTTCTACTCAGGGTCTGATGACCGTTGGGAACTGTGGAAGAACTGCTGTGGCAACTGGAGGCTGTTTCACCTTCTAAGTAAAAGACGTTTAATCTAACTATTGTGGCGTCTTCATTACTACACCAACCTAACACAACTGATCCATAACAGGGTACAAAAAACTGTCAGCCCAAAATGCAACACAACAACCACAACGTAATACAATGATGGAGGGAAAAAAGCATAACAGTACACAAAAACAACACAATGCATCACCACCACCACAACAAAAAGCAACACAACAAATATGCACACATATTCTTGACACACTTTACCACTTCCGGAAATGTGCTCTGATTATACCATAGTAAAAGATACTTGTACCAAAGCGTCAGTCAAAATGTTTTGTGTCTAGTCTTGCTCTCATACTCGCATCCTCCAAGGAACAAGTGGATGGTGTATTTACTACAATTTGTACTTTTAATTTCGAATAAATGAAGAGGGGACTGAGCAACTGATTTCACCTGCTACGTCACATGGCTAATTCTAGAGGCAGGGGCCATGATATTCAGTTTCCAATACAAACCGAACAAAAGCAGTGCGCTGCACCCGTTGACATATCCCATACATTCGCTCCTAAGCACTGCATTAACTGACTGCCTACACTGAGGGACAGGGGGTGGAGGTGGGGCGGAGGGGTGACGCTGTCTCTCAGTTCAAACCAGTGCTTCCAAATAAAATGACTTTTTCAAAGACCTTCGTGGACACCATTGTACATAATGTTGGACGTATATGCAATTGATAGAGACTAGCATTAACCTTTTAAATCATTTTACATTAATGAAACAAGGGGGCGGAGCTAGCGATGAATGGCCGCCAATGGTTAATTACGGGTCGCGCATCAGAGAGCAGAGAGGTCATGAAGGCCTGATTTCTGTTATCAACCTATCTGTTTTCATTCGATGACCCCCCTGCAATTATGGATGAAAAGGTGAAATGAGACTTTTAACTTTAAAAATCGCAACTGCGTTTCAAAGAGGCCTGGACTGACAGCAGTGCTGTGACAAGGAAATTGGATTAAAGTAGAAAAAGCGCGCATGGCAGCAGGGGGAGGAGCCCGCACCTCACGGAGCAGCAGGGAGGAGGAGGAGGGCCTGTGCGATTCACTTGCGGGAACGATAATTGCTACCATATGGCGCCGCTCGCTCCCGCTAGTGTATCACCACACGTGCACGCGTTGCCATTGAAGGCAATGGAACGCGTGCACGTTTTTGGCTGGAAAGCCATTGCCAAAGGTCTTTTTGCCTCTTTAGCGCATGCGCGCTGCGTAGGCGGGACCTAAAAATAGTACCTCACTTGTGTGGGAACTGGGAAGGCCTACTACCCGTGACAGGAAACGGCCCAAATGCTACTTGGCACATCACTTATTTCCATACCATGATTGCAAAGAGCACCCAAGAGCCCTGGGCGTCAAACAAATGGAAGTCCGCTAACTAGAGCCAGCATGTTGGCCAGGATGGGAAGGGGAAAGGGAAGAGTGGGGGTGGGGAATAGGAGAGTAGGAGAGAGGGAAAGGGAAGAGTGTGGGAGGGGGTAGGGACTGAAGGAGGGCAATGGAACTGAACAAGCACTGCCAAAAGCCCAAGATGCTTTGGATGTAGGCTATCTCATCCCCAGCAGGTCCACTTTTGGCAGACACCACCCTAAAGATATAGGGGAACGGTACTTGGTAAAATGCCCTAGAAATCGATACACTCAACCTCTTCTACATTTGTGTATTCAGCTAATGTTGTACCTTTTCTTCTTATGCTGCAACATGTGGCACTAAACAAGGTCAAAACAAACATACTTTTAAAATTGCCAAAGAATTCTATATGTCCACATGTGGCCAAGCTAGCTGACAGTGCAGTGCTTGCTTTTCTGATATGTGGTTTACATTTACAAAGAATATGTCTAACAATAAATGATCTTGTGATTCTACCTACATTAGGATGCTAAGGTTAATAGGGTGAAGACTTGTCCCTTTTCTGAACCTTTGTGTAGGCCAGTTTTTTATGTCTTAAGGCACATGTGAAATGTGAAATTCCAGTATTAGTCATGTTGTTCTAGCATTTGCAGCATGTCTGTCAGATTGTGAGCAAGGACAACCTAGGAAAGGACTCTGAACAGCAGAGGAAGTAAAGTGTGGGACGAGTTGTGCAGACTCCCTCCATGTGTCTCATTCTAAGCACTAGGTTTAAATCTTTACATTGATTTTACAGCATATAAATAGTACACCAGTTAACATTATAGCAGAAGGAAAAAGCCCAAAACGTGTCAAATGGAATAGTAATTTTTATCAAGAATGTATCTAACTGTGTTGAACAACCACTCAGCCTCTCTCCTCAGATCTCTTCAAATATTTGCAGATGATCATTCAGTTTACAAGTCACTCCTTTGTGTGATGCCACTGTCATCCTAGTCTCAGAACATTCACTAAGAGTCAGACGTACTTTAGATTTCTAGTGTCTCAGAGTAAAGATAGTTGCCATTACAAGGGGCAGTCCAACCATTGCTTCTTGTGGTTTTTAGGCCAGCAATATATTATGCATCATGAAGCAGTACTAGCTCCAGCAACAGAGTTACAACCAGGTCAATAGATTCTTTCAGTTGGTTCCCAAAGACCTCTATAACTGGGGGTGGGGGGCTCAAGAAATATGCACCATGCCAAGGCCTTCATGGCTACATCGCCCTCAATTTGGATTAGCTAGCAGTTTTGAATTGTGTAGTTTTTATGGTGACCAATGCCAGACATGGATTATAAGGAAGTAGCTATATTTCAGCCGGGCATCAAGAAGGCTTCTATTATGAGTCCCTAGGAGGTCTGACTATTCAGATTCTGTGTATGTCTTCTGAATATACAGCTGCTATTTGTTTCTAAGGTATGTGGCTGAAGGTTTTGGAATACATTTTGTTTATTACATTTCATGGAGACCCGAAACCAGTTTTTTGTTAGCACCCCAACGTTCTAAATAAGTTGCTGAGAGACATTTGTCGAGGTAGAGAGATTACTACCCAATACACTGTTCAATTATTGCTAAGCACTAGGAATGTGGAATGTACCTATGATAGCACAGAAGGGGCTGTAATCACAAAGATATTTAAGTGTTAGTTGAGGGAGTGACAACTCACCCCAAATAATAATCACATTCCAGTGTCAGGGTGTCCAAAGTCACTGAATAAACCTGTGCTTAGCCCTCTGGTAGCTTGGCAGAAGGAAGTCAGGCATAAGTTAGAGGCAATATGTAAAGTATTTAAGAAATGAAATGAAAATTAAATGTGTAAAACACTGTGATGCGTGGAGGCGTCGAGGCGCTAGCCTACTAAAGAAAGTAACCAGAAGATCCTGGGTTAGTAAGCGGAGTGAATGAGGTCTATTGATTGAAAAGCCTGGTTTCCAAAGCTTTAATGAGGTCAGAAGGAAGAATGTTCCAAAGTTGGAGGTGCAGGTCACAAAGCTCCTACCACCCCAGTTTGATCTTACAGATTTAGGTACCACTACTTTATGAGCTGAGGAAAAGCATAGAGGCCTAGAAGGGATATACCATTGAAAGTATAGTGTGAGGTAATCGGGCCCAGATTTAAGTAGAGCCTTAAATGCAACGGAGAGTGCCTTAAGGTCAATACAATCCTTCATGTGTAGCCTACAAAGTTGGATCAGGGTATGTGAGGGAGACTGATGCTTGGCGATACCTAAAAGCAGACGTACTGCCGTGTTCTGTAAGATCTGAGGCTTCTGTTGGAATGTTTCTCCAGATTGATAAATAGTGCATTGCTATAGTCCAATTTGGACAGTATAAGCATGGTTTCTGCAGCTCTTGTGAGATTAAAGGGAAAACTTTCCAAAGTAGCTTCAAGCTGTAAAAGGAGGAAGAGGGGGTTAAGGCATTAATCTGACTTTCAAATGATAGTTTATTATCAAATAGAATCCCTATGTGTTTGACTTTTGTGACAGGAGTAGGTAAGTGACGAAGTTCCTGTGGCCACCAGCTAGTGGACCAGTACTAGGTGTTCTTTCCAAACAACAAAACCTCAGTTTTACCAAAGTTCACTTTCAGACAATTTTCGTTCATCCGTGTGCCAATCTGAGGCATACAGTTGTGAAAACTATTGGCAGTGTCCTCCAGATTACTAGCCACTAACAACACCATCTGAGTAGATCAAACAAAGGAGGGACAGAGGGGCAAGTTAACCGAGATCCAGCATACATGCCCTGGAAGGCTGTGTACAACAAGAGTACGAAGTTCCTCTGTGATTGGGTTAAGGAAGATGTAGAGATGAGTGAGTCACTGAAGATCACTTGTGTGTACGCAAGGAAGGGGGAATTCCCCTTGTCAGAACTAGGGCTCTCGCATACCCAGCAAGCTAGGTGTCATGCTTCATCATATGAGCCTGCCCCTCATCAGGTCGGCGCTGCAATACCTGACGGGCACCCAGACTGGGGCTATTTATCGGGGATCTTTTGTTCCTGCCGGTGGGTGCAGTGGGGGTAAGGGGCCTAGAGTGTGTAGATGTGAGGGGATGTGAGTCTAAAATAGGTCAGTTAATCCTAGCCAACATTGTATTCAGAAGGTAAACTGCCTAATATAAAAAGAGCGCAAGGGGCAAAGGACTAGTGGCAATGATTTTAGTGGTGTATGCCCTGCTCTCGTGTGATCGACATGTTTCGTGCCTTAAGTGTCAGTTAGATCAGGACACTTCCTCAGGATCAAAGGGACGCTATCTACACTAAAAGGTAAGTAGATTCTACATACCAATTTCTCTGGTCGTAGACCTATAAAGTAGAAAAACGGGGGTGAGGGTAACATGTTAAAAAACATTGTTCGGGCAAGCATACAGTATCCCAACAATCCATAGCCCATTGTCTGTCAGGACGAACGTGTTGTTGAACCAGAAACATGCATAAATTATGTCATCACTGTATCACGTTGTGCAGGATAGTGACCTAGGTAACAGTTACCAATCTCATGTGCTCAGAAAATGAAAAACCTTAATAATTAAGTCATTGGCAAGCACAATAGCTGATGGAGACAACAGCAGTCAGGACAATAATGGAACTCACCTATACTGTTAACAAGTAATTGCTTGCAACAGTTGCCGGTGGTTACCAAGGACACCAATTGAGTCCTGTCAGAAAAAAGTGGAAGTTTAAAACAGGGAATACAAGATGCTCAGTGGGCAATGCTCAGTCAGTGCCCTAGCAGGTCGCAAGAACACTGAAGGGGTGGTCGGTCAGGAGTTACGTTCAAACGCTAGTGACCCAACCCCGGTAGAGGAACCCACAAAGTGTGCAACGTGGAGCAAAGGACCGCCCCCCACGCCACATGAGCCTTAAAGGGACATCAGTAAAACCAATGCGCCCCTGAGAGTAACACGCAAAACGGGTAAGCGATTGCGGTGCCCAAAGCAACCCACAAATGTAAGGCGAGCCTGGGGATAGATCTGCGTTAAAGATCCTATCCAAGTCGAGTGCACTCCCCTCCTGAAAGCGATGAAGTCAACCAGCAAGTAAGGACTAAGCGGACACTTACCGGCATGTGAACGCTCCTTTCGTCTGACCTACCCTGCCGCCGGCACCGGGATGGTAGCTGGTTGCCGGCGGCCATTGCAGATATAGTGCAAATCCCAGTGACGTCGGGGGAGTCACGTGAGTAGTGCATGACTACCTGCGCTAGTGAGGCCTTCTTAGAGTGTAACCAAATACCGACAACCACAGGAGAATGCTGCTTATCGGCCGATATATCTATAGAGCGGTGCAGAGAAGCTTTATATCCAAACGGTCCAGTATTACCTCTGGAAACACTTGGCAAGGGTCGTAGGTAAATGTAGTCTCATAGAGTGCAACACTCGGTAACTTAAGGGCAGTTACATGGGTGATTAGTGGTACTCCAGTACCGGCACTGTTAGTGTCGCGCTGGCAGATAAGTGAGGAGCCCAGTGGCCAGCTAAAAGTGTGGTAGTATACCGGTAAGTAGGTGGGATTGCCTCTTGTCAGTACATATGTGTAGAGAGGGTTGAAGGGTGTCATTTAATATACGATCTCGTGTGTGATCACGAAGCGATGGCCAGTGTCACAGGAGATTGTGCTTGACAATCTTGGGGCACCTGTCTCTAATTCAGTTGAGTGGTGTGAAGCGGTCAAGGTGTTCATAAGCCCATTCACTCAAAGAAGTGGTCTAGTAATGGCCGAAGGGGTTCACTGAGGACTACTCTGCCTGGCTGAGTGAACACAACCCATGAGTGTGAACTAGTTGTTAATCACACCACCAGTCATCTACCTAATAGCCACTAGAGTTACTGATGTGTGCATGGAATGCGCATAGTGGGGTGGATCCCAAGTAATCATGTTCTAGGTCAGTAAGCCCCATGGTATGTCATCATTCAGTCCAGCAATATGTGTGAAGAGTCTATGAACCCATCTTTGCTCGGCTTTGAACAATGCCGTCCTAGTGATCTGTGGGTAGGCTTCTAGCACTATCCAACGAAGGGCTTCAGGTGAGTGTTGTGCTTCCCTAAAGTGTGTATATAGTTTTGTGGTGACTAACTAGAAGTCTACCCACAAATCACTAGAACTGCATTGTTCAAAGCCGAGCAAAGATGGGTACATAGACTCTCCACACATATTGCTGGACTGGATGACGACATACCATGGGGCTTACTGACCTATATATGAAAGTTTACTGTTTGATTAATTAAAACCTTACAATATATGTGCAATAATTTTAGATTATAAAATCAGTTATAAAATCAGTTCTTAAAAACTTTTAAGCTTCAAGTTTGTTACACTATTAACATGTTATGTACATCCTACATTCTTTTTCTTTTTTTTTTCTCTTTTTTGTCCTCATTTCTCTATTGGCTAGTGCAAATAAATACTTACAACCCCATTCCATCCTGGGCGCCCAGGGTTGATGGTCTTACTTTCGCCTGGAGCCGACCCGGTCCGCCCCTTTATTCCGAGGCGTGGTGTAATCATAGGACCTTTTTAGGGCTTTAGACCAGTCTCATTTCTCTTCCCCATTCTATCAAAGGTTCCCAAAAGGTGCTATTTACATTATGAGTCATATCAGATTCTAAACGTGCAATTCTCAGTGCTGCACGACGCCAGTTTTCATATAAGGGAGGACTAGCATCCTTCCATAGCTTGCAGATCTCTATAAGGGCAATGAGAATAAGACTAAAAAATAAAGCCACTTGTGTCCCCCTTAACCCACCAATAAGATCAGTGTCCAAACCAAACAAAACAAAACTCTAACTATGTTCAAACTCAGTTTAACCTTAAAAATACTCTCCAAGGCCTTCTCCACAGTAGCCCAAAAAGGACAATCATAGAAGACATGGATATCATCTGCCTCGACTAGTGCACATCTATGGCACAGAGGGGACGGGCTAACAAACTTTGCAATTTATTTCGGCATATAGTGTAGCCTATTGATAGTAAAAAAATGATTTTTCTTAAGAGAGGCAGGCCTAACATACTTATACAAAATTTGGAGAGATGTATCGTAAAGGGTAGCTGAGGCATCCTCCAACCTAGAAGAGCTCCAGATTTGATATAATGGGGGGGCTGTGTTTCCTTCGCCTCAAGCATTTTTCTGTACCAAAAACCCACTTCCTTCTTCCTAGAGCCAGGGGATTGGAGAGCAGACTCGATATCCCAATTACCGCCAATGTTCTCCTTCTCAGCGGAAAACCAGGAACAAAGTTGGATATATTTGAACCTGGAGAAGGAGTCCCCAATGTTTGATCTTAGAACCTCCCAAGGAAGAACCCCCTCTGATGTTACTAAGTCTGACCATATTGTTATCCCTGCTCTCCTGATGGGAAGGGACAGGCTATCCCCAAGACATAGCGGCAGGCCCGGAGATTCACAAATTGGGGCAAAGTCGGAGTAGTATTTTATGCCCCAACTTCCTTTGGCTCTATTCCATATTGAAAGGGTGAGTGTTAATACCTTAAGGCGTACATTTTTGTAGTACTTTGGTGCGCCAAATTTATACAAGAAGCCAGGCCCACCCCCCTCTTGATCAACCATTATATTCAAGATCTGCCCCCAGTTGGAATCACCGGGGCTAGTGAGGAGGCTTCTGATATTTTTTAACTGAAAGGAGAATGCGTACCAAAGGACATCCGGAAGCGCAAGTCCCCCCTTTAATAGTTAGCCTGGAATTTTTATTTGCCCAGATAAAGCTGCCTATTTCCCCCTACATTTTTCCCAGAATTTTATCAGGAAATGACAGAGGTATCATATTAAACATATATGTTAATTTAGTCAAGATTACCATTTTGACCAAGTTGACACAGCCATATATTGTAAGAGTGAGGTTTTGCCATCTCGAGAACAGATGATTGATATCCTTCACTACCTTCTTGATATTAGTCTGCGCTATAGTATTGAGATCTGATGTTATTATAATGCCCAAGTACCTAAACTGGCTACTTCGAACTCCCTCCCAGCTGTCAACCCCCCAACACATTATTTCGGTTTTTGAGTTATTGATCAAATAACCAGAATACAGGCCGAAATCGGTCATTACCTCCTCGACTCTAGGGAAGACTTCAGTCGGATTGCTGGTATAAACCAGCAAATCATCGGCGTATAAAGCCAACTTACAGCTGTAGTTCTTAACTCTAAAGGGTGTAATCAAGTCATCCATCCGCAAGGCCTGCGCCAGAGACTCGATATAGAGGTCGAACAGAAGGAGCGAAATGGGATACCCCTGCCTAGTTCCCCTCTTTATGTTAAAACGTGATGTCAAGAAACCATTTAATAATATCGCAGCCGAGGCGCCCTCATAACACCCTCTCAATGTTTGGATAAAGGTTACACCAAAACCAATGGTACTCAATACATCCCACAAGTAGCCCCAGTTGACACGGTTGACGGCCTTCACAGCGTCATATGCAGCCACTGCCAAGTGCTCCGACCGTGCCACCACTAAATCTATACTGCTCAATTGCAAGGTCAACTCGTGGATGCATCTTCCAGGTATAAAACCTTTCTGGTCAGAATTGATGAGTTGTGGGGCCAACTTAGCCAATCTCCCTGCCAAAACGCTGGTAAAGATCTTATAATCCGCGTTTAGCAGGGAGATGGGCCTAAAAGAGTCTGCCTTAAGGGGGTCCTTCCCTGGTTTTAATATAAGCACAATTGTGGACTCTTTTCACGATGGCGGGGCCCTACCCTCTGGGCTGTAAACATAGTTAAACAGTTCACATAGCCTTGGCACCAAGATGTCCTGAAACACTTTATACACTTCACCAGGAAGGGCATCTGGCTCAGCCGCTTTGTTGTTCTTTATTTTTTTGATGTAAGATCTAATTTCTTCCTCCGAAAAGGGGCTATTGAGCATATCTCGGCCCTCATCTGTTAAACTGGGTAGAGCCTTACTCTCCAACCACCATAAGGTGTTAACAGAGCCTGGAGACGGTTCCTCCTCATATAGTTTAGAGAACAGGGAAAGCAAATGTTTTTCCATATCCTCCTTGAGACAGGATATGGTTCCTTGATCGTCTATAATTAGCCTATTTATGTTTTTCCTCACCCGATCTGCTTTAATCTTACGGGCCAAAATTGCCCCAGCTTTTTCGCCCTAATCTTAGTTCTCCATAGCATGTACAGCCCATTGTGCCATGACTTTTAGATCCAACAGCCCTCGATATTCTAAACGGAGGCGTTCCAGATCAACTAATACCTGTGGCAAGTTATCTGGGTGAGTGCTCAGTCTTATGATCTCTAAAGACGAGATTTTATCTTCCAGATTTGTAAATTTCCTTGCCTCCTCTCTATTAAATGAGCTTGTCAGGCTATGGAGCGGTCCTCGAATATGGGCCTTCCACGCATCCCAAACAAACTCGGGTGGAGCTGAGCCAATGTTGTCAGAGAAATAATTTTCGGTAGATGTACTGACCACAGTGACTATATCCTGATTATTTAAAACAGTCCTTTTCAGAGTCCATCTAAATATTGAAATACCCCTAGCCCTACCAGTCAGAAGTGTAAACATTATGGGGGCATGATCAGATAGGATGCTAGGGAGTATTCTTATATCGACCAGGGCCTCTAAACATGGCCTATCCACAAGGACATAGTCCAATCTTGACGCATGCCCATGTTTTTTGCTAAAATAAGTGAAACCAGGAGCCGTCCCCCTCTTGATCTTCCAGGCATCCATTAGGCCTAACTCATGCATCATATTGACCATGGTCCAACGAGATCGCGGGCAGCAACATGCTGGCTATAATTAGATCGATCCTCTCGGGGGTCCAGAAGGACATTAAAGTCTCCTCCTATAACCACAGAAGGAGTGACCTCCACCAAATTGGACTGAACTCTGAGTAGACAGACAGGATCATCTGTGTTCGGTCCGTAGTAAGATACAATTGTCTGTTCGCTTCCACTATAGTCTGCCTGCGCCAAGACTCATCTTCCTGACTGGTCAGTTAATACTGACTTTATGGATCCTCCGATCCCAGTCTTAATCAGAATTGCAACTCCCTTATTTGCCACCATCTGCCCAGAACAGCAAAATGATCCTATCCATCTAAGTTTCCCAAAAATCTCTTTACTCTCAGTGGAACTTAGGTGGGTTTCTTGGAGAAGAATTACTTTGGCGAGAGATTGTTCCAAAAAATTCAATATTAGCCTGTGTCTCCTGGGACACCGAAGCCCGTTGACATTCCAAGATATAAATGGTATCCTATTACAAGACATTAGGTGACCTCCGTCGCCCACTCCTTAACTGTACACCCATACGCCCATCTGTTCCATTGGAAATTCTCAAAGATTGAGGTGAAATTATGACTCCATTTTTTCTTTTCTCCCCTTGCAACCCCACCCGTGCCCCCGTGCCCCCCTTTCCCCCGCCCTCTTTACCCCGTGACCCCCGAACCCCCCTTCCTCCCTGGGGAACCCTCCCTTTCTTCTTGAGCATATGCTCTTAAACGGATACCCCCTCCCCACTGTGTATGATCAAATGTAGTGTATAAATAATACGATACATAAATTGCCAATAGTGGCAGCTGTCTAACGAGTGGACAAATAATATATGCTATGAATAATGTGTGGCGAGTTACTAGCCCTGCTGTTCATTTACGCAACTGCGTCGCCCCTCCCTACCGCCCAACTACTTGCATCGGCTCTCCACTCACCCCTTGCTGCCTGCCCTGATCTTTTCAACCAAACTGTCTGCATCCTCAATCTGGCGAATGTTGTACATGTGATTATTCCACATTACGCGGAGTGAAGCAGGAAATTTCTACTGGGCACGGACCCCCAAGGAGTTAAATGTTGCCAATCTCTTGCCCATCTCCCATTGTTTTGTCGCAGTTATATGGGAGATATCTGAACGTATTGTAAAAGTAAATGGGCTGGAAAAGGAAGTTGACTTTATAGAGCCTGTTTTAAGGGCCAGGGACAAAATCCTTTCTTTGGTGGCATAGGTATGGAAGTTCACCAAAATCTTCCTGGGGCGCTCCTTTCCTGGGTTCCGCCTATATGGGTCCAGATGGACACTCTGAATGTCAGCTAGTAGATCTAAATTGACATCAGGGGAAACCTTCAGAATTGTCGTTTTAAGGAGCGCTACCACAAATGCCTTTATGTCGCTCGCTTCCAGATCTTCAGGGACATTCAAAAATGTAAGATTATTCTTACTTGAGTGGTTTTCAAGCCTCTCGATGTCATCCTTCATCTCCCGATTCTGCTGTACCAGCTTATCCATAGCACCTGCAGAGGTACTTAGGGCTTCCTTGATCTTAGGTAGCTCCACTTCTAGTGCATCCGTCCTTAGTGAAACTTCCTCAACTTTTCGGGCCAACGCCTCACAGGACGCCTGGATGGCGATCTGGTTTGTCTCAGAAATTGTGAATCGCTTCCCTATGTCCTCTTTTAACCCCAGTAGGATATCTGCCAGAGTTCCAGGAACTGACATTGTCTGTAGAGTGTTATCTGTAGGTGCGCCATTAATGGGTAGATAGAAACCTTCTCCATGGGGGCTTCTCTTTTAGGACAGGTTGCATCGTCCTTCAAATCCCCCAAAACCGCCTGCTCAGTGTCATGGATTTCCAAAGCAGAAAAACTATTTGAGAGTTCTACTGTTGGGTGCACCATATCCTGTACCGGGGATGAAAAAAGCTGAGGAAGTGAACTAAGGTTGGAAAGGTATGCAAGTACTGCTAGCTGAAGCTGAAGCCAATGCAGGAGCCATAGCTAAAGTAGTATCTTCCGCCACTATAGTGATTGTGATACTATTTGTAGCCATCCTTTTAGCTCTATCTAAAGTACCTAAGGAAAGGACTTTATAAAAAGGACTTCAGTGATGGAGTGACTCTTGGTGCAACAGATACACCGCCCTTTGTTTTTTCCTACCTCTCCCTCTCCCCGGGGGCGTATCTACACCACTATGGTTCCATTTCACTATACGGGAGGTAGCTTTAATTTGGATTACTGGTGGAGAAATAGATGGTTTCGAAGACACTGGCGCTATGCTGGCAGCCCGATTTCACAATGTATAGCGACTGACCCCAACCGCAGAAGTGGATATTGTCAAAGGACAGCCCAAATTACTTGGGTGGGCGCTAGAGTGTAGACTAGCAGCGTTGTGATCACTTTTCTCCATACAATGCTCCCACTCCTTACTGCCAACATCCTGTGTGGAATAGATTCTGCCAACTGCTGAGGTGACCCCAATGTCAAATATACCCCCACAGTTTACTCGTTCCCTGCACCCCCAGGCTAAGGTCGCCCCCTTCAAATGCGTGGGAATATCTACAGCAACAAGCAGGGACTCAAGCTGGGACTCATTGTTACATCCCCCACAACAAAAATACCTCGCAATTACAGAGGTCTTACCGGGGGCCAACCTTACCACACTGATGGCCGGGTGTATCGTCCGTCCACCTGGTCCCTGAACTAGTCTTCCGGGGTTCCGCCGCCACTCTCTGGCTGCACTGAGCTCCCCGAACCACGCCGGCTCAGTCTGCACGCCGCCCTCTCCCCTGCAAACCATCCGCGTTGCAGGTAAAAAAAAGAGCCAGACGCTGAAATGCCGAATGCCGAATGCTGAGAGGGACTTGTGGCCGGGCAGCGTGTGACAAGCTTTTTCCCCCTCGGGGACGATAGACTCTTGAGGCAATAAAAGCAAGGAGAAAGGAAAACCTAGCGAGGATCAAACGCAAGACACAGGGGGAGGAGCTCCGTCCCGGCCGTTAGCTTCCGGCTGTCATGCTCCCCCATGTACATCCTACATTACATTCTTTCACTTTTTGATGTTCTAACTTAATTCTCAGTTGCGTTAGAAACCTTACAAAAGCCGAGTTTAAAATTATATCGTCCGTATGGAGGCATCTTATCAGTGCTTGTCTGCAACTCCTTATTCCACGAACGTTAAAATGTCTCTTTAGAATAGATATTCTTTTAACTTTCAGTTCTGGACAAACACAAAGGAGGTGCATCATATTCTCTTCGCCAAGTTTGCATAAGTTACAAGTCATTGGTCCCTCTGTACTCAACCATGGCATTAGATGACATGTGCCCAGAAATGCATCAAAGCGAGCTTTTATAAAAGTTTGTTTGAATTTCACAGACCAAGGAATTTCAAGGTACGGTTGCACTTTTACCTTGGTATAGCTATTCAAGAGAGGCCACGCATGTTTTCTTTTTGAGAAGGTATCTTTATCCAGGAGTAGTAATAAATGCTTTGTTGTACTATTAATGACTTTTTTAAAAGTGTTCAAAGTAATTGATATTTCCCAGACTGAGTTTACTGAATATTCCTCTAATGATGTAAATAGGTTTTTCCACGCCTGGGCTTTCCAGTTTAAGTTTATTTCCTGTGAGAATAGTTTGGACAATTGATTTACAGTATCCGTTTTAATCGTTTTCCATACTTTAATAAATTGACCTTTTCGCGCAAGTACCTGATTAGTCATCCCAAATTCCATTCGTATCTGCGTGGGTGATGCATTAGGTAGAATTAAGAAGAGGGCTTTATAGATTTTCGTGACTGCATTGTTGATTATGAGTCTTTTCCACACAATACTTCACTTCCATATGTGAAAGTTGGTAAAAGTTTTGCTGATAGTACTTTCAACAATTGTTAATAACTCTGCCCTCCTATGGATTTCTTTATAATTCTGAATGCCACTAACAATGTTTTAGCTCTCCGTTGTATATCAATCTTAAGTGGTTGATATGATCCTCGTTCATCAAATAGTACTCCTAAATATCTATATGTATTCACTTGCTCTAGTTGCGAGTTATCCAGAAACCATTTATACTTATGTTTGGACCTTGAGAATTTGTTTATCTCCATAATTTTTGTCTTTGATTCATTTATTACCATTCTATTTCCTTTGGAGTAGGTAGATATCCTATTTAACAGGCGTTGTAGTCCAACCTTAGTTTGGCTAAGTAGGATAACATCGTCTGCATATAGCAGATTTTATATCGGAGTATTGGCATATTTAGATGGGCAAGCATTCACCTCATCCAAGGCTCCACTTAGGTCTGATAAAAAATAAATTAAAAAGCAACGGGCCAATATACATCCTTGTTTCAAACCTGATGCTGTTGTTATTTTTTCTGTTACTGTTAAGCCATCTCCCATCTGAACACTGACCCATGTGTCAGTGTAGAGAAGTTGGATTACGGACCTAGAACATGATTACTTGGGCTCCACCCCACTAAGCGCATTCCATGCACACATCAGTAACTCTAGTGGCTATTAGGTAGATGACTGGTGGTGTGATTAACAACTAGTTCACACTCATGGGTTGTGTTCACTCAGCCAGGCAGAGTAGTCCTCAGTGAACTCCTTCGGCCATTACTAGACCACTACTTTGAGTGAATGGGCTTATGAACACTGTGACCGCTTCACACCACTCAACTGAATTAAAGACAGGTGCCCCAAGATCGTCAAGCACAATCTCCTGCGACACTGGCATCGGTTCGTGATCACACACTAGATGTATATTGAATGACACCCTACACCCCTCTCTACACATATGTGCTGACAAGCGGCAATCCCACCTAGTTGCCGGTATACTACCACACTTTTAGCTGGCCACTCAGCTCACCACTTATCTGCCAGCGCGACACTAACAGTGTCGGTACTGGAGTATCACTAATTACCCATGTAACTGCCCTTAAGTTACGGAGTGTTGCACTCCATTAGACTACATTTACCTGCAACCCTTGTCAAAGTGTTTCCAGAGATATTACTGGACAGTTTGGTGATAAAGATTCCCTGTACCGCTCTATAGGTATATCGACCGATAAGCAGCATTCTCCCGTGGTTGCTGTAATTTGGCTACACTCTAAGATGGCCGTGCTACTAACCAGCCACTCACTAGCGCGTCATACACATCGCCGGTAGTCATGCACTACTCAAGTGACTCCCCCGACGTCACTGGGATTTGCACTATATCTACAATGGTCACTGGCAACTAGCTACCATCCCGGGGCCGGTGGTAGGGTAGGTCAGACGAAAGGAGCGTTCACACACCGGTGAGTGTCTGCTTACTCCTTACTTGCTGGTTGACTTCATTGCTTTCAGGAGGTGAGTGCGTTCGACTTGGATCGGATCTTTAACGCAGATCTAT
This sequence comes from Lissotriton helveticus, assembly GCF_964261635.1. NCBI lineage: Eukaryota > Metazoa > Chordata > Amphibia > Caudata > Salamandridae > Lissotriton > Lissotriton helveticus. Next base: position 278,865,855 of record NC_136062.1, read on the forward strand.
CCCCTGGGTCGCCTTACATTTGTGGGTTGCTTTGGGCAGGCACTGCGATCGCTTACACGTGTTGCGTGTTGCTCTCAGGGGCGCATTGGTTTTACTGATGTCCCTTTAAGGCTCATGTGGCGTGGGGGGCAGTCCTTTGCTCCACGTTGCACACTATGTGGGTTCCTCTACCTGGGTTGGGTCACTAGCATTTGACCTTAACTCCTGACCGACACCCTTTCAGTGTTCTTGCGACCTGCTAGGGCACTGACTGAGCATTGCCCACTGAGCATCTTGTCTTCTCTGTTTTAAACTTCCAATTTTTTCTGACAGGACCCAATCGGTGTCCTTGGTAACCGCCGGCAACTGTTGCAAGCAATTACTTGTTAACAGTATAGGTGGGTTCCATCATTGTCCTGACTGCTATTGTCTCCATCAGCTACTGTGCTTGCCTTTGACTTAATTATTAAGGTTTTTAATTGTCTGAGCACACGAGATTGGTAACTATTACCTAGGTTACTGTCCTGCACAGCGTGATACAGTGATGACATAATTTATGCATGTTTCTGGTTCAACAACACGTTCGCCCTAACGGACAATGGGTTACGGATTGTTCGGATACTGTATGCTTGCACGAACAATGTTTTTTAACATGTTAACCCCACCCCCCCTTTTTTCTACTTTATAGGTCTATGACCAAAGAACTTGGTATGTAGAATCTACTTACCTTTTAGTTAGATAGCGTCCCTTAGATCCCGAAGAAGTCCCCAGACCTAACTAACACTTAAACATGAAACATGTCGATCACACTAGAGCAGGGCATACACCACTAGAATCACTGTCACTAGTCCTTTGTCCCTCTCGCTCTTTTATATTAGGCAGTTTACCTTCTGAATAAAATGTTGGCTAGGACTAACTGACCTATATTAGACTCACATCCCCTCACATCTACACACACTTGGCCCCTTACCCCCCCTGCACCCAAAGGCAGAAACAAAAGATCCCCGATAAAGAGCCCCGGTCTGGGTGCCCGTCAGGTATTGCAGCGCCGACCTGGCGAGGGGCAGGCTCATATGATGAAACATGACACCTAGCTTGCTGGGTGTGTGAGAGCCCTAGTTCCGACGAGGGGAATTCCCCCTTTCTTGCATACACACCAGTGGTCTTCAGTGACTCACTCATCTCTACATCTTCCCTAACCCAATCACAGAGGAACTTTTTACTCTTGTTGTATACAACACCATCTGAGTGTCATCAGAATAGGATAATACCGAGTACCCAAAGGATTTAATGAGACCGACCAGGGGGTCACGTAAAGATTAAAAAGTTTTGACTTAAGGATATGCCATGTTGCACACCAAACGGTACAGAGAAAGAGTGTGATTTAAAATCATCCAGCAGTACGAATTGCTCTTGTTCAAAGAAAAAATATTTCAGACGATTGAAGGCCTCACCTGTAATTCCGATGGAATAAAGGTATTCAACAAGTAGGTCATGATTGATCGTGTCAAATGCCTCTGAGAGGATCGACAAAATAAGAGCAGCATTTGCTCTTATGTCACGTATCTATCTGATTTCTTCAGCTGCAGCAATCAGGGCCAGTTCAGTACAATGTTCCATTTTAAAGCCGAATGGGGTCTGGTCAAGAAGACATTTGATATTGATAAAAGACGCAAGTTCTTGATTAATGGCCTTCTCTACAATTTTTTGCCGGGAAAGGAAGGCACAAAATAAGACAATAGGTGTTAGAATCTGTGGCATCAAGATTTGGCTTCTTGAGGAGAGGCAAGATTGAGGCTTTTTCCAGTCCTTTGGGAAATATCCTGAAGCCAATATATTATTCGATATCAGTTAGGTGACCAATGTGATCTGGTCTAGTGAAGACCTGTCTTGCCAGTCTTGGCTGGACTGTTTCCATGCGGAACAGAATCAAGACTGATTTGCATTTAGCTGGGTCTGAACTGGAGTGGCAAAGTGAGCTAAAGAACGATGATAGATTCAACCCAGATCTGTGACTAGGGGTGAGTGTCTGAAAAGTTTGAGCGCTCTGTCTATCATCTCCTTTTGTTATCTCTGGTGCCAAAAGCATAATTTTCAAGGGGGAGGGATCCAATGGGGTGCCAGATTTTATTTTATTGAGTATGCTTTGGACTTGATCACATGTTCATAGGGAGAAGGTGGGCAATATCTTAGGGTCATCAGCCGATTTGGAATCATCAAGAGGACCTAGTGATACATCAGTTAAATCTGAGCCACTTGGAAAGGCATCCCTGCCAGGAGGGTGGGAGGTGTGCTTTTTCTCAAACCGTAATAAAGTGAAAACACACCGAAAACTTTTTAGTAAATATAGAGAAATGTCAATAAATAAAATGACACCAAAACAACCAAACTCCAATCAGTAAAGCCAGGATTATGAATTTGTAAAGTTTTAGTTGAAAATAGCACCAAAAAGTATTGAACACCAACCACGGTCATCTGATTGTACTTAAAGGGGACAAAGTCAAAAGTTAAGACCAACCACAATTGAGCACAGGCCTGATACAGGTACCAGTTTCACCCCAGTTGAGAGTTTATCCTCTGACTTAGAAATGTTTATAAAGAAACCATGGTCTTCAAAGGGCAGAGGCATGCTGCAAACTAGATCTGAAGCTGGGCTCAATGATGGCAGGTTGCTGAAGAGCGAAGTCCCAGTCGGGTCATTGATGGAGGGTGTCAGTGTTGATTGGGTGCTGAGTCACATTAAATCATTGTTTGGCGGCTGCTCTGCATCAGGTCAGACCAGGTTGTTGGTTGGGTGCTGCTCGACATTGAGTCTGGTTTACTCTTGCAGCTATGCAGGGAGGAATTCACTCTGACCACAGCCAAGGACACTGGGGACAGTTCCTGCTGGCCCAGGACTCACTCACAGCAAACATCAGAGGATCCCAAGTCAGGTGCAGTTGGGGCTGGTCAGCTGGAAGCAGAAAAGGCCACTGGAAACTTGTTGTGGCCCTGTAGCTCAAACTGGAGGTCAGCCAACTTCTGGGGTCCTAGGTTTAAGGCAAGTAGGTCCAGTCTTCTTTCAGGGATTTCAGACAGTAGGGCAGTCCTTTCTCTGATCCACAAAGGTCCCCAACTGTTCTATGAAGGGTACTAGGGAATGCCACATTTGTGCCCATTGTGCCTGTCGATGGGAAAAACTCCTGGACACTTACTACCCAATGGGGTAAAAGTTCCCAAGGGTGGCTCTACCCAATTTTTCAGCATTACCTATGCATTTTACTGTTATCTATCCCACAGTTCCCCATTTTACCTAAATGCAACTGGTAGAACACTTGTTGCCCTGATCAGAGTTCCCTGTGCCCACCCAAAGGTGTGTTTAAGATATCGGGCAAACACTCACTTGTGGTCACTCTAAATCCATTATGGGACAGCCTCCCCCTGCCCCCTACTGGGTTTGGAGGCAAGCTGACTGGGAAGACAAGAGTGGCAAGCCTAGATGTGAGTTATATCTGCCAGTGACATGGTAGGCAGTCTTTGAAGCTCAGGAAGGGTCTGGAAGGAGCCCCAAGGTCATCCTGCTCAAGCAACAGGATTATTTCGAAAAGGAGTGTGGCCCGAACGGGACAAGAGACCGGCAGGGCCTAATCAATTCTAAACAAAAAATTTGCCTAAGTCTCCAATTTATTATAAGCTTTTTTGATTTTTAGCTCATAAGCCAAACATATTGCTTTATGTTTTAAGCTTGTACTTTATTTGTACTTATTTTAGAAAACTCTTTTTATACTTTTGTAATACAATTTTTTCAATGAAAAGGAAAAAAAGTTCATACTTGACAAGTGATACAAAGCATATGACAATACACAAATATTTAAAATACACTTACTGTGCTATACATACTATATTACAATACATATACATATATCCAAATACCAATTATGACCCTAAGTATAATTTATACAATGAACCAATCAGTTTCTTAAATTCTCAAAAAAATCCATACGAGTACAGAACTCTTGAATATTCAATTAATTCAAAAAGTTAGAAAAAAATCATTTATTTTTCTGTACTACTTTGTTTTGTGGATATGCCGACGCGTTTCAGGTCATAGATACACAGTCTCTAGACTCTCATCAGTGCTCTCTGATTGTCTGCATAGAATGTACAAAGAGATTTTGAATTAGAACCATATTAAAAAAATAATAAAAAAATAATAATTAGAACTTCTTTTCATTTCGGCTCCCCTTCTATTTAATTTTTCATACCTTCAGGGATAAAAGTGTTCGTCCTCTAATATGCCACCAAAAGCTCTCTACTTATATTCTCGGTTGGTTGTTTTCATGATTCTCTGTTGAGAACACAGTAAATCAATAGCAATAATGTTGACATTGGGTACTTTTATTTATTCCAAAACAAAGAGAGGAGTATCCCCAATGAAGATATAGAACAGACTTAACTGGAGGGTGAGTTTTCTGGAAAGAAGGAGAGCATTCTTCCTTTTGTTTAAAACCCCTCACTCACCAACCTAGTGGTGACATGCTTCATCATCGGGGTCCACCCTGGCGGCCTATCGCCACCAGGATGTGCTTCGACACCTGTACTACAGTGGAGCGGGTTGTGACTGTGGGTGCAAAAAAATTAATGTTAAAAATTGTCCTGGTTGTACTCAAAAATATAATTTTTATTATGGAGCAACTGAACAATATTAAAAAGAATAATGGGCGAGATCCTGGTAGGGGAGTTACGACCAAGGGATCTCTATATGTGTTTGTGTTGGTTGGTCAACATGTTTCTACCAATTGGGCGTTCGCCCGGTATTCCTCAGGACCAAAAACAGGAGGACAGAAGGTGTGTGCCCCCTAAAAAACACACCCTTTCTTGATCCCCTGTGTACCTATTGGCAAATTGCCAGTGGTATATATGCTCGATAAAATGAAGGAGCACGTAAAAAAGTGAAAAAAGAGACCTGTGGGGAGAAGAAAGGTAAACAAAATTAAGTTACAATCATGCTTACTCTCCTGTAACGTCGTGTAGTGTCTCTGTGATGTGAAGTATCATGCCAATAGGTTTAACCCTCCTGATGATTCAATATCGTGATGATGGGGTGTCCAAGTGGGAAATTATTGAGCATCTGTACTGATCAATCAGTGCGTGCGTTTTAGCATGCAATACGATTATAGCACTTATGATTCATGGCATTCATATTATTAAGTGCATGCATTAGGGGATGCAATTCCGTCTGGTGCTATGGTAGGTAGTAAGTAACAGTGTGGTTACTCTCTGGTAGTGCTTTTATTCATAGCAAAGTGACTAAAGGTATAGCAATACAGCGGGTGCGCTACATTCATTCATAGCGTAAATTACTGTGAATTGACATACAAGACACACACACATGTAACAATAAGGAATGCACTAAAGCTGTATAGCGTGGGCTGAGGCGTACTAAATTATGGACTCTATGATGCTTCAACGGGCAGGGCGTAGGCTCTTTAACGCAAAGACAACATATTCTGTAATGGCGAAAAAGTAGAGATAGTAAAAAGCGAGCCGCTATCGGGGATGCCCGGTTCACAGAGGAAAATTCCCCCGCGATTTCCGACACTCGGTCGAGTTCCTAGGACAAAAGAAGCGTTTACTTACAGTTGCTTGGTTTAGGGAACCGAGTCAAACCTATTCCTATCGACCTCTGCTCGGCTAGTGACTGCCGTGTGGAGCGGTCCCTCTGAAAAGGCGTCGGCCGCTTCCGGGGTGGGCGTGGCCACGTCCTTGGTGGGGGCGGGGCTATCAGCGCACAATGGCGTGCTGACGTGCACATCAATGCTAAGGGAATGACACGCGCGGTGATGCGCTGCTGATAGTAGAGCAAAAAAGGGGTCCAAGAGTGATATATATGTAAGTTACATATATAACTAGGCATGCGCTATTAGATATACTGGGAAAGGTGCAATGGCAGTCGAAGTTGGATGATGTGAGGGGCAAAATGACCCCTCAAGTGTAAGTGCTGGTCTGACATGGCGCTATGTTATATTGCCTAGTCAGTTGGGGTGATGTCAGACAGTGGACGTCCCCAAGGGGGTGAAATGTCTAAAACGGAAGGTGCATCATATCTATGTACATTGAGAGTAGGAATGGTAGCAGTGTACTTGCAACCTCACGGTGTTGTAACATCACGGTGTTGCATGTCTGAGGGACAAATTACAGTGTATTAGGCGGCATGCGCCAGAGGGAGATAATTCAGGTTGTTGGCAGTTCCTTAGTAGAGGTACAGATATTATTTCAGTACTGAGTTCCATGGAATATTATCGTTAAGGCCGATCTTATGGGTGGAAAGTCTATAGATCCATCGCTGCTCCTTTTCAAAGAGGCGTGCCTGTGCATTGGGACCTGGCTGGATTTGCTCGATCACAGTCCACCTCATATCATTGGGAGTATGATGTGCTGTGAGGAAGTGGTCTGTAAGTCTAGTATTGTTTTTTTTGCATCTAATTGTGCTCCGGTGTTCTGATATCCGTTGTTTCACTTTTCGTGTGGTCATTCCTATGTAGGTCTTATCACAGCTACATTTGATCAAATATATGACAACGGCACTATTACAATTAGTGTGCGACCTCTGTTGCCAGACTTTCCCTTGTTCTAGGTTCAGAGTTTTGGTATTGTTGGTAAGGTGGCAGACACTGCAGTCACTGCACCTGGAATGTCCTGTGACTGGTGGTAGACCCCAAATGTTTGTGATTGTTGGGTTTGTTGTTGTTGTCATCGTTTTTGGTCTTGTGTTGACCAAAGTGTCTTTCAAGCTACGTGCTTTCTTGTAGGAGAAAAGCGGCTTGTCCCACTTGTAGTTTCCCGTATGCAATATGGACCAATGTTTCCTGATACTTTTTCTCACCTGGTTAGACACCGCATTGTATGTGGTAACACATGTGAGGGGGATGTCCTCCTCGTTCTTGGGTGTGTCTTCAAGGAGAGCTTGTCGAGGTTGATTCCTAGCTCGCTTTTGGCATCTCTTGGTGATTTTCTCGGGGTATCCTCGATTGGCTAGTTTCATCGTGAGGTCTTCCGCCTGGGCTTTGTAGTCAGTAAGTTTGCTACTGTTTCTCCTTAGTCGGAGATACTGACCATAGGGTAAGTTCTCCCTTAGGGGGCGGGGATGGAAGCTGTCAAACCTCAGCAGATTGTTTTTGGCTGTAGGCTTGAAGTGTGTCTTGGTTGTTAGACTGTCATTGTCTCTCTCGATTTCAATGTCAAGAAAACCATTTTTTTCTTGTCTATGCAGTGTGTAAACCGTAGGTTTGGGTCACAGTTATTAAGCCAGGTTATGAATAACATCAATATTTCTTCTGGTCCTTGCCAGATAGTGAAGACGTCGTCAATGTACCGTCGCCAAAACTTGATGTGGTTGCCATAGGGATTGTTGGCGGCCAAGATGAATCTCTGTTCAAAGTCATATACATATAGCCCCGCCACACTAGGGGCAAAAACACTGCCCATGGATGTACCCCCTGTTTGGAGGTATAGTGTGCCGTCGTATTCAAAGAAATTTCTCTTGAGAGCGAGGGTGGCACACTCTATGATAAACTCTTTTGGGGTCTTGAAGTCCCATGCCGAGTTGTCCAACGTTTTCCTCAGTACGTCGATGGTGGCATCTTGTGGTATGTTCGTTTTATTTATTGTCACTTCGTTCGACTTTCAACATACCTAATAAGTTCCCGTTCTCAACCTGCAGTGGTTTACTTCATTATATCGCCATCGCGGTGTTGTAATTTTATTTGATACTATTTCTGCAAACGCTCTCCAAATCTGCATTTGGAGAAAGCTTCATTAAACTATGACCTATTCACCTTATGTGTCTTTATTGCGATGCAATTCAAAAACAACAAATCGTACCTGTTTGTCTCTTTCGCTTGTGCAAACAGCCTGATGCCCTGCTCGTGGAGGCTTATTTCGAGCCAGCTGTCCTTCTATCAATAAACATTATAGCAGTCAGTAGCTTAGTTGCTCTGATTTTTCAGATACTTTGTTACAAGGCGGTCGCTTACGCTTCCCTCACCCATCTACCTTAGTTATTAGAATCCTGAGTTTCTGTATTCAGGGAGTTACTTAAATGGTTGGCGGTACCTGTTTTACAAAAGCCAACCATTACTATTATTGCGGAGGCTTTGCATTTCGCTTTTAATAAAGAGAGACAAACAAGGTTCGGTTTCTTACTTATCAATCGTGCATGTTGGCCATCTTGCTTCTTTCTCATCTGGCAAACCTCTAGCAATGCGATCGTTAGTCCTTCTACTTACAGACTACTTCTTCCTACACCTTGCTCCTATTGGTCAGCACAACGCACTGCATTATGGGACTCGTAGTAAGTCTTAGTCATTCGAACTTTTTCTGTTTTGAGCTAGCAGGTGAACCTCAGGCTACTGACTTCAATTCTAATTGCTATCTTTTGAGATGCACAATTTATATTCTGTTAATTTCAGACATATTATTTAAACCAGTGAGAGCACTATTGAATTTCAAAATCAAATATGCTTCTTTCTGGAGCAATGTTTTCTCAACATCCAATACTTGTTTTGCTGCATTAATGTTAACCAAGACTGCCCATTTAAAGTCAGTCTCTACATGTGATTTCTCGATAAAATGTTCAACCAGCGGCGCAGCCATCACTTTCTTTTTTATTCTTGATTTGTGCTGCGTAATTCTTGTGTTAATCTGTTGGGTAGTTTTCCCTACGTATACCTTCATACATGGGCAAAGTATGGCGTATACTACATTCCTAGTCCTACAGTTTGTAAAGCCAGGATGTTTCCACGCCACACCTTGATGTTTGAATTCAGTACCTTCCATCATATTTACACAAGCCAAGCAATTGCCACATTTGTGGTGGCCCTAAACTGGCTTTAGGTTCCATTTAGATAGCAAGCCACTTTTTGGTTTCGGCAATTAAATATCGGCTCTTACGATTTCCTGACCTATGCTCTGATTCTTTCGCATTGCAAAAGAAATGGTGGTGCTGTGTACGGCACAATATGAGGAAAAAAATATAGAAACCAATAACCCTTTCAAAGATAACATCCAGCAATGGGCTCGCTATATTGACGACATCTGGCTCCTGTGGCAGGGGAGCCAGATAGAGCTTATAGCGTTCCACGAATGGCTAAATACCAGACATCCAGATGCTAAGTTCTCCAGTCAATGGAATAAAACAAAAATGATTTTCTGGATGTAGAAATAAGTAATGTGGGAAATGTATTGAAAACATCTCTCTACGAAAAGAAAACTGATAAAAATACCATCCTACATCATAAAAGTGCTCACCCCAGGAGCTTAAAAGACAATTTGCTCTATGGGCAACTACTCCGAATAAGAAGAAATTGTTCAGAACTTAAGGACTTTGAACAACATGCCACAGAATTTTGCAATGAAATGGGTCAGAGAGGCTATCCCCGAAAGTTGTTGAAACATTCCCTAAAAAGAGCGAAATTTATACCACGAGAAACTTTGTTACAGGTCAAAGAAAGAAAAGAATTGGATAAAATGGTCTGTGTAACAACATTTGGATCAGAGACCAATAAATTTAAACAAATAATACTTAAGAATTGGCATCTCCTTGAGAATTTAGAGTGTCCTTTTCCAAAACCGATATTTGCAATGCGAAAGAATCAGAGCATAGATCAGCAAATCATAACAGCCGATATTTCATTGACGAAAACAAAAAGTGACTTGCTATCTAAATGGAACCTAAAGCCAGTTGAGTGCCACCACAAATGTGGCAATTGCGTAGCTTGTGTAAATATGATGGAAGGTACTGAATTCAAACATCAAGGTGTGGCGTGGAAAACATCCTGGCTTTACAAACTGTAGGACTAGGAATGTAGTATACGCCATACTTTGCCCATGTATGAAGGTATACATAGGGAAAACTACCCAACAGATTAACTCAAGAATTACGCAGCACATATCAAGAATAAAAAAGAAAGTAATGGTTGAACATTTTATCGAGAAATCACATGTAGAGACTGACTTGAAATGGACAGTCTTGGTTAACATTAATGCAGCAAAACGAGCATTGGATGTTGAGAAAACATTGCTCCAGAAAGAAGCATATTTAATTTTGAAATTCAATAGTGCTCTCACTGGTTTAAATAATATGTCTGAAATTACCAGAATATAAGTTGTGCATCTCAAAAGATAGCAATTAGAATTGAAGTCAGTAGCCTGAGGTTCACCTGCTAGCTCAAACGGAAAAAGTTCGAATGACTAAGACTTATTACAAGTCCCATAATGCAGTGCGTTGTGCTGACCAATAGGAGCAAGGTGTAGGAAGAAGTAGTCTGTAAGAAGAAGGACTAACGATCGCATCGCTAGAGGTTCGCCAGATGAGAAAGAAGCAAGATGTCCAACATGCATGATTGATAAGTAAGAAACCGCACCTTGTCTGTCTCTCTTTATGAAAGCGAAATGCGAAGCCTCCACAATAATAGTAACGGTTGGCTTTTGTAATACAGGTACCGCCAACCATTCAAGCAACTCCCTGAATAATGAGACTCAGGATTCTAATAACTAAGGTAGGCGGGTGAGGGAAGCCTAAGCGACCGCCTTGTAACAAAGTATCCGAAAAATCAGAGCAACTAAGTTACTGACTGCTATAATGTTTATTGATAGAACGACAGCTGGCTCGAAATAAGCCTCCACAAGCAGGGCGTCAGGCTGTTTGCACAAGCGAAAGAGACAAACATGTACGATTTGTTGATTTTGAATTAAAAATTTGCAAACATTCGTGACAAGAATTTTCAATTCTATTAAGGACACGGAGGCGAGGATTATGCTATCTCGATTTCTTTACTACAAAACAGCAGCCAATAGGAACAAGTAAAGAAAAACAGGCACTACAACTCCCATGAGCCCTTAGGCAACCATAGAGACTATAAGCTATATAAGGCACCATAGAGGACAACACTTCCTCTTTCATTGTCCAGGAAATTCAAACAGTCAAAAGTCATTGAAGGAAAATACCGCCGACCATCCGGAAGGAAAAGTCTGAAGGTAAACCGCACAAGAGGCCAACAGGAACAGGCAACCATCCACAGCGAAGAAGATGCAGCTGGAGAAATAACAAATCCAGTGTCCAAGGAACGGAAACATCGCAGAAGACCAAGACGAAGGATTACTTCTGGTCCGAACCTGAAAGAAAAACAGAGCCGTAACACATATCCCCAAACCTGAAAAGGTAACAGCACATAGGGAGGGGAAGAAAGCAATGCAATAAACAATGCAGATCATATGAGAGCAGAGAAGCAATATAACAATGCAGTAAAAGACAAATGGGTGGGATAATCCTCGCCTCCGTGTCCTTAATAGAATTGAAAATTCTTGTCACGAATGTTTGCAAATTTTTAATTCTATGGCAGGACAGGAGGCTCAGATTATGCTTGTTCAAAGCTGGTCCACCACAACAGAGGCAAGAGTCATTACAGGTTTGAAATAAAATGTTTTAAACACAGTGTCAGAAGACCAATCAGCCGTCTTCACAATGTCCTGCAAACTCACACCAACATGAAAAGCCTTAGAGGCCATGGCACCTCTCGCGGAATGAGCTCCAAAAATGGAGACATCAATGCCAGCCTCAGACATAAGCCAGCGCACCCAACGAGCCAAAGTAGCTGGCGCAACAGGCTTGAAAGGCTTTTGCAAAGCAATTAATAACTGTCCAGATAAATCCTGACGAAAAGGAGCAGTACTCACCTCATAAGCCTTTATGCAGCGGACCACACACAATTGCGGATTGTGAGGAAACGCCGGGTAAGTGACAGTGGACAGATTAGTCTTGGTACGTCTGGAAACCGTAAAGGTAACTCCTTCGGGGGAAAAAGAACGACCCGCGAGATCCAAAGCGCGGACATCCGAAACACGCTTACAAGAGACTAAGCATAACAGCATGGTCAATTTCGCAGACAATTGCTTACGAGACAGAGAAGCGTTGGGAGGCCAAGCTTCTAGAAAACGTAACACTACTGAGACGTCCCATAAAGCGACATATTTCGGACATGGCGGTTTAGCCAACCGAACCCCACGCAGTAATGTAGAGATGAGAGGATGTTCTCCAATAGGCTTACCATCGACTAAAGCATGGCCCGCAGAGAGAGCGGAGCGAAAAGAATTAACGGTCCTGTAAGCAGAACCAGAAGAAGCGATGGAAGCAAGAAAATTAACAACTAGAGAGACATCTGCTGAAGCGGGATCCAGATGTCGTTCAGAACACCAATCACACCACCGACGCCAAGCTGACGCATAACGCTTGCGCGTGTTGGGGGCCCAAGCTTCACTGAGAAACTTCTCAGCGTCTCCAGATAAGCCCGGGACTTTCCAGCGTTCCCCGAAAGACGCCACGCCACTAGACGGAGCTGGCCCGACAGAATGAGAGGATGCGGATGGAGCAGAGGATCCAACAGCAAGTTCCATTTCGCAGGAAGCAGGAATGGAGTCGAGCAACTCATTTCCAGAAGATCCGGAAACCACGCTTGAGCTCTCCAAAGAGGAGTGATCAGAATGATCTCCGATAGAAACTGTTTCGTTCTGGCCAAGACTCGCGGAATCATCGCGAACGGCGGAAAAGCATAGCAAAGCTGAGGAGGCCAAGTCTGGAGAAAGGCATCCGTGGCCAGAGCCTCCGGATCCGGACGCCAGCTGTAAAACTTGGGCAGTTGAGCATTGAGGCGAGAGGCGAAGAGATCGAGCCACGGGCGACCCCAAAGGCGAGACAGGGTGCGAAAGACCCGAGGGTGAAGGCGCCAGTCGCTGAAGTCCAGCAGATGGCGAGAGTTCCAGTCGGCCACTTGATTCTGGCGACCTGGGAGATACTCTGCAATAAGCGTGATCTTCCTCTGAAGGCAGAAATGCCAGAAGTCCTTCGCAATCTCTGCTAGCAATTTCGACCGTGTCCCCCCCAGTTTGTTCACATACCTCACCGCTGAAATGTTGTCCATACGGAGCAAAATGCAACAGCTGGTGGCCTGAGGGGCCAGGCTGCGGATCGCAAAGGACCCTGCCAGGAGTTCGAGGCAATTGATGTGCAGTGTCAACTCGTCGGGAGACCAACGGCCGCCCGTCGTCAAGTCCCCGCAACGGGCTCCCCAGCCCCATAGACTCGCATCCGACTCCAAAATCAAGTCCGGAGTTGAGCCGAACAGGGCTTTCCCGTTCCAGGCCTCCATGTGATGGAGCCACCACATCATTTCCGACTTCGCATCCTGGGACAGAGGGACAAGGTCGGAATAACGAAGACCTTTCTGCAAGTGCCTGATCTTGAGACGCTGCAGGGTCCGATAATGCAGGGGACCCGGAAATATCGCCTGAATGGAAGAGGCTAAAAGTCCGACAACTCGAGCGATCGACCGCAACGACACGTTCTGTGCGGACAACAGTGAATTCAACTCCCGCTTGATAGCCCTGACCTTCTGGGCAGGCAAAAGAAGTTGGCAAGAAACCGAATCTATCAGGAAACCCAGAAACTCTATCGACTGAGTGGGTTGCAAATGAGACTTCTGAGGATTCACTAGAAACCCGAGAGACTGAAGCAGATCGATCGTCCAAGATAAATGGGAACGGAGTTGCAGCGGGCACTGAGCCAACAAAAGAATGTCGTCCAGATACACGATCAGCCGCACCCCTCGCGCGCGCAGCGATTCCATAACCGGCCGCAGGAGCTTCGTGAAGCACCATGGGGCGGACGAGAGGCCGAACGGGAGAACCGTGTACTCGAACCATTCCCCCGACCATTGGAACTGCAAAAAGCGGCGATGAGGCGGAAAAATGGGGACGGACAGGTAAGCGTCCTTCAAATCGAGGCGAACCATCCAGTCGCCCTTGCGAAGAAGATCTCGTAGCAGATGGATGCCCTCCATCTTGAAGTGGCGATAAACCACTCCGTTGTTGAACTCCTTGAGATTGAGCACAAGGCGAGACCCTCCCCCTTTCTTCTCCACCAGAAACACATTGCTGACGAACCCCTGCGGATGCAGAGTCGTGCGCACAACGGCCCCTTTGAGAAGAAGTGAATCTATTTCCGTGGAGATCACTTCCCGATCGCGTTGGGAAAAAACAAGGGGAGAAGGGACGGGACCTTGAAGGGGAGGGTGATAAAATTCGATGTGGAACCCTTGAACTGTCTGCAATATCCATGCATCGTTGGAGATCGTGTGCCAATTCTCTAGAAAAAATTGCACCCTGCCCCCCAGAACAACACTGTCGTAAGGAATCAAGCTCACCTGTAGAGGAGAAATCTTGTCGACCTCCTTGGTTTCCACCGTAGCCACCCTTGTTGCCTTGACCACGACCTTTACGGGAGGGGTAGAAGGTCGACTTGGAACCGGAATAGGAAGATTGTTGTTGTTGCTGACGTTGTCCGCCTCCACCCTGGTGGGACTGTTGGCCACGTTGCTGACCCGAACCGCGGCCGAACGAACGTCCCCCAGATCGTCCGGCCCTGGCAAAAACCGGGCGGAATGCCCTGCGCAATGAAGACTGTGCCTTGTCAAGGCCACTAAAGGTCGCCACGAACTGCGTCAACTCCTTCAAAAACGGGTGACCAAACAGGAGACCCTGAGCCAGGGGACCTGACTCAGACGTTGCAAGTTCGGATAACCTTGGATCCATCTTCAACAAGATGGAACGTCTACGCTCGGTGGATAGGGCACAGTTTGCGTTCCCCAGGAGACAAACAGCCCGTTGGGCCCAACCAATAAGCTCATCAGGGTCAATGCCAGACGCCGACCCCTGGGCCTGATAACCTAAATCCAGGATCTTCGTCAGGGGACCAAGAAGATCCAGCAGCTTGTCCTGACACAGGCGCCAAGAGCGATCGATGCCCTTTTTTGGATCCTTTGAAAACTTTTTAAAGTAGGTCAAAATTGTTGGATCGACCTCCGGAGTGTCAGCTAACTTATCCGCCAACTCCGGGCGAGGGCACTCGGAGCGTAACCGAGAACGCACCTCCTGATCGAATGAAGCACGTATATGTGCCTGGATGTAATCAGCAACCTCTGGAGCAGGGCACCAAGTTTTGGAATTGGGGTGTATGATATCTTTGGGCTCAAAAGTCAGGACCGGCGGATGGGAGGAGGCGTCAACAAAATGTTCTTTTCGGGACTTTTTTAGCCGGAGGGGGACCAGAGGGACCTGAAGACGACGAAGAAGAGGTATCCTCAGTGTCAGGAGGCGGAAGATGAGAGTGACAACAATCTGTAGCAGGAGCAGACAAAGACTTGGCCAAGCGCACAAAGTCCGACCTGTGAGGGTTACTGGGTGACTTAGAGGAATGTTTGGAAGCAGAGGATGGAATCCAACCCTGTTGCTGGGCATAATCAGTCAAATGACGTTTCAGTGGCCCAATTGCTCGGACCAACGCAGTATTGACGGAATGGTGAACGCCCTGGTCAAGGGCCTCGACTAAATCATATTGAAATGATTCCTCCTGCTCCTCGTCATAATAATACTCCTCAGTGTCGACGTAGTCTTCCATGGTGTCAAAAACCATGCACACCACTGAGGAAAAACAGGTAAAAAAATACACAAATATACAGAAGTATATCTATATGCCCACAGAAAACCAAAAAGGCCAGGTCACAATCAAGCGACCCTGTCAGGGGGGGTGACAGCCCCACGCAAGCTAATGTGGTAGAGCAAGAACTCGACCAATAACCAGAATAGAATGTGGAGGGACCAGCTCGCGTCAAAAGACACCCTAGGCACCGCCTCTAAATATTATACAGCCCAAAACCTTCCGTGAGGTAGAGGGCGTCAGAAGGAGCTCTCCGGCAGACAAGTGGGCTGAGGCAAGACGTTTCCGGGCTCCTGTCACACGGAGCTTCAAAGACACCAACGCACATGCGCGGTGGCGTGTCTGCTACCCGGAAGAGGAGCGACGCGCGACACTCGCGCGTGCGTCCCCGAGCTCCGGTCCCACTCCACGAAACACCGACACGGGCACAAGGCGCCCGCAAGTCCAGAGAGGCGAACACGCGCTCTCCAATAACACAACACAATGTCCTGAAAAGCAACGAAAACGCCAGCGGTAACACAACGCGCCCACGCAAAGCGGCAGCAACGAAGGCACAAAGCGAAATCGGCGTACAGCAAGTACAACAGGACAGCAAGGTAACAGGCAAATAACCATGCAAGTAATACAAGAAACGTAGAAAAGCACTTAACTGGCTGCGAAGCAGCAAAGAAAGAGGAAGTGTTGTCCTCTATGGTGCCTTATATAGCTTATAGTCTCTATGGTTGCCTAAGGGCTCATGGGAGTTGTAGTGCCTGTTTTTCTTTACTTGTTCCTATTGGCTGCTGTTTTGTAGTAAAGAAATCGAGATAGCATAATCTGAGCCTCCTGTCCTGCCATAGAATTGCATTGCAATAAAGATACATATGGTGAATAGGTCATAGTTTAATAAAGCTTTCTCCAAATGCAGATTGGGAGAGCGTTTGCAGAAATAGTATCGAATAAAATTACAACACGGCGATGGTGATATAATGAAGTAAACGACTGCAGGTTGAGGACGGGATCTTATTAGGTATGTTGAAAGTCGAACGAAATGACAATAAATAAAAGCACCCAATGACAGCATTATTGGTATTTATTCACCGTGTTCTCAACAGAGAATCATGAAAACAACTAACCGAGAATATAAATAGGGAGCTTTTGGTGGCATAATAGAGGACAAACACTTTTATCCCTGAAGGTATGAAAAATTAAATAGAAGGGGAGCCGAAATAAAGAGAAGTTCTAATTATTATTTTTTTATTATTTTTTTTAATATGGCTCTAATTCAAAATCTCTTTGTACATTCTATGCAGACAATCAGAGAGCCCTGATGGGAGTCTAGAGACTGAGTATCTATGACTCGAAACGCGTCGGCATATCCACAAAACAAAGTAGTACAGAAAAATAAATGATTTTTTTCTAACTTTTTGAATTAATTGAATATTCAAGAGTTCTGTACTCGTATGGATTTTTTTGAGAATTTATTAAACTGATTGGTTCATTGTATAAATTATACTTAGGGTCATAATTGGTATTTAGATATATGTATATGTATTGTAACATAGTATGTATAGCACAGTAAGTGTATTGTAAATATTTGTGTATTGTCATATGTTTTGTAACACTTGTCAAGTAGGAACTTTTTTCCTTTTCATTGAAAAAATTGTATGACAAAAGTATAAAAAGAGTTTTCCAAAATAAGTACAAATAAAGTACAAGCTTAAAACATAAAGCAATATTTTTGGCTTATGAGCTAAACATCAAAAAAGCTTATAATAAATTGGAGATTTAGGCAAACAAATTTGTTTAGCAAGGAACATAATTAAGTACTTCCATGCATAAGCTTTTTGTCCACTGTCTGGGTGCAATTCATATATCACAAATGGGAGCTATTCACCAGTCATGTAACACTGAACACAGGCGAAAGACACATTTAGCTTAGATGGGAAAATGACAACTTTCTAATACTGTAATGTTCATAATAGTAATATACATTAAGTTGGATTTTAAATTACTATTAAAATAAGCCCAAGACTCATTTTCCTAGCAGCTTCTAACCCGAAATGAAGCATCATAAGTTGTTATAATGTATTGCTGTGTTTACCTGTGGGAGGACCAGCCTTGTCACAGTGAACAATTGTTTTGGTGGTTTTTCACTGGCAAGTTATGTAAAACAATAAATTTAAATACACATGATTTTTTTTAAAATAACATGCACACCAAGAATGCTGAGGAGCTGGACTCCTGCTAAACACAGCACCACTGACCACCACCCCAGTTCCTCAGCATTTTATGTTGCTACATCTGTCACCAGATCACTCCTGCCAAGAATTTAGCCCCTACAACTCAAGCCCCGACTAGACTAGTGCCACTGGGGCACTGAATAATCTTCACAAACCAGCTGGCTTGTTTGGGATCGGAACGCCGATCGAACCCACATGACGAAGGGCTAGGGGATCTTCAAAAGCCATACTGCAAATGGCCGTACAAGCTATTCCACCTATAGGAGGAAAGCAGAGGGAATTGGTAGGTGGGCATGTGAAGCGAAAGGCTGGTGCAAGGTTGGACCTCAGGGACAGGGAGCTCAGCCCCACCTGGCCCAGAAAAATAATTTAATGGCTACCAACAAAAGTTCCTCCCTATTATATTAGGTGTTCACCCCTAAGATGCAGCAGTGCAGTGTGGTGGGTTCTTACCCCTAGGAAGCAGATAGGTGTAGTATTTCTAACATACTTTCAAACATGGTGGCTCAATGTGGAAAGAATGCATTTCGATGTGGTTTGAAAGCATCCTAGAATACAATGCCGTTTTTAGAGTTACTGTTCCTAAAATGCATGGTAGCATGGCATGCTTCTGACTTTCAAATGCAGTGGTGTGGTTTGTACTTATCCCACTGGTGAAACGAAACTCGAGGGGGCCTCCCTGCAAGGCACATGGAGGGGCCCCCTCCGGGCTCCATCAGGTGCTCTGCAGCCAGAGTGCTGTACTGACGAGGTCCCGGGAGCTTGGGGGCCCCCGTACCGCGTGGGCTGTGGGGGCCTGTGTTACGCCCCTGAAGTATCCCTATGGAGCAGTGTGATGCAATGTGATGGGGTAGATTGTCTATAGTGTAATGCAATGTAGTGATTCTTTGTAACTTGAATATAGCGCTAGGAGGCGGGTTGGAGTCCCTAGGATACAGGACTTTGTAAGGGTTAGTGCCCCCAGGATGCGGGTATGCTCGTGACTGTGTATTTAAATTACAAAAATATGGTGAATTTTACATGGATTTCATTTTATTCTGGCTCTATGTTTAACGTTAATACAATGGAATGCATTCATGTTTCATTATTTTGATCCATGTGTATTCTCTAGCGCCCCTGAGATGATGCTTATCGTACATTTTTCATGGGAAATATTTTGCTTTGCTAACAACTGTAGCAACATTTTATCGAATTTGCCTGAAATGTTACAGAAATGTCATTCACTTTAACTGGATCTTGCAAGTTTTGTCTAGATTTGTCGGGAGCAAAGAAAAATATTATATTGCGGGTCGCAAAATATAATTTCGGTGTTTCAGCTTCCACAGGGAAGTTGCAGTCGCAGCTACAGAAACAGGTGTTGGCCAATAAGTCACAGCTTCAAAAGACTTAAAGCATGCCTGACACTGCATGGCTAGCAATGCTGGAGTCAGTTTTCTGTTTATTGAGAACTCATTCCAAGATGGCATGCCTAACTCGTTAGGAATGCACACACACGCCTAGTGGCAGATGCACAAACGTGCATCGTGAAACGGAGTGGTTATTTTTATTTCACCATTCTAACATTAAAAGTAAAATGTTAGCAAGAAAAATAGGAGGCTGCTGACAGGAGCCTTTATGTGGTAAGTATTCCGTTTATTCCCCGGAGCGCCGGGAACACGTCTCCTCTCTCCGCGGTCGGCGCCTCAACCCGATGGCCGCCTTCCGCTTCCGCTGCGCGCCCTTCCGGTTCCGGCCCACTTCCACTAGACCGTCACCACATATCTCCCCCCTTTATGCAACCACAATAACCAGATACATTCTCTTACTTGTAGTCCATCTCAAAGTCCTTGAATCTCTCAGGAACTCTTATTACCCTTCCTGCTCTCGTCGTTGTCACTCCTTCTCGTTGTTCACCTCCTTGTTCCTCCGAAAATCGACCACCGGTCCCTGTTCTTTCACGAGTACTTCCAGTCCTTTTTCCTTCCATTTCTTTACAGCTCCCGCCATTCGCGCCACCTGTTCCTCTGACTTCCTCGTCCTCTTCGACCTCTCTCTCTTCTACTTGCTGCGTGCCCTCTTCTACTTGCTCCTTTCTCCTTCCACAACTTTCTTCCTTGCTTCTCTCCACATTCTCTACCTCTTCATCTGTCTCTGCTCCCCACTTCAAGATTTTGCTGCATTTCGCCATTCTGTCCTGTGACCACACCTTGCCATCGCTGAGTAACGCCGATCTAGCGTAGGGCTCAAGAACTTGTAGGGGTGGTGTGAATTTGCTTTCTCCTTTTCTTTAAAGGTTGGCCACCTTCACTCTTACCCAATCGCCTCTCTCCAGTGTTACTCCTTGTACATTATGTCTCTTGTTGAAATGTTCAGTGTATGTCTCATCCTCGTCGCCATTGTAAGAGCCCCCCTTCAATGATGACAGGAGCCTTTGTGTGGTAAGTATTCTGTTTATTCCCCGGAGCGCTGAGAACACGTCTCCTCTCTCCGCGGTCGGCGCCTCAACCCAATGGCCGCCTTCCGCTTCCGCTGCGCTCCCTTCCGGTTCCGGCCCACTAGCACTAGACCGTCACCACAGCTGCAAAGCACACAAAAAAGAAAACGAGAGGCTAAGCAACACATTGAAGCTGCCAGGCCCTGGTAAAAAAAACAAGCATTGGCATAGCCATTAGGTCTCACCTTTGGGACCTTATGTGTTTAGCCTGAACTTTTGGCTATGTTGTAGAGCATTGTGGCTGCCGTGCATTATTTTGAAAAGTTATAATGAAAAGTGTTAAGCATTTTTGTTACCTTTATACAAACAAAGACAAAATTATTTACAACTGAAAAAAAGATTTGAACTTAAAAAATGTCTTCTACTTTGTTGGTACTTGCACTGCTGGTAACTTCTTCCTGCCTGTTCTCATGTTTGTTATAAAAAAAATTGTTATGGGGGAGCAGGACATAAATAATGGGGGAGTGGAGGTTGGAAAACAGTAATTTAATTAAAACACGAGTGGCGGATGGACACTAGGGGAGAATCAACAGATGCCAGATTCCAAGGGCAGACTGACATGATGCTTAGGTGGTGCGCTGATGCAAAATGGTGGTGGTGAATGATGTTTGGTGCTCAGGTGGTGACACTATATGGTGTGGATTGGAGGCACGTTGTGAATTGTGGAGTTGAAATATGTTGTTTGGTGTGTAATTATGCGACTGATTGAAAAGCGGGTGGGGGATTGCTGCATGGAGAGAGCAGTTGAGAGCAGGCAGAGGCCACCGCCCCAAACCTCATGCCGTCCAGGGCGGATCGCTACGCCGATGGGGGAAAGAAAAGTTTTCAAACACCAATTTAGCCGCCTACCAAGAACGCATGTGTTTTAAGATAGGAGGGAGATACTGGACATGTCTGTGGGACTGTAAACACTTCTACATACTGCCACACTATCGAGAGAGCCACAGGCAGCGTGAGTGGAAGAGGAAAGAAATGATACCTGAATCACATTGGGAGCAGCAGATAGGCGCTGATTTAGTTGAATCAATCCGTGCTTGGTCCCTGCGCCACTGAGAGAGTTGGAAGTGACATTTGGCCAGCACTGGCCAATAAAGGAGGCTGCAAAGAGGGGCACTGCAGCCAAGAAATAGTAAGCAATGGCCCTTTTTGTAAACAATAGTTTTTCGCAAGGGAGACACATGCACTAGCGGGCTCGACCCTAAAAATGATACAGGGACTTTCTGAGTCTAATGGTATACACAGCATATGCATTCATATCAGGCTTAACGGCCCGAGCTGCCGGAACCGGGTTCGAGTCTTGGCATCGGCTCAACATCCTGTGATTTTGGGAAAATCACGTAATCTCCCAGTACCTAACAAAAATGAATGTGTCCATGTGTAGCGTAACTGGTGCTCATTTAAAGTGCTCCAATACCTTTGTATCAAATTTGCGCATTTATAAAACTGCAAAAAAAAAAAAAAAAACAATGTTATATGCACGCTGAAAATAACTAAATAATGCTCATTCTGTGATCCTTCCGATGAGATCAACAGTTAGTCAAGTGCATATATAGTTGTAAATACCAACTTCTTATAAAAGTTTATGTTCTTCAAGTACCCTCAGGTTGACGTTATGAAAACAAAGGAGCAGAGGGATAAGGGAATTGGCTCAAGATCACACTGTGCATGAGTTAGAGAAACCTAGACAAGAATTTCAGCTCACAGGACATAAACCAAGTACCGTGGTACAGGAAATCACAAGCACCCCTCAATCAGATTGAACATTTGAGAAAAAAAACATTTTAGGGACAAACAGTAAAATATGAACCCTACGTGATTAGTTCAGCGTCACTCTCTGTATCAGGAAAATTTGAATCAGAATTTGAGCCTCTCAGTTTTAATCTAGGGCACCTTTGTTCGTAGACCCTAGGTCATGCCTCCATCGGATATGATATGTGAAAAAAAAACACATGTATAATTGGGCCGAAATGAACTATACTTAAAAAATTAGCTGAATCACAGAATAAAAATGCTTCCATATTTCATCCACGAGTCACAACCAGAAAACAAACACAAAGATAATGTGAGAAAATTAAAATGGTGAAATTCAAATTTACTGATGTAGTTAAAAATCGGAGAGTGGCTTTAAAACACGAATCTTGCTTTTTGTATTGTGAGTTCAGATGAAGGCTGCCTGCTTCATGTGTTGCGAGGGCCGCCCAGTAAGGCCCCTGCACCCTCCCCTCCTGCAGGACTGTGTTGGGCAGACTTACCTCGGGCAGATGGATGCGCTCCTATTGGTCTTGGTGACCTCTGGGCTGTCATGCTAGCAAAGAGTGGTACTGTGATATACTGCAGGGAGACAGCCATTACAACGCGGGCTTTATACCGCGCTACCATTTCGACGCAGCCATCACAACGCAAATCGTTACAACGACTTGCGCTGGATGGCGCTATATACTAAGGAATAGGATGATTTACTATTCCAACACCTTTCAATTCAAGAGTCTCTGCTATGCCCATCGGATAGCTCACTATAAATGCCCCATTTATCTTAGAAGTCTTCTGACCATCCATCGTCCGACAAGAGACTTAAGATCATCAGGCACGATGCAATTTAAAATACCACGAATTACAAGAGCTAAAATGGGAGGCAAATCCTTCCGTTACTTGGCCACAAAATATTGGAATACTCTTCCACTCCAACTGCGGATGGAACCTTCCGAAACGAGATTCAGGGCAAAACTAAAAACTCTTTTATTCCCGAATTTATAACTGACCGGATGACCCCCCTGCCTCCTTTCCTCTAGATTGATTTGTTAGCAGTTAGCGCGGGGACACACAGCTTTGTGCAGCCAGGCGCTTTATAAACTTCATTATTATTATTATTATTCCCTACTGTTACGTAGGTTGGAGTTGGAATAGTTAATCATACTATTCCTAAATTCAGCGCCTACAGCGCAAGTCGTTGTAACGACTTGCGTTCTGATGGATGCGTTGTAATGGTAGCGCGGTGTAAAGCCCGTGTTTTCATGACATACATCCATACTGCATTAATATGGTATATATATTTGGCCATTGTGCAGACCGATGGATGATACTGTGATGTACTCAATAAAATAGTTTGTGTCTCAGACCATCTTGCAAAGCAGTGGAATATTTTGTGATATGTTGGAACAACAGGCATTATATCTGACCATACTGACAGCCAGGAGCAATGGAGGATACTGTGATATAATGGAGCAAGTGGGGGGACAAGTATAATACCCATAAACTGCCAGCAGTGCAGGAAATTGGAATGACAATTAGTAAAGTATAAAAGGTTGATAATCCAGTATTATGGAGGTGGATAAAGTGGTCCCAAATTCGCACAGTGGTCTCAAAAAGTACCCACCAAATTATTTTTGTTCATTTTATTTAAAGGGTCAACTAAAGACCAGGAAAACCAGCGCGGTCGGGCACAGGAAAGCGGCAATGGAATGTGCGAGCCCTTCAGGAAATTAATTAAAGCAGCAAGCTGCAAGGAAACCTGACACCAGACAGATGGCCCTGCGCGCCCTGCTGGCTCCCCAGCATTTACCTTGCAAGAGCGAGTGTGAGAATTGTGAACATATGGTGCCGCTCACTCCCCCAAAAAAATCGCCAAACGTGCACGCGTTGCAATAGGAAGCAATGCAACGCGTGCACGTTTTTGGGGATAAAAACTGATCGATGACATGAGGTCCTATCCTAAGCAACGCATGCGCGCTGCATAGGCGAGACCTAAAAAGAACAACAACAAAAAAGTAATGTTATATAGAGAGTGGGACGGGGAGCAGGACTGGGAGCAGAGTGAGGAGAAGCAGAGAATAGTATGGTGAAAAGAGGGGGCACATGGGTACTTTAGGTAGATAGAGAGCAAGGAAACAAATGCACTCATATGGACTGCAAGAATAAATAAACAAAAGAGTCCCCTACGGTATGCAGTGGAATGATACAGATAGTCCAAATGGAACACTGTGAACCCCAAATGTGTCTGTGTGAGATAAGGACAAAAATAACGGTGGAAGCCATTGATTCAAGAGCAGATAACTGAGGCAGCATAGTCATTCAATCATGTACATGAGGCTGACGGTGACCCAAAGCCCACTTTAAGTACATGGCAGACATTGGAAACCACAGGTCATGCAAACAAACAGATACGTCTATCGGTAGACGATTGGCACCAGATTTGTCGTTCTCCCAGAGCCACAGAGTTTTGGGGATATATATATATATTTTTTTTTTAACTTTGACAGGATCGATAGTGCATATTACAGCATATAGTGCATTCAGGAACGTCATGTTTTGGCATGCATACATATACACAGTAGTTCGGTATATCAGCAACATTTTCAATTTTTATATTTCTGCAATTAAACCTATAACACCCCACCTCCCCGCCTTCCCCCTCCCAGCACTCATAAGCTAACGTGGTTCTAGAATTCGACACGAGCCCACATCCATCACATACAATATTCGTGATAATTGCTACTTCAGCCGTACAGGGCCATATCAACAGTAATGAACTACGCTGTTCAGTTGCTGCACCTAAAATGCATACATTCCTATCTACCTGGGGTAACACTAGCAGTTATATCTCAGTTTGGCTGGCAGTTGATGACCGGTCAGATCCACTGGTCCCTCCTGTCTCAAATGACCCCAGTATAGTATACCAGTCTAGAGAAATAGGGGTTTTCCTGTGTCCCTTCCTCTCCTCACGTTGGAGTGCCTCACCCTCTGCTTTGCCCCATCTCATCACTTCCGCCCTCCATGTGTCAGGGTCAGGTGGCCTAGCCGATTTCCATCGCATTGTAATAGCGCGCTTTGCAAGCAGTAAGGCCATGTCAGCGAAGCGAGTGGCCACGCTTCTCCTGCGCCCTCCCGGCCCAAGTCCTAGTATAGCATAGTCTACAGTGTTCGACAGCCTGGAGGTGGCCGCGGAAGATAGCGCCTCGTGTATTGTGCTCCAGTAGTATCCCAACTTTGGGCACTCCCAGAGCATATGCAATAGACGCGCGTCATCCTTACCGCATCGGGGGCAAGTGTTAGCCGTGTCAGGGAACATAGCGTGTATGCGCTGGGGTGTGAGGTACGCCCTGTGTAGAACCATCAGCTGTATGAACTTGAACTTCAGGTTCCTAGCTGCTTTTTTGGGGAACTTCAGGGCGCGTTCCCATTCCTTGTCTCCCAGAGGCCTCCCAATGTCGCCCTCCCATTTCTCTCTGAGAGGCTGCAGCGGCGTTGTTTTGCCTGCCCTTATGCTAGCCGTGAGCCATTTAGTGAGATGGCTGCCCGTTCCCATAAGATATTGCATCGTTAACAGGGTAAGGTGGTTCGGTCTCGTTCCGCGTCCATGTCCTCGTGATACAGCGTCTCACACCGGCGTGCAGAAGAAATGATCCTCCCGGAACTTGATGTGCGGCCCGGAAGTCCTCGAAGGACAGCATACGGCCATCTGCAAAGAAGTCCCCAACTCGTGTCACGCCAGCGTCGTGCCACGCAGTGAGGGCTCGGTTCGTCAGCAGTCCTGTCCCCAGAGGGACACCAAGTAGAGGGATCGTGGGGGCGTAAGAGGTCGACTGTGTTGTATATTTCACCGCCTTCCTCCAATAGTTCAGTGCAAGTCGTAGTAGCGGGGGTGTCGTCGCAGGGATTTCCGAGCGGGGCAATAGCAGCGTATGAAGTTTCCCCCTAGAGAGGTCTTCAGGTGACATGTCAATTTCGTGTAGGTTCCGAGTCGACCCGCTAGCCAATAGGCAAGCCATTGCAGTTGGCAGGCAAAGTTATATACCCGGAAGTCCGGCACCCCCATGCCGCCAGCATCTGTGGCGAGTTGCAGTTTGGCAAGGCTTATACGCCTCCGTCCCGAACCCCACACGAGCTCAGTGAGAGTCGTGTCCAGCGCCCGGAACATTGCTGCCGGGATGGGGAACGGTAAGCCTATAAAATAGTAAAGTAAGCGGGGAATTACAACCATCTTGGAGATGGCCACCTTACCCGCCACAGAGAGAGGCAGTGAAGACCAGAATTGTACTTGTGACTTCAGAGCTATCAAGGACCTGCCCAGGTTGCCGTCTACCATTTCCCCGGCTCCTCTATAAATCTGAATCCCTAGGTAGCGGAAGGTATTTTCCGCTACTTGAAAGGCATGTGGTGCGAAGTGCAGTGGGCCAGGCGCGCCGGTGTCGGCAAAACTGTACCCATACGACTTAGGTTCACTGATGGAGAGGCCGGACAACCCGCGGAATTCCTCAAATATCCGAGGTATGGGGTCTAAGTCCCCCCTCAGATCTCGCAGGTACAGAATAAGGTCATCCGCGTATGCCAAAGCTACGTGGGTCGTTCCGTCTCTTACTACACCCCTGTGGGCCGCCAGTGTCCGGAGTTTACAGAGTAACGGCTCAAGAGCCAAGATAAATAAGATCGGAGAAAGCGGGCAGCCCTGTCTGGTGCCTCTTTCAATGTTTAAAGACTCTGAGATGCATCGGTTCGTACGTACCCGCGCTGTGGGGCGGGTGTACAGTAGTCGTACCCAGGCGATGTATTTGGGCGGCACCCCGAAGTTCTCTAGCGTCGTGAACATAAAGTCCCATCTGAGGGAGTCAAAGGCCTGCTTCAGATCTAATGAGATACAGCCCTCCGTCCCACTCCCTGCCTGGTGGTGTAGCATTAGCTGCGCCAGTCTCCGCAGGTTCATAGCCGTGCCTCTGCCAGGTACAAACCCGCACTGGTCAGGATGAATCAGTTGTGGGACGTATTGGGCCAGTCTAGTCGCCAGTATTTTGCTCAAGATTTTAGAATCAGTGTTGAGGAGCGATAGAGGCCTATAATTAGCTAGGTGCATGCCATCTCTACCTGGTTTCAGGAGAGAGACTATCGGAGCCTGCAGGGACGATTGCGGTAGTGAATGAGTTTGCAGCGCCTCGTGGTATATAACCTGCAGCCGCGGGGCGAGTAGGTCAATATAGGTTGCATAGAACTCTGCTGGGAGTCCGTCCGTTCCCGGGGTCTTGTTCCTTGGGAGAGCATGAATAGCTTGCCAGATTTCCGCTATCGTAATAGGGCGTTTCAGGTCATCCCGTTGTCTGTCCATAAGTTGGGGTAGACCTAGACCTCTCATAAAGTCCTCGTATGCCGTGTGTGATAGTGGGCAGTGTGGCCCATATAATGTGGCATAGTAGTCCCTAAAGGCTGCGTTAATGTCTATTTGCGTCGTGGCTATTAGTCCCTCCTGGTTCAGAACCTCTAGTATGGGCGAGTGTGGCGGGGCGTCACGGATAATATGGGCTAGCAGGGGCCCTGATCTATCGGCCTGTGTATGCAGCCTGTTGGAGTATTCTCTGTAGTCTAAGAGGCGAAGTTCCTCCAGCAATTCTGCGTGTCGTATGTGCGCCTCCTGCAGAGGCGTGAAAGGCAGGTTCGTACCTGCAGCTTCACTCTCCAGCGCTGCTAGTCGACCCTCTACCTCTCGAAGTCCGTCGGACACCACACGTCTCATGCCCACTCGGACAGCCATGGCCTCCCCTCTAATCAGCACCTTAAAGGCGTCCCATTCCACCTGTCTGGAGCTAGCGGTGCCTGTGTTCACTGCGAAGAAAGTATCAATGGCGTCTGCCAGTTTCGTTTTATAGACAGGGTCATCCAGCAGGTCTGCATTCAAACGCCAAGTTGGGATTGGTGTCGGTGCCCTACCCCATTGAAGTGTGACTTCAACCGGGTTGTGATCAGATAGCGTCTTGCCCATATGTTCTGCAGCGATCACAGCCCCTGTCAGGAGCTTGGAGCAAAGAACTCGGTCAATTCTGGTGTGTAGTTTGTGGGGTGGGGAGTAAAAGGTGTATTCCCTGTCGAGCGGGTGTTTGCAGCGCCATGTGTCAACCAGGTCCCAGCCCAACGCCCATCGTGTCAGTGCCTCTGCCTGCTTCCTACTCTCGGTGGCATGCAGTGGTGGGTGTGACCTATCAAGCAGGGTGTCTAATACCGCATTGAAGTCCCCCCCTATGAACCACTCATATTCCGCCCAGTCAGCCAATACCCCGCTGATACTGTCTAAAAATTCGGATTGACCTGAGTTCGGTGCATACACACTACCAAGCACAACAGGGGCGCCATCCAGCAGGCCACGTACAAACACAAATCTACCGTCTTTACCAATCTTTTGTTCCACCGCCTTAAAGGGGACTGAGTTCTTAAGCCAAACGGCTGCCCCCCTCGAGAAAACAGAGTATTAAGTAGCGAACAGTTGTCCCTTCCATTTCTTCAATAGTTTCGAGCCCTCTGCAGTATTAAGATGGGTCTCTTGGAGGCAAGCCATCACGACGCCTCTCCGATTGAGCTGTGCCAGCATCCTGTGTCTTTTATGGACGGAGCCCATTCCCCTCACATTCCAGGCGCACAGTTTATAGGTATTAAGGGGCCCCATGTTTAGCCAAAGTGTATGTCATCATCAAGTCTGTGGGCGGATAGGCCAATGGTATCTTATGCAAAAAGTTGAGTGCCATGTGAACTTGTAACCCCTTAACATAAAGGTCCCCATGCAAAGAGACCTGAGGTCCAAACCAGGTCGCCCAACGTGGGCAATTGTCAAACCATGACATGTCTATACGGTGGGGGGTGCAGTCTACTCGCACCCATCTTGCTCCTGTCTGTGGTGTTACAGCTAGCCCATAACTGGTGTGTCCCTGTTACCATCCACCCTCTCTCTCACTTGTCTGTGTGGAATGTACATACGTTACCATCCGAAGTCAGCCACGGCGCAATCAGAGGTCCTCTGCCATCTGCGCCGTGATGTTGGGAAGAAGTTGCAAGCTATCAGCCGAGCCGGACACCTCCGTATGGGTGCCAGAGGCGCTGACCAAGCCAGTTGCGCTCCCTGCATCATGTGCGGCCAGTGCTGCTTCCGTCAAGTGGGCCACGGTCACTCCCTTCCCAGAGCGGCCTCTAGACGACTTTCCGCTCGCCGTTGAACATGCCGTTGAACGGGCTGGGCGCCCTCCGTCTGCTGTGGATCTGGCACGGTGTCGGTTTGTCCGGCGCGAAGGTCCACCATTTCCATCATCTGCGAACGGGTCCTGCGTGGTCGGTGGTGTCAGTGTCACTTCCATCCATTCCTCCGCTTCCTCAGGAGTGTCGAAAAAGTGTGATTTGTTCTCGTGTAGGATTTTGAGGCGAGCAGGGAACAGCAGGGCATATTTCAAATTTCTGTCCCTCAGTTTACGTTTTACTCCCAGGAATGTGGATCTGGCGCGTTGCACCGTCGGAGTGAAGTCTGGGTATACGGATATAGTTTTATCTTCGTACCTCAGCGGTGCCTTCTCTCTAGCCATACGTAGTACTGAGTCGCGGTCTTTGAAATGCAGGAGGCGCGCTATTAGCGGGCGCGGAGGTGCCCCCGGTTTCGGCGGCTTCGCAGGCATTCTGTGCGCGCGTTCCACGCTGTACATCGGGGTCAGATCCTGTGGGTCAACAACCGTTTTGAGCCAGTCTTCCACGAACTGCGTGGGGTTTCTCCCCTCACTGCGCTCCGGAATTCCCAAAATCCTGACGTTGTTGCGGCGGGCCCGCCCTTCCGCGTCGTCCATCTTGTCCCATAGCAACCTTATCTGATTTTCCATACCTTCCAACTTTGCAGAGTGTTCCGTTTGCTGTGGGATTAGATCATCTAGTGCAAGTTTTTGTTCCGAGACCCTCTCCGCCAGTTTGTTATGGTCTGCCCGTAGCAGGGACAAGCCCGTGGCCATGGTGTCCATCCGCAGCTCCAGCGCTTCTCTCGTGGCCCTCATTTCAGTCAGTATAAGGTCCAGCTTGGCGTCTTGGGTGCCCATTCCTGTCGGTGGTATAGCATCCGCGTTGGAGGAGGCAAGGGGATCCTCCGAGCCAGTGGACTGCATGTCCGTGTGTGTGCCCTGTTCCTGGGCCTTGGCCCTGTTCCTCCCCATGGTGCTCGTCCGTAAGTGGATGGTGCGGTGTTCGTGTCAGCCGCCCTAGCTGCAGGAAATGGTAGCGTGTCTCAGGCCGGAGGATCTCCCCAGTGTCGCAGGGCCCACGCCAGTTCAGAACAGCGAGGGGTCCAGGCCTCCCCCTAAGGTCTTGGCAGGTTCTCCAGTGAACTGGGCAGCAATTGCACACTAGGTCCCTCTAGTCAAAGCCGGATTCAGGCGGTCACTCACCGTGCAGCTCCGCCACGTGTGTCCAGTCGGCGTGTGCGTCCTCCCACGCAGAGTGTATAGTGTGCAGCCGTCGTGCCAGTGCCGGAGTGAGAGGTGGGTAGCTATTCCGCTATGCGCCGCAGCCAGCGGCGGTGCGCGCCATCAGTGGTGGCCCCTCCAAGTCCCCGCCTAGTCGGTGTACCAAGACCAAGATGGCGTCCCTCTCCGCCTCCCGGCAGCGCAATGGAGGAGACCCCACAGGGCCGCAGCAGCTCACTCCAGGGGTATCCTGCTGATTGTGTGGCCTGCAAGGCCCAGATGTCACACCCGGCACCCGCGGTCGCAGCAGGAGCAGCCCGGAGTCAGGACGGTTGGAGTGCGTGTCCCCAGGCTCCGTGTCTCCGGACGTCTTGCACTCGTCCCGGGAGGGCGGGACGAGGGGGTGTTGTGATCCAGCCGTCACGCAGGGTCTAAGCGGCGTCGCACACCCGGCTGGGCTCCACCGCACCGCCAGTCGCCACAGGCCGCCGCAGGCGTGGCCGAAATCGAGGTCGCGGTTCCACCCAGGGGCAAAGGCCGCAGCAGCCGCGGTAGGTCCACTCGGCTACCGCTGGCATTGGCAAGTGGTGAGACGCCAGTTCCGGATCACCGGCACCCGTGGCGGCTCAAGGGGCTCAGATCAGGTGGATGGGGTCACAGGGGAGCAGGATAATCAGCAAATATGTCGGGCCACCGACGGAGCTCAGACGCTACACGTCCGCCATGATCGGCTCGTAGCCACGCCCCCCTTTGGGGATATATGAGGTTATAACATGTTTGCAAACTGGGTAGGTAGGTTTAAGATGGTTCAGGTCAGTGGACACGAATGGGTGCTAGATTTTGAAACTAAGCTCAGAATCCAACATGATTGTGAAGTATTGATCAATTTTAATTTTGCACTGTGCCGTTTTAAAAAAAAGTCTGCCTTCAAGAGTCTTTTTGGCCTAATTGTGGCCAAAGGGTAGCAGGGTTGAAGGTTGAACTGAGCTCCATAGGGCTACAACGTAACTATTTCATGCACACAACATTTCTGAATTTGGTTTGGCCACATATCACTTTGTGCCCAGGAACTACTGAGTATGACCTCAGAACAATTTACGTTGTACTGCATCTTGAAATGTCTAGCAGTAATTTAATCTGTGCCAATCTGGATCTGATCCCTGTGGGTGTTCCGGGGAGTGGTCTGAACCTTTTGTCATCATCATCATATGTTCTTAATTTCGGTTTATGCACCATAAAAGTACAAACATGGGTATGTACAAAACAAGCTAAAACTGTTAAAAAGATTAAAAACGGATTAAAACAATTTAGATTGGAAAGATACATAGGTTATAAACAATGAGGTGGTCAATCACATTGCCAAATCCTTCTTTTATACTTTAAGAAAATTCATCCTGGCCCACCACATTGAACTTAGAAAGCGTGAGACCGCATAGACAATGTGGAGTTCAATATTATATTTTAGGAGCCTCAATGCTTTCATGCAATGTGCTGTGCTGTGCCAAGGTTTCAACGCAACTTTCTACACAACTGGATCAGCCATCTGTGTCTAATTGAATGGTATCCCTGGGACAAAAAGAAAACATGGAGTTCAGACTCTTCACCCGAATTACAAGCTGGGCAACCCGATGTAGTGCAACTCGACCATTTGTGGGTAAAGGCACGCAGGGGGAGGCAGCCATGCCAAAACTGCACTTATAGTTTCCTGGCTAATGCTGGACGCATTTTGTTAAGGCATGGCTCCAAATTGTACGTGACCTTCACATCCAGAAAACGTGATGTAAGAGAACCAGAAGTGGCAGAATTTTCATATAGTTTAGCAAGTTGTCCACCCCAGTAACTTGTACTTAGATGTTTATGCGACGTTCTCGAACATGCTGTATCTGGGTTATCCCAAAGGTCATTACGCCCAATTGCACAAAAGCCTTTCCTAATGTGTACAAACCATGGCAGCTTACCTATGCCGGGGAGCCTCAAAATTTCGAAGAGCTCGGATCTGTACTCAGCCAGTTCCGGTGTCACCCAGAGGCGCCTCTAAATGAATAAGGTCTGCTGCCAATTTCCTCTGCTATGGATCTCACCCCTAGATCCTTACACAGTGGAATCAGAGGGGAACTTACCAGTAATCTGAGTAGTTGCCTAAGAAAGTTGTTCTCGGTTTTAACAATAGGCCTACGGTTAGAGTGCCCCTAGAGTTCAGCCCCATATTGGGCAGCTCTCCTAACCTGGGTTTTGTAAATCTCCATAACAGGGCTCACCGGTTTGTGGAATGACTTTCTACAGAACTCGGCCATGCCACCTGCAGTCTGGGTCAGTTTGAGGTTAAAAAAAGCCTGATTGTCAACCTTTCTACCAGATCTCTCACCCCTACTGAAACCAAGGTCCTCGAGAAAGGTCTAGGCTTTGTTCCGACTCCTATCCCAGATAGCTTCAACGAAATGTGTGAGGTTAAACAACTCTTTAGAAAAATACGCTTACGCTCTTTCTTCAATGAAAGACCGGACAGTGACCAAACCGACACAGGATTGCGCAAACCATCCAGGTTCATGCAAACCGATGGCATGGTTCCACCTGAAGTTCTGGTCTTCGAGAGAGCAGTCCTTAAGACTTTGGAGACTAAACCGAACAAGAGAAGCTTCAGCAACCTTACTAATGCAGAAAGGCTAGCTGTTAAAACTCTTGGTAATGACAACACCATAGTCATAAAACAGGCGGATAAAGGGGGAGCCACAGTAATCCAAAATGCTATTGACTATGACACCGAATGCAAACGACAACTGGCCAACACTACCCACTACAGACCATTAACAATTGATCCCACCCCTAGGCTGACCACTATGATTACTAGCCTGATCGTGGAAGGAGAATCCTATGAGTGGATCACTAAAAATGAGGCAGAATATCTACTCACTACAGATCCAGTCATCCCCTATTTCTATACCCTACCCAAAATTCATAAGGGTACTACTCCGGTCCCAGGTAGGCCCATTGTATCCGGTATCGGCTCACTTTTGGAGCCCCTCTCTAAATTTTGTGATGTATTTCTCCAACCATTGGTGAAGAAAATTCCATCTTTTCTTCAGGATACCAGGGATGTACTCCGCGTGATTGACTCCATCAATGGGAGAGAAAGCGTCGACCTCCTCCTGACGTTGGATGTGGAGGCGCTTTACACCAACATTCCCCAACAGGCCACCCTGGAAGCAGTAGAGAACACTCTCCGGAGGGAAGAGTGGACCTCACCAACACCCATCTCCTTTATTACGGCCTGTGCTAGCATAGCTTTAACTGAGAACTTCTTCCAGTATGGGTCCCAACTATTCCATCAAATCCAGGGAACCTCGATGGGTTCTACTTTTGCTCCTAGCCTAGCCTGCATTTACATGGCCACATTTGAAGACCAATACATTCAACCAGCACAGAATCCCTTTTGCCAAAATATAGCACTGTGGCGCAGGTATATCGATGATATACTAGTCCTCTGGCGAGGGGACAGGGAGAGTTGTGACGCCTTTTGTGCATGGATCAACCATCAAAATCCATTTCTGAGATTCACAGGCACTATCTCAGACACCACGATACCATTCTTGGATCTAGCAATCAGTCTGGACCAGGAAGGATTGAGCACCTCCGTGTTTCGTAAGGAGATAGATAGAAATAGTCTTCTCCTTTACAATAGCCATCACCCCAGGGCCCTGAGGGATAACTTACCCTTTGGTCAGTTTCTGAGGATCCGCAGAAACTGTACCACTAACTCCGACTACAAGAAGGAATCTGTCCTGCTTCAACACAAACTACAGGATAGAGGGTATCCAACCAGATTGATTCATGATTCACGCAAAAGGGCCCTTAATAACCCCAGAGATGCACTCCTGGAGACACACCCGAAAGAACCTGATAACCTGATTACCTGTGTGACTTGTTTCACAAAAAACTCTGCGTTCATAAAACAAACTGTGAATAAACATTGGGGGTTATTGAACACAGGGGACCTAGATATCCCACGCCCCCGCTTTGCCTTTAAGCGTACACCCAGTCTTAAAGATGCCCTTATTCACACACGCCCCAAAAAACAGACTACTGCCAGCCAAATTACATTGTGGAGGCTTCCACCAGTAATTGGCCACTACCAGTGTGGAGGCTGCGTTGTTTGTCCATAGACAGTACAATGTAAAGAAATTAAACGGTCTGATACATTCACATGGCATTTAAACAAACATACTAATTGCAACAGCCTCAGGTGCATTTACATGCTGACCTGCCCATGCAGAAAAAACTACATCGGCATGACGATGAGGCAGGTGAAGTAAAGGATAATGGAGCATATGAGCAATATCCGATGCTCCAGAACACACACACGCCTCTATGAACACTACTTTCAACACGGCCACCAGGCGGATAGCATCAAGTGGCTAGTACTTGAGTCCCACCCATCAATCACACAACAAGCTCTGTTCAGGATTGAACAGCGATGGGTTCATCGCCTCCAATTGGACACTCTAGGCCTTAATGACTCGGTCCCTTGGTCATCTTTGTCCAGATAAAACATCTTTAATCCCCCTGGGCAAACTAGCACCCAACCATCACCTGACCGGATAATTAACTGTATTATTTACACTTGCCTCCATCCCCAAGGGGGGTATATGTTTGCCCTTTCCGCCTTCTGTGACTATCATATGGTCACCGTTTTGACTATTTCTGTTAATAACAAACAGTGCTCTCTGATATATATATAAGTATTGTCTTTTTATATATATATACTTCGTAGTTGCACAGAGCATTAGGGTGACATGACCACACGGATGTTGTCATATTATGCACGGTCACTTATTTACACCTTTACAGAGGAATCGGGGTATCCAACACTCGAGTGACTCCACTGTAAGATGGCCGCTTCATTTCCACGGTATGACACTAGCAGCCTTACATGGAGACAGCCAACCCCTCTGACGCGCGCGCAGGACACGTTTTGCTTGGGGCCACGCCCACTCGCCGGATCCCTGACGCGGAGACACGGACAGCTTTTAAACACGGTTGCACCGGGAAATCGGCACCAGCTGTTCCGCGCTACCGTAGGAGCGCCATGCGTGTGGGTAGGTTGACAAGCCTTGGCTGCACGCGCTGGAGGTAAGGATTGTGTCCGTGTTCTGTGTGCCGGGTCGTATTGATACTACAGGCTCTTGCTGCGTTATTGCTGGCGGTACTCGATCATGATATTCAAAGGGTCCCCTCGAGTCAGTTTCATGGCCTCACCGGACCTCACTGCGATGGGGGGTTGTGTATGTGACCTCCCTTGGGCTGTGTTATTCGGGGCTCAGTGTACCCGCTGACGTACCCTGCTGGCGGCTTCACCTTCGTTCGCCAGCCTGCGGGGCCGTGGTCAACATGGCATATGCCTGAATTTGCGCTGAGCATGCCATGTGGGATACACTTAGTGTCCGCTTGCCGGCATCATGGGGTTCAACTTCACGCTAACCAGACGTGGGGCACTGGGGGCCGGTTTCGGCTCGCAGTGATCCGGATATAGGGTACTAGTGCTACTACGATCATGCCTAGATACCTGACAACATGGCATCTATACGCCTTTACCTTTGAGTGGCCCCAATACCCACCCCCCCTCATCATTACTATAAATTTGGCACCCGGTGCGTTTGTACATTTCTGTTTTCCAGGGACCATACCTTTCTGTGCTGCCCCACGGGAACAGACTGCGGGGCCCACTAGGGACACCCTTAGGGTAAGAATGAGCCTTTATCTTCATTCATTTTCTGTTTTTTAATCGTTGCTATGTACTAGTGTGTCCACGGGCTTACACTGCTGAGATGCCCGTGTTTTAGTGATTCCTTGTGTGTGTGAAAATATTTTGGAGAGCGGTGGTGATCATTTTCTTATTGATGAGATAATGCCAGTATTAATGTTTGGCTTATTTGCATACATTTCTTCTAGGTCACCCCACTACTGCAGGACCACTTGGCCTGCCCCCTTACAGACCCAGAGAGGTTGTATTCTTCTTTTCTTTTCTTTATTATCACAGTGTAGTACTGAGCACTTGAGGTCCTGAGGAATTGCCTTAAGGGCAAGAAACATGTCGACCTGACCAGAGGGTCCGAGGTAGGCAGCTGTGCCCCTCACAGTCTCTATCTCCCCTCCCACCTTTTTAATCAAGGGAGTCAGCCACGCGAATAAATGTCCTTGTGAACTGACTTACCTTTTTTAATTCACAATCCCCTCACGACTACACCTTAACTAGACCCCTCATACGCACTCAACCATTGGCTGGAACAAAAGAACTCCGACGAAGAGCGCCTATTAGGCGCC
Source organism: Lissotriton helveticus (assembly GCF_964261635.1). Taxonomy (NCBI): domain Eukaryota; kingdom Metazoa; phylum Chordata; class Amphibia; order Caudata; family Salamandridae; genus Lissotriton; species Lissotriton helveticus. The sequence continues at coordinate 278,902,563 of NC_136062.1, forward strand.
CGTCAGACATTGCAGCGCCAGTCTGACGAGGAGCAGGAGGCCAATGATGAAGCATGACATCTAGCTCGCTGGGTTTTTGAGGCCTCTTAGCTCCAACAAGGGAACTCCTTGTTCCCTGTCTTCGCTCTCCTTTTATACATACATATACACTTTCTTTTCCATTCTCCGGGGAACTTTGTACCTTCTGCTGTCTATGGTTGATTGGACAGGTACACTGGACCCCGTTAAATAATGTCCAGAATTGGTTCCCCCTTTTTGTATTGAACCCCTAGCGTGGGCTTAGCTCCACGGAACCTTCCAGGCTACCTACAGTGACAGTCCACTGTCAGGACCATTGGGTCCCTAGAACCACAGTTGTTTTTTAGGGTACCCTTGTTTTGTATAGAAGCATAGTGAGAACACAACATTAGCTAGGAGTGATCTTCCCATTATGGAAGACGTCCCAGGCTTGAGCTTCGATGAAGATGCTATAGCCGAGGCATTACGATCGGCTCCTCCGCTCCTTGGGGTGGGAGGGGCCTCCGCTTCAGGCTCCACCAGTGACGATTGGGCAACATTAACTATAATGAAGAAAGAATGGCTTAGAATTACCGTCCATGGAGTGATAATGATGGAATATCTAAGGGCTAATATAGCCCCACAGGGGCTCCTTGTGAACATCATGCCAAGACTCTTCCTTGAAGATAGTCAATTCAAAGGAGATTGGTGCCAAGTATCATGGAAGTGCACTAAGGATCTCCTGTTCTTGATCGTTAAGACGGCGAAAAGACTGGCCGATGCACTACTTGTCAAAATCACAGCTTTAGAAACAGCAATTAGAGGGACTCTGACAAAGACCCCTTTCACGACAAAATTGGGAGAAATTAATCAAGAGATTTCTGAGAACCAAGAGTTTCTACTCAAACAAAAAATGACCAAACTCCAGAAGGATGTGGCTAAATTTGACAAACAGAAGGTGTATCCGTATCTCAAGGAAGGATACACAAATAAGAAAAATGGCTACTCCTCGGATGAAAGTTCAGACAACGGCAGCCGGAGGGGCTCTTCCGGTAGTGATTCTAGCGGTGGTCCCCCCCCCCAACAACAACCGCAATCAACGCCGTCCAAATTGGAACCAAGGTTTCAATCAGGGACAGATGTTTCAGGGACCACCTCAAATGATGCCACCCTGGCAATACCCCTTCTATCCCCAGGGACCACCACCTCAGTTTTTTCCCATGAACCCTCCTTTTCCTCCTTTTCACGACAGAGGTTGGGGCAGAGGAAGAGGGCGAAAGCGAGGAGGTCAGAAAGGGGTGCAGTGGCAGGACCAACCGACCACATCGACATCAGTAGAGACCAGGAGTACAACCAGAGGGAAGAAAGCCTGATTGTCAACCTTTCTACCAGATCTCTCACCCCTACTGAAACCAAGGTCCTCGAGAAAGGTCTAGGCTTTGTTCCGACTCCTACCCCAGATAGCTTCAACGAAATGTGTGAGGTTAAACAACTCTTTAGAAAAATACGCTTATGCTCTTTCTTCAATGAAAGACCGGACAGTGACCAAACCGACACAGGATTGCGCAAACCATCCAGGTTCACGCCAACTGATGGCATGGTTCCACCTGAAGTTCTGGTCTTCGAGAGAGCAGTCCTTAAGACTTTGGAGACTAAACCGAACAAGAGAAGCTTCAGCAACCTTACTAATGCAGAAAGGCTAGCTGTTAAAACTCTTGGTAATGACAACACCATAGTCATAAAACAGGCGGATAAAGGGGGAGCCACAGTAATCCAAAATGCTATTGACTCTGACACCGAATGCAAACGACAACTGGCCAACACTACCCACTACAGACCATTAACAATTGATCCCACCCCTAGGCTGACCACTATGATTACTAGCCTGATCGTGGAAGGAGAATCCAATGAGTGGATCACTAAAAATGAGGCAGAATATCTACTCACTACAGATCCAGTCATCCCCTATTTCTATACCCTACCCAAAATTCATAAGGGTACTACTCCGGTCCCAGGTAGGCCCATTGTATCCGGTATCGGCTCACTTTTGGAGCCACTCTCTAAATTTTGTGATGTATTTCTCCAACCATTGGTGAAGAAAATTCCATCTTTTCTTCAGGATACCAGGGATGTACTCCGCGTGATTGACTCCATCAATGGGAAAGAAAGCGTCGACCTCCTCCTGACGTTGGATGTGGAGGCGCTTTACACCAACATTCCCCAACAGGCCACCCTGGAAGCAGTAGAGAACACTCTCCGGAGGGAAGAGTGGACCTCACCAACACCCATCTCCTTTATTATGGCCTGTGCTAGCATAGCTTTAACTGAGAACTTATTCCAGTATGGGTCCCAACTATTCCATCAAATCCAGGGGACCTTGATGGGTTCTACTTTTGCTCCTAGCCTAGCCTGCATTTACATGGCCACATTTGAAGACCAATACATTCAACCAGCACAGAATCCCTTTTGCCAAAATATAGCACTGTGGCGCAGGTATATCGATGATATACTAGTCCTCTGGCGAGGGGACAGGGAGAGTTGTGGCGCCTTTTTTGCATGGATCAACCATCAAAATCCATTTCTGAGATTCACAGGCACTATCTCAGACACCACGATACCATTCTTGGATCTAACAATCAGTCTGGACCAGGAAGGATTGAGCACCTCCATGTTTCGTAAGGAGACAGATAGAAATAGTCTTCTCCTTTACAATAGCCATCACCCCAGGGCCCTGAGGGATAACTTACCCTTTGGTCAGTTTCTGAGGATCCGCAGAAACTGTACCACTAACTCCGACTACAAGAAGGAATCTGTCCTGCTTCAACACAAACTACAGGATAGAGGGTATCCAACCAGATTGATTCATGATTCACGCAAAAGGGCCCTTAATAACCCCAGAGATGCACTCCTGGAGACACACCCGAAATAACCTGATAACCTGATTACCTGTGTGACTTGTTTCACAAAAAACTCTGCGTTCATAAAACAAACTGTGAATAAAGATTGGGGGTTATTGAACACAGGGGACCTAGATATCCCACGCCCCCGCTTTGCCTTTAAGCGTACACCCAGTCCTAAAGATGCCCTTATTCACACACGCCCCAAAAAACAGACTACTGCCAGCCAAATTACATTGTGGAGGCTTCCACCAGTAATTGGCCACTACCAGTGTGGAGGCTGCGTTGTTTGTCCACAGACAGTACAATATAAAGAAATTAAACTGTCTGATACATTCACATGGCATTTAAACAAACATACGAATTGCAACAGCCTCAGGTGCATTTACATGCTGACCCGCCCATGCAGAAAAAACTACATCAGCATGACGATGAGGCAGGTGAAGTTAAGGATAATGGAGCATAAGAGCAATATCCGATGCTCCAGAACACACACACGCCTCTATGAACACTACTTTCAACACGGCCACCAGGCGGATAGCATCAAGTGGCTAGTACTTGAGTCCCACCCATCAATCACACAACAAGCTCTGTTCAGGATTGAACAGCGATGGGTTCATCGCCTCCAATTGGACACTCTAGGCCTTAATGACTCGGTCCCTTGGTCAATCTTTGTCCAGATAAAACATCTTTAATCCCCCTGGGCAAACTAGCACCCAACCATCACCTGACCGGATAATTAACTGTATTATTTACACTTGCCTCCATCCCCAAGGGGGGTATATGTTTGCCCTTTCCGCCTTCTGTGACTATCATATGGTCACCGTTTTGACTATTTCTGTTAATAACAAACAGTGCTCTCTGATATATATATAAGTATTGTCTTTTTATATATATATCCTTCGTAGTTGCACAGAGCATTAGGGTGACATGACCACACGGATGTTGTCATATTATGCACGGTCACTTATTTACACCTTTACAGAGGAATCGGGGTATCCAACACTCGAGTGACTCCACTGTAAGATGGCCGCTTCATTTCCACGGTATGACACTAGCAGCCTTACATGGAGACAGCCAACCCCTCTGACGCGCGCGCAGGACACGTTTTGCTTGGGGCCACGCCCACTCGCCGGATCCCTGACGCGGAGACACGGACAGCTTTTAAACACGGTTGCACCGGGAAATCGGCACCAGCTGTTCGGCGCTACCGTAAGAGCGCCATGCGTGTGGGTAGGTTGACAAGCCTTGGCTGCACGCGCTAGGGGTAAGGATTGTGTCCGTGTTCTGTGTGCCAGGTCGTATTGATACTACAGGCTCTTGCTGCGTTATTGCTGGCGGTACTCTATCATGATATTCAAAGGGTCCCCTCGAGTCAGTTTCATGGCCTCACCGGACCTCACTACGATGGGGGGTTGTGTATGTGACCTCCCTTGGGCTGTGTTGTTCGGGGCTCAGTGTACCCGCTGACGTACCCTGCTAGCGGCTTCACCTTCGTTCGCCAGCCTGCGGGCCGTGGTCAACATGGCATATGCCTGAATTTGCGCTGAGCATGCCATGTGGGATACACTTAGTGTCCGCTTGCCGGCATCATGGGGTTCAACTTCACGCTAACCAGACGTGGGGCACTGGGGGCCTGTTTCGACTCGCAGTGATCCGGATATCGGGTACTAGTGCTACTACGATCATGCCTAGATACCTGACAACATGGCATCTATACACCTTTACCTTTGAGTGGCCCCAATACCCACCCCCCTCATCATTACTATAAATTTGGCAATCGGTGCGTTTGTACATTTCTGTTTTCCAGGGACCATACCTTTCTGTGCTGCCCCACGGGAACAGACTGCGGGGCCCACTAGGGACACCCTTAGGGTAAGAATGAGCCTTTATCTTCATTCATTTTCTGTTTTTTAATCGTTACTATGTACTAGTGTGTCCACGGGCTTACAGTGCTGAGATGCCCGTGTTTTAGTGATTCCTTGTGTGTGTGATAATATTTTGGAGAGCGGTGGTGATCGTTTTCTTATTGATGAGATAATGCCAGTATTAATGTTTGGCTTATTTGCATACATTTCTTCTAGGTCACCCCACTACTGCAGGACCACTTGGCCTGCCCCCTTACAGACCCAGAGAGGTTGTATTCTTCTTTTCTTTTCTTTATTATCACAGTGTAGCACTGAGCACTTGAGGTCCTGAGGAATTGCCATTAGGGCAAGAAACATGTCGACCTGACCAGAGGGTCCGAGGTAGGCAGCTGTGCCCCTCACAGTCTCTATCTCCCCCCCCACCTTTTTAATCAAGGGAGTCAGCCACGTGAATAAATGTCCTTGTCAACTGACTTACCTTTTTTAATTCACAATCCCCTCACGACTACACCTTCACTAGACCCCTCACACGCACTCAACCATTGGCTGGAACAAAAGAACTCCGATGAAGAGCGCCTATTAGGCACCCATCAGACATTGCAGCGCCAGTCTGACGAGGAGCAGGAGGCCAATGATGAAGCATGACATCTAGCTCGCTGGGTGTGTGAGGCCTCTTAGTTCCAACAAGGGAACTCCTTGTTCCCTGTCTTCGCTCTCCTTTTATACATACATACACACTTTCTTTTCCATTCTCCGGGGAACTTTGTTACTTCTGCTGTCCTCAGTTTGAGGTTAGACTTATCTATTCGAGGGCCCCAGGTCATGTTTTCCGTGAGTGTAAAGCCCAGGTAGTTAAATTTGGATACCCGCTGCAGGGGATGCTATTCATACAGCGGTTGTGATGGGTTGATTTGTTAGGGTATTTGTCATTTTCACCCTTGAGGCGGAAGCCGGGGGTTCTCTGCGCTCTTGCACTCTCATATGATTTACTAGAATTGTGCGCCTGTTATTGATTCAAAAATAACAAACTTTTAAAACTTGTAAATATTTTAATTAGCAGATCTTAAATTGAGCCCTACCTTGGCGCGAGATTTGCGTCGCCCAAGGCTGCTTCCCCACCTGCCTAGCTGACATAGCGCCGCCGCTATCAGGCGCTAGTCACTTACTTTAGCCACTTTAGTCGCCATCTTGGGCACGGGAAGACTGGCGGTCTAGCTGATCGCTTCTCCCGCCCTCCCAGGATACAAAAGGATGCCTCCCTCTGTTCTTGAGGTATTTGTCATTTTCACCCTTGAGGCGGAAGCCGGGGGATCTCTGCACTCTTGCACTCTCATATGATTTACTAGAATTGTGCGCCTGTTATTGATTCAAAAATAACGAACTTTTAAAACTTGTAAATATTTTAATTAGCAGATCTTAAATTGAGCCCTACCTTGGCGCGAGATTTGCGTCGCCCAAGGCTGCTTCCCCACCTGCCTAGCTGACATAGCGCCGCCGCTATCAGGCGCTAGTTACTTACTTTAGCCACTTTAGTCGCCATCTTGGGCAGGGGAAGGCTGGCGGTCTAGCTGATTGCTTCTCCCGCCCTCCCAGGATACAAAAGGGTGCCTCCCTCTGTTCTCGAGGTATTTGTCATTTTCACCCTTGAGGCGGAAGCCGGGGGTTCTCTGCGCTCTTGCACTCTCATATGATTTACTAGAATTGTGCGCCTGTTATTGATTCAAAAATAACGAACTTTTAAAACTTGTAAATATTTTAATTAGCAGATCTTAAATTGAGCCCTACCTTGGCGCGAGATTTGCGTCGCCCAAGGCTGCTTCCCCACCTGCCTAGCTGACATAGCGCCGCCGCTATCAGGCGCTAGTCACTTACTTTAGCCACTTTAGTCGCCATCTTGGGCACGGGAAGACTGGCGGTCTAGCTGATCGCTTCTCCGCCCTCCCAGGATACAAAAGGATGCCTCCCTCTGTTCTTGAGGTATTTGTCATTTTCACCCTTGAGGCGGAAGCCGGGGGATCTCTGCACTCTTGCACTCTCATATGATTTACTAGAATTGTGCGCCTGTTATTGATTCAAAAATAACGAACTTTTAAAACGTGTAAATATTTTAATTAGCAGATCTTAAATTGAGCCCTACCTTGGCGCGAGATTTGCGTCGCCCAAGGCTGCTTCCCCACCTGCCTAGCTGACATAGCGCCGCCGCTATCAGGCGCTAGTCACTTACTTTAGCCACTTTAGTCGCCATCTTGGGCACGGGAAGACTGGCGGTCTAGCTGATCGCTTCTCCCGCCCTCCCAGGATACAAAAGGATGCCTCCCTCTGTTCTTGAGGTATTTGTCATTTTCACCCTTGAGGCGGAAGCCGGGGGATCTCTGCACTCTTGCACTCTCATATGATTTACTAGAATTGTGCGCCTGTTATTGATTCAAAAATAACGAACTTTTAAAACTTGTAAATATTTTAATTAGCAGATCTTAAATTGAGCCCTACCTTGGAGCGAGATTTGCGTCGCCCAAGGCTGCTTCCTCACCTGCCTAGCTGACATAGCGCCGCCGCTATCAGGCGCTAGTCACTTACTTTAGCCACTTTAGTCGCCATCTTGGGCACGGGAAGGCTGGTGGTCTAGCTGATCGCTTCTCCCGCCCTCCCAGGATACAAAAGGATGCCTCCCTCTGTTCTCGAGGTATTTGTCATTTTCACCCTTGAGGCGGAAGCCGGGGGATCTCTGCACTCTTGCACTCTCATATGATTTACTAGAATTGTGCGCCTGTTATTGATTAAAAAATAACGAACTTTTAAAACTTGTAAATATTTTAATTAGCAGATCTTAAATTGAGCCCTACCTTGGCGCGAGATTTGCGTCGCCCAAGGCTGCTTCCCCACCTGCCTAGCTGACATAGCGCCGCCGCTATCAGGCGCTAGTCACTTACTTTAGCCACTTTAGTCGCCATCTTGGGCAGGGGAAGGCTGGCGGTCTAGCTGATCGCTTCTCCCGCCCTGCCAGGATACAAAAGGGTGCCTCCTTCTGTTCTCGAGGTATTTGTCATTTTCACCCTTGAGGCGGAAGCCGGGGGTTCTCTGCGCTCTTGCACTCTCATATGATTTACTAGAATTGTGCGCCTGTTATTGATTCAAAAATAACGAACTTTTAAAACTTGTAAATATTTTAATTAGCAGATCTTAAATTGAGCCCTACCTTGGCGCGAGATTTGCGTCGCCCAAGGCTGCTTCCCCACCGGCCTAGCTGACATAGCGCCGCCGCTATCAGGCGCTAGTCACTTACTTTAGCCACTTTAGTCGCCATCTTGGGCACGGGAAGGCTGGCGGTCTAGCTGATCGCTTCTCCCGCCCTCCCAGGATACAAAAGGATGCCTCCCTCTGTTCTCGAGGTATTTGTCATTTTCACCCTTGAGGCGGAAGCCGGGGGATCTCTGCACTCTTGCACTCTCATATGATTTACTAGAATTGTGCGCCTGTTATTGATTCAAAAATAACGAACTTTTAAAACTTGTAAATATTTTAATTAGCAGATCTTAAATTGAGCCCTACCTTGGCGCGAGATTTGCGTCGCCCAAGGCTGCTTCCCCACCTGCCTAGCTGACATAGCGCCGCCGCTATCAGGCGCTAGTCACTTACTTTAGCCACTTTAGTCACCATCTTGGGCAGGGGAAGGCTGGCGGTCTAGCTGATTGCTTCTCCCGCCCTCCCAGGATACAAAAGGGTGCCTCCCTCTGTTCTCGAGGTATTTGTCATTTTCACCCTTGAGGCGGAAGCCGGGGGTTCTCTGCGCTCTTGCACTCTCATATGATTTACTAGAATTGTGCGCCTGTTATTGATTCAAAAATAACGAACTTTTAAAACTTGTAAATATTTTAATTAGCAGATCTTAAATTGAGCCCTACCTTGGCGCGAGATTTGCGTCGCCCAAGGCTGCTTCCCCACCTGCCTAGCTGACATAGCGCCGCCGCTATCAGGCGCTAGTCACTTACTTTAGCCACTTTAGTTTCCATCTTGGGCAGGGGAAGGCTGGCGGTTTAGCTGATCGCTTCTCCCGCCCTCCCAGGATACAAAAGGGTGCCTCCCTCTGTTATCGAGGTATTTGTCATTTTCACCCTTGAGGCGGAAGCCGGGGGTTCTCTGCACTCTTGCACTCTCATATGATTTACTAGAATTGTGCGCCTGTTATTGATTCAAAAATAACGAACTTTTAAAACTTGTAAATATTTTAATTAGCAGATCTTAAATTGAGCCCTACCTTGGCGCGAGATTTGCGTCGCCCAAGGCTGCTTCCCCACCTGCCTAGCTGAGATAGCGCCGCCGCTATCAGGCGCTAGTCACTTACTTTAGCCACTTTAGTCGCCATCTTGGGCAGGGGAAGGCTGGTGGTCTAGCTGATCGCTTCTCCCGCCCTCCCAGGATACAAAAGGGTGCCTCCCTCTGTTCTCGAGGTATTTGTCATTTTCACCCTTGAGGCGGAAGCCGGGGGTTCTCTGCACTCTTGCACTCTCATATGATTTACTAGAATTGTGCGCCTGTTATTGATTCAAAAATAACGAACTTTTAAAACTTGTAAATATTTTAATTAGCAGATCTTAAATTGAGCCCTACCTTGGCGCGAGATTTGCCTCGCCCAAGGTTGCTTCCCCACCTGCCTAGCTGACATAGCGCCGCCGCTATCAGGCGCTAGTCACCTACTTTAGCCACTTTAGTCGCCATCTTGGGCAGGGGAAGGCTGGCGGTCTAGCTGATCGCTTCTCCCACCCTCTTCCCACCCTTGAAAATGGATAAAAACACCAGACCCGCCCGTCCGCGACCAGACGGTACCAGGGGCCACCCCCCTGATCAACGCAGAGCACATGGCGGTACGCCTTTACGGTATGATTCCCTTTCCCTAAAAAACCTAATGCCACCCACGAAAGATCTCTGTCGGCATTCAGTTCACCCTAGCACAACCACCGGTACTTGTTCTCATTGCAAGTTCCTACTTACTAGTTATAGGGGCAAATCACATACTGCCAAACCTTATAAAATGTTTCTTTTAAACTGTCGCTCTCTTACAAAACACGCTGTTCAAATGTCACTCATTTTAGAAGACACCAGCCCTGATGCTATATTTCTGACAGAGACTTGGCTTAAAGACGCGTCTGACCCGGACATTACTTCCCTTATGCAACTGGGATACATACTTCAGAGGGTGGACAGACCGGAGGGTAGAGGAGGAGGCCCAGGTATTCTTTTTAAAAACCACTATCATTGCAGGACCAGTCCGGCCACAATATCTAACTGTGAGAGCATGCACTTTGCTCTGGACTTTTCACCCACCGCCACCTTCTCAGGTATTCTCATTTATCGTCCCCCTAACCAAATGGGAGAGTTTCTTGGCTCGCTTCAATCTAAAGTTGCAGAGTTAGTGGTCATCACACCTCACTTCTCCTTATTAGGAGACATTAACATCCATCTGGATGACCCAAACAACCCAGCGGCCAAATCTCTGCTGGACAATCTGTCGGCTCTCCAGATCACACAGAAGGGCTTTGAACCCACACATGAAAAAGGTCACCTTCTAGACGGGGTATTCAGCAACTACCACAGACTCGAGGTAGGGACTCCTCTGCCCCTCACATGGACAGACCACCATCTGATTCCCATACAGTGGCTGCCAGTCACCTCGGCCCTAGCACTCCCTCGTACCATCCTACAAGGGAGAGAATGGACAAAACTTTCCATTGACCGGTGGATCAAGTCTCTGTCCCCCGCCCCTTCCCAAGCTGAGGCTGACCCTACGTCTCTTTATGATAATTATACCAATTGGTTGCGTACGGCCCTGGACTCTATCGCACCCCAGAAAGCCCTTAAAGAGAAGACCAAATCAAGGGACTCACCCTGGCACACCCCCAAACTTAAAGAATTGAAAAGAGTTTGCAGGAAGCTTGAAAGAACTTGGAGGGAATCCCGCAGCAATTTAGATAAAACTAACCATCATGAAGCAATCAAAAAATATAAAGCAGAGATTAGATGTACAGAATCTTCTTACTTTGAAGAAAAAATCACTACTGCTTTCAACTCACCTAGAGAAATTTTTAAAATAGCAAAATTCCTTATCGACACTCCTCCTATTCCCCTTGACCCCAGCAAAGCTCAGACTCGTTGTGATAAACAGGGTGAATATTTTTATAAGAAAATACAGAATATTTCTTCTGCATTTGACTCACCCAATTTGGCCTATGATGAAGGAACCATCTCACCGCACACTACGCCCCACAAATTGGATGAGTTCCCTCTGCTAAAAGGGGATTCTCTTGATCTCCTCATGCGGAAAGTCAAATCTGGGTCACCCAATGATCCCGCCCCCCCTTGCCACTTAGCAAAGATTACAGATACTATTAGACCTGTCATCCTCAATATCTTAAACACCTCCATCACCACAGGCTTAGTCCCATCTGCGTGGAAATGTGCCCAAGTTAGAGCGCTATTGAAAAAACCCACCTTGGACCCAGATAACATGGCCAACTATCGACCAATTTCATTACTTCCTTGGGTTAGCAAATTACTAGAAAAACATATCAATGCCTCCATTACACAATTTCTGGAAAACAATCATCTGCTTCACGACTCCCAAGCAGGTTTCTGTCCTAAGTTAGGAACTGAGGCTGCCCTTTTGACGGTGACTGAGTTGGCCAGGAAACAGATGGACCAAGACGGCACCACAGCAATTATGTTGCTCGACCTCAGTGCTGCTGTCGACACTGTCAACACCAGCATCTTTCACCACCGCCTACGCCAAATAGGAATTTCAGGGAAGGCCATGCACTGGCTTCAGTCCTTTCTGGAGAATCGTTCCTTTGAGGTAGTAGAGGGCACCACCCACTCAAAAATCTGGCCCCTTGACCAAGGCGTGCCCCAGGGCTCTGCCCTGAGCCCTACCCTTTTTAATATTTATATGCAACCTCTTGCTGACATAGTGCATTCGTTCGGTCTAGACATAGTGACCTATGCCGATGATACACAATTGGTCGTATCCATGAACCAGTCCAATACCTCCCCCCCAATCTCAGTAATTGCTTGGTAGCGGTCACCCAGTGGATGACCACCTCGCACCTGAAGCTCAACGGCGAGAAAACGGAGCTCATGATTTTGGGCAATTCGATTATTTCTAGCCCTCTGCCGGACTGGCCCCATGCATGGGGATCCCACCCCAACCTAAAACCCAAGTAAAGAGCTTGGGCATTTGGTTGGACGCAAATTTAAACTTCACACAGCAAGCAACCATTTTGTCCACCACTTGCTTTGGCCTTATGCGCATGCTTAGGAAAGTGCTGCCACTCCTTCCTTCTCAAGCCCGTAGAATAATGGTGCAAGCCATTATCTTGTCCCGCCTGGACTACGGGAATTCCTTATACCTCGGGGCTCCTGCCTCTACAACAAGGAAGCTCCAGGTTACTCAAAATGCGGCAGCCCGCCTTTTGCTGGGCCTTAACCGGCAAGAATCAGGCACAGCGGCTCTGAAGAAACTTCACTGGCTTCCCATCAAGGCCAGAGTATTGTTCAAATCTATGTGCATTATGCACAAGGCCATGTGGAAGACCGCACCAGCAATGATCTGTTCTTTAGCGACCCCTTACCTCCCCCACAGATCACTGCGATCTAGCACAGCATTCCTGGCCACCATGAACAAAATCAAACGTACCAGATGGGACGGGCGCTCTTTCTTCTGGAACGCCGCCAAGGCTTGGAACTCCTTGCCTACTACCCTCCGCAGCGAATCTAATCTTCTAAAATTCCGGAAGGAACTGAAAACTCTTCTTTTTATCTAATCTTGGTCTTTTCAGCTCACACTAGTCAGACTATACTCAGCGCTACGAGGCCTCCGGGTTGTTTGCGCTTAACAAAACACAATTAATAATAATAATAATAATAAGGGTTGAAGACCATCAAATTTGTTTTTTGAATGTTGATCTCCAACCTCCTAGTCTTACATAAGTCACAGAACCCATCCAGGATTCCCTGGATACCCATAGGAGACTTAGAGAGGAGTAGGGTATCGTCTGCAAAAATCATGGCCGGGATTTGCTTTTGTGCTAGTTTAGGTTCGTCTATATCCTTCCAGGCTTTCAGCGCACTTACCAGTCCATTTATTTAGATGCAGAACAAGGTAGGGGCGAGCACACATCCCTGCCTTACTCCCCTATTTACAGGAATGGGCTGCATAAGTTCCCTGTTTTTCCCGTATCTAATTTGTGCATAGTTTTCATTGTGTAACCTTCTCAATATATCTAAAAGATAAACGGGAAGTCGTAATTCGCTCAAAACCCACCACAAAGCATCTCTGGGTACCAGGTCAGATTCACTCTTGAGATCAACAAAGACCAGATACAGCCTACCTCCTTCTAGATGTACTATTTTCCAGTAGAGGAGTTGGAGCCTGAAGATCTGGTCTATTGTTGATGTTTTTTCCCTAAAGCCGGCCTGCAAAGGGGTCAAGAACATTTTGTAGTCAGGGGCAATGAGATTAAGTGAAACACATAGTCAAAGCCCAGTTGTGCACGGCTGGGGTTGGCTGTCCATAGAAAGTTGAACTCCAGGGCGAAAGGCTAGACCAGGCCCTTTAGCAACTCCAACTGTGCCCAGCTAAAGGCCATGTGCTACAAGTGTTGCTTCCCTATGTAGAGTTGGGTGTGGAGCCTGGAGGCCAGGCTCTGAGGCCACCCCCTATTGTGTCCAGCTGGGGTTGGTCATCCCTTGAGAGTTAGGACAACGCATTGCATCTGGCCAGGTCCTGAGCCCATCACTACTGTGCATGCATAGCAGAGGCTGGCCACCTGCTGAGGATTGAACTAACTTTAGAAATTCCCAAAAACACAAAAATACAGAAGTTAAACTTAAGTGAACTATCTATAATTTGCACCTCCATCATGCACTGCTTTTGGCCTCACATTTTACTTCAACCAGCATGTTAAAATATATCATTGTTAACATTACTGTTGGCAATGGCTCTTTATGCAGGGTCACCCCAAAAGGTTTGCCTTCTCCCTCCTCTTTTTCTGACCATGTTTTTGTTGGCTTTGGGACTCAGGGCACTTTAGCACTGCTGAACAGTTCATGTGCTCTATACCTAAACATTGTAACATTGGCTTATCCATAATTGGCATATTTAACCGCATCGCTGCGGCGGCTTTTCCCGCTATGCGCGGTAATTTTAAAAATACCGCGTTACATGACGAGCTCAGCTCGTCATGAGCACACGGCAGGTTACGCTCATGACGAGCTGAGCTCGTCATCAGCCTGGAAGGGGTAAATTCACCTATAAGTTCCTACTGAAGTGCACTACCTGTGCCCATGGCCTGTAAAATAAATGCTACTAGTGGGCCTGCAGCACCGATCGTGTCACCCATTTAGGTAGCCCTTTAAACATTGTCATAGTCCTGTCACTGCAGAGCCTGTGTGTTCAGTGTTAAACTGCCATGTCAACCTGACTAGTTAATCAACTTGCCTGGGCCAAACTTTCCCTTTTATTACATATAGTTCACCCCTAAGGCAGGTCTTGGACAGCCCTTGGGCAGGGTAATGCAGTGTTTTTAAAAAGTAGGATATGTACTTTTAAGTTTTACATGTCCTGGTAATGAAATACTCCTCAATTCGTTTTTCACTACTGCAAGGCCTATATATCCTATAGGAAAACATTGTGTTGCAGAGATTCTGTGTGATAATGGAACTGTGCCTTGGGAGAACATCAGTGGTGGTTTCTTTATAGGGATGTGGGGGCATTGTTTTAGCGCCATGTTGTCCACAGGCCTCATATTAAATGTTTACTCACTGCTCGGCATGGCCTGAGCAAAGTTTGCCTTACAGGAGAGTGACTAAAAACAGGCCAATGTGGGAGTGGGGGCCTGCTTGAATGAGTGACAGTGAACACCAGGCCTCTTTGGGCTGAACTGCGCATGACGGGTTGGACAGGTACCTTGCTCCGACCAGCCTGACATGTGCACTTGGACCCTCACCTACCTGAGCAATGCAGCAGCCCGGGGGATTGCTGCCACAGTCCCAAAGGAGCACTGTTGGCACTTGGCTGAGCCAATCCTCGTGCTGCTCTCTAACATAAACAGCAAGGTAGCAGAGCAAGGATTGGCTCAGGAGTCATGGGGGTGAGACAGGGACTGGAGGCAGGAGCTGGTCGTCACAATGTCACGCGGCAGGCCTCGAGGAAGTCACCAGTGTTCTCTAGGAGGGACTGGGTGGTGAGTGTGTGTAAATTTACTAGCAAAGTCAGTTGTACCTTCTCTTCGTGAGAGCGGCTTGCCTGCTATGGTGCAGTTACTCCACATTTTCAAGTACCTCTGAATGTGAATTTCCGGGGCTTTACAAGTGCATCAGGATCAGCGTGGATTAATTTGTTTTCCTTGTATTGGATGAAGCTGTACACATATATCTTTCATGGGCTTCAGCTTATTTGTAAATCAGTGAGTTTTTTTATTTCCCTTAAATGTACTTTATAAATCTTCATTGTAATGTTTTCTGTGAGACTGCATTGTAAATGGGAGACTCTTTCGGGCATCTCACTTGGCGCATTATGCTGTCCTCATAACTGAACAGTGGTTCCTATGGCATACGATTTTGTATAACTTAATGTTTACAACGAGCTCAATGGCAATGAAAACATTGGAGGGAGGGTGGCAGAAGAAAGAGAGACGCACACTTGTACCATGAAGGATATTACCTTATATTTAAGAATTGATAATGAAAAATACATATGAATAAGTTGCGACATACAAATATTATACAAAGTGCAGTGTATCCCAAGTGAATAGTGAGCAAACCAAGAACGTGTATAACAAGGTGAACTATACAGGTTTCAACTGTGAATATTTACAAAGACAGGAAACTAGACTCTAAACCAATTATGTCAACAAATGATTAGCCAGCCGCTATAAAATTATAGAAACTGTGTTGGTCTGATTTGTTTCCTAGGGCGTCGACGGCGTTTCGACCATTAGAATAAAGGTCTCATCAGGACTGGGCAGTGAGGGACATCTATCAAAATACAAAATAAATGAAAATAATTTGTAACTATTGGCAGTCGCCATGAATAAATAATATTCATGAATATTGTCAGGGAGGTTTTATTACCTTGCACCAGGGTGTAAATGGCCCAAGCGTGTGAAAGTAAACTGAATTTACTTACAGTGAACCCGGCCGGGCACTGTCAGAAACAAGGAGAAACCAAGCCTCAATGCAATGCATCTGAAACTGACTGAGTCAACAAAAACGGGGGTGCTTAAATATACATGCAACTTACCACTGTAGGCACAGTTGGTAGCGTGTCTTTATTTTATTTTAGATATTCGCGGTCAATGCCGTTCCACCGCCAAGTCTCACAGATTTGCTAAAATAAAGATGTGAAACTGTATCAAGCGCTCTTATGAAGCGAAACTATTTCGCTATATTTCAGATGCATTGCATTGACGCTTGGTTTCTCCTTGTTTCTGACAGTGCCCGGCCGGGTTCACTGTAAGTAAATTCAGTTTACTTTCACACGCTTGGGCCATTTACACCCTGGTGCAAGGTAATAAAACCTCCCTGACAATATTCATGAATATTATTTATTCATGGCGACTGCCAATAGTTACAAATTATTTTCATTTATTTTGTATTTTGATAGATGTCCCTCACTGCCCAGTCCTGATGAGACCTTTATTCTAATGGTCGAAACGCCGTCGACGCCCTAGGAAACAAATCAGACCAACACAGTTTCTATAATTTTATAGCGGCTGGCTAATCATTTGTTGACATAATTGGTTTAGAGTCTAGTTTCCTGTCTTTGTAAATATTCACATGTGAAACCTGTATAGTTCACCTTGTTATACACGTTCTTGGTTTGCTCACTATTCACTTGGGATACACTGCACTTTGTATAATATTTGTATGTCGCAACTTATTCATATGTATTTTTCATTATCAATTCTTAAATATAAGGTAATATCCTTCATGGTACAAGTGTGCGTCTCTCTTTCTTCTGCCACCCTCCCTCCAATGTTTTCATTGCCATTGAGCTCGTTGTAAACATTAAGTTATACAAAATCGTATGCCATAGGAACCACTGTTTTTCTATATAAACGTACTGCCCTGGTTCCGCTGTGAGTAGGGTTTCCCTTGTTTTTCCATTTCGTCCTCATAACTGAGGAAGGACAGGATGTCAACGCAATGGTACAACATATTGGGTAAAGTGTTGGCTCACGTGATTTGACATCCCATAAAAGCCAGGAAGAAATTAATCTCAGGGGATTGCCATAGGATAAAAATCTTTGCCCTTTCAGAAGCCAATAATGCCCCCACCTGCCCCACCAAGAGCGCTTTAAGGCCCCGTCAGGGGTAGCAAGCATTTATTTTAATGTAAATGCAATGGAATAGAGTTAAGTTTGCCAACGCGAGGACATAACACTGAATAATGCCCTTCCCCATCCAGAATATATCGAGGAACCCCTGAGATCTGTATCCCTCATGCATAACTGTACAGCCATAAGTGCATGATGATCAATCCATCTTTATTAATGACAACAAAGTTTGGGCTCTAAAACAGTAAGTATAAAGAGACGAGCAGATCTAGATAGACTAGAAAGGGATCTAGTGAACTCTAGTAACAAAACCAAGTGCATTGGACAACATTGGAAAGACTTAGGGCGCTGGTTGAGCGCCTCGCTGTGGTCACTAGCTGAGGTGACTTAGGCGTCCTGAGGAAAGAATGTTGTCTCCCTTCCACACCACCTCTCCAATCTCCCTTGTTCCTTTTCACCCATCATATAAGTTGCAATTGTGTGCAGGCAGCAATATGTATCCCATGTTACCCAGAGGTTGAAGGCGCTTATCGCTGAGCGTTGCATTGTGGAATAAGGGCAGGTACTACTGAGTGGCCTTTGTCAGCATACTTTATGCACGGGGGATCTGGGGAGTTGGCGTGGTGCATGTTGTGTTCATGCAATGGAAATTCAAAGGGTCTTAGTAACATTGAAATATGTCTATGCAACAGTGTTTCCTTTGTTATTCTGAATACCATCATGGTGGAAAAATACCTCTTTACATTGTTTTTTTAGTTTCTTTAAGAGTATAAGGAATACTGTTGGCTCTCAAACGTCAATGCATACAGGAGCATCAGAGAGAAACCTCATTTCCAACAGTTAAATAAAGCATGCATGCAAATGCGATGGAAATAATTTCTGTAGGAAGGTAATATCGAGAAAAAATAACATTTTCCATACAAGTAAGGGAGTGTGTCATCTTGTTGACCTTTATTTTGGAAGGGGCTCTGCCTCTCCTGGTGGAACTTCTGTTTGGATTACTTGTGTACATACTTATTCATGGAGATGAAAAGGAAAAAAGGAAAATGTGCTTCTATGGGCATTTTATGGGTGTTTGTGTTCTGTGGTGCCTTGGGGAATGTGCAAATGCTGTTCTTGACTCCGTTTAAATGAGCATTGTGCTGATCCTGTTAACACTTCTGCTTCTATGAACAACCCTGTCCCATTCCAGACCAGCATTAGTCAGGCTGTGTGAATGACGACTGAGTTCATGAACAGCCAATTAAAATGCCGCTCGGTGCAGTGCGAGGTCGCTTCGTAATGAACAACAAATGGAGTGAGTCTTCTGACAATGGTTACAGTGTATTTAATGGCAGACGTACAGAGGCTTTTTTGTGTACGCTGGTATAACAAGCATTAGAAGCTGGTGGACCCAAGGTGCTTCCATCTCCGGAGTTATGGGGGAATCCTTCTCTCTCACACAACATAAGCACACCATGAAAGGGCATAGAGCCCTTGACGTGCCTCCATTTCCTGGGCGATATGGAGGACCCTTTCTCCCACATTGCGGAAGCATGGCATAAGGATGGTGGAAACCAGGAGGTGGGTCCATTCCTTGAGTGATATGGGGGACCGCTGCACTCACATTACACACACACACACACACTATGATGGTCACAGAGACCTTAGAATGGCTAATTGAATTCTATTTATTGATGTCATAAATACAATTTAACAATTGCTTTATTAACCTTCTAGCTTTCTCAAATTTGCTTGAAAATGCATCATTTGCCCACTCTTTTTTCAAAATTTTCCCAGGTGGACAACCCCGTCCCAAAACTCCGCTTATGAGACTCTGACTCGCTCGCTATGCACGCTAGGCACATGACACTCGTCACAATCGTTTACATTATACCACTTTCAAATCTCGCCAGCCAACACATTGCTTTGTGCTGCATGCATCGCCCACAGCCCACTGTTCTACGATGACTCATTGCCCCAATGTGCATCGCATCTTGATTCTCGATGCATGTCCGACTTTGCGCAGCTCAGAACCGACACATCACCCCATCTGTGACATCGACAGTGACGCATCACCTTCTTTGCTCCACGGATTCCCTTCAGCGTCAACGTATCCAAGGTATTGTTCAGTGAACCAAGGTTGGTCCCTGTATACGACCCACACACCATCGTCATCGCCCTGAACTTTTGAATTTGCCCTAGTCTAGCGTGACCAAACAGCCCAAGTTGCTGCTATTTGTTTCTAAGCACTACAAAACAGTTTATTCTTTAAAAAAGAATGTCTTGAACCTTACCTATTTGAGCATTGTCATTTTGGTCTTGTTTTGCTCATAAAAATGTAAGCAATTTTTTTAAACTGGTGAGGAGTCCTTTTGTGGTGTTTTCAGTGTGTTACTGTGTGCTGTGTGCACACATACTTTACACATTGCCTCTAAATTAGGCCTAACTTCTCTGTGTCAAGCAACCAGAGGGTAAGCTCAGGTTAATTTAGAATGTGTTACTGACTCACCCCGACAATTCCTGCTTTGACCGGGTGCATACCTCTGCCAACCAGAAACCCAATTTCAAACAATTACTGATTATGTTAGAATACCAACATTGTTGAAATTACTAATGAGATGAACAAAAGGTAATCCCGTTGTGAATGAGAAGTAATACAACATTGTACATCGAAAAATGTTCAAATGAATTAAAAGAATCAGAATATTTCAAACCGGAAACACTTTTGATGGATGTCATCATCTTTTTACTTGTAATCAACCAAAGATGGGTACTACTCGGGTAGGTCATTTGCACATAGTTGTCCTCTGAAAATTAGTGAACAATTCTTGACCCTGTGGTCAACCATTGCTGTGAAGGGATAAAGGCTGAGCAAGTAGGGTGTTATGTGGTCATGGAAGTCACAGGGCCTGGCCACATGCGAGATCGTATGGCCAACACCTGGCTCAAGGCCATGCGCAACGAGTATTAGCAACAAGCAGAGGTTTGGGCGCAGGGTCTGACCATAGGTAGGCCAAAACCTTATTATGTGTTGGATACATGGTCTGGTGTGACCTCAGGCGTTGCTGAAAACCTCCACGGTGTATGTCCAATGTCTGTACATGGTAGGAGGGTTCGATGCAGACCTAAGCCACTCATTTTAATTTCTAAAGAAAACTCTTTACATTTTACAGCTTTGATTCCATCAAGATGACTTGAGGTATGCCACCCGTTTGTCATAAACACAGAAGTTTAGCGCTCCAGTTGTTCTTCAGAACTCTGTGGTGAAGCTTCAGTTGATCACAAGGGCTGTAACAGATGTACTGCTGCTGCTGTTTTTATAAGTACATGTTTTACTCAGACCATAAGAATGTATTTACACATAGCTGAGGGAGATAGTGTGAATGGATTGAAACTGGTATCTCATTCTAACTACTGGACCACATTCCATAACCTTTATAAGAAAATCATGGCTCATCTATTCCTAGCAGGAGGTCACCATTTTTCACATTGTAAAATAACCTGGAAACTTACCAGAATTCCTAAAATTGCTGTAACACCACAAAAAAATATATTGTGAATAAAGTCTGTCATCATCATTTATATGTGATTCTTTTTGTGACCCTCAAAAGCTGGCATTTACTACAATGAAGTTCAATGAGTACCGTATCCCTGAGTCCACTAATACCTGCCACAACATATTGTTCATGTTGTGGTCAGCCATTCAGGATTGACTCCTCAGCCATACAGTGGCCAATCAGAGCATATCTTGAAATTAGAGGCAATCAATATCTATTTTCGAACCCCTTTATGACCACCCCAAGCGTGTCTTTAAACACATATTAATCAACACAAATTTCTCACAAACAGCTGAATGGATTAACACCAAACCACAACAAGCGTTCCTTCTGAGTAAAGCTCTAATATTTTGCCCAATTTGGTGTAATTCAATAGAGCAATTTTTCAGTAGATGCAACTGAAGTTTCCTATGGATTAAGATGGGAAATCAACGTTCCGGGACTCCCCTTTTTCTTAGCTTCTACTTGATGCCTTTTCCTGAAAAGGTGCTAGAAGGAGATCAGGTGGAGGAAATTTGTATTTTGAAAGTTAAATGCAGATTTGTCAAACAGAACCAAAGTGGTTAGCAAAACAGAAAATGTTCTTTCTATGTAAACTGTGACCTAACTTTAACTAAACAGTGGCAACTATGAAAAAAACAAAGGTTAAAGTGCATTATAGTTGGGTATTTCTTTAATAAGATCGTGATATATGTTAAAAACCTAGCAATTCACTGAAAAACAAATGTAAATTGTCAGAAATTGGGTTTCCAGTTGGCAGTGGTTTGCACCCTATCCAAGGAGGAACCCTCACTCTAGTCAGGGTGAGGGGATTACACAGCTATAATAACCCCTGCTCACCCCCTTGGTAGCCTGGCATGAGCAGTCAGGCTTTCCTCAGAGGCAATGTGTAATGCATTTGTACATACACACACAGTAACAAAGTGAAAAAACTATAAAAGGACACCACGCCATTTTAGAAAAATAGCCAATATTTATCTGAATAAAACAAGAGAATAATGACAAAAAATCCAACATACATAAATCAAAATATCACTATTAAAATTATAAGCAAGTTTAGACTATAGAAATCAATGGATGTGGTTGTTTTAGCACAAACTACCTGAGATGCGTTCAAAAAGACGAGATCAGGCACCGGGGAAGGGGGGGTGGGGGGAATGGGGAGAGGCACCGGAAAAACACACAATGCATCGGTTCCTTACTGGAAGGGAAGGTGATGCGTCAGTTCCTTATTGACAGGGGAGGTGAGGTGTTGGTTCCTTGCTACTGGGTAGAGGAGGTGATGCTTTTGTTCCCTACTGGCAGGGCAGTGATGTGTTGGTTCCTTACTGGTGGGGAAGTGATGTGTCGAATTACAGACACACAGCCTCGGTTCCTTACTGTGATGCATTGTCAATAAAGAGATTGGCACCCAGGGAGGATGCGCCGAAAATCCAGATGCACTGCGTATTTGCAGCAGCAGCGAAACCGGTGCTTCATCGCTTCCACAACAGCGAGACAGGTGTTGCGTTGATTTCACATAAGCAACACAGGCGCTGCGTCAATTTTCCAGCAGCGAAGTAGGTGCCTCTTTGGAGTCGGGCGGGGCATCACAAACTTTGGTGGCACAGCGCTCGGACTCATGCTGTGGCGATTCTTATGATACACTGCAATGGCGATGCAAACCTGCGGTGAGAGCCGTGGGTGGTCGATGCATTCAACGGGAACCACACTTTGGTGCAGGCAGCCACATTACGTTGATCTTTTGCAGCGGGGCATCGATTAAACAGATGCTGAAAGCCTATGAGAGGATTTGTTTCCTTAAGATTAATAGCTCACACTTTCAAGGGCCCAGCAACTGGATTTGGCAAGTCAGGATTCTCAGCAGAAGAGCCAAGGCACTGGTAGATGAAGTCTTTGATGGCACTGAGACTTCTTAACAGAAGCAAGCACACACACACCCTTGGAGAACCTTGGAAGCAGGATTTGGAAAGCAAAGTCCAGTCCTTTCATTCCCAGGACAGAAGCAGCAAGCAGCAGGCTAGCCCAACAAAGCAACATGCAGAGTGTGAGTCCCTCCTACAGCATCCAGCCCTTCTTCCTGACAGAATGTCCTCAGTCCAGAAGTGTTCTGATTTTGGGGAGATAGAGGGCCAATACTTATATGCATTCCTTTCTTTGAAGCAGGAAAACTTAAAAGGAAAGTCTTTGTAGAGCACAAGAACCAGCCTCTCCCTGACCTGACTCCAGACACACTCCATGGGGGTAGAGACTGTTTTCTGTGGACAGGCACCATCCTATTCAGGTGTCAGTGACCACTCCTCTGAATATTCTAGCTCAGAAAGAACCATCAGCCTGGTGATGGGCCATCAGGATTTGCAGGAAACAAATCAGCTCTCTTTGCTTGGCTGTCTAGAGTAAATGCATAAGAGCACAACTGTCAGCCAACCCAAGGCATGTATTCTACAGACAGGCAGAGGCACAGAAATGTTAAGCAAGAAAATGCCCACTTTCCAAAAGTATACACAAGGAGATGATGGGCGGAGCGATGAAACTGTTCAGGCACTCACCCCCAGTCACAGATCTGGGATGAATCCATCACCGTTCTTTAGTCCACTTCGCCACCCCAGTTCAGACACAGCTATATGCAAATCAGTCTTGACACTGTGCCTTATGGGAACAGTCTAGTCCGAACTTCCAAGCCATGTCTTCCCTGGACCGGAAACAAGCATCCTGGGACCGGTTTCGGGCTAACAGCCCTCATCAACCAGGCTAGCTTGAATCCAGTAGCAAAGTGAGCAAGGGACCCACGTCACAACTTATGGCGAACAAAGCAAACACAAAGAGATGATGGACGGAGCGCTGAAACTGTTCAGGCACTCATCCCCACTCACAGATCTGGGTTGAATCCATCATTGTTCTTTAGCTAACTTCGTCACCTCAGTTCAGACACAGCTATACGCAAATCAGTCTTGACCCCGTGCCTCATGGGAACAGTCCAGCCCGAAATACCAAGCCTTGTGTTTGCTTTGCATAGCACTCAGAGACATACTGATGCCTGGTCCTTTCTCGCCTCGGTCACGATACCTCAGTGTTGGCAATCTGTATGCTTCATAATCATCTTTGGCGATCATGGATGACACTAAAGAGCACCAATCAATCAATCAATCAATCAGGGAATCATAAGGGCGCAACTCACCCATGAGGGTCTCAAGGCGCTGAGGGGGCGGGGGGGTCCACAGATCTGTTTAGCCGAAGAGTCAGGTCTTGAGGGTCTTCCTAAAGGTGTTCAAGGAGGGGGCACATCTGATGTCTGCCGGTAGCTCATTCCAGGTCTTGGCTGCAGTGTGAGAGAAGGATCTTCCGCCTGCTCTGGCTCTGTGGAAGCGCAAGGTTTCGGCCAGTGGGAGGTTGGAAGATCGGAGGTTTCTTTTGGGTACGTGGAAGTTGATTCTATCGTTGAGGGATTTGGGTCCGTTGTTGTGTAGGCATTTGTAGGCGTGAGTGAGGATTTTGAAAGTGACTCTTTTCTCCTCGGGGAGCCAGTGGAGACTTCGTAGGTGTTGGCTTATATGTTCTTTTAGGGGGATACAGAGGACGAGCCTGGCGGCGGTGTTCTGTATTGTCTGGAGTTGCGGAGTAGGGACTTGTTGATGCCGGCGTAGAGTGCGTTTCCATAGGCCAGTCAGCTGGTGATGAGTGCATGGGTAACCGTCTTCCTTGACTCAGGGAGGATCCACTTGAAGGTCTTGCGGAGGATGTGGAGGGTGTTGAAGCAGCTGGAGGTGACATGGGTGACCTGTCAGTTCATGGTGAGTGATGAGTCGAGTACGATGCTGAAGTTCTTGGCGTGGTCTGAGGGGGTAGGTGGGCTTCCAAGGGTGGTCGGCCACCAGGTGCTGTCCCATGCAGAAGGGGTGGTACCGAGGATAAGGACTTCTGTCTTCTCTGTGGTTGAGCTTCAGGCAGCTGTTGGTCGTTCAGACTGCGATGTCTTGCATTGCTTTCTGAAAGTTGAGTTTGGCAATGGTGGGGTCTTTGGTGAGGGACAGGATGAGCTGGGTGTCATCGGCGTAGGATACGATGTTGAGGCTGTGTTGTTGGAAATTGGCCGCAAGGAGGGCCATGTAGATGTTGAAGAGGGTGGGGCTCAGGGATGAACCCTGTGGGACTACACAGGTGATTTTCGAGGGATCGGAGAGAAAGGGTGGGAGTCTGATCCTTTGGCTTCTTTCAGTGATGAATGATCGCATCCAGTCCAGGGCTGTTCCTTGTATGCTTGCGTTGTGTAGTCTGGGGACTAGTGTGCGGTGGGAGACAGTGTTGAAGGCCGCTGATAGGTCAAGTAGGATGAGGGCTGTGGAGTGGCCTTGTCCAGGAGTGTGTGGATGTAGTCTGTGGCGGCGAGTAGGGCTGTCTCTGTGCTGTGGTTGCTTCGGAAGCCGGATTGGGACGGGTCGAGGATGGCGTTCTCTTCAGTGAATCGTGTCAGTTTCCTGTTAACTGTTTTCTCTGCAACTTTGGCTGTGAAGGGGAGGAGTGAGATGGGCCGATAGTTCTTGAGGTCGGTGGGCTCAGCTATGAATGGTGGCTGTGAATCTGTGGTAGATGTGGGGGGGGCCCCGAGTCGATGCTTTTCATGGTCGAGGCGGTGTCTTCGGCCGTGATCGGTGTTCAGTTGGAGATTGTGGGCTGGCTGGTATTTCCGGGGGCGGGGGGCCGTCTGTGGTTCCTGGTAGATGGTCGAGGAAGGTATCGTAGAGGTTTTTGATCTTGAGGTGGAAATAGGTTCCAAGCTTGTCGCAGAGGTCTTGGGATGGAGTGATGTCTGTGGCTTCCCTGCATGGGTTGGTGAATTCTTGAATGACACTGACAAGTTTCTTGGAGTTGGTGGAGTTGGCCAGGATTTTGTTGTGGATGAAGTCCCTCTTGGTGGCTCTGATCTGGTTGTGGTAGTCTGTCATGGCGTCCTGGTAGGTGGTGTGGTTTTCGGTTGTCTCTGTGTTTCTCCAGGTCTTCTCCAGGCGTCTGCAGGTGTGACTGGCTTCTTGGAGAGTGCTGGTGAACGAGGCGAGCTTCCTGGAGCATTGTCTTTTGGGGTTGCGTAGCGGGCGAGCTTGTCTGCGCGCTTATAGATCCAGGAGTGGACTTCTCTGGCTTTGTCGTTTGCGTCGGGTGCCTAGATGTGGTTGTATCTGGAGAGGGTAGAGTTAAGTTGCTCGTCGGTAACCTTGCTCCAGTTCCTTCGTGGTGGGCGTGGGGCTGGTTTAGGTGCCTTGGGTTTGTTGATGGCAAAGTGTACGCAGTGGTGGTCAGTTCATGGCGGGTGCGTTGTCTGGCTGAAATGGATGCTCTTTCCTGCCGCGAAGATGGGGTCGAGGGTGTGTTCTGCTCTGTGGGTCGGAGTGTTGATGAGTTGTTTAAGTCCAATGCTGGCGAGGTTGTCACGTAGGATAGTGGAGTTGGGGTAGCTGGGGTTGTCGAGGTGAAAGTTGAGGTCTCCAATGAGTATGTAGTCTGTTGAGGCAATGGCGTGGGGTGCGATGAAGTCAGTGATGGTTGTGACGAAGGGTGTTCAGGGGGCGGGGGTCTGTAGATGAGGGTTCCTCAGAGTGTGGCTTTGGGGGTGGTCTGGATCTGGAAGTGCAGTTGTTCAGTGGAGCGTAAGGTTTTGCTGGAGGTGGTGAGGCGGAGGGTGCTCTTGTTGTCGATGGTGAGACCTCCTCCTGGGTGGTGGGTCAGTCTTTCCTCTGGATCTTGTATCCGTCTGGGATGGCGGTGCTGATATCGGGGCGGAGGATGTGATGGTCCAGGTCTCTGTGAAGAAGACGATGTTGGGCGAGAGAGAGTAGAGGTGGTTCCAGATTTCCATGGCATGTTTGTATACGGAGCATACGTTAAGGAGGATGCATTTTACGGAGTCGCCGATGCTGCCGTCGGCGGTGTTGGAGGCCGGGGTGGTGGTGAGGGTCTGGAAGCATTGGAGGCAGGATAACTGGCTGTGGGTCGTGTTCGGTGAGGCCTGTAGGCATTCTCTAAGTCTTCCAGAGTTAAGTGAGAGGAGGGTGGTGGTGTTGTAGCAATGGTTAGTGGGAGGTCCAGGGTTCCTGGCGATGGCCACAGTCGGGTCGCGGACGAGCACAGATGGGCGTGTTGGTGGCGCGACCACACAGCGGCCACCATTAAGTAGGGGGGGTGGGAGGGAAGAGAGGCTGGGCGGCAGGAGCGGGGGAATTCCAGGGGGCAAATCCAGGGGAGAAGGGGCCGCAGGGGCAACAGCGGCGGCAGGTGAAAGGAACAGGCAGGCACGAGCAAATGAAAACAGTGGTGGAATTAGAGCAAGACACAGATGGACACAATAACAGTGACACAACAGGGAAAAAATTAAGAACAAAAAAAACGGCTGAGAAAGGTTACGGTGGTTGCAGGCAGTCTGGTCCCAGTTGGAGTGGGCAGCAGGTGCAGGAGCGGGCAGCAGCCTCAAACCTCCCAAGGAGGAGGTCGGGGTCTGGAGGCAAGAGACGGCACAGCAGAGCTGCGGGGGAGGGTGGACCTAGACCGAGGATAACTTTGTTTCCTGGAGTCTATATGACTCCAAATTATCAAGAGTGGCTCCTCAAACACCACTCAAACACCACTCCTCAGATTGCGATTGCACGAGGGCTTCTCAAAACTCTAGTTCAGATGCATAGCAAAATGTCCATTTGAAACTGGTCCTGTGATTGCTCTGAAGCAGCACCAGCTGCCTTTCTTCACTGGACAGAAAGATGATTCACATCAGCAGGAAAAATGTTTTTGTTGTAAGAGGCCCACTAGTTTTCTTTCATAGTTTACTCTTCCCAGAACCCTTTTCACTCTCGCAGCTCCACAGGAGAGATGCTCGACAGGAACAAGTGGGCTTTACTGGCAGGACCTGGATCTGGGTATGCATCCGGGTCAGCAAGAGGGTGCCATCACTACTCCTGAAGCACGGGTTAACTCTGAAAGTTTCAACAAAAAGCATGAGACAGCTCTCTTGAGGTCATCAATTATACAATATCATATTGATGAACTACTCCAAGAGCTATCAGTTAGGTGTTCATTTATGAAATATCTAGGGGTCTAGATAACTATAAACCATAGGGGACTATTTAAAATTGGCAAAGAGTGCTGATGAGTTACAGTAGGAGATATATTTAAAAAAAGGCCTAATAATTTTATGTGATTGAATGATGATAGATACTGGCCTTGAGGAAGGAGAGAAGTTTAGATTTGTATAGAAATGAGCCTCTCCTTCCTTCAGGCTAATATCTATCTTCATCTTCACTGGGTCATGCATATGTATTCCAGAAGAGGGGCCACAAGAGATTTTAAATGGGTTTAAGATTAGATTAGAGGATAACTAGCACTTAATCTTTCACATTTATATATTTTTTGTCAATGCCAAGAGGGAGAGTTGGTGACGTTTTCAATGGTCAAGCAAGAAGGAATTAAGATCCCAATTAAATGAAAAACTCCATCTGAGTCCACAGTCAAAATATTGATGGCACAGATATAGACAAATGCAGGCTGTCAAACGGGAATAATCTCTCATGTGTTGTGAGGTTTCTCATCTTTGAAGGATTTTTGGAAACGGTTATTAACCAAGAAAAGGATCGTTCACAGGCATCTGTACCTCAATGTCACTGGACAGTAGTTTGCTGGGATTAACCCTAAAATGCCCATCACTTTGATAACATTTTAATTGATTGCTCAGGTAGTGACTTGATGTGATAGCATAAGCATCACTAAGGTTGTTATGAATGTAGTTCTTTATAGGAGTAAAATTCATTCATCATGCCCCTCGTCTGAACTTGTCTGCTCAATAAAAAGGGTGATCCTTACCTTGTCTTGTGATCATGCTATGTACATTCTGTAACATTTTGGAAAACTTCTTCTTAAGCATGTAGCAGACTGGATATGTGATACCATAGCTTCCAAATGTAACTACCGTTCAATAAGAATTTGATCCTAAATAATAAGACTTTGCATCTAGTACTTAGTAGTTTTACAGTCTTTTTTGTGTCAATAAATCTGTCCAATTATTGATTGACATTAAAACTTGAGTTAAGTTAAATTCTAATAATGAGGTGGATGATAAGGGGGGAGTGGCTAGCAGGGTGGATGCACTCTAAGGATGCTCTGCTCTACTACCACTTTATCCGGCATTCACCTTTAGTGCTGTGAGACATCTACCATTGCCGACTATACAATTTTTGCTGTAGTCTCATGTGTTTTTGCTGGTTATAGATGATTTGGGCACTGTGCCACTGCTATTCAGCACCACAGTGCAAGTGCTCCCTATGGTAAATTGATGTATGTATTAGTGACTCCATGATTGGCTGGTTTGGTTTACTTGACAGACCCTAGTACAGTGCATTGAGTGTGCCCAGGGCTTGTAAATCAAATGCTGCTGGTGGGCTTGCAGCACTGGTTGTGCCACCCACAGAAGTAGCCTGTAAAAGTGTGTCTTAGTTCTACCATTATAGAGCCTGTGTTCAGTCTGGTACTGCCATGTTGACTGGTCCCTAAACCTTCCCTTTTCTGCATATTAGTCACCCCTACTGTAGGCCCCAGGGCAGGGTGCATTGTAGGTCAAAGGTAGGACATGCCCTGCTGTGCGTGGCATGTCCTCCTAGTGAATTACAGCCATTTCTGTTTTTCACTATTGCACGGCTACCTGTTCTCCATAGGCCAGAATGGGCGGTTTGATTATAACATCTTATAATCCTAACTGACTCAGGGAACTAGGTAGAAATTTGAGTTTAGTATGCCTGAACTCAGAATGATAAAATACATCTTTTAGTGAAGTTAGTTTTAACATTCTGTGTTTGAAAATAACACTTTTTAGAAAGTAGGTATTTTCTTGCCTAACTGTCCAAGTTTGCCTCTGCTAGGTTGTGTATTCCTTGTCTGGAGTTTGAGTGACAGGGGCTGAAGGATTCCAGGAGACAGTGCTAGTCAGCACAGGGCTGAACAAAGCTATCTGCATGTGGATGGGTGGGAGGAGTAGCACCTGGGACCTGAATAGGGCTGTGCATGCCTTCCTTAATGCTGGCTCCGCCTTCTGTGGTGCGTCTGATGTCCCTGGCCCACACTGTCAAAAGGAAGAAGGAGTCTTGTCAACAAAGAGCTCCAGGATTGCACAGAACTGGTGTGGAAAAGGCACAGACACACTCTGCCTCCAGAGACAAAGGATTTGCTAGAATAAACATGGGGACCCAGACCCCAGAGCTTTAGATCACTTTTGGGAAACAAGAAGAACCTTTGCTGAGGAGAGGCACCAGAGAGAAACTGAAGGAGGATCCATTACCTAAGCTGAGTGCTGTTTGGAGGATTTGGTCTGCAGTAGTTGCCTGACAGCCAAAGAAAGGAGAAAGGAACTTTATGCTACTTTCATCAACTTGTAAAGGATCTCCAAGGGCTTGAAGATAGAGCTTGCCTCCTGCTGAAGTCTCAGGGACAACAGACTTCACCAACCAGCTCCCCAGAGTTCTTTTGAAGTGTACGCATCGCATCGCCAAAGCACCTCACATCACCGGAGAAGAGTGTCGCCGTCGCAGCAGATGCTATCGCATCACCAGAGAAACGTGTTGCAGGGCCTGTCGCGGCTCAGAAGAATAGTTGAGTCGCATCACTGAAGAAGGGGGTTGCCGCTGTCGCTTTGCAGAAGCGCCTTGCATCACCGGAGAAGAGTTTCGCCGTCTCAGCAGATGCCGTCGCATCATCGGAGAAGCGTGTCACTGCCGCAGCCGATGTCATTGCATCACTGAAGAAGGGTGTTGCTGCTGCTGCTGTCGCATCGCATCACCTAAGCGCCTCGCATCACCGGAGAAGAATGTCGCAGCAGAGGCCATCGCATCACCGGATAAGCGTGTCCCAGGGCCTGTCGCGGCTCAGAAGAATCTTTGAGTTGCTGCACGGCCGTTGGGCATGCACGCATCGTGCCATTTTTGTTTCATTGCACCGGATATTCATCGCATCACAGCGCTGCTGTTTGCATGGCCCCGGAAGCCCAGTAAGAAACCGACACATCTTCTCCCCACGCGGAGAAGAACTGACGCATCCCCTATACAGAAGTAGGGAACCAATGCATCACCGTTCTTGTGTGTAAGGAGCCGACGCATCACCTTCCCGGCAACACTTTCGTTGTATAGTGTTACGCATCCAGAGGTACATTGAACTTAAAGTGTCGCATTTTACATCTAAAGAGAACTAATCTATTTCTACCATTTTTAAAGTACAGTATTGTGGATTTTTTTCATTTGTGGTCTTGTGTTAAGTCTATATAAAAATACTTATTTTTATACTACAACTTGTGTGGTGTCCATCTGTAGTGTTATCACTGGGATACTGTAGGTGTTCACAAATGCTTTACACGCTGCCTCTGAGATAAGCCTGTCTGCTCATGCCAAGCTACCAAGGTGTTGAGGGGGGGTTATTTTAGGAATGTACCCCTTACCCAGACTAGACGCAACGTTCCGTATTTGGTCATAGGTACCTACGTCTGCCGACTAGAGACCCCCAAATCTAACATTGGTGGTCAGCGGTGAGGATTCTGGACTTGAATTTGTGACTCAAATACAGTGATTGGTGAACACTACTAGTGAGTTCAGTCCAAACGCAATCACATACATTTTGGTAGAATGTTTTTCCTGGGATTTCTATTTTTGCCAAGAACTGCCAAGTTTAACCGCCATGGATAAAACAGCATACCTAGCATCTGAAGATTGGGAGTTTGAAGAGGAGAAACTAGAATGATACAATGTGCAATAGTTAAACACAATTCTGCAGGAGATTTAAAGTTGCTATGACCAGTCTCTCCAAGGAGAACGAGTTCCAAAAGCTGCTGAGGGCCTGGGTCGAAACAAGGAATACCCCTGAGAATGAGGAAGGGGCTCAACATGCAAATTAGCAGCTTGAAGGGCCTTTGGGTCCAGTGGGGAGGAGAGCAACTTCCCCAGTAGGTAGCAGTGTTACTGCCAAGGGCCTGTACCCAGATGAGTTGGACGACAGGGAGAAAAGTAGGATGCACGAATTGGAGCTTGCCAAGCTCAAATTGGGTGGGCAGTTGGAGAATAGGAAATTGGCCCTAGAGGAAAAAAAGTATGCAGTTGGATCACAAGAGGAATTTGAGGGAGTTGAAGTTAAAAGCTAGGAGCTTAAGGATTACTCCTTCTGGTGACAGCACACCGTCCATACCTGTTGTAGCAAGGGTATACATAACTAAGGATGTGGTTAGAGAATTATATAAGAATGATGACATTGGGCAGTGGTTCAAGGCCTATGAGGTAGCCATGTCCTCCCACCGGGTCCCTGAGAAGGATTGGGGAGCGGGGTTGTGGGGGACGGTTCCTTAGTGAGAGGCGGAATACACTGTTAGACTTGCCCTCTTAAGTCCATAATTCTTACAGCCACATGAAAGATGCATTGATGTCTTGGGGATGTATGTCAGTACAACGCGATCTAAAAGATCGCAGTACTTGACAACGCTGTTTTTACAACGCAAGTCGTTACAATGACTTGCGTTGGAGGGCGCGGATTTTGGAATCTTATAATTTTATATTCCAACACCAGTCCACGTAACAGTAGGGAGGGTGTTGAATATAAAATTACAACATTCCTTGCCCAACAGCGCCATCCAGCGCAAGTCGTAGTAACGACTTGCGTTGTAATGGCAGCGTTATAAAGGCACTGCGGCGTAAACACCGCGTTGTAAACGATGTTTCCCTGTCCAGGTATGGGTTGACTCCTGAATTGTACAGACAGAGGTTTAGAAATTGCAAGAAGTTGGAGTCAAGCACATGGGTGGAATATGTAACTTTCTTTTGCAGATCATTGGATGGTTGGGTGAAGGGTAGCAAAGTAAATGATTTTGAGGGGCTCTTGATTAAATTGTATGGGACCACTTGTCAAGTAATTGTTTTCCAGAGCTAAGCCAGCACCTTATTGATAGCAGGCAGACTAACACTAGGAAGCTTGCTGAGGAGGCGGACTGCTGAGTGAGTACCCGGGTTCACAAGGGTCACGTGGGAGACTCCGCCAAGAGTGGGCAGGGTCCCAAGCAGGAGAGTGGGGGGGCAAGGGTAAACAGAGGGAGTTCCAGAAAGGGCCCCAAAGTAATCCTCGGGGGACCAAGGGAAGGTTTTCCAGCCTCCCCCTGAGAAGAAGCCCGGGGCCCGACAGGTAGGCCTGTTCATAGGGGATCCCTGAAGTGCTTCAAGTGTGGTGAAGTGGGCCATTAGTTGGTTGATCCCCAGCGTCCACAGCATGGAAAGACAGCACCCACTGGTGCTCCACCCCAGCAGATGGTGAGTGTAGCCCTGGGGGAGGAGATGGGTGCCCAAGGTAGGTGGGATCCCGCAGAGATGTCCTTTGTCTCTTTAGGAGACTGTGAGGTGGTCCCCAGGACCCAACTGCCTGATAACACTAAGAAATACTGAGGTTCTGTGGTTTTCGACTTCGCTTCGTATCTAGCCGCCATTTTGTGTCCAGCCGCCATTTTGTGTTGCCTCACTCAGGCAGCACGGCAAACGCAGTGTTTTTGCTTTTTCAGCTGCTACATGTCTCTTCTGTTAAAAAGTAACCCCTTGTCCTTGTTTACGAAACCATTCTCAGGGTCTGGCCGAGTTTGTTAATCCATGTCTAGACTGATTGATCCTTGTCTTAGTCCACTGTTTGGGTCCCACCATTCTTTCTTACCTTATCTTATTTGACTGGCCTTCGCTATTCTCTTCGTGTATTCTCTTATTACACAAACTATCCTTTGAAGCACGCAAATATGTTCTACCACCTGCAAATTGAATTACGGGCACTAGTGTTGATTAACATAATGGGAGGAGAGCACACGGGGTCTGAAAGAAGGGCGTGCTCAAGTTACTTGATAGCTTGTTTTCAAACTTTTCCTATTTGTCAGTTCTGTATGTTTTGGGAGTAGGCATTGTAAATATGTGTACTATAAGAGACTGTGCGTCACGGAGTTAAGTGGCAGTCTCCTGAGAATATACCATTGGGGTACTTCTTGGACAACTGTGCTTAGCTGCAGCTAATAAACTCAATTTTCTACGCCTAACAGAGTGTCTCATGTCTCTGTCTGACAAGGCAGGTGAACCCGGAGATTATAGGCGTGCCCTGCGCCGCTCGGCCCATAAGGCCCGGTTCTCTAACTGGCGCCCAACGCGGGGCGACCTCAGTGGTAACGGTTCAGCCCGAGGGTCGTGAGGAGCTTCGCAAGAAAATTCTGGAGGATTTGCGAACCACGTGAGCGACCCCTGTATGTCGAAGTGGACCGAAGGTCTTTTGCAGCGCGGCTACTCCTTTCCAACGGCTACTGATGACTGCTGCCCTGACTGTTGCCCTGTCTTGGCCCTCTGGTGATGATTGGTATCGCGAGACGTTAGACGGACATCTGTTGGCGTGAGAAAACATTTAGTTAAGTATTCATGGGTAGTGCCCACTCTTTTGTTTTGTTTTTGTTATTCGACTTGTGCACTTGTCGAAGCCAAGGGGTAAGTACATTTGTGCTGTGATTATTGTTTTAACCCCTTGAAGTTTGTGAATAGTCCAGTTTGTTACGAAATGCCTGGGCTTAGTAAGTTTAGGAAGTTTTGCTGTTTAGGCTGTAATAGGGATTCCCGGCTAAAGGACTCTTGTCCAATTCCTCTGGTTGGAACTCCCACTTATGAGCTCTATTCGAAACATGGTCTTGGCCCTATTATTTTTAATGAAACATGGATTCGATATACGAAGAAAGATGGTGTCTTGCAGTGGCCACAAAATGGTAGTTTTGAGCCTGACATATTAGATAATCTAGAAGCAATTTTGTTTAAGAGAAAAGCCCGCCCGGCAATGTTTGACTCTTTCCGCCTATGGCGTAAGAAAGCCAAACAGAAAGAAATTAAACAGGCAAAAAGAGATAAGAAAGCGCAAGATATGACGATTTTACAGGCTGCCCAACAGTTTAAGAATAATGAGACTGATCAGATGATTGAAGTCTCAGAAAGACAGCATCATATGGCAATAGATAGATGTTATCCTGTGTTGCCTACTTCCCCACAGAGTAAGGATCTTGACGAAGATCCCTTCATGTCTCATTTGCTGAGATTACCTCCGCCTTATGTATTAGGTGCTAATGCACCCCCGTTACAACTTATTGTTCAGCAACCTGTTGCTCAACCAGTTGTTCCTGTTCTTCCAGTAATTCCACCTCCACCTCCTTTGCCACCGGCTTCTGTACCTCAGTCTCCTTTACCGCCAGTTTCTTTTGCAACTAGCTCTTCTCCTACTGTACTTAATACATTGTCCCCTGTTCTAGTGTCGGATTCTCCTACGGCTCGTCAACGATTAGTCGATACTGTTTCCGGTCTCTTATCACCTTTCTTTGGGTCTCTTAATTTGACTTCTGCCTCGTCCCGACGGCAATCCCGTAGTCAAATTCCGGACTCTGACGAGCAGATTAAGTTAGACTCTCTCGCTCACAATTGGATAATGAATGGTCCACAGTATAGCGTGCGCGATATTCAGGATACTTTTCTTCAGTGGAATGCGCCTACGCAGAGATATGTTTTTAATGTTATGTGTAATACTCTTGTTAAAGCATGGGGAGATATGGATTTGGATCTACCTCCTCAGGGTTTGTTTGATATACAGGATAAATTTGATAAAGGACTTATTGTGGGTTCCGACGTAGAAATTGCCGTCCAAACACTTGTCACTTTTAGGTCTTCCTTTTTCTCTCAAGCTTCTCTCGAACCTGATCCTGCGGTTCGGCGTAAAATGAACACTATCCTATGCGAGAAGTTCCCCCGATATGGAGGGATGCGGTTCCACAGGCAGGTAATGTTCCAGGTGTCCCAGCTTATTTCCAGCATATATGGGTACATGACCCTTGGAAAAGATCAGAAGTGTTGGCGCTCAAACAGTCTTTACCGGACCCTCGTAAGAATCCTGCTGGGTATTATAAAGAGCTGTCCCAGACTGTGTATCATGAATTTGGCAGATATTGATTTGCGGATGGGAAATGTAGTCCCACAAGCATTATGGGCTCGGATTCGTAGGGAAGACCACGATCAAGCTTTAGGTGGTAATTGGGCTGTTCTAACAGCTGCAGATGCAGCACAAGTAGGTGGTGCTAAACCCGATAATTTGATCACAGAATTGCCTGGTATAATCATATCTCTAATGAAAACGATGATGTCTGCCGTGCGTGTTAATTGGGATAAGTTAGCTGCGTGTAAACAGAAGAAAGATGAGAGTGTCTCCGATTTCTTTACCCGTTTTGAAGAAACTTTCATCAACCACAGTGGTCAAGATATGAGTACTGAAGGTGGACAGCGATTATTCGTGCATAAATTTGTATTTCATTTACTCCCAGAATTATCGCACAAACTGAAAGACTCCGAGATTTCGTGGGCCGTTTCTTTGTCGGCCCAGATATTAGCTACTGCTCAGTATTATGAGAATAGGGATAAGGAAGAAAAGGATAAAGTGGAGAAAAAGACTAAAGAATTAAAGACGAAGGTTCTTTTGCAACAAGCTTATCCCCCTTGTTCTGCTCAGCGTCAATTGCAACAGCCTCCACAGTTTCAGAGATTGTTACAGAAACCTGCACCTTTTGTTCCGCGACCTTTGTTTGGTCCTAATCAATGTGCCTATTGTAAAGAGGAAGGTCATTTTAAGACTAGTTGTCCGGTTTTATTGCAGCGTAATGGTGGATCGTCAGTGCCACGAGGCCGTGGTGGTTTTCAGTCAGCACCTAGGGGTAGAGGGCGAGGTGCGTTGTCTCATGGGCAGCGTTCCTTTCCCCCTCAGAATACTACAAATTATTTTGATCAGCAGAATTCTCAGTCTGCGCAATATTACAATGACGATTATTGTACTGAAAGTGACAATCCTGATTTTCACACTAGCTAGGACAGCCATGGACAAAGCAAGGGAGTCGTATCAGTTCCAGTGGATCAGAATGGGCCTTATGTTGACGTTGTTGCATTAGGCGTTACAGAACCATTTCTTCTGGATACTGGTGCAATGAGAAGTTCTATCATTCACTCCAAACTCCCTGGGGCACCTTTGTCTGGCTTAACAAATATTTCTGTAGGATTTTCTGGCGCCCCAGTTCGTAACCCGGTTTCTTGTCCTTTGCCTATTTCCATTGGTCCTTATGATTTGGAAGCTCCACTCATTTTAACGACTGGTTGCAGCGAGAATTTGTGGGGTTTGGATTTGTTAAAACGTCTACATGCAACATTGTATTGTTCCCCCTCTGGTGTACATCTTACTTTGGGTGACAAACTGGTTTCTCCTACGTATTTGTCTAAGGACCAACTGCCACTTGAATTGCGTTCACTTCCTGCTACTCTTTAGGCCACGGGTCCGAATGATGTTGGTTTGCTCAAAATCCCACCTTATGTGATTACTGTCAAACCCGATATTAAATTACCACGCATTCCTCAGTATAAGATTTCCAACGATGGTGAAAGAGCTCTTTTCGCTATTGTTTATGATTTAGTTCAGAAAGGTGTTGTTGAAGAAACAAGAGGAAATGTTTGCAACAGTCCTGTTTTGCCTGTTCTTAAACGTACTGATCCTTCTAAGCCTCCTGTGTACCATTTTGTGATTGATCTCCGTGAGGTCAACAAAATTGTTGTTCCTCAGTTTCCTGTTGTCCCGGATATTACTGCTTTGCTCACAATGATACCTGCTTCAGCTGTTTGGTTCTCAGTTATTGATCTCAAAAATGCTTTCTTTAGCATTCCTATTGCTGAGGAAAGTAGAGATCTCTTTGGTTTCTCTCCTGGAGGCCGAAGTTTTCAATTCAAACGTGCACCTCAAGGCTATTGTGAGAGTCCCTCCATCTATAGTCAGGCTTTGAAATCCCAGCTTGACGCTTTTTCTTTGCCTCCAGGTGCTACTCTTATTCAGTATGTGGATGATTTGTTAGTGGCTGCCGATTCAGAGGTTGTTTGTAAGGATGCGACTGTTTCGCTTTTGCGACATTTGACTGTTCTGCACCACAAGGTGTCACCTTCTAAATTACAATATTGCCGCCAAGAGGTTACCTATTTAGGTCATCTCTTGTCGAAGGAGGGAAGGCGGCTGACTCCAGAACGTATCCATGCAATTGCACGAATGTCTGTACCATCCACACAAAGAGAGGTGCGTGCTTTCCTAGGCATTACCTCTTATTGTAGACAGTGGATTCCGAATTTTTCTTTGTTGGCTAAACCTCTGTTGGCACTTACTCTGAAAGATACGCCCCAACCTCTTCCTTGGACTGATGAATGTCAGAAAAGTTTTTCTGACTTACTTACTTCTTTGTGTTCTGCTCCTGTGTTGGGTACTCCAGATTATAGTAAGCCTTTCACACTCTATGTCCATGAAAGAGAAGGTTGTGCGTTGTCAGTCTTGACACAACAATTTGGAGACAAACAAAGGCCATGTGCCTATTTTTCGGCTACATTGGATCCAGTAGCCAAAGACATTGCCTAGTTGTCTCAGAGCAACAGCAGCAGTGGCGATCTCCATTCGTCAATCTGCTGGATTGATGTTGGATTACACTCTTGTTGTTATGGTACCACATGCAGTAGATACTCTCTTGAACAAAACAAAAACACAACATCTCACGAGTGCTCGCTTGT
This sequence comes from Lissotriton helveticus, assembly GCF_964261635.1. NCBI lineage: Eukaryota > Metazoa > Chordata > Amphibia > Caudata > Salamandridae > Lissotriton > Lissotriton helveticus. The sequence continues at coordinate 278,940,826 of NC_136062.1, forward strand.
CTGGGTATGAGTTGACGCTTTTGGCTAGTCACATACATATCAAGCGATGTAATGTTTTAAATCCAGCAACATTGTTACCCATTCTAGATGAGAAAAACACACAAGAACAACATGATTGTTTTCTTCGTACAGAAGAAGAAACTAAAGGCAGAATAGATTTAAAAGATACACCACTTGTGGACCCGGATGGGATCCTATGGGTAGATGGGTCTTGTTTCAATGGCGAGACGACAGCAGCCTATGCTGTTACTACCTTGCATACAGTAGTGGAAACTGCACGCATTACACAGAATTCAGCACAAGCCGCTGATTTGATTGCATTAACAAGAGCGTGTGTGTTGGCAAAAGGAAAAAGAGTGACTGTTTACACTGATAGCCAATACGCTTTTGGCGTGGCTCATAGCTTCGGTCGTTTGTGGAAGGAAAGAGGATTCTTTACTTCCCACGGCACTAAAATACAGCATGGTCAGTTGGTAACTGACCTTCTCAAATCACTTGCCTTGCCGACTCAGATAGCGATTGTGAAGTGCAGTGCACATAAAAGGATCACTGATGATGTGGGTCGTGGGAATGCTTTTGCAGATGAGGTACCGAAAGAAACAGGGAAAGATGTTAAGAGTCGTATGCATGTTGCAGGTCCTGCAAGATGGGTTAGAGAAGGAGGTATGTGTGAGGACACAGTAGAAAGTGTGAAAATGATCCAAGAGGATCAACTGAGAAAGAATTGAGTAAGTGGAGAGAGAGTACGGGAATGTTGGACTCGACAGGGTGTTGGACTGAATTTTCAGAACACCAACGTTTGCTGTTACCAGATGCTTATGTACTACCTGTAGTTACTATGGCGCATGGTCCAGCTCATATCAGTGCAAAAGGAATATGCAAGCTTCTGGCTCCAGTATGGCAGTATCAAGGTATCCCCAAATGTGCGGAAAATGTGGTGAAGCATTGTATCGTTTGTTTGATGCACAATCCAGGAAAGGGAATACCAAACTCCGGCAGGTCATTTTGCTCCCCCTAGGTACCCTTTTGAGGTATTACAAATTGATTACATTCATATGGAGCGTTGTAATAACCTTAAGTATGTTCTGGTGGTGGTTTGTGCCTTTTCCAGATGGATAGAGGCCTACCCCCTAAAGGACAATGCTGCTTTGTCCACTGCCAAAGTCCTCTTGAAGGAATTCTTTCCGAGGTTTGGTTTGCCGCGCATTGTCTGGAGTGACAATGGGAGTGAATTCGAAGGCCAAATTATGCAGAAGGTGTGTACGGGTCTTGGTATTAGACAGAAATTCCATGGCGCAAACCACTCTGTCAGCGGGTTTGGTAGAGTGTTATAATGGCACTCTCAAGCTCAAATTAGCAAAGATTCAGGCCAGCACAGGCCTTGCTTGGCCCGATGCCTTGCCTTTGGCAATTCTCTCTACGAGAACAACTGTACACTCTCGTTTAGGACTTAGTCCTTATGAGGTCATTTTTGGGCGCCCAGCCAATGTCTGGGGAGTCCCTCGACCTAAAAAGTATTCCGATATTCCATACCCATTGTTGGTTGATTATTTGCATGACCTCACCACTAAATTACGTGTTATTCATCAACAGGTCCAAAACGCTTTGCCGGAGGCTTCCTCAGATCCAGGCCATTCCATCCAACCTGGAGATTTCGTGTGTGTAAAGAATTTCCAGAGGAAAAATAATTTGGAACCTCGTTGAGGGCCGCCGTGACAAGTGCTTTTGACGACACATACAGCTGTGAAGGTCGTCGGGAAGAAAAACTGGGTCCACGGCGTGCACTGTAAAAGGGTACCATTGCCTTTACCTTACGACCAGTGGGTCCGAGAAGGCGTTGGTGACAGTGAAAGTGAGAGAGTGCCCAGATTTGTACCTTTCAGTAGTGCACGCCCGGAATGGACAAATTCTGAGAAAGAAGACGACGACGTGTTGCAAGAAGCTGTACCATCACATTTGCGAGTGAATACGACGAACCCAGAAACTTTGTTTCGAGACCAAACGATACCTGGCAAGACACGGTACAACCTAAGACCTAGGTTGACTAAAGACAATTGAACTTTGTTTTTCGTTTTTATACCTTTTTTGTTATGAAATGATATTTCCTTTTTACTATCCATCAAGTTGCAGGGTCACGGTATGAGTCTTAGGCTGTGACCTGAATAGTGACCTAGGTCAACAGGACTTGCAGTGTCATAGGACGGCTAATCACCACAACTAAGTGATCCAGGAAGATTACCGCGTGCAACGCCTTTAGAGAATGGATAATAAAGTGGAAGGGAATGATATTAAGATTGTAAAAAGAAATAAGTATAAGAAATTATTGTTTAGTTGATGTGGCATTGCATTATGTATTCTAGTATGTTTATGTATTTTATTAGCTTGTGTAGGTTGGATTGCCCACCCTATGCAGCAAGCACCTGTTCCTACTTCTGTTTCTTTGCCTTTTCCTACTACTCTTTCCCCGCATAAATTCTATACACTCCCAGACCATGAGCAAATTAGGAGAACAGAATATCTCAACAATTCATTCATCCAGTTGTTACATCAGCATCAACTGGTAGTCAACACTACTGACTGTTGGGTTTGTGGGCTTATGCCCCACAACACAGAAAGAGGGATGCCGTATTCAGTCCTTCCGTTTTCATATGAAGGTACCGCTTGGGCTTATCTGGCTATGTTTTCTAATGCATACCAGAATCAAATTCGATATCCTCCTGGTGGTCCATATAATGGTGGAGCAGATTTTAGTCATAGTCCTTTGATGAAGGGAATAGTGACTATGGCTAAAATTGCCGACATTAGTAAGATTCCCGTTGATGAGAAATGAGCATATGATGGTTGGAATGTGACTCGTTATGTTACTAGTCTCACTGATAAGGCTAGACAAAGAAGATCTTCACCAATTTGGACCATACCTCATAAAGGTAACCTATGTCTGCAGATAAATGGTCAAAACACTAAGCACAAACAGGAAAAGAGTGTTTGTTCCCATACATACATCTATAAACCCTTGATTTCCTCACCACTGGTACCATCTCAAGGTACATATTTTGTCTGCCATGATAGAGCCTACACATGGCTTCCCACCTATTTTTCAGGAACATGTTATGTGGCTTTCCTTCTTCCCCCGACATATACTGCTCCTTCAGATCATCACAGAAAAAGACATGGTAGAGGGGTTATTGACTCAAAAGACACAGCTGGACAAGAGGGAGGAGACTTTATCAAAGGGGTTCTTCCTTTTTGGGGTCCAATGGCCAATAGCAGAAACATTAGACAACTAGTTCATGTTGTTGAGGCTACGATAAATGTGACTTCCGGAGCCTTGAGCAATTTCACAGCCGAACTTCAGGCGTATCGTCTTATGACTTTGCAAAACCGAATGGTTTTAGACATTGTCCTCCCAGATAGAGGAGGAGTCTGTAAATTAATTGGGTCTAGTTGCTGCATTTACATTCCTGATAATGCCCCTACAGTATACCAAGCCATCTCTAAGTTACATGTAATTTCCGAGTCTATTCATCAGGACACAGGAGATTGGTCTATGATGGGATGGTTTTGGGGACTACTGTCCACGTGGGGATGGAAAGTGTTAACTTTCCTTGGAATGATTCTAGCGATCATTTTTTCTTGCTGTCTTTGTTTGCAGTGTGGCCCCGCCATCTGTGGACTTTGTGCCACCTTGTGTGTTCCAAAGTCTGTGTCACAGAAAACAGAGAACATTAAAATGATGTTGCAGCAACAGCTCAGTGACCTCATGACCATTGACATCGACTCAGACTAACATGAGTCCTTTTGTGCTTTGCCTGAGTAATGGCAAAAGGAGGTTCTGAGGTTCCGTGGTTTTCGACTTCGCTTCGTATCTAGCCGCCATTTTGTGTCCAGCCGCCATTTTGTGTTGCCTCACTCAGGCAGCACGGCGAACGCAGTGTTTTTGCTTTTTCAGCTGCTACATGTCTCTTCTGTTAAAAAGTAACCCCTTGGCCATACCCTGACATCAGTTTCGTAAACAAGGACGAGTTTGTTAATCCATGTCTAGACTGATTGATCCTTGCCTTAGTCCACTGTTTGGGTCCCACCATTCTTTCTTACCTTATCTTATTTGTCTGGCCTTCGCTATTCTCTTCGTGTATTCTCTTATTACACAAACTATCCTTTGAAGCACGCGAATATGTTCTACCACCTGCAAATTGAATTATGGGCACTAGTGTTGATTAACGTAATCGGAGGAGAGCACATGGGGTCTGAAAGAAGGGCGTGCTCAAGATACTTGATAGCTTGGTTTCAAACTTTTCCTATTTGTCAGTTCTGTATGTTTTGGGAGTAGGCATTGTAAATATGTGTACTATAAGAGACTGTGCGCCACGGAGTTAAGTGGCAGTCTCCTGAGAATATACCATTGGGGTACTTCTTGGACAACTGTGCTTAGCTGTAGCTAATAAACTCGATTTTCTACGCCTAACAGAGTGTCTCGTGTCTCTGTCTGACAAGCCAGGTGAAGCCGGAGATTATAGGCGTGCCCTGCGCCGCTCGGCCCATAAGGCCCGGTTCTCCAGTACAGGCAGTGGGTGACCATCAATGGCCATAGAGTGGAGGCTCTTCAAGAGACAGGAGCCAGTGTGACAGCTGTCAAGTGTCACCTGGTGTCTGAAGAGCAGGGTGTCCCCAATGCATTTTACCCAGTTGTTGCCACTGACAACACAGAGAGCCACTGCAAGGTGGCTCAGGTTTACTTTGAGTGGGGGGGTTCTCTGGTACTCTTCAAGTAGCTGTGAGGCCAGCCATGCCTGTTGACTGTTTGTTGGGGAACGATTTGGAGAGCTCCCCTTGGGCTAAGGTGGAGCGAAGTGCTCATTTGAAGATGTTGGGTCTGCCTGGGTGGGCGTGTGTGACCACATGGTCCATGCATGGCGGCCAGTAAGGGCGTTCAAGAGGACCTGAATCCTGAGAGGGAGGCCCAGGCGCCTGCCTTAAAGAGAAGAGGCCGGGGACGCGGAAAACCTAGCCGATGAAGTTCCAACGGTCCAGGAGGAGGCAGACCCTGAAGGGGATGCTCTGGAGCCTACAGGGGAACAGGTAGCTGAACTGGAGTACCTGCCTGAGCTGACGCATTGGCAGCAGGAAGGAGGACCCTCCAGGGAGGAGTTCCGCGCTGAGCAGAAGAAGTGCCCTTCTCTTGTGGGTTTGAGGCAGCAGGCTGCAAACCAGGCAGCAGGTGATCAGTCTGGATCACATTGGATCTACTGGGAGAATGGTCTCCTGTATAGTGAGCCTAAGGTTGCTGAGTCCCTGTGCTGGTGGTACCCGAAGTGCTTCAGAGTCTTCCTACTGGGGCTGGCTCATGATGTGCCTTTAGCAGGACATTTGGGGCAGGACAAGACTTTTGATAGGCTTGTCACCCACTTCCATTGGCCCCAAATGCACAAGAGTTCAGACACTCATTGCAGGACCTGTCAGACTTGCCAGGCAAGTGGAAAGAAAGGGAGGGGGGAAGCAGAAGGCTCCTCTCCAGCCATTCCCTGTAGTAAGCACCCACTTTGAACGGGTGCTTATTAACATTGTGGGGCCACTGGGCCCCAAGACAGCCATGGGCAACAGGTTCATCCTAGTCTTGGTGGACCATGACACCAGGTACCCGGAAGCCATCACTCTCAGGACAGTGACGGCCCCCGTGGTGGGACAGGCACTGATGGGAATTTTCTCCCATGTGGGGTTCTCTAGAGAGGTGGTGTCTGACAGTGATACACACTTCATTTCCAAAGTATATGAAGACCCTGTGACAGGAGTGCGGTGTAACTTACAAGTTCACCACTCCTTATCACCCCCAAGGAAATGTGTTGGTTGAGAGATTCAACCGGACCCTAAAAGGCATGATTATGGATCGTGAGGAACCTATGAGGCGTAAGTGGGACATCCTCTTACCATGCCTGCTCTTTGCATACCATGAGGTGCCACAGAAATCTCTAGGGTTCAGCCCTTTTGAGCTTCACTATGGTCGCCCAGTGAGAGGACCTCTGAATCTGGCCAAAGAAGGCTGGGAGCAATCTCCCAAGAAACCTCCCTGGGATGTATGTAGCTACATGCTGGCCTTCAGGAACCAGACTAGGCGTTTCAGGCAACTCGCTGAGGCGAATCTGGAAGCCAGCCAGGAGGAGATGAAGTGGTGGTATGACCAGAATGCCACTCTGGTGGTGCTTCAGCCTGTTCAGAAAGTGTGGGTCATTGCCCCAGTGGAGCCTTGTGCGCTCCAGGATAAGTGGACCGGACCATTTGAGGTGGTGGAGAGCAAAAGTCCTGTTACCCACTTGGTGAACTTGCGGTCTCCCAGGAACCCCTTGCAGGTCCTGCATGTCAACCGCCTGAAGCCCCACTTGGAGAGATCTGAAGTAGGCATGCTCCTAGCAACAGATGCTGGAATGGAGGAGGAGACCAAGCCTCTACCTGACCTCCTGTCTACAAAACAGCAAGATGGATCAGTGGATGGTGTGAACCTATCTTCCACCCTGACCCCTGAACAACAGAATGACTGCCACCAGTTGCTGGGGCAGTTTTCTGCTTTGTTTTCCCTGATTGGCAGTGTCACAGCTTGGTGCATCCATGATGTGGACAGTGGAGACAGCCCTCCTGTGAAGCACAAAACTTACAGGGTGACTCACAGGGTGAGAGCTTGCATCAAGGGGGAATTCTCCAGGATGCTTGCGTTAGGGGTGATTGAGTCCTCTAACAGTCCTTGGGCCAGACCAGTGGTGTTGGTCCCAGAGGCTGCTTCATCGGGTGCCAGGCCAGAACTCCGGTTCTGTGTGGACTACCAAGGGCTCAATTCAGTCACGAGTACTGACGCGCCACCCATCCCCAGAGCTGATGAGCTCATCGATCGGTTATGGGCTGCCCAGTAGCTCAGCACGTTTGATCTAACGTCTGGGTACTGGCAGATCACCTTGACTGATGGGGCAAGAGAGAGGTCAGCATTCTCCACACCAGATGGGCACTACCAGTTCTGAGTTATGCCCTTTGGGATTAAGAATGCCCCTGCCACCTTTTTAGAGGTTGGTCAACCAGGTGTTGGCTGGACCGGAAGAGTTCAGTGCCACCTACCTGGATGACATTGAAGTGTTCAGTACCAGTTGGGAAGAATATCTGTGCCACCTCTGAGAAGTGTTGATGGCGCTGCGGAGGGCAGGCCTCATGATCAAGGCGAGTAAGTGCCTAGATCGTGCAGGGTTCTGTGGTGTACTTGGGACACCAGGTTAGAAGCGGCCAGGTGGCGCCCCTGCAGCCCAAGATTGAGACCATTCTGGCTTAGGAGCCCCCAAGACCCAGACAGAGGTGAGAGCCATTTTAGAACTTACTGGGTATTACAGGAGGTTTGTCAAGGGGTATGGCAACATTGTTGTCCCCTTGACAGAGCTGACTTCCAGGAAGTAGCCCAAGAAAGAGATTTAGACTGACACCTGTCAGAAAGCTTTTGAAGCCCTGAAAACTGCCATGTGCACAGCGCCCGTGCTCCTGGCACCCCAAAGAGTTTATCCTTAAAAAAAGCATCAGAGCATGGTGTGGGGGCTGTTTTGTCACAGATAAAAGGCGGAGGGCCTAAATCAACCCGTAGCCTTCATCAGTAGGAGGTTACTTTCACGGGAACAGAGGTGGAGTGCAAATGAGCATGAGGCATGTACTGTTGTCAGGGCACTGAAGAAGTTGAGACCATACTTGTTTGGGACTCACTTCCGGGTTCAAACAGACCTCAGGCCCCTCAGATAGTTGATGCAGATGAGGGGTGAGAATCCAAAGCTGTTGAGGTGGTCCATTTCCCTACAGGGGATGGATTTCACGGTGGAACACCGCCCTGGTACAGAACACGCCAATGCTGATGGTCGGTTCAGATTTTTCCGCCTTAGTGATGAGAACTCCCAGGAGGTAGGGTAGTTCTCTCCTCATTTCAGCTGGAGGGGTCACGTGTTAGACATGGCACTGTTGGTGTGGGTCTCCCTTCCATTTTTTGCTGTTACCTCAGGTGTTTTTGCTACTTATAGATGCTTTGGGCACTGTGCCACTGCTATTTAGTGCCACAGTGCAAGTGCTCCGTATGGTAAATTGATGTATGGATTAGTGACTCCATGATTGGCTGGTTTGGTTTACTTGTCAGACCCTAGTACAGTGCACTGAGTGTGGCCAGGGCTAGTAAATCAAATGCTGATGGTGGGCTTGCAGCACTGGTTGTGCCACCCACAGAAACAGCCTGTAAAAGTGTGTTTCAGAGCTGCCATTGCAGAGCCTGTGTGCAGTCTGGTACTGCCATGTTGACTGGGCAAGTGCACCCACTTGCCAGTCCCTAAACCTTCCCTTTTCTGCATATTAATCACCCCTATGGTAGGAACCTGGACAGGGTGCATTGTAGGTAAATGGTAGGACATGCCTTGATGTGTATGGCATGTCCTGATAGTGAATTACAGCCATTTTTGTTTTTCACTATTGCAAGGCTATCTGTTCCCCATAGGCCAGAATGGGCAGTTTGATTATAACATTTTATAATCCTAACTGACTCAGGGAACTAGGTAGAAATTTGAATTTGAATTTACAGGAATTTATATAGCGCGCGTATACCAGGCGGTTTCATGGCGCTGAAGGATGCTTAACCCAGGGATAGAGCGGCGTAGTTACTGAGGTGGGAAGGAGTGTGAAAATAAAAAGGTCTTGAGAGCCCTACGGAATTCAAGATAAGAAGGAATCGATCTAATGTAGAAGGGGAGGGAATTCCAGTAGGTGGGGGCAAGGAAAGTACATTTCAAACCCCCTGATTTACTTTTTTTGAACGGGGGAACATAAAGAAAGAATTTGGTAGAAGAGCGAAGTTCTCTGTTGGGACAGTAAACGCTGATGGCGGATGAAATAAAAGCTGGGGCAGTCCCCGCCATGGCCTGAAAGGTGGTGCAGCCCAGCTTAAAGAGAGCCCGTTCTTTAATAGGCAGCCAATGTAGGGATTTAAGTAGGGGAGTAATGTGATGAAATCTGGGCAGCCCATAAATCAGGCGGGCGGCCTGATTTTGGACTAACTGGAGGCGGCGAAAGGCATATGCAGGGGCGCCATTGTACACGATATTCCCGTAGTACAGCCAGGAAAGGACCATTGCCATCAGAATCGATTTTAGGACGGGAAGGGAAAAGAACCGGGAGATTTTCCGTATAGTGCGGAGGGCAAAAAAACAGAAAGAGACGACTGAGCTGATCTGGGAATGGGGGGTGAGGTTTTTATTAAGTGAGATCCCTAGTGTTTTGACCGAAGAGGAGGGCGTGGGGGGAGTGCCCAGGGAGGAAGGCCAAAAGTTGGGGGACCAAGGGCTGGGGGTGCTACCAGTGACGACAAGTTCAGTCTTGTCCGGATTTAATTTAAGATAGTTGCAGTTCATCCAATCACTGATGAACAGCATGACGGATTGGAAGTTGAAGATACTGACTGGGGTGTGTGAAAGATGGAAAATAAGTTGGAGGTCATCGGCATAGTTATACACGGTGACCTCCATTTGCTGAAGTGCAAAAATGAGTGGAAAGATATACAGATTAAATAATAAAGGAGAAAGAGAAGAACCCTGAGGGACACCACACTGAACCGGGTGAGGGGGGGCAGAAAATTCAGCGAGATGAACGGCCTGGGTACGATCTCTTAAAAAGGAGCTGATCCAGGTCAGAGCTGGGCCCCCGATGCCCGCCACCTTGACACGGGTGAGAGGATGGAATGATCAACCGTGTCAAAGGCGGCGGAAAGATCTAAAAGAACGAGGGCATGGGGAGTGTTGGTATCTAACCCCTCTCTAAGCTCGTCCATCACGGAGATGACAACCTTCTCAGTGGAGTGCCGGGGTCGAAAGCCAGCCTGGCGGTAGGCAAATCCCCCACTCTCCTCCACAAAGGCGCCAAGAACCTGGGTGACATGAGCCTCAAGGGAGAAGGTAGATGGGACGATAGTTAGAGGGGGAAGCGGGGTCAGCCCCAGGTTTTTTTAAAATGGGGATAATGATAGCCGCTTTATGAGGGACCGGTACAGCACCCTGTTCAAGAGAATCATTCAGAAAAGTAAGGGGGGGAAGATAGCAATTAATAAAAATCTTGCGAAGGACATGCGCCGCGGCGATGTCCGCAGGGGATCCAGATTTGACACGGGTCAATAGGGAGAGAAAGGTTTCTCTTGTCGGGAGGGGTAAATGAGTCAGGCTGGACGTGGTGGAGGGAGGCTGGGGATCACAGAAGGTAGGGGAGGGTGGCGGAATATTTGCCTTGATAAGTGCAACTTTCTCAATAAAAAAGTAATTGAGAGAGTTGCACAGAAGTTGGGATGGGGGAATTTTGGGGGAGGCCCTATCAGAAGAAGTCAACTCACGAACTATAGCAAATATTTCTTTAGACTGGTTCTCTGCTACGAGGATTCTCCCTCCCGAAATTCAAGTTTAGTATGCTTGAACTTAGAATGATAAAGTACATATTTAGTGAAGTTGGTTTTAACATTCTGTGTTTGAAAATAACACTTTTAGAAAGTAGGTATTTTCTTGCCTAACTGTCCAAGCCTTCCTCTGCTAGGTTGTGAATTCCTTGTCTGGACTTTGAATGCCAGGGGCTGGGGGATTCCAGGAGACAGGGCGAGTCAGCACAGGCCTGAATATAGCTATCTGCATGAAGATGGGTGGGAGGAGTTGCACCTGGGACCTGAATAGTGCTGTGCCTGCCTTCCACAATGCTGGCTCCACCTCCTGTGGTGCGTCTGATGTCCCTGGCCCACACTGTCAAAGGGAAGAAGGAGTGTTGTCAACAAAGTGCTCCAGGACTGCACAGAACTGGTTTGGACTAGGCACAGGCACTCTCTGCCTCCAGAGACAAAGAATTTGCTAGTATAAATATGGGGACCCAGACCCCAAAACTTTAGATCACTTTTGGGAAACAAGAAGAACCTTTTCTGAGGAGAGGAACCAGAGAGAAACTGAAGGAGGAGACTATCCCTAAGCTCAGTGCTGTTTGGGGGATTGGCCTGCAGTGGTTACTTAACTGCCAAAGAAAGGAGAAAGGAACTTTGTGCTACTTTCATCAACTTGTATAGGATCTCCAAGGGCTTGAAGATTGAGCTTGCCTCGTGCTGAAGTCTCAGGGACAACAGACTTCACCTACCAGCTCCCCAGAGAAGTGCCTGCTGTTGTGCTTGGCCTTCTGAGGGACTGCGTGTTGCAAGGAGCAGGAAGCGCGACTCCCGAAGACGAAGCGTGATGCCGCCGCAGCTACTGTCATCGCATCACTGCAGAAGGGTGTCGCTGCTGCCGCGTTGCCTTGCAGAAGCGCCTGGCATCACCGGAGAAGAGTGTTGCCGTTGCAGCAGATGCCATTGCTTCATCGGAGAAGCGTGCGGCCGCCGCTGTCGTCGCATCACTGAAGAAGGGTGTTGCAGCTGCCGCTGTCACAACGCATGGCAGAAGAGTGTTGCCGTCGCAGCAGATGCCGTCGCATCACCGGAGTAGCATGTCGCAGGGTCTGTCGCAGCTCAGCAGAATTGCTTAGTCGCTCCGCGGCCGTCGGGCGTGCTCCCATTGTGCCGCATCAAGAAGATGATGCCATTTTTGTTTCATTGCACCGGATCTTCTGCGCATCACGGCGCTGCTGGTCACATCGCCACGGAAGCCAAGTCAGAAACCGATGCATCACCTCCCCATGAGGAGAAGAACCGACGCATTCCCTACGCAGCAGTAGGGAACCAACGCATCACCTTCCCTGCAACACTTTCGTTGTATAGCGTTACGCATCCAAAGTTATTTGAACTTAAAGTGTCGCATTTTACATCTAAAGAGAACTAAGCTATTTCTACCATTTTTAAAGTACAGTATTGTGGATTTTTGTCGTTTGTGGTCTTGTGTTAAGTCTATATAAAAATACTTCTTTTTATACTACAACTTGTGTGGTGTTCATCTGTTGTGGTGTCACTGGGTTACTGTATGTGTTCACAAATGCTTTACACACTGCCTCTGAGATAAGCATGTCTTCTCGTGCCAAGCTACCAAGGGGGTGAGCAGGGGTTATTTTAGGAGTGTACCCCCTTACCCTCACTAGATGCAAGGGTCCCTATTTGGTCAAAGGTACCTACCTCTGCCAACTAGAGACCCCCATATCTAACCCAGGGGCTAATAATTTCATGTGACCAAATGATGATAGATACTGGCCTTGAAGAAGGAGAGAAGTTTAGATTTGTATAGAACTGAATCTCTCCTTCCTTCAGCCTGATATCTATCTTCATCTTCGCTGGGTCAAGCGTATGTATTTCAGAAGAGGGGCCACAAGAGGTTTAAATGGGTTTAAGATTAGATTAGGGGATAACTAGCGCGTAATCTTTCACATTTATATATTTTTTGTCGATTTCAAGAGGGAGACTTGGTTCCATTTTCAAAAGTCAAGCAAGAAGGCATTGAGATCCCAATTCAGTGAAAAACTCCATCGGAGTCCAGTCACAATATTGATGGCACAGATTCAGACAAATGCAGGCTGTCAAAACGGGAATATTCTCTCATGTATTGTGGGGTTTCTTATCTTTGAAGGATTTTTGGGAACGGTTCCTAACCAAGATAGGAAAGTTCACAGGCATCTGTACCTCAATGTCACTGGACAGTAGCTTGCTGGGATTAACCCTAAAATGTCCATCACTTCGATAACATTTTAATTGATTGCTCCGGTAGTGACTTGATGTGATAGCATAAGCATCACTTAGGGTGTTATGTATGTAGTTCTTTATAGGAGTAAAATTCATTCATCGTGGCCCTCGTCTGAACTTGTCCTGCTCTATAAAAAGGGTGATCCTCATGTTGTCTTGTGATCATGCTATGTACCTTCTGCAACATTGTAAATAAGATGACTTTGTATCTAGTACTTATAAGTTTTAAAGTCTTTTTTGTGTCAATAAATCTGTCTAATTATTGGTTGACATTAAAACTTGAGTGCCGTTTATTCCTAATAATGAGGTTGATGGTAAGGGGGGAGTGGCTAGCAGGGCGGATGCACTCTAAGGAGGCTCTACTCTACTACCCCTTTATCCGGCATTCATTGTTAGTACTGTCAGACATCTACCATTGCTGACTATACCATTTTCCTCCTTCAGTCAACCCGAATTTAATGGTGACCGGTGAAGGGAGTTTCAGCGAGGGCCTACTTGCAGCCAACACCCGCATGGATGTGAGCTGGGGACAGCTGCTGTGATTGGGCGGGCGTGGTGAATTCTGAACCCCAGGGGGTTCCTGACCTGACAGAGGGAGCTCCCTGCTCGCCTGTGCTGGGGTGTGACGAGGAGGCGATGCTGATGTGGGGCTATCCACAGTGCCCCCAGTGAGAAGAGGCTTCTCACCGGGGGCACCGCATGGTCAAACGCTCATGGCGTCTACGCGAGAGTCACTGACCCTGCCTGATCTCGCCTTCCATGCCACATAATTTCATGTGAGCGGGGGAGGCTAAGAGGAGACTGACTGCCTAATGGAGGCAGGACTGGGAGATAGACGATGACATTGACTGGCGAGGTGCCGAATCACAGATGAATGGGGATAGCTGCAGTGCCGACACGCCAATGCCCCCCCCCCCATGCCCCCCCTCCTCCTGGCTGTAGCGGCTGGGAGGAGGACAGAGGCCTAATTGGGCCTGAACTGGGCGGAGAACGGTCCAAGGAGCAGGAGACACTACGGAACATGTGGCGCAGCCTGGGCACTTGTGGTTTTGCTGGATCTCCCAATGGGGTACCGCAACTTCTCCTGTGTGTACATACTGCATTGCAGCTGCTGTCTTGATTGCATCCGGCGATGCAGCCATTGGTGGGTCCATGAGGCTGCATGGTTCCTGGGCCTGCTGAGGACATCAGCAATACTGTATGGGTGGTGACCTCAATTAGGAACGCTGGCACCAGCTCTGCCCAGCTATCTTTCCCTGGACCTGCTTGCAGATGCTGTGACTTGTGGGGGTGGGATGAGCCCGGGGTTCAGATCAGGCCCAGGCCTCACCGCTACTGCTGGTGGCATTGGTGTGCTCTCCCAGAAGGAGCAACTGCCCATAAGCATGTTACCGATACCCCTCACTACTCAGCATGATATGCCTGTTGGACACAAGGGAAGTGTACAGAGCCCATATCTGATTACCAGTCATAGCCCCCTTCTGACAGCTGTCATGCACCCATCTGGCGCCGGTGCACCACGAAGTCATTTTGTCCATGCCTGAACTTCTTTATTGTCACCGGCTCCCTTGACTACCCTCCCACATTGATCTGATCGCCCGCTCTTGTATTGTATTGTGTGGAGCCGGCCGTCCTCATCTCGACTATGCACTTGTTGATGGCAATGCGGCCTGGAACCTCCTACGCCTCCAGACAGAAGGGACTTTCTACACTGCTTTGGGAGTGCAGCAAACTACATCCCTTTCAAGGCGCCCGGTGCCCCTAGCTTATAAGTCACAAAGCACGCTATCCCTCGCCCGACTGACAGTTGGGCCTAGCTCACCTGGAAGTTTTCCCCTTCTTCTCCCTCACATTGCTCCGACGATTGCCATTAGACTGCAGGACATAGCTGGTCTCCGGGGTTGTGGGGGTGGACACATACATCCCATCAGCGGGCTTCCGCCGTGCCTCTGAGCGACGGGGTCAATTGATGTAGGGCAGCAGGCACTGCAGGGCTGCTTGTGCTATGGCACACCGATACACATAAAGTAAGCGTGGGCGTAAAATCCGTTTCACGGGCGAATTTGAGAATTATTGATGATTTCACGATCCGCGAATCGCGCGAAATTACCCAATAATTCGCAAATTCGCAAGCTATGAATTATTTTGCTTGGTCACGCTTGAAAAATACAATATTGCGCGCGTGCCGTTGACTCTGAGCCTGCCGAGTTGTTTTTCTCCCTGTTTTGCGTGTGCTGCGCCATTTTCGATCTTGCTGCGTGATCGCGCGAGAGTTTTTTGAACGCAATTACGTCATCGCGGCTTGCCATCTTGCACGACAAGAGTTTGACAACGCGAGTACGTCATAAATGCCCGCGACGGCACGCAGCTGACTTCCGGGGGGAGGTTTGAACAGCTCGCGTTCCAGAAATTGCAAAAATTGCAATTCTGCACAAGAAACCCACCGCAGGAAGCATAAACCTTGTGAAAATGATGATTTTTATCAGAATAACTCCTCAGATTGACATTTGGCTGCACTTTTTGGTGCAGGAGTCCATTTTTTGGGGTGGGGTGGGGTGGGAGGAAGGAAGTGCCCCAGAGTCTCCTGTTCCTGTCCAGCAGGCTCCTCCCAGTGCTTTGTCCATGTACTGGCCACTTTTTATTTGGCTGTGTAGCTGGCAGGATTACTTTTTTCTTGCTGCTGGTGGATTTTTGTATTTGAGGACTTTTTGGACTTTGGAGTTTGGATCACTTTTGGACTTGAGATTTTACAAGTAAGTTGGTGTTGTTTGTTTGGGGCATTGCAGTTGAGGCAACTCAAGTTCTAAAACTTTTTTCACAACTTTAACAAAATATATATTGTGGTGGGTAGCTAGCCACAGTATCCAGTAGGCCCAGGGTTAGTCATGGGTGCATGATACAACTGTTTCTCTGGTTTTCTTTTAACTTAATTCTCATTTATGTCATGGAATTTTAGCTCACTGTTATATGGTTTTTTTTTTCATTTCATTTCAAAAATCTTTATTTCGATCACTGATCATAAAAGATACATATCAATATATACAGTTAAAAACTTATTAAACCAGAGTGATCCAATAGTTAAAAATAATTGAATTAAAATACATATGAGACAATAGATACAAATCAAGTGATAGGGAGCATTATACCAGTCTTTTCATAGCTCGGCTGCGGATAAACCAGAGTGATGTTAAAAGTTTTGAAATGGCAAAAACCACAGCAGCAGAAAGATCTGTTTTTAAAACTCTATAGGCGGTTTGGTGTGATCTAAATCCCATATTCCTGAGCAATGGTACTAGCCAGTATTTCCTGCTCCGCTCGTAGCCCTTACAGAAGAAAACAGCATGCATATCATCCTCCTTTGGATGTGCACACATTGGGCAGGATACTTCAGAGGAGCACGATTTCCAGGATGCTGTAAATGAAGCTAGTGGGAGGCATCCATAACGCCACTGTAGGAACAGTTTCCTCGTTAATGGAGGAGCTATCTCGTCTAAAGTTTTTTCGAGGGAATATGAGTCTTTCACTTTTCAAAAATGAGTTTGTCAAGGACCCTTCTTTTTAATTTTGGGGTGCCTGTAAAGCCTCACTAACCAGTAGGCCCAGGGGTAGTGAGTGGTGCATGGACCAAGTGTTTCTGTGGGGTGTCTTGAATTTAAACATCATTGAGGGCATGGATGGCATGGGATTGTGGTGATTTCTATGTGTTTTTCGATTTTTGGTGGTGTTGTTGGGGACTGGCCATGTGGGTGGGGGCCATTTTGAGTGCTGGTACAGGCAGGGCCTGGCCATGTGCTGGGGGCAAGGGGCCATTTTGAAGGCAGACAGTGTTCTCAGGCCTGCACCCATTTTGCCTAGCTTTCATCCATTATGCCCAGGGGTACTCAGTGGTGCATGGGCCTAGTCTTTCTGTGGGGTGTCTTGAATTTAAACATCATTGAGGGCATGGATGGCATGGGATTGTGATGATATTTATGTGTTTTTCGATTTTTGGGGGTGTTGTTGGGGACTGGCCATGTGGGTGGGGGCCATTTTGAGTGCTGGTACAGGCAGGGTCTGGCCATGTGCTGGGGGGCAAGGGGCCATTTTGAAGGCAGGCAGTGTTCTCAGGCCTGCACCCATTTTGCCTAGCTTTCATCCATTATGCCCAGGGGTACTCAGTGGTGCATGGGCCTAGTTTTTCTGTGGGGTGTCTTGAATTTAAACATCATTGAGGGCATGGATGGCATGGGATTGTGGTGATATTTATGTGTTTTTCGATTTTTGGGGGTGTTGTTGGGGACTGGCCATGTGGGTGGGGGCCATTTTGTGTGCTGGTACAGGCAGGGCCTGGCCATGTGCTGGGGGGCAAGGGGCCATTTTGAAGGCAGGCAGTGTTCTCAGGCATGCACCCATTTTGCCTAACTTTCATCCATTATGCCCAGGGGTACTCAGTGGTGCGTGGGCCTAGTCTTTCTGTGTGGTGTCTTGAATTTAAACATCCTTGAGGGCATGGATGGCATGGGATTGTGGTGATTTTTATGTATTTTTCGATTTTTGGGGGTGTTGTTGGGGACTGGCCATGTGGGTGGGGGCCATTTTGAGTGCTGGTACAGGCAGGGCCTGGCCATGTGATGGGGGGCAAGGGGCCATTTTGAAGGCAGGCAGGCAGTGTTCTCAGGCCTGCACCCATTTTGCCTGGCTTTAATCCATTCTGCCCAGGGGTACTCAGTGGTGCATGGGCCTAGTCTTTCTCTGGGGTGTCTTGAATGTAAACATAATTGAGGGCATGGATGGCATGGGATTGTGGTGATTTTTATGTGTTTTTCTATTTTTGGGGGTGTTGTTGGGGACTGGCCATGTGGGTGGGGGCCATTTTGAGGGCTGGTACAGGCAGGCCCTGGCCATGTGCTGGGGGTCAAGGGGCCATTTTGAATGCAGGCAGTGTGCTCAGGCCTGCAACCAGTTTGCCTTGCTTTCAACCGTTATGCACAGGGGTACTCAGTGGTGCATGGGCCTAGTCTTTCTGTGGGGTGTCTTGAATTTAAACATCATTGAGGGCATGGATGTCATGGGATTGTGGTGATTTTTTTGTGTTTTTCGACTTTTTGGGGTGAATAACTGATGTACCTCTGTCTTCCATTGCTTTTAGGTGCACAAGAGAACCACCAGTGCCAGGAAGAAGTCCTGCAGCGGTGAGTGCAGCACAACGTCATGCGACGTCACGTGTGGCCACAGACAAGACAACTCTGCAACTCGTGCAACTGCGGCCTGCTGTTCTGACATCTGAAGAAGATGGCCCCAAAGAAAGGTGGCCGTAGCGCCTCAGCGAAAAAAGTTGCCAGTGCCACTGCCATAAGAAGGAGCAGAAGAAGCAAGTGGCACCACCTACCAAGTAGACTGGTGTGCCCACCGACACCTTTTTTGGGGAAAAAAAACTACGCCTGCAGCAGCAGCGGAGTCCGCCGGGGACCAAGCTGGAAGCAGCACCTCCGCCTCATTGGGGTCAGTGCCACCACGCCAAGTTAGGTCCAAGACCATGAGTGCTGCTGCGGCTGCCACTTTGGTTGTTCAATCACCATCGACCAGTGATGTTGGCTCATCACAAGAAAGTACCATCCAATCAACGCCAGGTGTGACTCAGCTGGCGAGTGTTCAACAATCACAGCCGCAACGACAACCACAAGTGCAACTAGTACAAGCGCAAGTACATGGGCAAGGAGAGGCGCAAGTACATGGGCAAGGAGAGACGCAAGTACATGGGCAAGGAGAGGCGCAAGTACATGGGCAAGGAGAGGCGCAAGTACATGGGCAAGGAGAGGCGCAAGTACATGCACATGGAGAGGCGCAAGTAGAGGTGCATGGAGAGGTGCAACTACTAGAGGTTCATGGAGCGGCACAACTGCCTACAACGCTTGTTCCTCCAGAAGTAGGGACACATCAGGAAATTGATATTCAAGTGGAGGTATCATCCGAGGAAGCCACTCCTCCTGAGGATGATACATTGTCTCCCAGATCCCCAGCAAGAAAAACGTCAAGGAGGTCTGCTACTACTACTACTACTACAAGTTCTTCTTCAAGCCCCCTTCATTCTGATGACCTTGATCTTGATTGGAACCCAGCAATGCAGTCTGACAGTGCGGCACGCCATGAGCCGACAAAGGTAGCTAAGCCTAAAAGGAAGGTTCCCGCAAGGCTTCGACTTATGGGTGATGACGACGAACAAGAAGTGGTGTCTTATGCTGCTGATGAACAGTCTGATGATGACCCAGTCATCACAGACGTCACTCCAGCCACAGCGGGCATGCAGCAGACAAACATTTTAACCCTAGCCCGAATGGCTGCTGAGCGGGATGATGGCGGCGTGGCACTGGTACCACCACCAACGCAGTTAACTACAACACCAACACGACCTACAGCTTCCATATTTTCTCGTCAGTAGGGCCGGCAGGGACCTCCATCCATCTCGACCTACATTACCTCAAGTAGTGGTGCTGTAAGTGAACAACGGAAACAAATTCTGCCACGCCCATCCTCCACTTCATCTGGCATTGAAAGTCAAAGTAGCACCTCCACCACCAGCAGACATCTCCAGTCCCCAGTTTGGGACTTCTTTACTGTTAGTAAAAAGTCGGAAAACATGGTCGTTTGTTCGATTTGTAAACTATCAATTAGTCGGGGTAAGCTTGGTACCTACTATGGTACCGGAGGCCAGAGAGGTCATCTCAAACAACACCACCCTATCCAGTGGTATAAGCACCTAAGTGACATCGAGGAAGCCAAAACAAAAACAAATCCAAATGTATCCCTAGATATTGAATCTGATGATGACGAGAGGCTGATCGTGCAGGGGGGAAGTGAAGAAGCGACAGACATTTTTTCTGGTACACCCAGTACCCCTGGCAGCAGCACTGCAGTGGTATCACCCACAGCCTCTACCCCTGCAACATGTATGAGGCACACTAAGAGTCTGGGACAGACACCAATACAAAAAACTAAATCAATGAGCCTAACTGGTGTGAAGTCTGCATCATCATCATCATCATCACGTAAAATGGTCCAGCCCACCATTAGCGGAATGTTCTGGTCGGATGCGCCATTTGAAAGCAACCACCCAACGGTGCGTCTGTATAACGCAAAGCTGCCTAAAATGCTAGCGCTGGACCTTCTCCCTTTCTCTTTCGTGGAAGGGTCGGTTTTCGTGAATTGGTGCCAACAGTCTGCCCTAAATGGAAGGTTCCTAGCCGGTCCTATTTTGCAAGGATTGCTGTTCCAGCACTACATCAAGATGTGCTGGAGGTGATTGGCGCAGCTATTCTGAAGAGTGCTGTTCACACTATCCACATGACAACAGACATGTGGACCAGTTGCCAAGCCCTTGATTACATGTGCATCACTGCACACTGGGTCTCTTTTGCAGGGGTCGAAAAACAGTTAAAACACAAAGATGTTGACACGGAGGAAGTTTTTAAAGCTACTCGCTAACATGCAACAGTAGGCATGTTTGCCATGGGGAAATCTCACACTTCACCTAACCTTTTGGAGGAGTTCGACAGGAAGGTCAATGAATGGCTGCATCCAAGAAATCGCACAGTTGGTTATGTTTCCACGGATAATGGCAGTAATATAGTTAAGGCCATAGAGCTAGGTGGCTATTTCAGAGTGCCGTGTTTGGCGCACAGTATTAACATAGTGGTGCAAGCCTTTTTGAAAACAGAAGCGACAGTCCCCGAATTACTGACCATCTGCCGAAGAATCTGCTCACATTTCAACAATTCTTTTAAGGCCCGGAAGCAGGTGAGGAGCCTTCAATATGAACGTAAACTGCCAGTCAAAGGACTAATCCAGGAGGTGGCAACACGTTGGAACTCAACCTTTTACATGCTTGAGCGTCTGTCTGAGCAGTGAGAGGTAATACGTGAGTATGTCTTTAAACTGGGTTCTACTCATAAAGATATGGGGCTAGAGTGGGGAACATCCTTTACAAAGCAACTTTTACCACGCAGTGCCTTTACGACGCAACTTTTACAACGCAAAACATTACAACGCATTGCGCTGGGGGGCGCTCTAGGATAGGGAATAGGTTTAATTTACTATCCAACACCTTCCCTACTATCCACGGGGACTGGAGTTGGAATAGTAAATTAAACTATTCACTATCCAGCGCCCCAAAGCACTATGAGTTGTAAAGGCATGTGTTGTAAAAACCGCGTTGTAAAGGCATGCGTGGTAAAAGCATGCGTTGTAATGTCATACATCCGGCTAGAGTTGGAGGAATGGAAGCTAATTGCAAGCCTGACAGACATGCTTTGTCCTTTTGAGCTCTTCACACGTGCAGTCAGCAGGGAGGACTGTTCTTTGAGCAAAGCTATCCCATTGTTGCGCATGCTAGAACACCAACTGCAGGAGGTGATTTCAACGTTCCGAGATGATGGTGAAAAGCGAGAAGCATATGATTTGGCAGAGAAGTTATTAAGGCACCTACTTGACAATGAAAGGCTTAAAAAGATACATACAGAACAACATTATATTTGTGCCACTATTCTTGATCCACGGTACAAAAAGGCAGTGGCTAGCAAAGCATTCATTCCTTTTGATGAAGCGGATGTTTCAAAGTACAAACATTGGCTAGCTGTGTCAGCCACTCGGTTCGAAAGAGAGCGGCAGAAGCTTCAAGGAGGCAGCACAAGTACAACTGAATCAGCAGGCCATCCGGCGTCAAGTTCCACTTCTCAATCGGTGGCCGAAGTGAGTCACTTTCCCTCACAGCCGTTAATGACACCAGCAACCGTATCATCCTCCTCCTCACCTGCACCAGGCCGCCCAAAAATAATGTCGGAACGGGATTGGCTATCTCAGCAAGGGTTTGCTCGGTCCACTGATGAAAAGGTCGCAGATGGTACGCAAAGTGGATCAACCCTGGAGAACCTTGAGTCGGTGGTGCAGGCCTATCTGGATGACCCAACAGAGGTCTGTCACAATGAGAACCCATTGGAATATTGGTATACGAAAAGCTCTGTATGGCGACTGATCACCAACCTGGCTCTAAATTATTTGTCTAGCCCACTCGCAAGCGTGTCCTCTGAACGTGTTTTCAGTGTTGCTGGTGCCATTGTTACTTCAAAAAGGACCCGCCTTTTGTCCAAAAATGTGGAGAGGTTAACAATAATCAAGATGAATCAGCACTTCATACCACCCGATTACAAAATACGTGAATGCACGCAGGAAGAAGAGGACACCAACTTAGGTGACGCCAACGGAAGTTCTTCTCGGTCACCAGACCTACTCCCGTCTCAATTCGTAGACTTGGAGGACGTGCTCTGCTTCCCTGACACCGATGCCTGAAAATTACTTCCTTTTTTTCCGTACTTATTCACTTTTATTCCTGTGTGTCTTTCTTTGTTTTGCTACTTTTACCACAACAAATAACTCTAATCACCTAATCACAACATGTCCATCATCAGCACTGTCTTCATCTTATTTTCCTTATTGATTTGAAGGTGCCGCAATCTGCATTCAGATGTTCACAAGTTCACAACTCAATCATGCTCCTCTATCCTCCTCCTCCAGACTCCCCCTATCCATTTCCCTCAAGGCAGATGGATGGATTATGGAGTAAAAACAAACTTTGTGTTCGTAGACGAGTCCCCTCAAGTGGGACTGAAATAACTGACTGACTACATGCTTGCTGATTGTTTACAGACCTACTTCTGAAATTTACAGGAGAGGCTGCCCTGTGGGCCCTCACTTTCCGAAGAAGATGCGGACAAAAAGTAGAACAGGTGATAAATAATGAGAAGATGGCATGCAGTGGACAGCAATGGCTGTCTGTTTCTGTTGAAACCAATTGCTGTTTGTTTTTTGTGAACAGCGCAATTTGCCATGCTTTGAATATACCAGTATGCAGGTTTTTGGGGGTTTCTTTGGGGGTGTTCTAGATTTGCGGTGCTGGGTCGGGGGGTCTGGGAGCACTGCTGGCACAGTCTAATGTTGATTGCATTTGGTTTTCGGGAAATCCATGGTGGAAAAGGGGAGTTAGGGCCTAGCTGCACAGCGCATTTGGACTGAATTCCAGGTTGGCCCGAAATTTGCTGAGTCTCACTTTTTAAGGTTTTGCTTTTGGCTGTTTGGGGGCCTTCTACTTGTTTCCGCCTGGGTTGACGGGTCTGGGGGCATTGCTGGGAAGGTCTAATACCGGATAAAAGTGTTTTGGAGAAAATTGGAGCTGAAAAAGTTTTTGCGTTTTTGCTCCCTTGCTTGTCTTGGGGGTGCTGTTTGGGGGGGTTCCCGGTGTTTGGGGGTGGGATTTGGGGTCTGAGAGCACTGCTGGCACAGTCTAATTTTGATTGCATTTGTTTTTCAGGAAATCCATGGTGGAAAACGGGAGTTATGGCCTAGCTGCACAGCGCGCTTGGAGTGATTTTGGAATGAGGCCTAAATATTTCTGTGTGAGCTTTTCCGGTTTTGCTTTTTGGCTGTTTGGGGGTCTTCTACTTGTTTCCACCTGGGTTGATGGGTCTGGGGGCATTGCTGGGAAGGTCTAATACCGGATAAAAGTGTTTTGGATAAAATACATGGTGAAAAAGTTTTTCACTTTTTAGCGTTTTCGCTCACTTTTGTGTTTTCGGGGGCCTGCTTGGAGGGGTTCCTGGTGTTTGGGGGTTGGTTTTAGGGTCTTGGAGCAACGCTGGGTATGGATACTTTTGATTGCAAGAGGTTTGAAGCAAATCCATGGTGGCAAAGGGGAGTTAGGGGCTAGCTGCAGAGCGCGCGCGGAGTGATTTTAGAAATTTGCCTGAAAATGTCTAAGTCCCCATTTTTGTATTTTTGCTTTTTGGCTGTTTGGGGGTCTTCTACTTGTTTCCGCCTGGGTTGACGGGTCTGGGGGCATTGCTGGGAAGGTCTAATACCGGAATAAAAGTGTTTTGGAAAAAATCGGAGCTGAAAAAGTTTTTGCGTTTTCTCACTTGCTTGTCTTTGGGGTGCTGTTTGGGGGGATTCCTGGTGTTTGTGGGTGGGTTTCGGGGTCTGGGAGCACAGCTGGCACAGTCTAGATCAGATCAAAATTATGTTTATTATGACCGTAGTCTTTAAACAAACAAGCAGTGAGCATAACACACTAAGAGGAGTGTATACAGTAAAACCTATACTTATTTCTTAAAAAATTATTCTTTAAAACAATTCTACATTTCAAGTCCAAAAATACATAGTCCAGTTATAAAATCCTAGTCCCTCTAAAAGTTACAAATGCCTTAAAACATGTTATAAAAAATTTAAAATCCTAATCACTTTTCTCACCATCCTAACAGATTCGGTCAATAAAACTTCATACAGAACTACATTTTCCCTAGGTTCTCAGTACCTCTGGGTCACCTTTAGAAATTTCCCTAGGGCGATTGCAATGTCAATGGAGGGTACTTCTGTTAGGAGGCTGGCTGCCTGCGTCCTTGTTTTAATTCCGTATTTTTGGAAAACTGGGCGCAGCCATAGTTTTCTCTGTTCCAGGAGAAACAGGCAGTCCAACAGAATGTGCAGCCAGTCACACTTAGTTCTCAGGTTACACTTGCAGCGGCCTTCTTGATCTATGAATGTGACTTTGAGCTCTTTGTTTATTATCCACGGGTTAATCCCAATTCGACACCTCAGGATCTCTTGCCTAAGCCCACGGTTAGGTAGTCTATCAAGGTAGGGGAACCAGTTTCCGTTGGGCCAAGCCTTTATCATATGTGCCACTGATTTTTTGTTTGTTAAATAGCTTAAATCAATTGCTTTAGAAACTTCCCTCCCCCTTTGTTTCAGCTCCCCTTTGGTACTTATTACCTGCAACGTTTCCTGGTCCCAATCAATCTCTAGTGAGTTGCAGATTCCTTTCAATTTGTCCCTGCAGATTTTTGCCCATTTTAACTCACTTCTCAGTATTTCATTGCGGCACCAATATGCGACTTTTTGGCTCTCGGGGTCTTCCAATCTCTTCCAAAATCTAATCACGGCCATCTGGGATTGTATTTTCCAGGATTTTGAGGCTATTTCTAGCCTGATGGCTTGTGTCATCGAAGATCGAGGAAGGGATAGGAGTCTTTTTAAGCAATTTCCCTCTATCACGTCCCAGGACCCTTTACCGCTCAAATAAAGGATCTCTGCGCCATATAAAATTTGAGAGGGTATCATTGCTTCGAAGGCTCTCAGCATAGGTCGGTGTGACATCTCTCCATACACCCCATTAAACCTTTTTAACCCACATATGGAGGAAAGTGCCTTCGCTTTTTGGGTATCCAGATGGGAGTTCCAATTTAAATCTCTATCGAACCACAAACCCAGATATCGATATTCATTAACCGCCTCCAGTTTGAGGTCGCCTATATACCAGGAAAATTTACTTATCTTTTTCCCGAAGCACAGGGTTTTAGTTTTATCTAAATTGATTGTTAGGAATTTTCTGTCACAATATGTTTTGAAGGCGTTAAGCTTCCTTTGTAGGCCCCTCTCAGTCTGGTCTACTATCACCAGATCGTCTGCGTACAATAGGCAGGGTATTTTATTGCCATCCATTTTGGGGCTGGCGCTGCCCTCCACCTCTAAATGTGCCGGGAGATCTGACAGGAAGATTGAGAAGAGCTGTGGGGCCAGCACACAGCCTTGTCTTAATCCATTCTCTATGGGTATTTTTGGTGTTAAGGATCCGACCTTATCCTTAATTACTTGCCCCCAGTTTTCCCTGTGGAGTTCTTTTATTATAGTGAGTAGATCATTGGGGATCTTCAACCTCTCTAATAACTCCCATAGGCAGGCCCGATCCACTGAATCAAAGGCAGCTCTGAAGTCGACAAAACAGCAGCATAATTTGCCGTTCTGTTCCGTCGACTTCTTCGCCATCGCCCATAGTGCAAATCCGTGGTCTATTGTCGAATGGCCTGCTCTAAATCCCCCCTGTTCTGTGGGTATTATTTGAAACTCATCTACCCATACATTCAATTGTTTCAACAAAATTTTAGAGAACACCTTCTCGCCTATATCTAGCAGATTGATTAGCCGATAATTTTGTGGCTCTTCCTTGCTCCCTTTCTTATGAATTGGCCTAATTATTGCCCCCTTCCAGGTTGGTGGCATTACCCCTTCTTTTAGGACTACCTGGAACATCTTGGCAAGAAATCTTGCCCACCATTTTACCTCGGATTTCAAAATTATAGCAGGAAGATTGTCCGGACCTGCTGCCCGAGTTAGCTTAAGTTCCCTTATTGTGCGCTCGACATAGTCTTCATTAAATTGTAGTAGTAGGTCATCTGAGATTTCATGCCATACTTTATGCTCCACCTCCTCTCTAGAAGCCCTTGCCCCATACAGTTCCCCTATGTACCCTTCCCATGCAGCCTCACTCACCACACAGTTCAAGTCTCCAACTGGTGTTCCCGCTACCGACTTTACTAATCTCCAAAATTCCCTTAAGTTTTTATCCTCTATGGCTTCTAGTAGTTCTAGCCAACACTTTTCTTTATGAACCCTTTTTGCATTAGTTACCATTATCTTAAATTCTTTTTTCAGTTTGGCTAGCTGTGCCTGTCTCTCAGATGTAAAGTTCTTTTTTTGTCTTCTTTGTGTTGCACGTATCTCCTTTTTCTTATTTTGGCACTCCACTGAAAACCCTTTACATTGGTTTATTTGTTTAGCCATTATGCGATGGTTCCCTTTTAACTTTATCTTTAGGCATTGGACCACCTCTTCTAGTTTCCCTAAGAACCATTCCAATTTCTTATTCTCACAGTTTTCCGGTGCTAATTTAATTTGCAGGGCCTTCAATTTTTCCATATATTTTTCAGTTAGGCGTGTCGTCACCCGTTTGGGGTATTCAACCTCCTGGGTGATTACCCTTTCTCTCTGTAGTTCACTTCCCCCTATCATTGATATATACAGGAGTTTGTGATCACTCACAGCTTTTTGTTCTAACCTAAACTCCCTGATCTGGGTGAAATTCCAGGCCTGCAGGAATATATAATCTATTGGGCATATCTGTTGCCCTGGGATGAATGTCTTTCCTGCTGGGGAGTCTGTCTCCGTTCTCCCATTTACGCAATGAAAGCCTCTCCCTCCCAGGGTGTGAACAAGGTCGAGATCTTGTTTCGAAATTTCCCCATCTGGGAACTTAGCCGGGTTTATTCCACACACCTCTAACTGTTCCCTATTCCAATGGTCTGCTTTTTTTGGATTTAGTTTATGGTTAAAATCCCCCATTATCATTATTGACTCTGCGGGATATTTTTCTAAAAAACTATCTACATCCTCTTTGAAGTACTTCATTTCCCTTTCATATTCCTCCCCGTTATCCCACTGCATGTATACATTAATTAAAATCAACATTTTATATTTCTGATCCACCTTCATGAGTTCAATTCTGCAAGCTTGTGCCCATTTGCATTTTGTATTCAACAATTTAAAGTCCCTCATCGCTTTTGTTGATATCAATGTCAGCAGCCCCCCCGAGGGCCGTCCATGGTTTTTCTTTATGGCTGACTGCTGTATCTGAGCGTATCCGTCGAATGTAGGGGTGTTGTCGCATAACCAGGTCTCTTGCAGGCAGGCAATGTCCACTTTATTTATGACTTCCTTTATATACTCACGTTTTTGCTCATTGCCTATCCCATTTATATTCCAGGTTAAGAGACCTAGATCTTGCGATCCCCCTCCATCCTATTCGACGTCACTCAAATCGCCTTCTTCCTCCATATCCAAAAGATTACTTGGGTTGCCTTCTTCCATTGGATTACTATGGATCGACCAATTGCCCCATGAGGAGTCGTTCCTTGTGTTATTTATTACGACATTCAGGCGGCTTAGATCCTTCTCCGTTTCTCTACTGAGGATTACTTGCCTCTTCTGGAGCCCGGCATGGTGATTTAGGAAGTTTTTATCATTGGAGGTTTTTATTTCTCTCTCTGGGATAATCCTTATTCCCTGTTGAGTTATCTCACTTGAGGCTTTCAGGATTGCCCTTTTTACTAGGCCTGAGTGGAGGGTAATTTTTGTTATCTCCTTTCCATACCTGTTTTCTACAAAACCAACCTGCTGTAGATCTTTAGTACCAGTCCCTCTCAAGCTGTCGCATTTTTGAAATGCGGACAGAATCCGTGCCCTATTTAGGTGACCTGGATTTCCTGTCGGCTTCTCTTTCCTCCCGGGAGGTATTGGGTCCAGAAATAACCAATTGTTCTTATCCCTCTCCGATAGATACGTGTTTGTTACCAGCGCCTGTTGAGAGTCAATTGGTCTCCCCGTTTGCCGTCCGTTCCTTCTCTCATTGGGATCTTCATGTACCTGGGGTCTTACTGTCCTTTGAACTATAACTTGTTCATCCCTATGGCTTACTTTCTGTTTCGTCGTACGGAAGTAAGGGATGGTCTCAATTGCCTCCTTGCATCTCAGCGATTTCCTTTGTACCCTCTGGGTCCTAGGGGACTTTGGGTCTTTTGACTCTACTTGCGTGGGTCTAATTGTTGTAAAAGTTGGTGCTGATGCATTCAGGCCTGACTGTATCACTCCCGACACTGTTTCCTTCCCTTTTTTCTTCCCTACTTGGTTCAATTTCCTGTTTTTTCCAGACCTGGTCGTGGTCCCACGTGTGACATACCCCCCGCGCCTTTTTATCAACATAGGTCTTCTTGATATATATACGTTGTCTGCAGACTCGTCTGCCTCCTTTGCTGATTGTTTTGCGGGTTGGGGGTCCCTTCCCAGGGATACACTACTTTCTTCTTCTATTATTACCATGTCACTTTTCTCCCTTGACGGGGTTAAATTCATAGACATTTCCTTAAATGGCATTTTGCTCTTTATTTCTCCTAGTTCTTCTTCTATTTTCTTTAGGTGTTGTTTTTGAGCTTTCATCAAACCATTATTTGAGAGACTCACTTCCAGGATTCCTTGTAATGCCTTCTGGAGTAACAAGATTACCTCTATCAGCGAAGATGTAGGCGTTTCCGAGATCGCTGAATCCTGTATTGTGTTTCTGGCAGGGTTTACTGGGTTACCAGACCTTTTGCTCTCATGATGCATTGATGATTTTTGCAATTGGTAGAGCTGCTGGATTTGATCTGGCGCGCCTCCCCAGATTGCGCTCTGGTTCTGCTCTTCATTTCCCCTAGGGTCTTCATTTCTTAGTGACAGCTGAGAGAACAGTTTGGGAGATGATGATAGTCGAGGCGCCGAGATTTGGTCATTTAAGCTTTGAAGAGTTAGA
Source organism: Lissotriton helveticus (assembly GCF_964261635.1). NCBI lineage: Eukaryota > Metazoa > Chordata > Amphibia > Caudata > Salamandridae > Lissotriton > Lissotriton helveticus. The sequence continues at coordinate 278,969,709 of NC_136062.1, forward strand.
TTTATAGTAATGTGGTTCTCCCCCTCCTCTTTGCTGTCCGGGCTCGCCTCTTCGTGGTTTCCTCCCTTTTCTAGCTGTCTTCGACTTTCGTCCGGTTTGCCGGGGTTTCCATCAATTTCCCCGACAATTTCCACTATTTCTTCATCTATTTCTGATGTAATCGCTGGGTTCAATGATTTATAGTGTTTCCCCACGAACTCCTTTATGGACTTTGTCACTCCCGTGTTCTCTTTCTGTTTGTTATTCGTTTGATTGCCACCTCTTTTTGTCTTCTGTGCATTCTTCGCTACTTTTTTAACTTTTCTTTTCTTTCTTTTACCCTTACTATTGTCCGGGGATGATGCTTGACTTTCTTGGCTCTCTTCCAGAGATTTTGAGCCCTCCGTTATTTTACTCCTCCCTTGTTCGTCCCCTGTACGTAAGTTCGTCCCTCTTTTGGGGACCATTGCTGGGTACAAGAGCTGTTGTGTAAATGAAGGTGTTACACTTGATTATTAAATTTCTCTATTTCACGTTAATCACTTACCTCTGTTCTGCCTAGTTGCCTTCCGCCTGCTCTCCTTCCGCTCTTCTTGCCACTCTTGCCCTTTCTGTCGTTTTTTTAATGGACCTCCTGCTTCACAGTAGCTCCCGGCTTCTTTGAACCTATATTCTTAGTTAATTTATTCTTCCCTGCTGCCTTACTGCCTTTAGGATTCCACCCTTACAGAATTGTGGACTCCTATTTCCCTGTTTCCCTGTTTCACTGCTGGCTCCGCTGGCTCTGCTGGTTACTACTCCTGCCCCAGCTAAATGTCCGGGTCAGCTTTGGTCAGAGGGGTACTATGGAGTGCTAGCGCTGTCTAGGAGTTAGCGCTGAAGTGTGCACTAAATTAAGGCTGCCGCTTCACTAGAGTCCCTCTTCCGTGACTCTTGCCTTGACTCTTGGCGGCTCACCGGCTCGCGTCTCCTCCCCCCCGCGGGCTCCGTAGTGCACCCAGGCGGGGGACGGAGTTTCTAGCGGTGCGTTTTTTCCTGCTTCCCCGCAATCAAGGCGCTTGCCGCTTACCGCAGGTGAAATGTGAGCGGTCGTCCAGCGGCGGTTGTACTGCTGTGAGTGCGGGCACTGCCTCCGTACTCTCTCCTTGGCTCCAATGCTCCGACGCTCTCCGTGACTCTCCTGCTCCTGCTTGGCTTCCGCTCGACTGCTTTGGTCTGGCGAGGGCGTGGCGTGGCTCAGGCTAGGCTAGGCGAACAGAGGATGGAGATGGGGATTTCTTCCTCTTCAAACACGGTGCGTCTATAAATTCCGCCTTATAGTTGCCTCCGTTGTTGATCTTTCAAAGGCATGTCATTTGTCCGTAATGTGGCCACTTCCAGGTCGAATAACAACCAATCACAGAGTCAAAACCAAACTGGCACAGTCTAATTTTGATTGCATTTGTTTTTCAGGAAATCCATGGTGGAAAACGGGAGTTATGGCCTAGCTGATTTTGGAATGAGGCCTAAATATTTCTAAGCGTGAGCTTTTCCGGTTTTGCTTTTTGGCTGTTTGGGGGTCTTCTACTTGTTTTCGCCTGGGTTGGCGGGTCTGGGGGCATTGCTGGGAAGGTCTAATACCGGATAAAAGTGTTTTGGATAAAATACATGGTGAAAAAGTTTTTCACTTTTTAGCGTTTTCGCTCACTTTCGTGTTTTCGGGGGCCTGCTTGGGGGGGTTCCTGGTGTTTGGGGGTGGGTGTTGGGGTCTTGGAGCAACGCTAGGTATGGATACTTTTGATTGCAAGAGGTTTGAAGCAAATCCATGGTGGCACAGGGGAGTTAGGGCCTAGCTGCAGAGCGCGCGCGGAGTGATTTTGGAAATTTGCTTGAAAATTTCGAAGTGCCCATTTTTGTATATTTGCTTTTGGCTGTTTGGAGGCCTTCTACTTGTTTCCGCCTGGGTTGACGGGTCTGGGGGCATTGCTGGGAAGGTCTAATACCGGATAAAAGTGTTTTTGAGAAAATCGGAGCTGAAAAAGTTTTTGCGTTTTTGCTCACTTGCTTGTCTTTGGGGTGCTGTTTAGGGGGGGTTCCTGGTGTTTGGGGTGGGTTTTGGGGTCTGGGAGCACTGCTGGCACAGTCTAATTTTGATTGCATTTGTTTTTCAGGAAATCCATGGTGGAAAACGGCAGTTATGGCCTAGCTGCACAGCGCGTTTGGACAGAATTGAAAGAAGGCCGATTCTAAGTATGAGATTTTCCATTTTTGCTTTTTGCCTGTTTGGGGGTGTTCTGCTTTTTGCGGATGGGTTGGCGGGTCTTGGGGCATTGCTGGGAAGGTCTAATACCGGATAAAAGTGTTTTGGAGAAAATCCATGCTGAAAAGCGTTTTGGCACTTTTTTTAACTTAGGGCTCGTTAGGGTTAGCAGCAGTATTGCATGTGTTTGAGAGTGTTCTAGATTTTTACAACTGGGTTCTGGGGTCTTATATCACTCGTGGGCATGTGTAATTTTGGTTGCAAGTGGTTTGAAGAAAATCCATGGTGGGAAAGGGGGGATTTGGCCTAGTTAAAGAAAGCGTTTGCCACTATTCTTAACTTAGGGCTCGTTAGGGTTAGCAGTATTGTATTGCATGTGTTTGGGCGGGGGATCTAGATTTTTACGACTGGGTGGGGTCTTGGAACACTTGTTGGAATGTCTAATTTTGATTGCAAGTGGTTTGAAGAAAATCCATGGTGGAAAAGGGGGGTTGAAATTAGGCCTCTGCGAGGTATCAGCAGTATTCTGCACGTTTTTGGGAGGGTAATGTGGGGTGTCATCTGAAAGTGACAGTATAATTTTGCACTACACAGCATGCTTTATATATGTTTTTCTCCGAGGTGTCTTTAACACTTACTGTTGTGTTTTTCCATCATCAATTACAGGCAGGCTTTTACCCTGTGCCATCGATGTACAGGCAGTGGACAGTCAGTGTGTCTGGTCACCAAGATTGATCGACGGAGCATCCGATGGAATGAAGGAGTACCGCGAATAAGAGGAATGGCTGGATGCATCAACTTCACAAATTCAACGGGACAACTACAAAAAACAGTAACAGTATCCAAAATTCTCCTTATCTTTTAAATGATATTCTTGTGAACTTGAACTTACTTCTACGAGTGTGACTCTGTGCGTTTGTTTGATCTCTGCTTCAAATTCATCCCTCCAGCTATTTGATACGTCTTTGCTATGTTTAACACTAATTTAATGTTCTAAGTGTTTATTCTCTGAGGGCAGAGAGGCAAGTGAAATTGCGTAATGACTGCAGCCCTGTACTGCCAACTTGTTCCTTCGTAGTTACTCGTAAGTTGCAGTAAGTAGTAGTACTACATTTCAGTAAGATAACCATCCATTTAGTAAGCAACTTCTGGCATGCAGTAGTGCACTTCCTTTATGTCCCTTTAAAGGTTTATCAATATCTTCAAATCCAAAGATTTGTTTCTCTTCATTTGTTGTTTGACTGTCCATGCTGTGTTTTTTTTCCTCTCTGCCAAACTTTCCCAAAAAACCCCATTCCCATCTAATTTTCAAACCCTAACCCTCTTCCCCCGGACTGTGTGGTATTTCATTGAGTTGTGACTGACAACAACAATAAATTCCACACACTTGCTGGGGAGGATAAGGTCAAAGCAACCAGAAGTTCATGTGCGCCATCGTGGATTGATAATAAGAACATCCTACTCCTACACGACGTGAACAATCTAATGCTTAATGCTTACCTAACGTTGGCACTGCTTAGGTCACAATTTAGGGCACTGTTCTGTACCGTACTATCTATTGTACTGTTTCTAATGCTACGCTCAGGCCACTCAATGTTTAATTTCCTCTTTTTTTCATATGGTGATACTGCAAGTGTGTACCACTACTGCTACCAGCACAACAATGATATTGCATCCGTCGAGGATTCAAGTCAACAACCAACCTTAATCACCATTTGCAATGCAGCCAGCCCTGTGGCTGCCCCGATTCTCAAACACGAATCACAGGTAAGATAAGCATTTTGGAGAGGTAGAATAATGGGCTAGGACTGGGAGGAGAGCAGAGATTGCCAGTACTACTAGTAAAGTACTAGCAGGGCTACTGAATTCACTAACTCGGTTACTGGCACTTTGGTACATTTCAGGACTAGATGTTTCATTCATGCTGGTAAGTTGGAAGAAACCAAACGCCCAGTAACCACCGCCCACCCCCACACAAAATAATATGAATGTGTATACTATGTTTTAGTATGAAAAATAATTATTAAGAAATGTATTGAGGTAGTCAAAAAATGAAATAAATTAACCCAACTCAACCCCCTACCTAACCTCAACCAATGTCCAAAAGTCCAAAAGTCCCCTTTCCCAAACACTCAATTCCCACCCCCCCAACAGTCTTTAAAATAGGGGCAAGGGACAGTCACTTACTCCAGTGGCGTAGTTTTGCAAGCTGTTGCTTCATGTCCCGCTGCTCTTTGCGGAGGTCCCGAAGCTGGCGCTGATGTTTTTCGGCCAACCGCTCCAGGTAGTCCACTCTTTTGCGTAGTCGGCGTACACGAACGATCCAGGATCTGGGGGGGGGGGCGCGGATTTTGTTGCTGCTGTGCGGCGGCGGCGGGAGGCCACGGCTCCGTTTGGCTGGAGGCTTCTGGCTGGTGGACCCAGGGGCAGTGGAGGAGGATGTAGATGTTGATGTCTCCTCATGCTCCCGAGCCCACAACCGCCGATACTCGACACAAATAGCCTCCAGCTTACGGGCCCTGGCCCGGACAGCCATCTCCTTACGGGTGAGCTTTTTGGGAGTAGCATCTATGAAGAAAGAAAGAAAAATACTGTAGCCAATAGTCTTTAACATAAAGTCAAAATAATTCAACGGAAGGTTGACACTCAGTAACACCAGCAAGCAGCAAACACAGTATAACATTTTGGCATGTATCTTTCCGCCGTCTTTGTAAGCCTGTGACACTGTGAGTTTCAGGAATTCCACTAGCAGCTCTATAGGGTGACTCACTACTACATACGTAGTCAGAGAGTACTAAAAAAAGGCCTTTTTTACTTTTTTCTCTTGTTTTGCAAAAGAAATTACTGGTACGTGAACTTGTGGTAGCCACCATAATGGCAGCTCACTCAGCTTTCACCCAAGAAATACATACACAGGCCATGATGATGCAGACTCGCTGTACTTTAAGCAGTACATGCAGGTGGGGATAGGAATGTCTTACTTTTCTATAGGGGTGGCACTGCCACTGGCCATACTTCATCCACTCAGCGTCTGCTCTACTACATCATACACCTCTGCTATCGACGGGGAGGATAAAGAAGATAACATCCAGGCTTCCAAAGTACGTCTATGGTTTTTCTTAATGTCTCAAATGTACCAACATTTCTTTTTGTCAACAACCAACTAACACCCTTTTCATTATATTTTGGAAACCGCCGTCTTCTTTCTTATGTTGAATTGCATTCAACAAAACCATTCTTTACAGTCATAAATAAATATTAAGACTCGCTCGTCCTTCGTTTCACCCTTCTTTAACTTTTCATTCTTCACATCCCTAAACTACATCTGATATTACTTGGCTTAACAATAAAAATGTGCCAGCTGAGTAGAAGTGAAATAGAGGGGGCCATTGGTTACCAGAGAAGTACCGCCGCTAATGCTATTAAAAGTCAAGGTTGACTGTCTTCTCCGTGATAGCCCAAAAAGTAGTTCTAAATTAGTAAATGTTCTTGACAGTACAGTGTACTTATACTAGTGTACTGTGTACTACTGTACAGTACAGCATACACTCCTTTACCAGCCTACACAAAAAAAATTCAATAAGTAAGGAGCATAATAACTTACCACCATCCGCCGCCGCTGAGTCTTCCCCCCAGCTCCTCCTGTTGGCGCCGCCGCATCCAGAGTAGACCCCTCCGCACTGCTGGCCCCGGCACTGGTGGTCATCTGTGCCGCATCAGATGTTGTGACGTCTAGGAAAAACATGTCATATTTTCAGATGCCATACACAACCCCCTATTTTGTCTCGTAATGGAAGAAAATGTTACTTAACACATTTTTTATTACTGGGATTGAAAAAAAGTAACGGTTTTGGAGAGGGTGTTAACCTTTTATATGCTTATTCCATTAAATGCTACACTTCTTCTTATGACAACTGATGAATGCTTGCTTAACGTGCACCATTTTTCTCATTACAGAAAGAAGATTCCATTGCCCTTCTGCCAGACGATTCACCAACTACTACTGAGTCATCACCAGCAGTACTTTAAGTACTTTAAAGAAGGTGGGGGCTCACGCACAGTTATTCTAATAATTTCCTGTGTCTGTTAACTATTATTAGGTTTGAGTCATACTAATTTCATTCATGGGAATGTTGTTTAAACTTTAACGTCATCTTCATCCATCAGAATACTACGCTATAAAAAATAAAGAAATAATGTTTTCATTTCTTAATTGAAAATAAAACTTTAAAACTAACAAAAACTGTGTGGTTTTTGTTCACGAGTGAGTGAGCGGAAAGGTTTGAACTACTGCACTTGGCAGTCATGTTTCAGTGACTCAGATAGGCCGGGACTCGGAGGTAGTCTTCTTCTGTTCTTCTGGGTCGTAAAATCATTGGTCAGACATTCTAGATAATCGGTCAGGGGAATGGGGGTTCAACTTCTGTTCGGACTGAGGTATGTCGAAAGTCAAACTGCACCTATCATCAACAATGTCCTATTTATCTTGTCCATACTTCTTTGTGTGCAGAATAGTCCCTGAAACACTAGCGGTATGGGATGTGCTCCTCTCAAATCAAAAAGGCAACTGCTACCTTTTACTTGGTGTAAACAATGACATTTTGTTGTTGGAAATTGTCAAAGCACTTACATTAAGAAGACTGGAATAGACAGCAAGGGCAACCCAGAGGACTGCACTCAGTGCCTATAGCTATTGCTGTATCAGAGTTTTGTTTCACACCGTTTGCCGAATGGGCAAGCTTAGCTACCTACACAGACCGACTCATAATTGTAAATAGTAGTAGCACAGAGAGTGATGGTAGAGGCAGGATAAGAATGTAGAAAGTAGTCTATTTAGAAGAAGATCAAAGACTATTTTGTAAAACATAGAATTATTAGGAACCAGTTTGTAATGAATAGGAGCTGTACAAGTTAGGGAAGTATAAGTATTAATATAACAATAGAACAACTTACTGGGGCCAGTAGAAGAGCCTGCAAGGGACTGAGCCTCTCCACCTTCTGCCACCGGAGTCTCTGTCGCCGCCGCCTCCTTGCCTCTGGGATGTCCTGGTGATCATGAAATAATAAAACACAACATTGATGATTGTTTTTTGGGAAATATTTGATTTCTTTGTACTCAATCTAAAATTATGTCGGGGAAACAAATTAACATCAATTGCATCTGATCTGGTCAACCAGGAGGATAGTAGTACAGTATTGCAGGATTCGCAGACCATCTAATAGGAAAGTTATGTAATTCACTAACTACATCAGCAACAAAAAGGTTCTTCTACGACTGCCATCACTCAGCAGCACGAGACGTTGCGTGACAGACACAGTCCATCATCATGATTGCAGACCACTAACAAATGTCCTATAACAAGTAATAAATAATATACTCAACGTATCAATCCACCACTATCTCTTCAAAGTGGCAGCAGCAGGAGTACAAAGAAGGACTAGACTTGAGTCTACTGTCTCTAGCATTACTCAGTAATGCTCTCAAATGACTAAAAAGTTGCAAACAAGTAAGCATAGTAGCAACGCCAATAACCAGGCGAGCACCTGCAATGACAGAAGCTATTTAAACATTAATTTACCTGCAATGTAATCGAATCAGCAGCATTCGTACTCTTCAGGAAAAAAATAGATTAGCAATATAACAGAGCAGAAGGAAAAAAAGTAGTTATTAAATAGCTACTTACCAAGGCCAGGGATCTCCACACCGAGCAGGTCGAGCATGTCATGCTCCCGGTCCAAGATGTCACTCCACCGGTGCGTCACTTGCTGGTAGGTGCACCGGACCCCAGACTCCTTATACATGCGCCGGCACACCTTCTCCCACAGCTGGCGACGCTCCCGGAGGCTGTAACCGGAAGCAATCCGCCCACCTGCTGCCACGGTTTTAGGGAGGTGGACTTGCACAAACACCATCAAGGCGCCCACCTCCACCGCGGAGAAGATCTCCCTGGCCTGGACTTCCTCCCCCTCAAACGCCCGCAAGGGAGCCGGGTACGGGGTGCTGTGCCCTTCCCCTTGCCCTTGTCGCCTCCCTTAGCCATGGTCCTGGGCACAAGAAGAAGGAAAGAATAATAGGTGTGAAAAAAATAAGAGAGAGAGCGAAAGAAATAAAGTAGGTAATAAAGTAACAAAAAGTAAAAAAAAAACACAAAATATAGATGTAGGAAATTGAAGAGAGAGATAATAAGCAAAAAAAGACGAAAAAAGTTCAGAAAATCATAGGATTACGAAGATGTGAGATGGATAGAAAGGTAGCATGCCCAAAACCATAGCAGTGAATGAAAAACAAGATGGCCGCGCCCGTAGAGGACCGCGTGGGTAAGTTTCCGCGATATTTTCCCAGCGAGCACGCAAAAACGCCCATGAATATGTAATCGCGCGCCGCATACGACGCGAGCATGCAACAAGCGCCCGGAAATGGAAACACGTCACGCAAACAAGATGGCCGCGCCCATACACGACCGCATGGGCAACCTCGGGGTCGGTGCGCTGCAAGCGGTCCGCGAATAAGCGGAAAAACGCGCGAACACGCAAAAAAAGAAATCAGCAAATTTGCACGAATTTGCAGATTACAAGTTCGATTTCGCATGAATTTGCGCCCCGCGAATCTCGCGAAATGGCAGAAAAATGAAATTTGGAAAACTGAAAGCACTTAGCAGGTGCAAAAGTTCAAGCTAATTTGTAACCATTCCCTGTAGTGCTTCCTGAGGGGCCCCTCCAGAGTTCAGTTGCCTACTTGCAACTATTCTCTGACCCTGCTCTGACCCTCAAAGCAGGGTCAGAGAATAGTTACAAGTATGGCACAATGTTCCTGTAAAAAAAATAACTGCAACAGGAAGCACTTACAGCTAAGGAAGCAGGTGCCAGACTTGAAGCTCAAATTCAGTGACACATTAACCAGCCCCAAATGTATTAATCTACAGTGGTGAACCAGAGGGTGCTGTGATGAACCAGAGGGTGGCAGTGCTGAACCAGAGGGTGGCAGTGATGAACCAGGGGGTGGCAGGGATGAACCAGAGGGTGGCAGTGAAGAACCAGAGGGTGGAACTGGTAAACCAGAGGGTGCTGTGATGAACCAGAGGGTGGCAGTAATGAACCGGAAGGTGGCAATGATGATCCAGAGGGGGGCAGTGGCGAACCAGAGGGTGGCAGTCTTGAACCAGAGGGTGGCAGGGGTGAACCAGAGGGTGGCAGGGATTAACCAGAGGGTGGCAGGGATGAAACAGAGGGTGGCAGGGATGAACCAGAGGGTGGCACTGGTGTACCAGAGGGTGCTGTGATGAACCAGAGGGTGGCAGTGCTGAACCAGAGGGTGGCAGTGATGAACCAGAGGGTGGCAGGGATGAACCAGAGGGTGGCAGGGATGAACCAGAGGGTGGCACTGGTGAACCAGAGGGTGCTGTGATGAACCAGAGGGTGGCAGTGAAGAACCAGAGGGTGGCACGTGTGAACCAGAGGGTGCTGTGATGAACCAGAGGGTGCTGTGATGAACCAAAGGGTGGCAGGGATGAACAAGAGGGTGGCAGTGATGAACCAGAGGATGGCAGGGATGAACCAGAGGGTGGCAGGGATGAACCCGAGGGTGGCACTGGTGAACCAGAGGGTGCTGTGATGAACCAGAGGGTGGCAGGGTGAGTGCTGTACCAGACGGTGGCAGCAGGGGTGAACCAGAGGGTGCTGTGATGAACCAGACGGTGGCAGTGGTGAGTGCTGATGCTGAACCTGAGAGTGGCAGGGGTGAACCAGAGGGTGTCAGTGGTGAACCAGAGGGTGCTGTGATGAACCAGAGGGTGGCAGTGGTTAACCAGAGGGTGGCAGTGGGGTGGCAGTCATAAACCAGAGGGTGGCAGTGGTGAACCAGAGGGTGATAGTGCTGTACCAGAGGGTGGCAGGGGTGAACCAGAGGTGCTGTGATGTACCAGAGGGTGGCCGTCGTGAACCAGAGGGTGGCAGTGGTGAACCAGAGGGTGACAGTGCTGGACCAGAGGGTGGCAGGGGTGAACCAGAGGTGCTGTGATGAACCAGAGGGTGGCAGTCGTAAACCAGAGGGTGGCAGTGGTGAACCAGAGGGTGACAGGGCTGTACCAGAGGGTGGCAGGGTGAACCAGAGGGTGCTGTGATGAACCAGAGGGTGGCAGTGGTGAACCAGGGGGTGGCAGTGGTGAACCAGGGGGTGGCAGGGGTGAACCAGAGGGTGGCAGTGGTGAACCAAAGGGTGGCAGGGGTGAACCAGAGGTGCTGTGATGAACCAGAGGGTGGCAGTCGTAAACCAGAGGGTGGCAGTGGTGAACCAGAGGGTGCTGTGATGAACCAGAGGGTGGCAGTGGTGAGTGCTGAACCAGAGAGTGGCAGCAGGGGTGAACCAGAGGGTGCTGTGATGAACCAGAGGGTGGCAGTAGTGAGTGCTGAACCTGAGGGTGGCAGGGGTGAACCAGAGGGTGTCAGTGGTGAACCAGAGGGTGCTGTGATGAACCAGAGGGTGGCAGTGGTGAACCAGAGGGTGGCAGTGGTGAACTAGAGGGTGGCAGTCGCGAACCAGAGGGTGGCAGTGGTGAACCAGAGGGTGACAGTGCTGTACCAGAGGGTGGCAGGGGTGAACCAGAGGTGCTGTGATGAACCAGAGGGTGGCAGTCGTGAACCAGAGGGTGGCAGTGGTGAACCAGAGGGTGACAGTGCTGTACCAGAGGGTAGCAGGGGTGAACCAGAGGTGCTGTGATGAACCAGAGGGTGGCAGTCATAAACCAGAGGGTGGCAGTGGTGAACCAGAGGGTGACAGTGCTGTACCAGAGGGTGGCAGGGGTGAACCAGAGGTGCTGTGATGAACCAGAGGGTGGCAGTCGTGAACCAGAGGGTGGCAGTGGTGAACCAGAGGGTGACAGTGCTGTACCAGAGGGTGGCAGGGGTGAACCAGAGGTGCTGTGATGAACCAGAGGGTGGCAGTCGTAAACCAGAGAGTGGCAGGGTGAACCTGAGGGTGCTGTGATGAACCGGACGGTGGCAGTGGTGAACCAGGGGGTGGCAGGGTAGAACCAGCGGGTGGCAGTGGTGAACCAGAGGTGGCAGTGATGAACCAGAGGGTGACAGTCAGCCCTGGAAAATATGGCGCACCGGCTGGGTTTACTAGAAAATCAGTTAGAAATGATATTCAGTAGCCTGGATGAAATCCTTTCCAACCTAGACAAGGCTCGTAAGCTCCAATATGTCCAATTCAGGGCTTCCGGGCCGATTGACTCTTTTCCTCTTAAACCCCGAGTCGGGAATTAACCCGCCCTCAGATCCGGCCGCCAAGGCCCCCTAGAGCCGACGCGGTGATCCCACTTCAATCTCCCACAAGAATCAAAGCCCCCGCATCTGAAGCACAGACGCACACCAGTAAAGATGTGGAGATCCAATCAAATAGACCTCTCAGATCTACAGCAGCAATGTCTGATGAAGAAGCTATGGACCTAGCCTCCACCTATGTCTCCCTTCTCCCAACTGCCACCAATGCCATGATTCAAGTGATCACAGGCTTTGGAAGAGACTTCCCGCCCGTGAAGCTCATTAGACCCCCACCCTCCCTCACCTCCATACCGAGGTCCCCTTTAGGAAATCATATGAACAAAAATAATATATCTACCAACTGCATGCTCCTTAACTGTAGATCTGCCCCCAAGCATGCAACGGAACTTGCTGAAGCCATCCTCTCTCAGGACTTAGACATTGCATTCATCACGGAGACATGGCTAAATGAGATCTCCCCACACTTCTTAGACATGTTGGTGCCCCCAGGTTTCAACATCATCAATAAAAATAGAATAGACCAGCGCGGAGGAGGTGTAGCCATCATCCATAAAGATGACAACAACATCACTGTAATGGACCCATGCGAATATAGCTCCTTTGAGTGCTTATCTGTCACCATTAAGTTTAAGGAAAACAGCCCGTTAGTTGGCCACCTTCTATACCACCCACCCGGCAACACCTCTACTTTTGGTGAACATCTATCTGACCTGATAGCCCAATGTGCACTCAAAGACACTAACCACATATTTCTGGGTGATCTCAACCTACGTTGGAACGAGTCCAACAACACACTAATTCAATCGCTCAATACTCTCCTCTGACAATAACCTTTCCCAACATTGCTCTGAAGAAACTCACAACAAAGGAGCGACCTTGGATGCCATCACTGCCCACCAAGACACAATTACAATCGACAACATCCTCCCAGTAGACTGGTCGCATCATCACATGATCTTATTCCACATCAACCAAAGAGTCTTATCCCTGCCTCCTGTGCAAGACCCCCTCAAATGGTCCAACAATCTCTCAATCTCTGGACGTCATGGAAGATAGGTTAAAGCTGCTCCTACCCAGCGACAAAGCTCTATCCACCACCGACCTCACCTCACACTATAACACGAATATAGTGAACCTTCTTGAACAACTAGCACCATTGAAACAAAGAAAAAACCAACCATTCCATCCAGAACTTCGACTCTGACACTAATGAAGAAAGAAGACAACTAAGAGCTGCAGATAGACGATGGAGAAGCGTGCCCACTATCTTCCATCGAGACAAACTCAGAACTATCCAGAAGAAGTACAACAATCATATCAAAAACAAAAGAATCCATGTATTTCCGCTCTGCTCTGGACAGCGCGAAAAACAGAGCCAAGGAGCTCTTCAGTATTATTAGACAGCAAACTTCCAAACCGGATTCCTCCCTGGGGCAGGCCTACAAAGAACATTGCGACAACTTTGCCAACTTCTTCAATGATAAGGTCTCCAAGATCGAGCGCTCTCTGGTTATCAACTGCTCTCTCCTCTCCTATAGCAACATGGGGGGGTGCTTGGTAGCGCTCCCCCACCAATTACTAAACCCTGGTCACTCTTCCAGCCCATTCTAGAAGAGGAAATTGTCAAACGTATCTCCACCTCTAAACCTTCATCTCACACCCTAGACCCCCTTCCTGCTCTACTCACCAAAAATTTTAAACTCTCCCGAGCCCCACTGTGGTGCAGGATTATTAACAGCTCCTTAAAAACTGGAATCGTCCCAGATTGCCTGAAAGTGAGACAAGTCACCCCATTGCTAAAAAAAAACAGGGCTGGACATAAATGACTTAAACAACTTCAGACCCGTCTCTAACCTTCCTCTCCTTTCCAAAATCCTAGAAAGATGGGCACTCCAACAACTAACACAGCACTGGGACAAAACCAACCCCCTCGACTCACATCAGTCAGGATTCAGGAAAGAGTGCAGCACGGAAACCGCAATCCTCAACATAATTGATGACATACACAAATTACTGATCTCAGACCAATGCTGCCTCCTCATTCTCCTCGACCTGTTGGCGGCTTTCGACATAGTTGATCATATTCTTCTCCTCAAAGCCTTCGAAGAAAGGGCTGGTCTAGATGATGTGGTCCTCAACTGGTTCTCCTCATTCCTGCACAACTGCTCCCAAAGAATCAAAATCAGAAGCTTTGAGTCTGAGTCTGACCTTCATCCAGTCAAGAGGGGAGTTCCCCAAGGATCAGTGCTCTCCCCTCAACTCTTCAACATTTACATGGAACCCCTCTCCACCCTACTCAGGAAAGCTAATATCCCCTTCCACCTCTAAGCGGATGATACCCAAATCTATCTGGAAATCTCCTCCTCTAAAGACATTCACAGGCGCAATGAAACATTAAAGAAAGTGCAACACTGGCTGTCAAGTAACCACCTAAAGTTGAATCCGGACAAAACTGAATCGCTCCTCATCCCGAACAAAGAAGAGAACCCTACAAATGATCAAGTGGCTAAAAGATATTGACGCGCTTAATGGGAACCTCATCCTAGCGAGCTCCTTCAAATCATTAGGCATCACGGTTGACTCCAAACTAGACTTGACCAAACACATCAAGATCTCGGCAAAGAGCGCCTTCCTTAACCTGAAGCTACTAAGCAAAATAAAACCTTTCATTCCATCCAATGATCTCGAACAAGTCACCCAAGCACTGGTGCTATCAAGACTTGACTATGGAAATGCATTCCTCTCTGGAATACCCAAAACTCTTCTTGCTCCTCTGAAAACAACCCTTAACGCGGCTGCCAGAATGGTCACTGGAATAAAGAAATTTGACCACATCTCTCCGGCACTAAAAGAACTCAAATGGTTACCAATAAAAATGCGGGCAAACTTTAGACCAGCCTGCCTCACCCACAAGCCCTTCTCACAGGCAAACCCGAATATCTGGCGTCCAAACTTAAAAAAGCAGGTCAGAACAGGAACCTCAGAAGCTCAAACACCCTACTTCTGATCCCACTAAAAACTCGAAAACAAAGAAAGTGGACCGGTCCTTTGCCAGAAATGCGCCTAAAATATGGAACTCTATCCCCCTCCACATCAGAACTATTCCTTCCTTCCCTAAATTCAAAAGTCAGCTCAAAATCCTGTTCCTTGACCGCTCCTTAGCTATCAGATAGGAGCAGCTTGGAGTGGCTAAAGAGACTCTGCTCCCCTCCCGGATGGGGAATGCCAAAACCCTGCAATGGATCTCTTCTTCTTTCTCCTTACTATGATTCGTATCCTGAATGTCTCGCTGTACTGTATTGTTTTGCTTTGTTTTGCACCGCTCAATAATTATGTGAAGCGCTCCGATACCTTTCGGTCAGGCTAGCGCTATATAAAACGTCCTAAATAAATAAATACCCAGTTGCACGCTAAAACTCGTTCAAGCGAGCCCTGTTTGATCGAGCCTCCAAATGGACTCCGACACCTACAGCAGGCACACCCTTTCTTCATGCTTATTTCCATCTCTAGTGGGCCTCACACCTTGTACTGCAGACACTCCTTCGAGCAATTAGATCATACAGCTGGCCCATGTGGGGGGGATACTAGGCATATCACGCACAACATTGGCCCCTCTGTACTGCTTCACCCTCCCAAATAATAGAAAATACCACCCTCACACACGGAGGCACAAACAGGGTGAATCAATACAAACAACAGGAAAGGGATTTCACTCATCAAATGAGGCACATCAAAAGACTGTTCTCAGAATATGGCATGGGGTTTTATTTGTGCAACACTTTAACAAAAGGCTTTCCAAGTTGTCAAATGAACAACTTTCAAATGTATATAGAGATATATGTAGTATATATATGTGCAAGCAATAATAACACTCTTATAAGTAAGCAAATGCAACTGTTAAATGCATGAAATAAATTACATGAAACACAATACAAGAAGATGATAATAATACTGGACGTCCGCTGCAAAAAATCAGAGAGATATAAACACTAACTACATCAGATGATTATAATCACTGGAGACTTGCATGAGTGCCCAAACACGGACACACATCACAAAGTCAATAATCAAAAATAAAACACTTCACTGGCTGCAAACACTGCATCTTGGCCCACTCCAGACTGGGCAATTCACAGCCGGGGTCAACAGACTCAGCAAGCCGGGTTCCTACCCTGAAGTAGACACGTCCGTTTCCATTCAGGTCCAATTCCCGGTGTCCAAGTTAACAAACCCCAGTTTTATAATTTCAAAGCACTAGAAGTTTCTGAGAGGACGTCCTCTGCGCTAAGGAAACTTACTGGAGTTAGCCACTCTCCATGAAAGCATTCCAAAGGCAAAAGAGTATCCTTCTATGGCCCCACAAGTTCCAGTCTCATATCTTAACAAAGTTTGAGGAAGTAGAAAACTCTCTCCAAAAGTACAGAAAACAACCTTGAAGGTGAAAAGCCTAACCAACATGAGTAATCTGGGGGCCTCCCTAGACAGAGTCAGAATTCAAGATGGCATGAGGGCATGTCAAAGCCAATATTAAGAATTTATAATAATTCCTAATGTACAGCAAAATGCGCATTTGTGCACCACTGCCTATAGCACTACACACTTCATCTACCAATGTATAACATAATGCACATTTGAGCACCACTGCATATACCACTACACTCCGAAGTACATTCCACACCTCTTTCTCTCTCATGCTTTCAAATGCCCATCCTACACATTCTGTTCCCGGCATGGCTGTTCTACTCTGTGAAAGCTCTCCCAATGAAAAACTACAAGGAGACACGAAAGAAATCTTCAAGGAAAAGTGCACATGCTGGAAAAATGATGTTGTACATTCAGGCTAGGCTAAAGTAAAACACCAAAAGTCAATTAAAATAATGGTAGTCAAAGGTCATCATGTGGTCCCAATACATTGGAGTGCCTCTGGTACTACACTCTCAAATTCTCAACGCATGCCAGCTGGCCTTGGGATGCCTCCACTTGGGAGTCCAACCCCGACGCCACACCAGGCATCAACTATGGAAAAGTCCCCCAGGGAGCTCGAAGCTGCGGATCCACCAAATTCATCTCTGTCCCTTGGTACCAAACTGGACACTGTGCTACAGGTTCTAGACAAGATCGGGGTAACTCTTGACTTGATCAAACACACATGTCACTTGAAAATCAAATCGATAAAGCAATGGTGGACTTCACACTACTACTTGTCGACCACCGCAAATTAGTAGACAAAGTGCACAATGTTGAGCAGACGCTAGCCGAGCTTTAACTGGCAACTCACAAATCGGAATTTTTGCTGCAGGCCCTAGTTGACCGCGTCACACTCTGGAGTGCAAAGCGGAGGATGCAGAGGGCCGCTCCAGGAGGTACAATATACACGTAGTCAGCCTTCCTAATGGTTTTGAGGACCAGGACGCCGTGACTTACGTTGAAAACTGAATCCACGCTTTGCTCCTCCTTGCGGCTCTCTCTCCCTTCTCCATTGAAAGTGCCCACCGTGTGCCGATGTGTAAGTACCCTTGTGGTGTCAATCTTAGGCGTTTTATGCTCCATCTGCTAAATTACCAGGATCGCAATACTATGTTGTGTGAGGCACGTAAACTACAGAACATCAAGGTGGATAATGCCTCAGTTGTGGTCTTTCCTGACTGTACCATGGTGGTACAGCGGCAGAGGAGTTCCATCCTGGCTGTTAAGCGTTGACTCTGAGAGCTAGACATTCGTTCCTGTTCCTGGCAAACCTTCGCGTGGTGGCCGAGGGGGCCACACACTTGTTCAACTCCTCTGAGGAGGCATGTGAGTGTCTGGAGTCCACTGGACTTAAGACTTAATGCCCCACTCCATCTGAAATGGCACAACCTCAAAGCACAACCGGGAGCCGCCCTCGTGGGCGCTGTTGGCATGTACGTGGTCCTCCAAAACCTAACACTGCTCTGAACTTAGTGCAAGTAATTTTTGAGAGTCGTCAGGCCCTACAAATGGCATCCACGATACGGGACCATGCTCCAGGCCCAGACCCTGACATAGGCTTCACAAAATCTCTCAGTGTTAACGGCTCGTCCAACAGGTATGGCCTGTGAGTCCTCTAGGGTGGACTCACAGGCCATACCTGAGGTGACCCCACAGACAGCAGATGACATTATCTAACTTGCCCACAACTAATATTCCTAGGGTCCTCTCTGCTTTACCGTTTGCTGTTCCATTCTTGTGTTGTTTTATTTATGCATGTGTTCTATTGCAGTTGTTGGGGTCCTAGTTCCTATTGGAATCTTTCCTTCATGATGCACATTTAGCCTGTGCCCTATTGTGAAGTACTATCATATGGTTGCTCATCACTGTACTCTGTATCTACATATCCTTTACATGTGGGGTATAGCATCTTAGTGTTCTGTTCCTCCCCCCATGTTTCTTTCCAACAGCTTTTAGGGAGGTAGTTTGACATTCTGGCCTGATACCTGTTGTCCCTCTACTCTGATAATGTTTCATGTTATATCCCTTTTTCCGTCCCTAGTTATGATGGTTCCCCAGGAATGCCCAGCCCTCCTGATCGGTTTCACCTGCTGTTACCGCTGTGTGTCACAAGACCCCCCGCCCTGAATTGGCTAACCCCATGCGTGGCAATGTCACATTTCCCACATGACCCACACTAACATCGAAGCCTGGAGTGTGCGGGGCATGCACACATCATAGCACTTTTATGCTGTGTACTCTTACCTCAAGTGTTCATCCACTCACATAGTACTAATACAGGAGATGCATTTAACACTAGCTGAGGCTAGCAGACTCCAAAGGTTGGTAGCAGGGCCAAGTATTCAGCACTGATTATTCCTCCTTCGCTAAAGGAGTACTGATCTGGGTGAAGCCTGGGACCCCATTTGTAGCAGATGAGGTTGTGGTGGACACTGAAGGCCAATATGTGTTAATACAGGGCCACCTAGATGGTCACTGCCTCTGGCTGGCTGCCATACATGCCCTAAAACAGATCAGACCTCGTTCCTACATGCACTATTTGGCCGACTGTCCTGTTGGAGTGGGATCCAGTGGCTCATAGGAGGTATCTTCAACTCCATTCTTCATACAGCTCTTGACCGCTCTTTTCGTCCTCTACCTTGCATGCTAGCCACATCCAATGCCAAAGCACTAAGTGACTGGCTCCAGTGCTGGCAACTCATAGACATATGCACGCTCATTATCCTGCTTTTCCTTTTACTCCGTCCCGCACAATCTGCATGTTAGAATAGACCTCTTTGTTGGGCCGACCAGCCTACTCCCTACTATCCTGCAAACAGACTACTTGGGGCATATGCACTAGGACCACAAGCCCCAATTCCTACAGTGTGCATAAGGAGGAAGGTATACCTTCCATCACCATGTGGCACCTCCAACCTACAGCACTGGAGGACCCACCATTTTTCACCTCTCTCAGCACTGCTATTGCAGACGACTTTCAATTTAATGGCAACTCTGCCTAAGACAGACTGATAGAATGGGACGACTTTAATGTGACCATCAGAGGCCATTGCTTGGACATGAAATGGAATATTCGCAAACAGTTTGATGGCGATATTTCCCGTATTAAGTGCACGCTTCTACGTCATGAGACCTGGTCGATACATGACCCAGTTCACGCCCACCTATTAGTGGAAGGGCTCGGCTCGCAATACCACTTTAAATTTGCAGTGCTTCTTTCACGTATTTAAATATTCCATGCATCAATGGCCACACTCCAATGGCTGGTACTGGATCTCGAGAAAGTTTTTGATTCCTTAGAAAGGACCTTTTTTTGTCACAGTGCCTCGATGCGGTATCGGGAGTCAATTTCCCAACTTGATTCAGTTGCTTTACACGCAATTCTTCGCTAAAGTCAGACAGGCTCCTATAAATACAATTCTAATACGCAGGGGCACCCACCAAGGTTGCCCACTCTCCCCATTACTTTTCTCCTTTGCCATTGAACCATTTGCTGCGGCAATCCGAACCCAAGGTGAGAAATGGGGCATCCCACTGGGAGACACCACCCACATGATGTCTTTCAATGCCGACGACCTTCTGTACATTCGGGACAAAGGTTTGGTTCCTGACGCTATAGCACATGCGCTCAATGGCTTCACAGCTCTTTCTGGATTGAGAGTTAATTGGCCTAAATCGTGCCTGTTGACCTTTACCTCTGCACACCCCGACCTGACTTTTGTCCTTAGTGGAGTCCCGATACCGTGGCAGCCAGACACATTTCGATATCTAGGAGCCAGGTTGTATCATCAGCCAGCCCATACTGTATAAAGTTCCTAGGGAAACTTCATGAATATACTCAAACATATATAGGAGAGACAGACACTAATATGATAGAAAAATACCCCAAAAATTCTATTCATGATATTTTAAATAATAATCATTGACATAAGGTAAAAATAACGCAACCACATACATACCACATTCCTCTATCTACTCATTCACACTATCTGTCAAGATATGTACAGCTTTTTAGAACATTAGAAAGTTCTTAGGTCAGTGATGCTTAGAGTAAATTCTAATATGTTTGTCACAGTAATACCAATAATTATCTCAAAACTATTTCACATATTGTTCTGAAAGACTAGGTTCTTTTCATGATTCAATATGTCTGTATGCAGTTCCTGGGTGGTTTCTCCACGTACTTTTCCGCAACAACATGCCTTCTTCAGGAAAAGCAGCCTCAGATGTAGGTATTTTCTAGTCTAATACAAAATAGTTAACCTAGAACGTGGATCAAGCCAGGCTAGGTAGATTGTATTATGATGACTTACTCGGATAATCCAAAATCTTTTTATGTTCAATGCGGTAAGGTAAAGTCCGCTCTTGGTGCAGACTTTCAGAAGGTGATAGTGATGTATATTCTTCTTTCAAGTCTCCCACTGCCGGGTTATATGTGCAGGTCCGTTCATGTAATGTCAGTAGATATATCACTCTCCACTATGGGCAAAAACAATCAATCCACCGGCCGGAAAGGTCCTGTGAAGCGCCAACTTGTTTGATGGTAACCTAGTGAGGGCTACAACAGTCATCAGGTCCCAGGTATCCTTCTGGCATACGATCCCGCTATCTGTAATGGACCACATAGCCATTCTCAAAATGACTGTCCTACTTCGTTTGCTCTATTATGAACCATGAGAGGGTTCATTTGGAGTAACTCTTATTGCAGGGTGGTGTTGTCAAAACTCTATTTCCATAGACAGGCTTGCAGTGTTGGACCTGGAACAATATTATCTTGCCTCCCAACTCCAATGGATGGCCAGGTGGTTGGCGGGTTCACATTTGTCAGACACTACCATGCTGTCGCCAGCCTGGACTCTCCCGCGGCAGGGGCGTAGGAAGAGGGGTGCGTTGGGGGCGGTCCGCCCCGGGTATCATCACTGAGTGGGGCTTGACAAAATGGCAAAAATATGCGTTTTAAGCATATATTTTTGCCATTTTGTCAAGCCGGGGGTGACAAGAAAATGTCTGCACCGGGTACCACCTGACCTTGCTACTCCACTGTGATTGTCCCAAGGATCCTTCGACTCTTTCACCCCTGTACTCACGGAAAACCACCAGAATCACTGCTTCTCGATGTCACGTGTCGTTGTTACCATCGGAGACTGTATCTTACCTGATCAGTGATTCAATAAGCCGTGGCATCACCACTACCGGGCTCACACAGAGGTTGTACCACCACCACGACTGGAGGCTGGTTTGCGAACCCTGGCGGATCTGTACCGGGATGTTACTCTTGTGCCCTATGACACACTAGTGGAGGAGTAGGGCCTGTGCCAGGCCAATTTCTTCTACACAACTCATTATTTGCGGTTTTAGGCGACAAATGGTGTGACCTGATGTGGGAACAATTAATGCACCTTAGTAAACAATACTTAAATATTATGAGGACAGGCAGACATCTCCCATGTTGGTTTGCAGATTAGCTAAACCACCACATGGCAACACCACTTTTGCCTTTGGGACGCCACTCGAAGGAGGATCTGGCTCATCCCTGGATGGGCAAAGAGTGGGCTACCATGAGAGAGCACATTTCGAGTCACTCGCAACACTCGCTTCCGCCTGATTCAATATTACGTTGTCCAAAGGGCTTACTTCACTCCTGCTAAAATTAACTGCTACTTTCACCCACACCCACGCTGATTTTCCTAGATGTCACCTGCCCGACGCAGACCTCCTTCACATGCTGTGAGCCAGTCAGCTTCTCACTATTTACTGGTGAGGCGTCATGACCTAGTTGTCCGCCTGCACAAAGTGCACTGTGTTGCACATATGGGTAGTATGTATCTTGGATCTCTTTCGTAGGGGTAAGAGGCAGAAGGTCACCTCCTGTTTCCTTCATTTGGGCATGCTGACAATTAAACAGCTAATCACAGGGCGCTGGAGATCACCCGAGCCACCGGCTCTCATGGCCTGAAGGCAGTGCCTCCTGGTGTGGACCCAGGCGGAGAGCGTTGCATTGCACCGAGAGGATAAGTTAAGCCTGCGTAAATTTCCTATAACTACCAACTGGGACGCCATACTGCATGACTTTCAAAATGAAACACACCATGATTGAGATCCCCGGACCCCCCCAGAGTAGAGAGCAAGGCAGGCATGGAGGCCTGACAACTTAGTTTGCTTCAGCCACACGGACCGTCGATTGGTACTTACAGGCACACTCTGCACCATAATTAAGATTCACCAGGTCTGTGGTTGGAACCATGAGGATTGTTGACAAATATGGGTGATTGGTTGGGGCAGGGGAGGGATTGGAGCCTTGTATGGGCAGGTTTACTTCATTCATTGTACCCCTTTGCTATTGATTTTGTATATTATGTGTACCTTTACCAACATTGCATGTCCTGGGCCTTACAGTGGTCTCCGCACACGCAGTCAGCAAGACACCATTGCACTGAGGCATACTTACACTCTATTCTCCATGAATTACCAAATACGTTCACCTGTTACATGTAGCAATGTCCTGTATCACACACTCTGTAGCATAATAATGCTGGCCTACTTTTTACATTCTGTACTTATGTTTGAATCGAACTGTATCTTGTCCTATGTCAACTCCTTACTCTTGTTTAGAATTCAGTAAAAGAGATTAAAAAAAAAGGTGGAATATAAAAGCCATTCCTTCAACAATGCAACCGCAATGAGCTTAGATACCCACCAGCCCCCAACCTCGTGGATGGAAAGGACTAGTATGCACTTATCATGATGCCTGCTATGCGACTGTACTGGGCTGAGCACCCACATATATTAGCCTATTCATAACCTACTGCTTAATGGCATGGCAGTGGCCCTGTTTTACATCAAAACAGGTGTCCCTACACTTAGGCAGGGAATTTTGTCAAACCTCATTTTTGCAGATAATTTAGTGATCATAGCTCATACTTGAGATAGCTTTGAAAATAACACTGGCGCATTTTGAACACTTTGGTTTTGGTGGCCAACAACATCTTCAGTTATAGCTTTTTTACGAGTGACACAAAGGTGAAAAATGTCAAGTCGTGGCATTTTAGGCATACGTTTTGGAGCTGAATCATACTAGAGGGCTCATTTAGATCAAAACAAACCCTTGATGCCTGGTTAAGTGAAAAGATAACTCTGAAGTTGGGGCGGACATTTCATAAAATCTGCCTAGGAGATTTATAGAGTCATGTATGTGGCGTATTTGTTGAGTCTTGGAATGAGTTAACTAGTTAGCATTGAAAATTACCATTTGTTCTAATTCTTGAGTGAGCTCTGCTACTGTCACCATGGACATGCGATTGGATGTAGGTGTGATCTAGATCAAGAAATTGGCAGCCATTAAAACAATTAATGTCTTAGCTTGCCGGATAAACTAGCGGAAGTGTATTATTAAACATTGTTGTTAATATAACCCTCAAGGCCATGCTAATTGTTTAGTGAGGAATAGTGTAGAGTGCATTTTATTCTAATGCAGTGAGCCTTTTGCATATCTGGACATACCATTAATCACTTATTACAAACAATAACTATACATTCAAAGTGGCTTTCTGGCCCCTGATATATTAACGTATGTGTTTATTCAGTGCGGATTACCTCATTCATTTGCAAACTAGAGTTTGTGCACGAATCAAGATGTCTGGTTGTGTAGTAATCGACACCAGCAATGTTCCCCAAGCACATTTTGATATGGAGAGTGGTCAGAGAATAGGCAATTCAAGTGGTATCGAAGATCAAAACACTGGCCCGCGTGTTAACCTCAACCCACTCTTCTTGGATTAGGTGTGTATTTTTGCATTTAGGAAACACTTGGAGTCAGCACCCAAGTAATCAAAAGGAGTCTAACAGTACATATGGGTTGTTAAAATCATTAGTATCTTAATGGTATTACATAAATTATTAATTCAGAATGGGCTCTACAAAACGGCCTTTGAGAAGTTTGCCAAACTGATAATTGAACCATGCAATCCATACTAATATTATAAAGAGAGAGCCCAAACCTTTGAGGCGGGTAATCTCAGTAACCACAGCACCAATCACAACACCCAATACAGCGTTAGAAAGGGCAATTGCAGCAGAAGGACATAGGCTATGCAGATGGCCACCATATACATTTAAAAGGTAAACGAACCGTGCTAGCAAAGTAGTCCATTGTGGGCGTCTCTGCGTTGTGCTGTGGGCGTGGGCTGGGGGCGTGACTAACGCTGGGGGCGTGTGATACGGCCATCACATTGTGGGCTGTGGGCGTGTGCTGGGGATGTGACAAACGCTTGGGGCGTGACAAACGCTGGGAGCGTGTGTCCGCCCTTCATGCCGTGTGAGTCGTACATACAAGCGCCAATTACGTTGCTGCACAGCATCAAGGGGCACGCTGGGGCTGCAACACGCTGGGGGCGTGATAAACACTGGGGGCGTGTGTCCGGCCTTCATGCCATGTGAACGCAATTGCGCCGCATCAAGGGGCACGCTGGGGGCGTGTGCTACGTTCTGCACTTCATGCCATGTGGGTCGTACATTAATCAGAAGATCGTCTGCTGTGGCCGTGACAAACGGTTTCACATGGAGGCCTGGTAAGTAACATTACTGCAGCCTCTCCTGCGCGCTGTTACTGAACTCTCTCATTCAACGAAATTACACGCGCCTGCTACCATCAACGAGGGCTCTAGCCGGGCCCAGGCGGCGGATCAGTACACTAAGTACATGCGCCTGCTAACATCAAACAGGCCTGCAGCTGGGCCTCAACCGGGGGAACACGCAAATGAGCGTGTCTGCGGGGATAAATACTGCAGCCTCTCCTAATCGCTGTCACTCATTAAACGGATTTACCCGCGGCTGATAACTCTCTCATTTAACGACATTACACACGCCTGCTAACATCAACCAGGGCTTTAGCCAGGCTCAGGCGGCGGATCGCTACACCAATTACACACGCCTGCTAATATCAACCAGGGCTGCAGCTAGGCCTTCTCCGTCCCTATTCTAGTGAAACAAAAAATGGTGTCTACCGCGAGATTTTAAAATAAATTGCCCTTGCCAAATACACACATTACACACATTCTATTTCATACCCGAACAACGTCGGGACGGGCTGCTCGTCTTCTATATAGAATAATGGGGGCATTTCACAGGAATGTAGCACTGGTGCATAATAATAATGAGCAAATACATGTAATAGGGAATGTAGAAAACGGTTTATGGGCCCAGATGCAACATATCGCTACTAATGCAATAAACAAACTGATTTTGCTTGAAGCACAGTCCCATATTTCACAATTAACAATGCAGACAATGTGCTGTATCCACTTATAAAGAGCAAAATGTTCTGAAATGAGTTTAGTCTATGTTTAAACCAATGGTGCAGATGAAATTTGCTCCATTTCACATTTCACAAGTTGCAAAAATGGTGCAAATAGACATTTACTGGATTTTGATGTTCCGTTGTAAAGTTTCCTTGCTAAGACACTTGGAAAACAGGATTTTTTAGGAGGTATCTTGTGTCAAGCTTCAAAGCTGGGGCGTGTTGTAGACGAAACAATTACTAAAATGATTGTGTATGTTGCGACTTGCATCCTTCTTTAATGAAGCTCAAGTCCTGATGTGTTAATTGCTATATATGTTGTTTGTTTCTAATTATGCGTTTGTGAATGAACCGCAGTTTTCCATAGTTTGCTGGTTTACACGTTTCTACTGCAATAAATGTGACGTGCACTTCAGAAAACAGATCCCCGACTACAAAGGGCAAGATGCAAGTATACATTAGTTACTAAGCAGTTCTTCGGCGCAGGCAATTGCTTTTGGCCAATGGGATTGATCTCACGCAATGAATTTCACATGGTCTCCATATATGCTGCAATTACCCTTCTGTGCTATCGATTTTATTTTTTTCTGATTTACTTGTAAATTGATTATGTGTCTTGCCGATTTACAAGCAAATCAATTACAACGTTTAAGACGTACAAGAACTCTTTGACTATCATTAGACGAGGTTAGTTGGAGATAGTGGGTGATGGCAGATAAAGTGTGTGTTTGTGTGAGAGAGCAGAAAGGGAGAGAGGGTATAGAAAAGCAGAGGGGGATAGAGCTAGATGGAGAGTCTGCTAGGGGGAGAAAGAGAGAGAGGTAGCGAGAGAGAGGAAGAAATGAGAAAGGGAGAAATAGGGAGAATGGCCGAGAAAGATAGTGGGAGAGAGAGAAAGACAAGGAGGGAGAGAGATAGAGAGAAGAGAAGAGAGGAAAGAGATGGTGACAGGCAGAACAGAAAAGAAAAAAAAGAAAAAGATATAAAAGTAGAGAGAGGGTGAGAGGTAAGGGCATGAAAGAGCGAGGGAGGAAAAAAGAGGAGGGCAAGAGAGAATACAGAATGAGAAATAAGAGAAAAGAGAAAGAATGAGAATGAGAATGAGAATGAGAATTAGAGAAAGCGAATGAGAATTAATGAAGGAAAAAGAGGAGGAAAGGAGAAAGAGACAGCAAAAGAAAAAGGGAGAGGGAAAGGAAAAGGAAAATAAAAAGGGAAAGTAGTTGGTAGGAAGAGCGACAAAGAAAGATAGAGAAAACTAGAGGAAATGAGAGAGTGATAGAAGAAAAGCAAAAGAGAAATGTAGATATTGAGTGTTGAAAATCAATATAATCCTAGTACATGTGTTCAGATCTATAAAAAGTGTTTAGCGCAATGAGTGTGGCAACATTTAATTTACAAGCGCTGGGTGCCTGTAGTACCATATTTTAGGGACGTGTAAATTAAATGTGCCAATCAGGGTTTCACGATTTTACCATATTTGGAAGGGGGAGCACAAATACTTTACCACTGGTTAGCAGAAGTCCTAAAGCCAACAGAAACAGGTTCAGCAAAAATAGCGTAGTGAAGGCAAACACCTGGGGGAATAGCACACAAAAGATGGTCATTTCCAACAAGTACAAAACATTTTTACCATCTCAATCTGTACAGATTGCTGTTTGCGACCACAAAAAACACTTTTTTATTACACATATGCCTATTTTATCAGTTGTAAACGTTGCCCATGTCCTATAATGGCTCTGTGACTCTACACTGGATCCCTTTTTGGAAGTGTTGAGTTGTAGGGGTCCTTCCAAATAGTGATTTGGTATGAGATGAACATATGTTTTGTGACCGAAATCCAGTCGCAAAACATTGAAAAATTACCAACCATTGAGTTGGGGTAATAAGGCATTCATTAAAGGGAAGGGGTATCCTCGAGACCTCTGTACTTTTCTGAATGTAAAACAAACATTTGTTTCGGAATAAGCAGTGGTCCAGTGGACCACTTCTAAATCTCAAACAAACTTTTTAAAAACTTGTATTTTAAAAGTAGCAACACTTACTTTAGAAAGACAAGTCACACTGAAAAAACATTACTTTAATAAAATGTGATCTAAGACATGATGACATGTTGACCCTAGCAGGCCATTATCCCTGGGAAGTTAACCAATCAGAGTGAGTCTCAATTACTTACCTACCACATTAATATTTATGAGGTTGGTATGATTATGACCCACTCCGATTTCAAATTTTATGACTCAATCTCTAAATATTGGTCCCAAATTGTGAGCAGTTTTGTTGGACTTGGGCCTTAGGGCAGGTTCACCCCTAATCTTTTTGCTTTTATTTGTGACCCAGTGTTAGTGATTTTTGGGTCTCTGCGCATTTTTCCCTGTGTCCCAGAGTAAAGTGCGTGCGTGTAGTATGCCTGGCCTGCGCTCCCATAGGAATGCATGGGGAATGTGTGTGTCCATGTTAGTTCCTGATGCGTGGGGAGTGCAGGCTCGAGTTTGGTATGTGTGAACTCGTGAGAGTGAATGCTGCGAGATGGTGTATTCGGCATGTATGTGTCTAGAAGGGAAGTGCTACTTCTGGACATTGATGTATGTGTGCAGTGAGGGTGCTGGAGCGTGATTGGCTGGAGCTGGCTGGCATGCCAGGCTCCAGGAAGTCTGGATGGGTCTGCCCGGTGGTGAGTGTGAGATCAGCATGTGTGATGTGTGGGAGGAGTGCACCTGGGTCCTGGATGGGCTGGGTTTTTCCCCACACAATGCTGGCTCCGCCCCCCTGTGGTTTGTCTAACGACCCAAGCCGCCCCAGTGAATGAAAGGGGTGGTTGGGCCATCAAGGTTACTCCCAAGCCAGCTGCAACTGGTTTCCCCCCACCCTGCACCCTGAAACAAAGGATTTCTCTGTATAAAAATGGGGCTGTGTCCCCACAGAAATTGTTCTGCTTTGGATCCTGCCAGAGGGGGCTGTTGCTGCTGCTGGGGCCAGGAGGACCGCCACTTGGCCTGTCTCCCTGCCTGGAGACCCAGTGTGCTGGCTCTGGCCCTGCCTTGCCCCCCTGCCTGCCTCCAGACCCTGCTGGAGCTTTACCTTATGCCAGAGCGCCTAAAAGCGCTTTTATTTGCCTTATACCGCTGGGAGCGCTTTAGTTTTACCCCAGCGCTCAATAGCGCTTTGCTTTGCCTTCTAGCGCTCCAAGCGCTTTATTTTTGTCCCTGAAGCGCTGGGGAGCGCTCTTTGTGCAGCCGGTGCCCACCCGGCATTTGCCCGAATTTGCGGCGCATGGCGAGTGCCTACCTCGCTTATATTTTATTTTGAAGCCGGAGCCCACTCGGCATTGCCTCGTTGTGTTTTTATTATTTACAAGCCGGTGCCCACCCGGCATTGGCCGCCCGTGATCACCGCCGCAGCCCAGGAGCATTGAAAACCGTTGCCGGGCCGCTGCCTAGTGCGACCCGGAAGTCCCGCCTCCTGACCCCCAGGGCCGCGCTGCCATTGGCGGCCCCAGCGGAGGGCAGCGAGACAAGGCCAGGCGGGAGATGCAGGAAGCAGCCTGCAGCATCTCTGGGAGGCTCCCGAGTGAAGGGGAGCCCCGCCCGCGGCCCCTGCAGCGCCGCCCAGAGAGGAGCAGCGCGAGAAGAGCCGGCAGTGTCCCTGCCCCCCCAGCACCAGCGAGGTACCGGTGAGTGCGGGGACAGGGTCCTTTGTGTTTGTTTAGAGCGGCCCCGGTTGGCAACGGGCCGCTCCCACAAGTCCCCCCTGGTGGTGTCAGAGCCCCGAGACGCTCGAAGGGCGCCTAGTGGTTTCAAGCCCAGAGAGGCTCGTGTGACATTGGCCGTTGCTCCTGAGTCCCCCGTGAGGGACTCCAACGGCGCCCACAGTAACTTTGCGAGCCCACAAGAGGCTCTAGGGGCATTTTAACTGTTTAAGAGCGCTGAAGCTCTTTAGTGCCAGCATAATTGATTTAGAGCCCAGAGAGGGGCACTTGGGGGACACAGGCAGTCAGTTGGTCAGAGCCCCGTGGCTCCCACGCTGTGTTCCCCCACCTGTGTTCTTGAGCCCACGAGGCTCCAACGTGTGCCCATTTGTGATTCACAACTGTCCAGCACTTAGTGGACAGTTGCTACGTTTAGGCTTGTGTGCTGTGCTGCCTGCGCAGCTTCCCTGACATTGGACTCAGGGCATTTCAGCCCTTGCGAGGCCAGTTGGCCTGAGGGACATCTCTAGTGTGGTGCTACGTGCACCCTGCGCAATTTATGATTTACTACTTATGTGATTCCTGCTCAAATATTCTACCTGCACCTCTGAATGTGTTTTCATGTTTCATGTGCAATTGTCTATGTTATTACCTTTGCTAAAAGTGACCTGCTTAGGTGATTCTTTATGTTTTTATTCCCCTTTGCTAAAAGTGACCTGCTTAGAGGATTGTTTGATATTACCTTTGCTAAAAGTGACCTGCTTAGGTAATTGTTTATGTTTTTATTCCCCTTTGCTAAAAGTGACCTGCTTAGATGATTGTTGATGTTTTATTGCCTTTGCTAAATGTGACTTGCTTAGGTGATAGGTTTTCCTTCCATAGGTCCTGATGATAAGGTCCTAGTTCCCTGCGTGATTTCCCTACAGTGTTTAGGGTGGCGTAGGAGGTATTTTCCCTTTACCAGTAGTTACTGGTTGTATGCTACATTTACTATTTCTGTGTTACAGTCATTATATGTTTATGTGCTAAGTGTTATACCTACAAGTATTATTTCTAACAAGTGCCTACCCCTGACAGTGGTCCATGTGGCCTTGTCCTGTACATAATCCCTTGTAAATTCTGCCCGTGCCTGTTGGCACATTGTAAAGTTGTGTGTTATCTAATGTGTTTTTACTATAATACAAAGGCTATTTTTATATAACCTTGTGTGGAGTTTCCTTTGTGGTGGGCCTTGGGTGTTGTTGCTGGGGTGCGTGCGCGAATACTTAACTCATACCGCCTCCAAGTTTAGCCTTGCTGCTCGCGCCACGTTACCTAGAGGGTGAGCAGGGGCTGCGTTGGTGTGTGACTCCCTTGCCCTGACTTGGAAGTGGTGGTCTCTGACTGACGTTGGCGCAAGCCTTGGCCAGCCAGAGATCCCGTTTCTGACATTGGCGGCAAGCGGTGAGGATAAGGATTTGTGTTTGCGCTGTACCACAGTGGCAACAGGCCACACTACAAAGCTCTACAGTTTTAGATAACCGCATTTTGGGGATTATTGTTTTTTAGGGAAGTTCAGTTTTGCTTCTCCTGAAAGGTGTCATTTTGTCATTTCTGTCCAGTACATTTGTTCCCCGCCCTGCTTCCAGAGTTTGGTACCTGTGTCACTTGTGGTCAGGTTGAGAAGTCAGGGGTGGTAGAAACTGCCTTACCGGTCCGAGGGGAGGGTGTGTGTGAATGAGTGGTGTGTTACACTGGACAGAGGAGTGCAAGTTCTCTGAGATAGGAATCTTGCTGAATTGTGTTAATTGTATACTCCTGTTTAGCTCAGACCCCCAGGTTCCCTGTGTCAAACTTTTCTTGAGAACGTCCGCCAAAACGGAGCCTACTTTTGATTTCTGTGATCTGTTTAGATACAGTATGTTGGAGTTGGTCAGATTCTGTGAAGAGAGAGACATAGGGGTGGATGAGTCAGATACTCAGTCAGAACTTAGGAGCAGCCTGATCCTATGGCAAAAGGGTCAGTGGGATCTTGAGCGCAGTGAGAGAGATAGGGCGCGGGGCGCACGCCATGAGGGTGGTGAGTCTGTGGAGAGCCCTGAAGAATGTGAGTTGTATGATGATGACAGTGGATGGATATCAGCAGATAGTGAGGACCCCATAGGTAGGGAGTCCCTTGCTGAGCCCAGTGTCAGTACCAGCGCCCCATCCCTTGTCCTGTCCCCAGAGGAGTGGTTAGATAGGAGGGAAGAGCGGGAGCATCAGCTAGCGATGGAACAGCTCAGGTTGGAGCACGCCAAGCTAGAGGCTGAAAGGGCCTTGTTCAGGGAGAAGGTAACCCTAGAGGGTAGGTTATCCCCTGAGTGCAGTTGTGGTTTTCTGGATTCCCCAGGGAGGGTTGAATCCAGTGGTGGCAGCTATTTAAGTGTTAGTGTAGACAGTCCCACTCCCAGTTTCCCCAGTGTGGTGCCTGTTTCCCCAGAGGAGGAGAACAGGTTGAAATTCAGGAACCTTAGGAAACTGTCTCACCAGTCTTGGGAAGAGTTTGTGGATGAATGTCAAGATGCACTGTCTGATTGGCTAGAGGTTCACATGGGAACTGAGTTCACCAAGCTATTTGATCTGGTTCTAAGAGAGCAGGTGCTCAATAGTTGTTTGCCAGGGTTGCGCCAACACCTGTTGGAATATGGGTTGACTGATCCAGACACCCTCGCAGAGGAAGCAGAGCGCTGGGACAGTGCGAGAGGTTCTTTAGAGTCACTAGTGAGTGATTCCAACAATAGTGGGTCAGGTGTCTTCCAGCCCAGCGTGGTGGAGGAGGGTGAGAGTAGCCCAGCTAGGTCCCAGGTTAGTGAGGAGGGTGTAGGGGCTGACTGCCTTTCTCAGTGGAGCGGGAGTGAGTGTTACCGAGAGTCCCCAGATGCCCGAAACCCTGTCACAGAGCCAGGATGGTTTCTTTAGGGAACACCAGGATGGGAACCTAAGCTTGCCTGTTAGTTCACTTGAGGGAGATCTCCTAGTGTGTAGAGGACCTGGAGCATCTGTAAGCGGAGCTTACATCGTTCTAGAGTCCGGCAGTACCGCTCCAGTCGGGAGGGTACAGGAGTCCAGCGAAAGGAGTGATTGGGGGATAGTATGTGAGTCCCCAGAAGTCCTGGAGTGCCAGGCATTGGTTCCACCAAAGGTTCTAGACCGGAGGTTGGAAGGCCAGGTTCAGGATCCGCCTGACCTGAAGGGTGGGACTACTGTAATCAGTGTCCTGACCAGTTCTTTTTCCAGAGGTACCGCCCCGGTTGGGAGGGAGCAGGACTCTGGAAGGGGGTGCAGAGGATGGGAGAGCCCACCTCTGACCCCGGTGCAACCTGAGGGGTTAAACCCTAGGTTGGGAGAATGTTGTTTAGAGGGGACCCCTCGCAGGAGGAGGAGGAACCCTAGAAGAAGAGGTAGGGGGAGGAGAGCCTTCCCTGAGACTCCTGGTCCACCTGAAGTTGTAGACCCTAGGCTGGAGAACCAGTGGCAGTCTAGCCCTGTCTTGCAGACAGGAAGAGTGGAGCATGGCTATTATGTGCCAGGGGTTACTACCCCCCACTTTGTGAGTAGGCAGGGTCCAGTGGCACCTGGGTGGCCTAGGGCCTGGTCCTGGCCGAGGGCAGCTGGAGAGTACCAGTGGGGTAGCCCAGTTAGTCCCTACAGTAGTTTTAGTAGGAACCCTAGGGGTTCACCGTGGCGTAAAACAGGAGGGTGTCCCTGCAGTTGTGGGCCCGCGTCCGTGTTTTATCGCCCCAAGCAGGGAAGTCCATCACGGTGGTGATTGGTCTGCCCTGCGTTTTGGCTGGAAGGGGGTTGTGTTGGACTTGGGCCTTAGGGCAGGTTAACCCCTAATCTTTTTGCTTTTATTTGTGACCCAGTGTTAGTGATTTTTGGGTCTCTGCGCAGTTTTTCCCTGTGTCCCAGAGTAAAGTGCGTGCGTGCAGTATGCCTGGCCTGCGCTCCCATAGGAATGCATGGGGAATGTGTGTGTCCATGTTAGTTCCTGATGCGTGGGGAGTGCAGGCTCGAGTTTGGTATGTGTGAACTCGTGAGAGTGAATGCTGCGAGATGGTGTATTCGGCATGTATGTGTCTAGAAGGGAAGTGCTACTTCTGGACATTGATGTATGTGTGCAGTGAGGGTGCTGGAGCGTCATTGGCTGGAGCTGGCTGGCATGCCAGGCTCCAGGAAGTCTGGATGGGTCTGCCCGGTGGTGAGTGTGAGATCAGCATGTGTGATGTGTGGGAGGAGTGCACCTGGGTCCTGGATGGGCTGGGTTTTTCCCCACACAATGCTGGCTCCGCCCCCCTGTGGTTTGTCTAACGACCCAAGCCTCCCCAGTGAATGAAAGGGGTGGTTGGGCCATCAAGGGTACTCCCAAGCCAGCTGCAACTGGTTTCCCCCCACCCTGCACCCTGAAACAAAGGATTTCTCTGTATAAAAATGGGGCTGTGTCCCCACAGAAATTGTTCTCCTTTGGATCCTGCCAGAGGGGGCTGTTGCTGCTGCTGGGGCCAGGAGGACCGCCACTTGGCCTGTCTTCCTGCCTGGAGACCCAGTGTGCTGGCTCTGGCCCTGCCTTGCCCCCCTGCCTGCCTCCAGACCCTGCTGGAGCTTTACCTTATGCCAGAGCGCCTGAAAGCGCTTTTATTTGCCTTATAGCGCTGGGAGCGCTTTAGTTTTACCCCAGCGCTCAATAGCGCTTTGCTTTGCCTTCTAGCGCTCCAAGCGCTTTATTTTTGTCCCTGAAGCGCTGGGGAGCGCTCTTTGTGCAGCCGGTGCCCACCCGGCATTTGCCCGAATTTGCGGCGCATGGCGAGGGCCTACCTCGCTTATATTTTATTTTGAAGCCGGAGCCCACCCGGCATTGCCCCGTTGTGTTTTTATTATTTACAAGCCGGTGCCCACCCGGCATTGGCCGCCTGTGATCACCGCTGCAGCCCAGGAGCATTGAAAACCGTTGCCGGGCCGCTGCCTAGTGCGACCCGGAAGTCCCGCCTCCTGACCCCCAGGGCCGCGCTGCCATTGGCAGCCCCAGCGGAAGTCAGGCGGAGGGCAGCGAGACAAGGCCAGGCGGGAGACGCAGGAAGCAGCCTGCAGCATCTCTGCGAGGCTCCCGAGTGAAGGGGAGTCCCGCCCGCGGCCCCTGCAGCGCTGCCCAGAGAGGAGCAGCGCGAGAAGAGCCGGCAGTGTCCCTGCCCCCCCCCCAGCACCAGCGAGGTACCGGTGAGTGCGGGGACAGGGTCCTTTGTGTTTGTTTAGAGTGGCCCCGGTTGGCAACGGGCCGCTCCCACAAGTCCCCCCTGGTGGTGTCAGAGCCCCGAGAGGCTCGAAGGGTGCCTAGTGGTTTCAAGCCCAGAGAGGCTCGTGTGACATTGACCGTTGCTCCTGAGTCCCCCGTGAGGGACTCCAACGGCGCCCACAGTAACTTTGCGAGCCCACAAGTGGCTCTAGGGGCATTTTAATTGTTTAAGAGCGCTGAAGCTCTTTAGTGCCAGCATAATTGATTTAGAGCCCAGAGAGGGGCTCTTGGGGGACACAGGCAGTCAGTTGGTCAGAGCCCCGTGGCTCCCACGCTGTGTTCCCCCACCTGTGTTCTTGAGCCCACGAGGCTCCAACGTGTGCCCATTTGTGATTCACAACTGTCCAGCACTTAGTGGACAGTTGCTACGTTTAGGCTTATGTGCTGTGCTGCCTGCGCAGCTTCCCTGACATTGGACTCAGGGCATTTCAGCCCTTGCGAGGCCAGTTGGCCTGAGGGACATCTCTAGTGTGGTGCTACGTGCACCCTGCGCAATTTATGATTTACTGCTTATGTGATTCCTGCGCAAATGTTCTACCTGCACCTCTGAATGTGTTTTAATGTTTCATGTGCAATTGTCTATGTTATTACCTTTGCTAAAAGTGACCTGCTTAGGTGATTCTTTATGTTTTTATTCCCCTTTGCTAAAAGTGACCTGCTTAGAGGATTGTTTGATATTACCTTTGCTAAAAGTGACCTGCTTAGGTAATTGTTTATGTTTTTATTCCCCTTTGCTAAAAGTGACCTGCTTAGAGGATTGTTGATGTTTTATTGCCTTTGCTAAATGTGACTTGCTTAGGTGATTATTTTAGGTTTCCTTCCCTTTGCTAAATGTGACTTGCTTAGGTGATAGGTTTTCCTTCCATAGGTCCTGATGATAAGGTCCTAGTTCCCTGCGTGATTTCCCTACAGTGTTTAGGGTGGCGTAGGAGGTATTTTCCCTTTACCAGTAGTTACTGGTTGTATGCTACATTTACTATTTCTGTGTTACAGTCATTATATGTTTATGTGCTAAGTGTTATACCTACAAGTATTATTTCTAACAAGTGCCTACCCCTGACAGTGGTCCATGTGGCCCTGTCCTGTACATAATCCCTTGTAAATTCTGCCCGTGCCTGTTGGCACATTGTAAAATTGTGTGTTATCTAATGTGTTTTTACTATAATACAAAGGCTATTTTTATATAACCTTGTGTAGAGTTTCCTTTGTGGTGGGCCTTGGGTGTTGTTGCTGGGGTGCGTGCGCGAATACTTAACTCATACCGCCTCCAAGTTTAGCCTTGCTGCTCGCGCCACGTTACCTAGAGGGTGAGCAGGGGTTGCCTTGGTGTGTGACTCCCTTGCCCTGACTTGGAAGTGGTGGTCTCTGACTGACGTTGGCGCAAGCCTTGGCCAGCCAGAGATCCCGTTTCTAACAAGTTTTTTGCACCGTTTTTTACTACAGCGGGCGCTAGGTGCCTTACATTTATTTAAAGGTTGAGCACTGAAAACACATACATACTTGTTGTAACGTAAACTGTACTGTAGGCCTCAGTGCTACCATCGCCTCAAAATCTTCCTACATCATTCTCCATCTTACACTGCCTTGTCTGTAAGTAAACTGAAGCAAGTATCAAAATTACTATTTAAAACCCCCCAAAAAGTAAATGCACAAGCTCACTTGCCTCCAAAAATAAGGGATGGGGATATGCCGGAGTGATAATATTGCAAGTGATTGCCTACATCTAAAACAAACATGAGTACTGAAGGGGCAGAGGCCTTGCTACAGACCCTTTTCCTCCTTGCCTGGAAGGCAACATATGCCATGCCCTTGCCGTGCAGGAGGATGCAGCCGGCAGGATGGAGGAGTTGAAAGGTAGATGCTGACCGCCTTGACTCCTTGTGTTGCCATGCGGTGCTGATGGAGGGGGAGCAGGAAGAGGAAAGGGCATAGGCTATGAGAAGGTTACTGTGCCTCTCCATCTTAGTTGCATACTCTCAAGATTGGGGATCATTTCTAAGTCGGTTAACCATGCAGCTGCTGCAGCAGACCTTTCATGAACGAAAAGAACACCATGCGTATCTCCTCCTTCTCACACTTTTTTTTGAAGTAGCAGTCTTAGGGGCCGATTCCGATGTCGGACGGACATGAGTCCTTCCGACATTTGCCAGGACCTGCTGTCGTCGGTTACAGCCCTGCTAGTACGATGCGACCGAACAGGGTTTGGTCGCATTCGTATACTTTGCAATACAAGCATGCATTGCATGCAGGCATTGCTGAAAGCAGGGGTGCAGTTCATCCCTGCACCCTGTGGCCGTCACCCCAGGGTGACTGCCACCGGGTGCAGGGATCAACGGAGGGGCACCATAGGTGCCCCAAGGCTGCCTTCCGGCAGCCTCACACCCATGGGGGCCCTACTGGGGGACCCCAGAGACAGCTTCCGACAGCCTTTTAGTGCCGGACACACTATTTTCCTTTTAGAAATAAGGAAATTAATATTATTATATCACATGTTGCATCCCTATACATGTAATCAAAAGATTGTGACTGAAAACAGAGCATTACATTTTAATAATCTTTACACTGCCCGTGTCCCTTTTCTGCAGTCTGCGGAACCCTTGAGTCACAGTTTAGATGTGTACTCATAACCTCCTTTTTATTGTCCCCTGCGTTTTTCCTTTCAAAGCTTCATATCTCCCTCCTCTATCCAGTCCTCAACCCAGCCCTTTTCCTCTTGTTTTTAAATCTTCTTGGCCACTTGCTGCAAATAAAGTTTCTAGAAACTTTGTTATCATTATCTCAATTTTGTAATTTGACATTTAACCACACACAACACTGATTCTATAGCTTAAAGTTCAAGAACATTGAGGGGATACCTCACCTGATAGGCAGATGGCTTCCACCCCATGACTTTGTCTCCGCCCTGCTTTGGCAAATATGGCTTCATATTAAGTAAACAACCCTACTCCGTTTCCCTATAAACTCAAGCTCCCAACAACACTCACCCTCCCAATAGCTCCATCCTCTCCCTTTGCTACACCATGAGCAAGGCTGCCATCTCCTAACTGTCACTAAACGCCCCGAGAATTGCGACCCGCGACCCATAGAGCCCACCTGGCAGGCACGGCGCTGCCCAGTGTATATTCTGAGGTGCCTAGAGCCCACCTGGTAAGCACACCGCTGCCTTTGGCCCCAGTGAAGTGCAGGCATCACTGCCCCCTGCACCGGGAGGTGGGAGACAAATGTTCCTTTGACGCTCCTGTTGAACAGGTCCTTTCAGTGGGAAGTATTGACTCACACTACAGGGAGGAGATGAAACTGCTGCATCCCAAAGCACAAACAGAGAGTGACGGGTGCATGGGCAGAGGGACATGCACTCTGAGACATACATAGAAACAGGCATACAGGGGGAGAGACAGAGACATGCACATGGTGACATATAGACAAAGAGACAGAAAGATGTAGAGAGAGAGGGGGAGTGACATTAATGGGCAGAGAGACAGAGACAGACCGAGACATGCACACGGAGACATAGAGACAAAGAGACATACAGAGAGGGAGAGAGACAGAGACATGCACACGGAGACATATAGACAAAGAGACATACAGAGAGGGAGAGAGACAGAGACATGCACACAGAGACATATAGACAAAGAGACATACAGAGAGGGAGAGAGACAGAGACATGCTCACTGTGACATGTAGACAAAGAGACGTAGAGAGAGGGGGAGAGACAGACAGAGACAGAGCGACACATGCACACGGAGACGTATAGACAAAGCGACGTACAGAGAGAGGGAGAGACAGACAGAGACAGACCGACACATGCACACGGAGACGTATAGACAAAGAGATGTACAGAGAGGGGCAGAGACAGACTGAGACAGACCGACACATGCCCATGGAGACGTATAGACAAAGAGACGTACAGAGAAGGGGAGAGACAGACCGACACATGCACACAGAGACATAGAGACAAAGAGACATACAGAGAGGGAGAGACAGACAGAGACAGACCGACAAATGCACATGGAGACGTATAGACAAAGAGACGTACAGAGAAGGGGAGAGACAGACAGAGACAGACCGACACATGCACACAGAGACATAGAGACAAAGAGAAATACAGAGAGGGAGAGACAGACAGAGACAGACCGACAAATGCACATGGAGACATATAGACAAAGAGATGTACAGAGAGGGGCAGAGACAGACAGAGACAGACCGACAAATGCACACAGAGACATAGAGACAAAGAGACATACAGAGAGGGAGAGAGACAGAGACATGCTCACTGTGACATGTAGACAAAGAGACGTAGAGAGAGGGGGAGAGACAGACAGAGACAGACCGACACATGCACACAGAGACATAGAGACAAAGAGACATACAGAGAGGGAGAGACAGGCAGAGACAGACCGACAAATGCACATGGAGACATATAGACAAAGAGATGTACAGAGAGGGGCAGAGACAGACAGAGACAGACTGACAAATGCACACAGAGACATAGAGACAAAGAGACATACAGAGAGGGAGAGAGACAGAGACATGCTCACTGTGACATGTAGACAAAGAGACGTAGAGAGAGGGGGAGAGACAGACAGAGACAGACCGACACATGCACACGGAGACGTATAGACAAAGCGACGTACAGAGAGAGGGAGAGACAGACAGAGACAGACCGACAAATGCACATGGAGACATATAGACAAAGAGATGTACAGAGAGGGGGAGAGACAGACAGAGACAGACCGACACATGCACATGGAGACGTATAGACAAAGAGATGTACAGAGAGGGGGAGAGACAGACAGAGACAGACCGACACATGCACACAGAGACATAGAGACAAAGAGACATACAGAGAGGGAGAGAGACAGAGACATGCTCACTGTGACATGTAGACAAAGAGACGTAGAGAGAGGGGGAGAGACAGACAGAGACAGACCGACACATGCACACGGAGACATAGAGACAAAGAGACATACAGAGAGGGAGAGAGACAGAGACATGCTCACTGTGACATGTAGACAAAGAGACGTAGAGAGAGGGGGAGAGACAGACAGAGACAGACCGACACATGCACACGGAGATGTATAGACAAAGCGACGTACAGAGAGAGGGAGAGACAGACAGAGACAGACCGACAAATGCACATGGAGACATATAGACAAAGAGATGTACAGAGAGGGGGAGAGACAGACAGAGACAGACCGACAGATGCACATGGAGACGTATAGACAAAGAGATGTACAGAGAGAGGGAGAGACAGACAGAGACAGACCGACAAATGCACATGGAGACATATAGACAAAGAGATGTACAGAGAGGGGGAGAGACAGACAGAGACAGACCGACACATGCACATGGAGACGTATAGACAAAAAGACATACAGAGAGGGAGAGAGACAGAGACAGACCGACCAATGCACATGGAGACGTATAGACAAAGAGACATACAGAGAGGGAGAGAGACAGAGACAGACCGACCAATGCACATGGAGACGTATACACAAAGAGACATACAGAGAGGGAGAGAGGGAGAGACAGACCGACCAATGCACATGGAGACATATAGACAAAGAGATGTACAGAGAAGGGGAGAGACAGACAGAGACAGACCGACACATGCACATGGAGACGTATAGACAAAGAGACGTACAGAGAAGGGGAGAGACAGACAGAGACAGACCGACACATGCACACAGAGACATAGAGACAAATAGACGTAAAGATGTAGAGAGAGGGGGAGTGACATAAATGGGCAGAGAGACAGAGACAGACTGAGACATGCACCAGGAGACATATAGAGAAAGAGACATACAGAGAGGGAGAGAGACAGAGACATGCACCAGGAGACATATAGAGAAAGAGACATACAGAGAGGGAGAGAGACAGAGACATGCACATGGTGACATATAGACAAAGAGAC
Organism: Lissotriton helveticus; assembly: GCF_964261635.1. Lineage (NCBI taxonomy): Eukaryota > Metazoa > Chordata > Amphibia > Caudata > Salamandridae > Lissotriton > Lissotriton helveticus. The sequence goes on from NC_136062.1 coordinate 279,009,884, forward strand.
AGAAAGATGTAGAGAGAGAGGGGGAGAGATATTAATGGGCAGAGAGACAGAGACAGACCGAGACATGCACACGGAGACATAGAGACAAAGAGACATACAGAGAGGGAGAGAGACAGAGACATGCACACGGAGACATATAGACAAAGAGACATACAGAGAGGGAGCGAGACAGAGACATGCACACGGAGACATATAGACAAAGAGACATACAGAGAGGGAGAGAGACAGAGACATGCTCACTGTGACATGTAGACAAAGAGACGTAGAGAGAGGGGGAGAGACAGACAGAGACAGAGCGACACATGCACACGGAGACGTATAGACAAAGCGACGTACAGAGAGAGGGAGAGACAGACAGAGACAGACCGACACATGCACACGGAGACGTATAGACAAAGCGACGTACAGAGAGAGGGAGAGACTGTAGTGTAGTTCCTATTTTCCCAATAGGCTCTGCGCATTGGAATAGTACCTACAGCAGTAAAGGCCTAGGCCAGACGTTAACTAGGTCTACTACTGTCGATACTAGACTTAATTTTTGGGTTTGCCAGCTAAGCTCAGAGTTCGCTAGAAACTTTCTCGAATGTTCAAGGAAGGATTAACTTCCCTGATTAGACAAGAAGGGATTTAGTTTCTGACAACCATAGAACATGACAACTTTGCTCTCCCCTAATCAAGAGTCAATCTCGAGAGTCGTGTGAGCACAAGGCAATTATTTTACTCAGTCAGTACGCGCATTCTTAGTCTCATCAGAATGTAGAGAAAAGGAAGAGACGGGCGTGTTCAATAAAAGGTGTTATTTATTGATCAGTCTCTTTTCTCGTACAAGAGAAATGGATCGATATTATTGCGATACTTATAGTTAAGTAAAGTGCATACATTAGAAGCAATAGTATAAAATAATACTGTAAAAACATTGATATGGTTTCTGAGCCATATGATGTTTAAAATGATTAAAATATATTTACATACACATATACATTTGACTAAACGTACTCAACTGGTGTTTCTAAATACGCCTACCCCGTGTACCTGACCTAAGTCTAATGCGTGGGCGGGAATAGAAAGTTACAGTTTAAGTTAAGTTTGTTTTTGCCAAGTGAATAACTAAAGAATTCTCTAGGAGGGGTTATTCAGTTCTGTACCTGGAATTTAGGATGAATGAGGAATGGTATCTCTTTCTCTGCTCTCGATATTCCAGGCTGCCTGCGAGGGCTACCCGGAAGCGCCGGTGCTGGGTCTCTCGGCTTGAGATAGCAGCGCGTCTCTCAGCGCGTCAGGAAGGCGGGGCTGCTGCCTGCGGGGTCTGCTTCTGCTCTCGGCTTCGGCAAGTATGGCTGCTCCGTCTTGTCACCACGCGTGTGTTTTGCATAGGGCAAGATCGGCAATATTTATACCTTAAAGGTGCCGGGATTGACGTAAGGATGGACATAGGTACGTCAATAAAGATGTCATACGACTTGCTCGTTAGCACATTCTTTACTAAAGTTCTCTGTGAAATCAAAACAATGGCCGCACGGATTATCCAGGTTGTCATAGGTTTGATTTGTTATGAGAACGTCGTATGCCTTATCAGGGGCTGGAGGAATATCGCTTGTCTAATTAGATCTCAAGCGTTATGACCTAATCAGATAACACGTTCCTGTGCCGTAGTGTGACTGCGTCAGATAACGGTATCTGCATCATGGGGAATTTCTTGCCTCATGGGCTGACTGTTAGTTAACTAGCTAGGTAGTTTAACCAGAATAGGGTCAGGAATAGGGGGATCGATTCAGAACCTATAGAAATACACGACACCCACTCCACGCTAACTATGGTCATATCTACTAATCTATGCATAGTATAACATAGTACAACATACTATAGAGTATAGTGTATACCTTACCACCCCAAAATACATAAATGCATTTTGAAATTTTCAAATATACTGAAAAATTGCAGTCATATATATCGTATGCACTTAAGCTATGAATCAAATGCAAAAGTAAACACGCATTGTTATGCATTATTGTTTGTTGGTATATGATAAATACACATGAAATGGCTCTTAATATGGCTATACAGAAAAAAAGTCGAAACCATTTCATCACATAAAATATATTGTGAACATACCAGTGGGCAGCTAAAGTCTATATAAAGTCTATAAAGAATCTAAAAAAATAGAAATCTTAGTTCTCTAGGAATAGTTTCTTACTTTAAGCAGAAGATCAGTGTCCCGGGAAAAAATATATAGAAAAATATTTTCAGGGGCTTTCTGAAAAAATTGCTGTCCGTGAACTGGATTGTAATTGTTCATGTGACTTTATTTTGAAAGTTGAAGGCCGGATTCAGGGAACGCCGTGCGAGTTTACTCAAAAGTCTCTATTTCTGTTCCGGAGAGAACATCATATCATTCAGGCTTTCGAAAAAACTGTCAACAGCTTCATGGGAAAGTTCCACTAAGTCGGAAATAGGTGTAACCATGCATTCATGCGCATGATTGTCTGCATTGACATTCTGATTCGCATGGCTGACAGAAGGTCGTACCTGTTCGATGCTGCTTTCATCTTGAACTTCACTACTCTTCAATCGCAGTGGTGAAGATTCCAGGAATGCCGTCATCAGAATTGGCAGCCTTTGAGGGCAGCACAGTGCGTGAACCTTGGTAGGAACCAACAGTGTATCTGCATCCACTGGCGCATCCGATTGTAGCGTCAGACAGGTGTCTAACACGCATTCTTCTCCGCATAGCAAACACCTTAGTACAGGTAAAACACACCTTTGCCACATTGGTCGAAATGATAGAAACCAAGTCATGTTTAGGTCTCTAAGCCGGGAGAGTCCCAGGATTTTTGATATCCGGTCCCGGTATCCAATGGCTAGGATCGTATCTTCCATTGTCGTGAGATTTTGTTCTGTGACATGGGTTGCCATAACGAAAAATAAGGACTAGGAATAGGATTCCTGCAATTAGTCCTAGGATCAGGGGAAGTCCGCCAAAAATCGAATGGACGAAGTCTGGAAAAATACCCAGTATGGCTTTGAATGGTGTTAATGCCATCGAAAATACTGTCTTAAATACCTTTGAGACCCCTGTGGTATCAGAAATATTTAAGATTTCGCTCAGGATTTCCGCGAAATGTACGGGGGAATTGGTTGATAATAATGTATGTATCTCTGCAGTCGTCCTTGCGACTTGTAGATCATACGTTTCTTTAGATGACGTGAGCCTTGTAGGCGTCTGAAGAAGCACTGTTTTCATTCTGCTTAAAGTGTCTATTCGAATAGAAGTAATTTTCAGACCGGGCCATGCCCTTGCCTCCCTGTCTGGAAAGGAGCTGGGGAACAAAGAACGTCCACAGCACTTGACCTTCGCCGTCGTAGTGACGAGATAAGGAGTCCCGGGCATAAGACTACAGCATCTGCGGTCTACAATAAGAATGTAACTCCCATTATAGAGTCTTTGAAAGAATGGTTCTATTTCAGTTGCAGGTGCGCCTTGCTGGTGACATGAAAGGTTGTATGAATTCCCTTCACAGGCTCCGTGCAAACTAATACCGTTACACAGAAGCGTGCCGCTCAGTGACATAGCACAATTGTTGCCACTAAGAAACACTTTCTGTCCTTTGTTACTGACACATGCATGTGAATAGGGCAGGTTCCAAGTTGTTTTAAGGTACCCTTTTCCCAATTTCTCGTACATGCCAGCCTGTATATATTTTTGGCAGTATTGAAACCTGAAGGTTGAGATTGGAATATTTATGATTCCGTGTATTATCCATTCACTGACAGGTCGTTCTGACATTGTCAACGGTAATCTTTCTAGTTTTTCAATGCTCAAGATTGTATAATCAGCACCCTTCTGCGCCATACCGATTTGTCTATCAGTAAGGTTAAAGATTTGGAATAGTGACGTTGTGTTGATTAAACGCCAAGGCACATAGCCTGAACGCAGATTTTGTAACGTCCAACCAAGCTGTACAATAGAACGCAATTGTGACTGACCATGTTGTAATAATAGTAAGTCTTGCGATAATATATCGATTGCTGAAGACACAATGCTGTCCAATGAAAAAATTCTGGAGGACAGAGTCATTAACCCATTGTCCACTACAGAAAGTGATTTTTCCAAATTAATACGGTCAATTTCACGTATTCTCTCTGCTGTTTCAATTTGTGTAACCTTCCAGGCCTCATTGTATGCTGCATATACAGAGGCTGCTATGAAACGCTTTTGACGCTGTTTGCGTGGTCCCAGTATGAAATCACGCAAGTCAGCACCATCAGTAAGTAAAGTTAGGTGTTGCTTAATTTCAGGCAGTGTGGAAGTTTGTAGCCATTGAAGGCATAATTTGCCCACACTGTAGGTTGTTATTATCCCTGGGTGATGTCTTTGGGGATATCTAGGGTCTGGCCTGGTCATTTTGAAACCCTGTGTTTTATTCAGGAATCTATCTTGACAGTTATTTGTATCTGTGGGCCAGATCAACCATTGTTTCCAATCAGGATGTGTTCTGTTTTGGTTAAGTATATGGTTTATGTCTATTCCTTCATCTGTATCAGAGTTATTGCTAAACATTGTTGGCTTTGGAATAGATAGGTTATTTAAATCTTTGATTTTTGCTAGGCCAAGACAGGTGGTTTGTTGGACGGTGTCATTTAAAAATATCATTTGTTCTGGGATCATGCAGGCTCTAAACAAAGCTTCTATACCCTGTACTTGCCATTCTTTTGTACCCCAAACACTTTTCAAATCAACATGTTTGTCCCAATAATCAAATCCAAAAGTATTCATTTTTTCAAAGAAAGAATCCGAATATATCAATTTTGTGTTGGTTATCATGGTTTTCATCCCTGTCTTGTTTGACAATTTGTAATAAAATGTTTCAGCATTAGTTATGTTAAAACCTGAAAAATATGAATATTTGTCATATACGGTTCTAGAGCTCCCTTTTGGAGGTGTAGCACAATGTTCCCATTGATTATAATTTAAAACATTTCTAGGTTGTGCAGATTTATGCAAGAAATGGTTACCATAGTGGTTATAGCAATACATACTATCATAATTTGTAGAACCTTGCAAATAATCATGTTTTGTAAATTTAGCAGACATTACTAAGTCAGACATCATATTGTTAATACTTTCAAAGTCCCAATCATCAGCAAATGAGTTTGGTTTTGCAAAGTCACTCAAAGAGATCTTGATTTGGTGTGGATATTTCAGGATCTCGACCGGACCATAAATTTCATAGTCAGTGTTGTCCCAGGCTACCCCACCAGGTATTGGAATTGCTGTGAAGTTGGCTGAAGAAAGTTCTGAAAAAAGTTCTCGTTTCTCGACGTGTGAAGATGTGTGTGGTTTGAGGACCAAGTTGATGTTCTGACTTGCTGTGTCCATTTTAGCATATTTTCCCTCAATGAAGCGTCCCAAAGTAAATACCATGATGAGCCAAAGTATGAGGATAAATGCACCAAAACCCACCCAAAATTCAATCCATGGAGAAATCAGATATGTTTCTTTTAGTTGTTTCAAAAGTTCCTTCGCTTTGTCTTTAAAGGTTTTTGATGATGGCTGTGTCTTTTGTTCGCTGAAACCGTCAGAGGAATCATCGAAGTTGATGAAGTAACCGGATGCAGTTCTGTCAATTGTTCCAATTGGTTCAGGATTTTTGTTTCTTGCATTTTCACTTGGTACTTCTGTATAGATTGGTGTGTCTCTACTAAATGTCTTTATTTGGGTTTTCAGAGGTCTAAGTTCTATTGCATTGTTGCATAGTCCTTGTTGTTCTTCTGTAGGCGTTTCGAATGTGATGAGCCTCTTTGATAGGACCTCTGTACTGGTAGCAAACCTTGGTGTTCTGCTACTTATTGGGAGTCCACTTGGCCTACTGTTTGTTATCGGCCACATGTTGTGGTTTTACCAGGTCGATGGATACAACTCGGTTCTCCTTTTTTCCAGCAAGTGGCGGTAGTACAACTGATCTTGTCCCGTTGACAGACAAGACAGGAACTGCTTTTCTGTAAGAAGGCCCAAATTCCTTCTTTACCGCGATCTTTTCCCTGACTAGATCCCCGACTTTTGGAATCCAGACAGGTCTTGCTGGGACAGGTGGTGATTCTTCAGTGGTTGTTGGCTGTTGTTTCAACTGTATGTTGCTCAGGTCTTTTCTTGTTTTGTTTAAGTCCTGCAAAATAGCCAAACGGTCTTTGACATCAAAGGTTTTTTCTATTACCACTGAAGTCTGACTATCAAGGTCAGAGATCAACATCCTAGTTCCGAATAATAATTCGTACGGACTGAATCCCTTCAGAGAATTTCTTGGCAAGTTATTTAGACTACGTTGGACACTTATTAGATGTTTGACCCACCAAGCTCCCGAACCTAATATCCTTTCTATTATAGATTGCTTTCTGTCTTGGTTTTTCCTTTACACCATCCCATACCCTCAGGAAGGAAGTGAGAAGATTCCCGCTGGGCTGTGCTCATTTGGCCATTCTTTCCCCCCCCGGGCTGGATTGCCTGAGAAAAGGAAAAAAATGGTCGAACGTAGCATGCTCTTAGCGTATATGCCATTTAGACTCGCAAATCTTGTATAACAGTCCGGACGTCAGCCGAGTGCTGTGGATCTACATTATAAGTGGGAACTAGCCTGTATATGTTAATCGCAAGCCATTCTTTTTAGTGGAGATGTTATCTGCCTTGATACGACGAGGTATTACACTGCTTCTCTCCCCACTGCGATCTCTGTTGCAGTTTGGGCAGTTTTTTACAAACATGGTGTAGTGCAGGCTCATGCCTGGCCACCAGTACCGTGATTGTAATTCTTCCAGAGAATCTTTTAATTTAAGGTGTCTGTGACCCTCGCCCATGTGTGCGTCTGCGATTAACAAGTTTCTCCTGTCCATGTTTGGAATCACTCTATCCCCCACTCCAGGGATTCGAGCAAAAGGGACGGAGTTTGCATTGATTATGTATGTATAATTGAGTGGATAATTGATCGGTAACGCTGAGCAGTCGCCTTTTGATGACGTTTTCACCGCCAGCAATGTTTCGCCGTCAATGTATTTTAATGTACGCTTTTTTCGATCTACGGGAGCCGATTTAGTGGCTGCCGCTGCGGCTGTCTCAGCCAATGAATTCCCCACAACGTGAACGCCATCACGTTGATGACTCAGTGAGTGAGTCACGTGAGTCTTTGGTAGTTCTTTCTTCAAAAGAGCTATTTGTTCCCAGAGAAGTCTCTGCTTTATTGGTGCATCTGTGTCATCTTTGTAACCGTTCTGAATCCATGTCTGCAAATCCTTGTTATATGCTTTGACGCAGAAATATGAATCTGACACTATAAGCGTCGGGAATTCGCGATCCGCATTATCTAGCGCCATTTTCAAAGCTAATATTTCAGTTTGCAGTTCTGAATTAGTTTCTACTGAGTGTGATTTTGTTAATAGAGGTCTTTGTTTACCTCCGTGCCACACTTCTTTTGTAATCTCACATGTGGGATTGTATGCATGTTCTCCCCAAACGGAGGGTTGAGCATGTCCGTCTGTATAGATTACACAGGCGTAATGTCTTAGAGGCAGAATGTCGATTGGCAGAGGATACATTTTTTCATATTTTAGATTTTTCAATTCTTCTAGTTCTGGATCAAAGAAGTAGTATACTTTGTCCGTTGTGATTGAATTTACCCATTGCAACCAATCTGGATCCAATGTTGTTGTTGGTAAATTACACGGTGTTGTTAATGCCTCGAAGGCTGATTCAGCTGTTCTGACTGTGATATGTCGACCATCAGCTATGTCTTTTTCTCTAGCTATTGCGGTTTGAACTGCTTGAACCATTTTTCCTTTGTTGCTGAATCTCTGTTCAGCTTTTGTGTACAAATGTGATTTGAATGCAATTGGTACCTTTTCTCCCTCATTAGAGGTCAGGTATGTGTATCCGCATTTCCCTGGGATGACTCGGATCACAAGGTTGCGTGTATTATCACGGGTTTCTAATTTTGTTTTAATTAGCATGTCTGTTTGTAAGGATCTCAAAATTTCTGTGTGAGTTTGAGTCCAACTGGATCTTTTAAAGTCTGGTTTAATTAGATCGTAAAGGGGCTTGACCCTTTCTGCGTAATTAGCAATGTAAGTTCTTCCGAAATTTAGGAAGCCTAGAATTGACTGTAGGTTTTTTAGTGTTTTAGGAGCTTGGATTACGGCACATTTCTCTAGGAAATTGTCTGCCAGGCTTTTGCCTTCACTTGATAACTCATATCCTAAGAATAGGACCGTCAGATGGGCAATTCTGGACTTTTTGAAGTTGACGTTGTAACCCTCTGCAGCGAAACCAAGTATTATGGTGTTCACTCTTTTCAAGTGAGTCTCCAAGTCATCATCTGTTAAATAAATGTCATCGACATAAGATAATGCTTCATCATCATATTGTTGTAGTAATTCTGTTACTCTCGCTGAGAATACCCCCGGGCTATTCTTGTACCCCTGGGCTAACCGACAGAATTGTTTTTGAGTGCCATTTACTGAGAATGCAGTTAAATATCTGCTCTCTGGTGCTATGTTTTGACAAAAGAATCCGTTGGAGATGTCCAAGGTTGTTTTGTATTTTTTGCGCACTATGTTATTCATTAGTGCAGCACTGTGTGAGTTTTGCACTGCAAAAGTTTTGCAACATGTGTTAAGGTGTCGGTAATCCAAAACTAGACGGTACGAATTGTCTGGTTTGGAGACCGGAAACAAAGGATTGTTCATTTGTGAGGTGCAAGTTTCAATCACCCCTTGGTATTCTAGCTGATCTAGTATTTCATTTACTTGTTTTTTAGCTTCTTGCTTAATTGGGTACTGCCTTTGTGCAGTTGGTTGTGATTTTAGCTGGACTTTGTGAGGAGGAGAATCCTCATCCCATCCTACGTGATTTTTATATAAAGCAGGTGCTAAGGCCACTGCCCACTTTCTAGCAAGTGTGTATTTTTTATGAATCGGTATTTGATTCGAGAAGGCAGGCATAATTACTTCTTCGCCATGAGGGCACTCCCTGACAAACTCCGGTGGCCAGTCTTTTTCAGCTAGAAGGATGTCATAGCCCTTGGATAGGTTATCCCAAAATAGTCCCCTTATTTTCCTAGTCTTATCTCCCTCTATACGTAATGTTATCTCGTATATTTTGTGGGGCTTGCTAACTCTGGTATCTGCAGTTTCCACTTGAAGGTATTCATTCGTGTCCACTGTCTCCAGATGATTCATAAGGACTTTGCGAGCTATGCTCACCTCTGCTGCGCTGTCTAGCATTGTCTGAGCCCACTCTCCGTTTTTCAATTGTGTCCTCAGTATTCTCGGGATTGTTAACTACCTTGATACTGGCTACCTTCTTTTTTGGAAATTGTGATTTCTTTTTCAGTTGAGCAGGTTCCTTGTCTTTGGACTTGGCGTGCTCTTCTGATCGTCCTCTTCTTTCCGATTTCTGCGAGGAATTCTGAAAAGATTGAGAGGGACGTGTATCAATGTCTTGATATCTATCAGGTTTTTTAATATTATCCCTATTTCTAAGGTTATATCTATTCCCAGAGGGTTCACTCTGAGGTGACCTTTGTCTCGGGTTTGGAGATTTCTCTCTTCGCCTAGGAGACCTTCCTCTGGACTGGAATTTCTTTTCTTTAGGATTGGATTGTTTGTTCCCATCCCAGTTCTTTTTTGGTGAATTATTATTATTATTAAAAAACATTTTTTCTGGACTTGTAGTCAGTTGCGGTTTTACTGGTATTCCACCTAGACTATCTCTGCCTAGTTCTTCATAGGATTTTTCTATGATTCTGGCAATTTCAGCTGGTTGGTCTGCTATATCTGTCTCTTTTAACCTCTGGCGGATCGCCACGTTTGCTGCTTCACCCTTTATGTTGGCTAGTAATATAGCCGAGACCTGCTTGAAGTCTTTCAGTAATTTCATACCAAGAGTTAAAGCAGGTTCTGGACCATATTCATCTTGAATTTGTTTTAGCACATCTGGTATTACCGAAATGGATGGAACACCGTGCGTTTTTGTGTAGATGGAAGCAAAGACTGTACCCCAAGTGTCACAGTCCTCAATGTGTGGTGCGATTCCCATTGGGAGACATATAGTCAGAATCCTGTGTTTCTCTAGCGGGGTGGTGTCAGGAAACACCGCCTCTATTTGGGTGATTTTCTGTGCCAACCAGAATGGTATCTGTTCCCTTTTAGCTGGAACCTTACCTAGGCAGGATTGGATGTTCTGTGGTGTAATTTTATTTGTGTTCCCCTGGTGAGAGGTCAGCTGTGGTAGTTTAATCGCTGGCTGAATTGTAGAAGTCCGCATTACATACTGAACTAATTGTCTGTGAATTTTTAGTAGTTGTTTTAGCTGTATTAATAGCTCTGGTGCAGTCATCTCGTCGATGTCTGGATGTGGTGTGTATCCGGCTAAGACCGGCCACGTTGCTCCTGGTCTTCCTAAAGGGCCGAGCCTTGTAATGTGATTATTATGTTTTAGGGCGCCATCAAATAAGAGCAAATGCTCTTGGAATTTGAGTGGTACTTCCACCTCCTCGAAAGGAGTGTACGTTTCAGGAGGTTCCTCTACTTTGTAATAGTGGAAGTACTTTGTTACAGCATTTGCTGCTGGAAAATGTATCCATGTATAGTATACCTCTGTCTGCCGATATTCGTGTGCCTCAATTACGAATATGACTGTGCCACCTCTAGGTGTCAGTCCATTTTCTATAAGTTTTAAGGTTATAGATCTCCTTTTGGCGACCTGGATGAGTATTATATCCGGGTCTGCTGTTTGCATGGTAGCATCAGCATCTGCTATTTCAGTAGCTAATCTAATTGCCTCTCTTTCTCCATCACTGTCTCCCATTTTACTGACAGGATGGTATTATTTTTATTTGCAGATCAGGTTTCTTTATGGAAACAGAGATTAGATGCACAATATTCTGGAACTGTTTTATCCTTCAACGTTGACTAGACCAAGAACCGTACATAGGAGTTCCCTCCTGCGAGGTTTTGGAGGATACAATAACCTTTCACCCACTCCAGACGTCTTTGGAGTATTTGGGAAAAGGGGTCTGAGTGAGAAAGCACGACTGAGTTACTCTAAATGTCTTACGTTAGTTTTATCGCCCTTTCCAAACGCGTTGGGCGCCATGTAGTGTAGTTCCTATTTTCCCAATAGGCTCTGCGCATTGGAATAGTACCTACAGCAGTAAAGGCCTAGGCCAGACGTTAACTAGGTCTACTACTGTCGATACTAGACTTAATTTTTGGGTTTGCCAGCTAAGCTCAGAGTTCGCTAGAAACTTTCTCGAATGTTCAAGGAAGGATTAACTTCCCTGATTAGACAAGAAGGGATTTAGTTTCTGACAACCATAGAACATGACAACTTTGCTCTCCCCTAATCAAGAGTCAATCTCGAGAGTCGTGTGAGCACAAGGCAATTATTTTACTCAGTCAGTACGTGCATTCTTAGTCTCATCAGAATGTAGAGAAAAGGAAGAGACGGGCGTGTTCAATAAAAGGTGTTATTTATTGATCAGTCTCTTTTCTCGTACAAGAGAAATGGATCGATATTATTGCGATACTTATAGTTAAGTAAAGTGCATACATTAGAAGCAATAGTATAAAATAATACTGTAAAAACATTGATATGGTTTCTGAGCCATATGATGTTTAAAATGATTAAAATATATTTACATACACATATACATTTGACTAAACGTACTCAACTGGTGTTTCTAAATACGCCTACCCCGTGTACCTGACCTAAGTCTAATGCGTGGGCGGGAATAGAAAGTTACAGTTTAAGTTAAGTTTGTTTTTGCCAAGTGAATAACTAAAGAATTCTCTAGGAGGGGGTATTCAGTTCTGTACCTGGAATTTAGGATGAATGAGGAATGGTATCTCTTTCTCTGCTCTCGATATTCCAGGCTGCCTGCGAGGGCTACCCGGAAGCGCCGGTGCTGGGTCTCTCGGCTTGAGATAGCAGCGCGTCTCTCAGCGCGTCAGGAAGGCGGGGCTGCTGCCTGCGGGGTCTGCTTCTGCTCTCGGCTTCGGCAAGTATGGCTGCTCCGTCTTGTCACCACGCGTGTGTTTTGCATAGGGCAAGATCGGCAATATTTATACCTTAAAGGTGCCGGGATTGACGTAAGGATGGACATAGGTACGTCAATAAAGATGTCATACGACTTGCTCGTTAGCACATTCTTTACTAAAGTTCTCTGTGAAATCAAAACAATGGCCGCACGGATTATCCAGGTTGTCATAGGTTTGATTTGTTATGAGAACGTCGTATGCCTTATCAGGGGCTGGAGGAATATCGCTTGTCTAATTAGATCTCAAGCGTTATGACCTAATCAGATAACACGTTCCTGTGCCGTAGTGTGACTGCGTCAGATAACGGTATCTGCATCATGGGGAATTTCTTGCCTCATGGGCTGACTGTTAGTTAACTAGCTAGGTAGTTTAACCAGAATAGGGTCAGGAATAGGGGGATCGATTCAGAACCTATAGAAATACACGACAAGACAGACAGAGACAGACCGACCAATGCACATGGAGACATATAGACAAAGAGATGTACAGAGAGGGGCAGAGACAGACTGAGACAGACCGACACATGCCCATGGAGACGTATAGACAAAGAGACGTACAGAGAAGGGGTGAGACAGACCGACACATGCACACAGAGACATAGAGACAAAGAGACATACAGAGAGGGAGAGACAGACAGAGACAGACCGACAAATGCACATGGAGACGTATAGACAAAGAGACGTACAGAGAAGGGGAGAGACAGACAGAGACAGACTGACAAATGCACACAGAGACATAGAGACAAAGAGACATACAGAGAGGGAGAGAGACAGAGACATGCTCACTGTGACATGTAGACAAAGAGACGTAGAGAGAGGGGGAGAGACAGACAGAGACAGACCGACACATGCACACAGAGACATAGAGACAAAGAGACATACAGAGAGGGAGAGACAGACAGAGACAGACCGACAAATGCACATGGAGACATATAGACAAAGAGATGTACAGAGAGGGGCAGAGACAGACAGAGACAGACTGACAAATGTACACAGAGACATAGAGACAAAGAGACATACAGAGAGGGAGAGAGACAGAGACATGCTCACTGTGACATGTAGACAAAGAGACGTAGAGAGAGGGGGAGAGACAGACAGAGACAGACCGACACATGCACACTGAGACGTATAGACAAAGCGACGTACAGAGAGAGGGAGAGACAGACAGAGACAGACCGACAAATGCACATGGAGACATATAGACAAAGAGATGTACAGAGAGGGGGAGAGACAGACAGAGACAGACCGACACATGCACATGGAGACGTATAGACAAAGAGATGTACAGAGAGGGGGAGAGACAGACAGAGACAGACCGACACATGCACACAGAGACATAGAGACAAAGAGACATACAGAGAGGGAGAGAGACAGAGACATGCTCACTGTGACATGTAGACAAAGAGACGTAGAGAGAGGGGGAGAGACAGACAGAGACAGACCGACACATGCACACGGAGACATAGAGACAAAGAGACATACAGAGAGGGAGAGAGACAGAGACATGCTCACTGTGACATGTAGACAAAGAGACGTAGAGAGAGGGGGAGAGACAGACAGAGACAGACCGACACATGCACACGGAGACGTATAGACAAAGCGACGTACAGAGAGAGGGAGAGACAGACAGAGACAGACCGACAAATGCACATGGAGACATATAGACAAAGAGATGTACAGAGAGGGGGAGAGACAGACAGAGACAGACCGACACATGCACATGGAGACGTATAGACAAAGAGATGTACAGAGAGAGGGAGAGACAGACAGAGACAGACCGACAAATGCACATGGAGACATATAGACAAAGAGATGTACAGAGAGGGGGAGAGACAGACAGAGACAGACCGACACATGCACATGGAGACGTATAGACAAAAAGACATACAGAGAGGGAGAGAGACAGAGACAGACCGACCAATGCACATGGAGACATATAGACAAAGAGACATACAGAGAGGGAGAGAGACAGAGACAGACCGACCAATGCACATGGAGACGTATAGACAAAGAGACATACAGAGAGGGAGAGAGACAGAGACAGACCGACCAATGCACATGGAGACGTATAGACAAAGAGACATACAGAGAGGGAGAGAGACAGAGACAGACCGACCAATGCACATGGAGACATATAGACAAAGAGATGTACAGAGAAGGGGAGAGACAGACAGAGACAGACCGACACATGCACATGGAGACGTATAGACAAAGAGACGTACAGAGAAGGGGAGAGACAGACAGAGACAGACCGACACATGCACACAGAGACATAGAGACAAATAGACGTAAAGATGTAGAGAGAGGGGGAGTGACATAAATGGGCAGAGAGACAGAGACAGACTAAGACATGCACCAGGAGACATATAGAGAAAGAGACATACAGAGAGGGAGAGAGACAGAGACATGCACCAGGAGACATATAGAGAAAGAGACATACAGAGAGGGAGAGAGACAGAGACATGCACCAGGAGACATATAGAGAAAGAGACATACAGAGAGGGAGAGAGACAGAGACATGCACATGGTGACATATAGACAAAGAGACAGAAAGATGTAGAGAGAGAGGGGGAGTGACATAAATGGGTAGAGAGGCAGAGACAGACCGAAACATGCACACGCAGACATATAGACAAAGAGACATACAGAGAGGGGGAGAGACAGAGACATGCACACGATGACATGTAGGCAAAGAGACGTCACGTCGAGAGAGGGGGAGAGACAGAGAGAGACAGACCGACACATGCACACAGAAACAAATAGACAAAGAGATGTAGAGAGAGGGGGAGAAACAGATACATGGGCAGAGACAGACCGACACATGCACAGGGAGACATTTGAAGAGAGGTACAGAGAGAGGGGGAGACAGAGAGACAGACAGTGACTGTAAAAATAGTGTGCACTTCTTTAAGATATGTTTGTTAAACCAAAATGAAAACCATCCAGAACAGGCTTTCACAAAGTGGTTTGCTGATACGTTATATTACTGGACGGCCTCATCAACTTTTAATAAACCTATCACAAACCGCCTAGACCTCTAGCAGACAGCTTGCTGTAAGTGTTAATCGGATGTCAGTGGTGCTTGTTGTGGCGCAGGGCCTACTCTGGGATTAATGCTAACGGGCTTCATCAAATCATGTTGCTTTAAAAATATTTATATCCAGTAGGGATGCACTATAAGGATGTCAGCGGTAGTGGTATACTCTGTTAATGCATATTTGTCTGTGAGCAATTCATAACATTGTTACAAAAAAGTAAATAAATGTATTACATGGCATTTCTATTTTATGATGAGAGGAAAAGTCTTTAGAGAGCACCTACGTTTACTTTCCGGCTGCCATTGCTAGTTTAGCGTTTGATCGGATTAGTCAGCTGAGGTTTGGCTATTGCATTTCTCTTTTTATTTTTCCTTGGCTATTTAGTTTTACAGTTCCCTTTTAATGTCATTACTCGAATCCAACTAAGGTGGCACACAGGAGGATATTAAAACTGAATCTGGCAGGTCTGTGGATCGATGTATCAAATTCAGAAATCTGCCTTTGACCTTATAGTTACAGTTTTGAAGCCTTTTGGGTTCAATTATTATTTCATTCTGAGGTTGATAATGAGTGCACAATTGAGTTCTGTAATAATACATTTCTGCTTTACTGCAATGCAGCATCCAATTGTCTGTTTATTATGGTTGGTGTAGTAACACTAGTAAAGCCTATAGGTACGTATACAAGATGTGACTAGGGGCCCGATGTAGGACACCAAATACTGGTCGGTAATCGCCGATTTCGGCCGTTACCGACCAGTATTTGGTTTTTGATATGTAGGGGGCCAAAAATGTACAGAATCTGTAAATTTACCGATTCGGTAAATTTACCGATTTTGTAAAATACCGAATCGGTAAATTTACCGAATCGGTAAATCTAGATGTAGGTGGCACTGCAAACAGTGCCACAGGCCCTTAAGAATTCATTATTTACCACCAAATTATATCTTGTGGTAAATAACGAATTCCTGTGTACATGCACATCTGTGCATGTACACCTGTGCCATCTGACACACATACATGCCCTTAGGGCATGTATGTGTGTCACATGGCACACAAGCCAGAATCAGGGGTGCAACAGGGTGTCAAAGTGACACCCTGTCCCCCTTGACAATTCGGTAATTTTACCGAATCGGTATTTACTGATTCGGTAATTGCCATTGATTCCTATGGGCCTTATTCGGTAAAAATTACCAAATTATTTCCTACATCTCATTTACCGAATCTAGAATACCCAATCGGTAAAATTCAGTCTTCTAGAGTCAGTAAATAAGATTTACCTACATCGGGGCCTTGGTGCGCCCCTCTCTGCTGCCTGCAGTTTGAGAGTATAATTCCACGGGTGTCATTATGATGCACTTTCCTGTGGTTTTAAATAATGACACATTTCATACCACTAACCGAAAACAGCTGGGGTTTTATCATCCAATGTGCTTTGTGCTAAGGTTGCCTAATGATTCAGTATCGGAACGCCATCAGGGAGTCCGACCTACGCTTCTATTACCTCTTCAGTACATTCAATGAACTACCACACCCAAAAATAATGATTTGAGGAAGACTCTGGGTGGAAAAATGAGGTGCCCTCATAACAAGGCATCACATGCTGACTCACCCCCTGGACTTGGTTGCAAAACCTGATTTGCGTTGGTGAGAGTTTCCATGTTGTGCCAAGGTCTTGTTTGTTTACATGGAATCGCGGGTATGACAGGCTACGTTCTCCACGTTTGCCCAGCGTAATAGCAACATAAACACTGCTCTGCGCCCACACACATCTGCGCCACACTCTATTGTGGTGTAACTTTTGGGGAAGGAAATCCTAGCCTTGCCTTTAATGTTGTGACCAGGACGGTAGCAGATCTGATACAATGTTAAACTTACAATGTGTGGAAAATTATTTTTTTTCCTAACCGTTTATATATTTTGAAACATATGTACAGTTTATTTGAAGGCATTTTACTGTGTTACAAATGTGTTTTGATAATACAGCCTTTTTCTCAGTTTAACACCTCCTTTAGCACACGCAACAAGATTGTCACGCATTTGTTTACCATTACAAAATCCTCTCACTTTGCAGTCAGAGCAAACTTCAATGTCAATCCGAAGAGAAAAGCAGCAATTTGTCAGACGACACTGACTGACATTTCACCTCTGTCTTTGAACACCCAGCAAATGTGCATGTGACAAGATAAAGACAACATTTAATGGCCACCTTACTCCATACTCACCTGAACTCCTCCATGGTTATTTGTGCCTAACATGTATTTGCCAACACTCAAATAGTAAGGAGCCTCTTCAATCATTTTTCTCTTATGTGATTTTCCCAGCAAACTATGGATTAACTTCTGTGAGGTACTCAGCATTGTTAGCTATGCCCTAGCACTTTCAAATGTCACCAGCCGCCACTAGTTAAATCCATTGTTATTGTGCTCGCCATGCCATTCCAGTTTAGACCCACGCATTTGAAAATCAGTTCTGACCCTGTTCCCCATTGAAACAGTCGAGCCCGAACTGCCAGGCCAGGTCCACCGTGTTCCTTTTGATTCAGGACCTACGTAGTCATCCAAAGGCGGCAGCTGTCTCTTGTTTGTGGGAATCTGTTGCGCCCCTGGAAACTGCTCTTGGCCCCTAATTGAGTCCTGCACCACAGTTTGAAGAACTCTGATGTAAGCATGTTTTCCAAACATGTATAATTGATAGCTGCCTTATTTATTCACAAGCCATTTATGTATTTATATATTTATTTATGGAGTGTTACATAACATAGGAGGCTCAAGGACATATGAGTGCTTTACAAAAAAATGGAAGCAGTATCAATGCATGAACAGAACACAATAGATTACATCATAGTTAAAGCTAGAATTGACCCAGAAGCAGAATGAGGAAGATGGAAGTATAATATGTTGAACCTAAAGATTGACTAGGGGTCGGTACTAGTGGTACTGTGATGCAGGGATCAAAACATACGGGAGAAAATAATGCAATGTGGTAAAAATAATAATAGGCAAAATTAGTAAATAGTGCAGGGTAGCATAGGTAAATATATCAAATCTCCAGAAACAATGAGCAAGAATTAGGAGTGTCCACATGTGAGGAAGTACATTTAGGTACATCCCGAGTGATAATATACTTGGAAAGAAAAGAGCTTGAGATCTTTCTTGAGTATAGCCATGTGAGATTTCGCAAGGATCGAGGTCGGGACAACGTTGGAATAAATGTGGCTTTATTTTACTATATACACGTTTACACCTAGAAGCCAGAGTTCAAAGTAAACAGTAGAGGGATAATCCATTTTATACAGTCTTTGGTTCTTTCTCAGTGTTTCCGGGGTCTTCTTCTCTTCTCTCCCAGGAGGCTTATATCAGTTGCTGGGTACAAACAGAGAAGGGTAAGGCAGGCGTTAGTGTACTGTCCAACCAAGTGTATCAGGGAAGGGTGTGAGGGATCACCAGTGCGAACCTGACTGTCTGTGACAAGAGCGTAAACTTAAGTATAGGCACCACAGAAGAGGTACGTAGAGCCGTACTTGTCAGCCCCTTCCTTCCTCCCAATCCACCCGCAACACGGTTGCATACCTGGTTGAGCCACGCTCCTCCTGAAGCGTGGCTGGGTGCATCCTGGGGACGTTGGCCTCCTGGCACTCTCTGGCCTCTGCTCTCTCCCAAATTTCTCCATGGCTTCTCCGGTTCGGTGGTCGGCATCTTGGCGTCAGCTGACTTCCGGATTCTTGTACATAACTCCCTGGTATCAGCGCCTCACTAATTGGTCCAGTGTCTTTGACATCACTGCTGTAGGCAGTATTTTCCAGGTGAGATTCCCAATTAAAGGGGCCGATGCAGGGAAATGTTGATGCGTCCTCCTCCATAATCTCAGTGGGATTAACACATTCGTCCTGCTGCAGAGAAAGGACAAAACCCATTTCAGAGGGGTCAGTCCACCATTCCTTGTCCGCTCTCGGGCTCATCGTCCTGCTTTGTGGGGAATCGAATTTGTGACACCCACCTCTAGGATTCTCCAGCTTGGGGAGAGGAAACAACCTTGACAGAAAGTCAGTGTTCCCGTTCTAAGAGCCTCTTTGGTGTTTGACCACAAAGGAAAGGGGTTGGAGGGAAAAGAACCACCGCAAAACCCCCTGGTTGTGGCCCATATTGTGATGCATCCATTGTAAGGGGGCATGATCGGTGTATAGGGTGAAACGGGTCCCATCCAGATGGTAACGCAATTTGTCTATGGCCCATTTTACTGTGAGGCACTCCTTCTCTATCGTAGGGTACTTTCCCTGGGGAACAGCTTCCTACTGATGAAGCGGATGGGATGTTCTATACCCTCAGGGGACAGTTGGGACAATACTGCTACCACCCCGTGTACTGATACATCAGTCTGTAGTATAAATGGTCTGGCGAAATCGGGAGAGGCCAGGACCAGGTTAGAGGTAATAGCGTTCTTCAACCGTTCAAAGGAGTCTAACATCTTATCAGTGGGGGTTTGTATAGTCTGTACCCTCACCCCTTTTTGCAGGATGTCGGTGAGGGGTTCTTCTATGTCTGAGTAGTGGGGTATGAAGCACCGGTAATATCCTAATAAACCCAAAAAGGCCCTTACATCCGGTTTTGTGATCGGAAAAAGAGTATCCCTGATAGCCATTACTTTCTCCTCTTGCAGGGCAATCACCCCATGTCCTAGCACATAACCTAGGTATCGGACATTTTGAAAACCTACCCTTGATTTTTTTGAATTAACATGGAGACCAGCTTCCTACAGAACAAGGAGTATTATGCGGAGGTGCTGAATACCACGATGTCATCAAGAAAGGCTGATGAGAAGGTTTGATGTTTGTGGAGTATGGTATTCATTAAGAGTTGGAAGGTGGCTGGTGCACCATGCAAGCCGAAGGGCAAGACATTGAACTCATAAGGGCCATTGGGTGTGACAAAGGCTGTCTTTTCTCTGGCAGATACGTTCAAGGGGACCTGCCAGTAACCCGTGGTCAAATCCATGGTGGTTATATACTTAGCTTCTCCCAACTTATCAATTTACTCGTCGACTCTTGGGATGGGGTAGGAGTCGAATTTCGACACCGAGTTAAGGGCTCTAAAGTCCATACAGAACCTTATCCAACCATTGGGTTTGGGGACCATTACGATAGGTGAGGACCACTCGCTCTGGGAGGGGCGAATGACCCCGAGGTCTAACATAAAGTTTTAACCTTTTCCTGAATGGCTTGTCTTCGTGCTGCAGGGATACAATTGGGTTGCTGTTTACTACCCTACCCGGGATTGTGTCAATGCTATGTTCCACCAAGGTGGTTTTCCCTGGTATGTCTAAGATTATCTCAGAGAAGGATTCTAGCAGCCCTGTTAGTGAGAGAATGTTCCTGTTCTGTGAGGGCTTCGTTGGTCACCAATTGGCGTAGCTGACAGGAATGGGAACCTCCCAGGGGTAGGGTCAGATTGGCTGATTTTGGTACTGGTCCTAACCACTTTTTAAGTAAGTTGGTGTGGTAGGTTTGTATGCGCGATGGTCTCATTCGAATTTTATAGCTAGTTCTCCCAACAGTACCCACCACTTCCTAGGCACCCAACCATTGGGATTTAAACGTACTCGTGGATGAAGGTAGAAATACCAAAACCCAGTCACCTATGTCTTGCTTCCTCCACCTACTTCCTTTGTCGTAGAAGAATTTTTGTATTTCTTGTCTCTTTTCAAGGTGCGAGTACGCAAGGTTCCTCAACTTCCCTATCCTGGTTTTGAGGTCCCGGGTATATTCGAGTATTCCCCTGCCCTCGTCTCCTTCCTCTTTTTCCCAGGCCTCTTTTGTCATGTCCAAAAGTGAAGTGGGCTGTCTTCGATATAGCATTTCAAATGATGAGCAACCTAGGCTACTTTGTACTTGGCTGTGTATCACATAGGGCTAGGGGCAGAAGTTGATCCCACTCTTTTCCTTCCATGTTAAGCATTTTTTTAGAATCAGTTTTATGGTCTCGTTGTACCGTTCCACCATACCGTCGGTTTGGGGGTGGTACACCGACGTCTTAATATGCCCAAGGTTCAACGTTTTGCACACCTCTTTCATTAGGTGGGAAACAAAGGATGTACCTTGCTAGGTTAGAATTTCCTTCGGGAAGCCCACTCTTGTGAAGAGCTCAACCAGTCTATCAGCTATATCAGCTATATTCTGAGGGGTGGGTGCTCTTAGCGGGAAGGCTTCCGGGTATGATGGCATATTGATGGCATATTGATGTCCTTTTCTTGTTTTTGGTATGGGTCTGATGAGGTCCATACACACCCTCTCAAAAGGTTTTCCTATTACGGGCATGGTTTGAAGGGGTACAGGGGGTGGACAGTAGGGAGTTTTTCTCTGACACACCTCACATTCGCGGCAGTGTTTCTTAATATCACCAGATACACCAGACCAATACAAGTGACGTAAGACATTTTGGTTTGTTTTTTCTATACCGATGTGACCGGAGGTGCGAGTGAGAAAAAAAAAAGGATTTGGTTTCTAAAGGCTTGGGGAACCAGTAATTGGGGTGCATCTTTACTGGAGCCCTTTCGGTACAATAGAATGTTGATGATCAGGAAACAAGGGTAGGTGAGTGTTGGGGTGTTGATATCATCTCTTGTGTTCTGCCAGGCATGTTGAAGGGTGGAGTCATTTCTCTGGGCGAACCGGAAGTTACGGTTAAGGGGTCATGGTTTAGGGGTTATAAGGGCAGGGAGTGGTTTAACAGAGGGGTCCCTCTCTCTCTCCTTTGGTGGTGCATGGATAGTGGAAAGAAACATCCCTAAAAACCCAGGGTCATCTGTCCCTATAATCAGGTCCTCAGGGAGTTCTGCTAGGACGCCCACTCTAACTTTACACGGAGCCTCCTTTCCATATGTGATTTCAATGGTGGCTACAAGGTAGGGTTTTACATCCCCATGTACACACCTTATATGTACCACTGCCTCGGGTATTATCTGTGTGGGCCATACTAGTTCTTTTAGGACGACGGACTGCCTACGTCAAGTCAAGAAGGGCTTTGACCCACCTTCACACCCTACACACTTATATAAAAAGCACTCCCAAGCTCAGCGGTGTACAGGATGGACCAGGGGATATAGCCAACTTATTTATTTATTTATTTATTAAGCGATTTGTATTGCGCATACTCAACCCGAAGGTGTCAAGGCGCCTATCCAAAAAAGATCAGCAAATTACAGCAGCACTACTACAGGTAGGCACGAACAAAGAGGTGAGTCTTTAGGGCAGATCTAAAGGCTTGAAGAGTTGGGAGAGACCTTACCTCAAGAGGGAGAGCATTCCACCATTTAGGGGCCAGATTTGAAAAAGCCTTGCCACCCCATCTGGTCTTCCGAACACGGGGAACGGAGAGGAGGAGTCTATTTGAGGAACGGAGGTTCCTACCGGGATTATAGCGGGACAGAATGCATCCAATCCCAGTGGGGCTGGTTTTAGCTAAGGCCTTATAAACCATGCACATGGACTTGAAGAGGATGCGGTCCGCAACGGGGAGCCAGTGCAGCTGCTTCCGAGCAGCGGTGGCAGAGGCGC
The DNA here is from genome assembly GCF_964261635.1 of Lissotriton helveticus. Taxonomy (NCBI): domain Eukaryota; kingdom Metazoa; phylum Chordata; class Amphibia; order Caudata; family Salamandridae; genus Lissotriton; species Lissotriton helveticus. The sequence goes on from NC_136062.1 coordinate 279,032,556, forward strand.
GTTGGGGTAGATCGAGAACAAATCTGGCTGCTGCGTTCTGAACCACCTGCAAGCGCTGCAGCTGGCACTTATTAAGTCCAGCATACAGCGCATTGCAATAGTCCAGACGCGAGCCCAGCAGGGCAACAGCCAGTTGCTGTCTTGCCTGTAAGGACAGATAGTGCCTGATTTTCCTAAGGATGTGGATGATCTCCCAACAGGTCGATACAGTCCTGTTGACCTGTTGGCACATGCTAAGGATAGGATCGATCATGACCCCCAGGTTTTTAGCTGAGGATGTGGGATCCGGGCAGGCACCCAAAGAGTCCGGCCACCATTCGGCGGACCAAATATCCTCCCTCCCTCCAAACACCATCACCTCAGTCTTCTCCCCGTTCAGTTTCAATGAATTGTGAATTATCCATTGGCCGACTGCCTCCATGCAAGATCTAAAGTTGGCGGCAGTCGACGTAACTGATTGGGAGAGAGAGACGAGGATCTGGGTGTCGTCCGCATAGGAGACTACCTCCATCCCATAAGATCTAATAAGTCTGGCAAGGGGGGTCACATAGATATTGAAAAGGGTAGGACTAAGCGCTGACCCTTGAGGGACCCCACAATGCACAGACAAGGATGGAGATAGAAACTGACCCAGCATCACCCTTTGCTCTCTATGATCGAGAAAAGAGGAAAGGAGTTATGTTATGTTATGTTATGTTATGTTATGTTATGTTAATTTTGTCTTTTATAGCGCACGGCTACTCAGAAAGAGTGTCCCGGCGCTTTATTGACAACCTGAGAAAGACAAACACAACACAGAAATAAAGAAGACAGAGTCAGCATAATGAAAGAGGGGGAATCTAAAGGGCAAAAAGCCAGGTTTTAAAGCTAATCAAAGTGATAGGGGCACATGGATCCTTTTAAATTGTATGACATCTCAGTGTGAGCCACCAAATGGTACTTTTACATGCAGACCAAAATTTGCAGTGTTATTATTCCCTAAATGACGCCATGGAAGGAGAGAAGGGGTGTCAGGGGCCGGCAAGCTTCACAAAATGTTTTACTTCTTAAAAAAAATACCCTAAAAACACGATTGTAGCTATTTTTAAAATGTATGGGCTGAGATCAAGTGCCCCCTAACACCACAAAACGAACTAGATGTTTTCAAACTAAAACTTTTTTGATTTGGCAATAGGTGCAAACACTCTTCAAATTGCTCATCATTTACGGACCTGCATGCATTACTACAACACTAATGCATTTAGCCAATAATGTGCAGTTTCCCATTCCCATGACCTACTTGTGTGCTTTCTCTATACCAAACTATACAAGGATTCAAATGATTGAATGTGGCTCTCACGAGGTTATCAATCTGAGAAAAGCAGCAGTACTCTGATTCAGATAGAGGAAATACCAAACAGTAGCCTTGTAGATAGAGAGGTCAAAAAGAATCTGAAGACAGGAAGCAGTACAGGGAGTTCACACATTAAAGTCTCGTACACTGCATATTTTTACCTTGATCCATTCAAGGCTGCCAAGTGCAAATTTAGACTAGGTAATTGTAGTTCGTCAACTTAATCAAGTGAAAAAAAACAGGAAATAAGTACTACACAAAAGACAAATATAAGTCTAAAATTGAAGTGTCTACATATTGCCATTAGGTCGCCACCATGCAGCAATTTAGATATAGTTTTTACATCGATTAGGAAATATTTTGGGATTATTAAAGACTATTATACCTTATGAAACATTCTAAAAAAGGTGCTTTACAAATTGAAAAAACCTATTTACAAATAAGCTCCCAACTGAGAATTAGAAATACCTTCTGTAAAAAAAAGAATAATTGTGCTGTTTCAATGACAACACATTTCGGAGTACACAAAAAGTGAAATGTACATACTGCGATTACCTTCGATAAGTAATAAGCACAACAAATCTCAGACTTGTCTTTATGAAAATAGAATATGAAAATATGAGATCTATCAAAGTTTCAAGTTTCTTCTCACATCCAAGAGTAGGTCCCCAATCTGTCCATATAAAAACATTCACATATAAAATAAAGTTATTAAATAGGTTGGCATTTAATAAGTGCAAGACCAATAAAGGGAAATATTTTTTAAAGAGTAGAAAACCCTATCTAATGAATGGATGAGCCCATGTGATAGTGTTTTTGTGATTTATTCCCTTCCAATCTCGAATATATTTGTTGTTTTACATGCTCGTGAATTTAGTTTGCAATCTTTGATAACAGCAGGAGTCCCAGGGCCGCCCCCCGAACTCCAATGTCCCTCAGTCGAGATGTTAAGACTGAGGGAGAAAGGGTATCGAAAGCAGCCGTGAGATCTAAGAGGATCAGGAGGGAGGTCTGTCCCCCATCAACCCGCGTGCGGATGTTATCAAGCACTATGGTGAGGGCAGACTCGGTGCTATGTTCCCTCCTGAATCCATGCTGGGAAAGATCCAGGCATCCGGAGTTCTCCACAAATGCAGCAAGATGTTTATTTAGGTGGGCTTCTAACATCTTTGCGGGAGCCGGGAGCAGAGAAATGGGGCGAAAGTTTTTTAATACCCCAGGGTCAAGAGAAGACTTCTTGAGCAGAGGTTTTACCACAGCATTTTTCCACTGCTGGGGAAAAACGCCCTCCTCCATCGCCCTATTCATGATGTCAACCAGAGGGGGAAGGAGGGATTCTCTGCACTGCTTTTGGAACTTCCGTGGGTTCCTCTGCATTTTTCTTTCTGGGACAGGCTCTGGCAATATGACCGCAGTCTCCACAATCAAAGCATTGTGGGCCTCTGACTAAAGGGGTCTCGGTCTTTTGGGATCGAGGTCTTGGAGGTTCAACTGTGGGCTAATGTATTTCTTTTCTTGTTTCCCTGCCAATGGACGATTTGGTCTTTCTGATTCCCAAGGGCTCATTCGAGGTTGTGCCCTGGAGAAGGTAGTGGCCATCGCTACTGCCTCTGTGGTGGTAAGGTGACTATGTTGATGCAGCCACCTTTGAGTGTTATATGGCAGGGCCTCTAAATACTTTTCAAGTTAAATGTGGTCCATGATCCCCTCCTTCGTACTTTCCGCAGGTTTGAGCCACTTATCTGTGGCAGCTTTCAGCTGAAAAAAATGAGTTTTGGGGTTTTCGCCGGGATGCCCTTTTTCTTTTCTGACCCCGCACTCTGCATGCCTCAGCGTGCAGACCTAAATGGTCTAAGATGATGTCTTTAATCTCGGCACTCTGTGGTTTGCCACCTGGTAGGGGGCTTGTGCCACTTGCGTTAGCAAGGGCGCCAGAAAAGAGGCCACTTGTCTTCCGGCCAGCTACATGCTCTTGCAGCCCTCTCGAAATTGAGTAAAAAGGCATACAGATCTTCTCCTGCTATGTATTTTTGTAGCGAGATGCCCATTGGTCCTGGTGGGGTGCTACTGAGACTCGTGGATCATATGGTACCTGGGTCTGTGACCAGCTTCTGAAGGACATTGATCTGAGCGGCGATAGTGTTCTTAAAGACATCCCTGTCCCTGGGCCGAGGACAACTGCCTTTCTGCGGCCTGTCCCTTTATTAGATGTTGGATTAAGGCATCCATTATTTCAGCACTAATGGAGCTGCCCACATCCTCCTCCATGTGTGAGGTTTCGCAAGGATCGAGGTTGGGACAGCGTTGTAATAAATGTGGCATCATGTTAATATATACATGTTTACGCCTAGAAGCCAGAGTTCAAAGTAAACAGTAGAGGGATAATCTGTCTTATCCAGTCTGCGGTTACTTTCTAAGTGTTTCTGGGGTCTTCTCTTCTCTCCCGGGAGGCTCATATCAGTCCCTTGGTAAAAACAGAGAAGGGTATGCCAGGCGTTTGTGTACTGTCCAACCAAGTGTATTAGGGAAGGGTATGAGGGATCACCAGTGCAAACCTGACCGTCTGTGACAAGAGCGTGAACTTAAGTATAGGCTGCAGAAGAGGAAAGTAGAGCCGTACTCGTCGTCCCCTTCCTTTCTCCCAACCCACCCGCAAAGCGGTTGCATACCTGGTTGAGCCACGCTCCTCCTGAAGTGTGGTTGGGCGCAGCGCAGGTACGTTAGCCTCCTGGCACTCTATGGCCTCTGCTCTCTCCCAAAGTTCTCCAACCGGACCATCTGTGACAAGAGCGTGAACTTTAGTATAGGAACCGCAGAAGGAGAAGAGGAATGTAGAGCCCTACTCATCGGCCCCATCCTTCCTCCCAACCCACCCACAACGCTATTGGATAAATGGTTGGGCCACGCTTCTCCTGAAGTGTGGCGGGGCGCAGAGCGGGGACGTTGGCCTCCTGGCACTCTATGGCCTCTGATCTCTCTCAACGTTCTCCATGGCTTCTCTGGTTCAGCGGTCGGCGTCTCTGCGGCTTTCCTCAAGGTCGCAGTCACCTCCTTCAGCTATCTTCCAGATTCTTGTACGTATCTCCCTGGTGTCAGCGCCTCACTAATAGGTCCAGTGTCTGTGACGTCACTGCTGTAGGCGTTGTTTTCCAAGTTCCTAATTAAAGGGTCCGATGCCGGGAAATGCTGATGCGTCCTCCTCCGTAGTCTCCGTGGGATTAACCCATTCATCCTCCTGCGGAGAAAGAACAAAACCCATTTCAGAGGAGGCGGTCCTCCATTCCTTGTCCGCTCTCGTGCTCTTTGTACTGCTTTGTGGGGAAGCAAGTTTGTGAAAAGCAAGCAAATTGGTGGTGCGTCAGGCAGGCCTGCAGTGGTTCTAGATTCTGGTCACACTGCATGAGAAAGATTGAGCAACATGCATTATTTCCTGAAGTATGGTAAGCATGCCCACTCTCCAAAGAGAGCCTCGGCCACCTGACAGAATCTTTTTGGTAGTCAGGTATTGAAAAGTGGGTGTGGTGACATTCTTGTGTGTAGTACATGTGGTCCTAAAAACAAATTTAGCTTCAATGTGAAGCTATTTAAACCTAACCAAGATAGGCAATGTGGTCAAATGTGCTACTTGGAGTGACAATATTCATGACTGGCTGTCATCACTGCTTTGAGAGGAGCAAGGTTGGCCTTTGGGAGGCCAGTATATTTACCTTAGTAAATTCCGGACAGTATCCGAGACTGAACTCTTTAGGTATTGCACAGGATTGAATTTATGGATCCCTCATAAAAGCCCCAAATGAAAGTATGCACTTTTGGCATTTATTTGAGATTGAATGTTGAGTCTTTTCTCCAGAATGACATAAAGAGATTTAGCACTAACAATCATAATAGGTTTAGAGTCAAAGAAATAATTCAGTACTGAAACTGGTCTATTCGTGGGGGATGGTGATAGGACTAGGTTAGAGGGATTTTTTTCAGATTACGAGCAGTCATTCAATCTTACATTTTCTTCAGTGAAGGAGCGAGCAAGTGGAGGTCAGTAGATTTTGAGGTAAAGCTGTGTGCCATTAATGTAATGTTTGAGAAAAGATCAAAGAGGTTCTATGCAAAGATTGAAAAGAGTGGAGCCAAAGCTGATCCCTCAGGAACACCCTGTGACTAGGAGGTTAAGCTTGGGATATAGTTCCCAAGTTTCACCCGTTAGGATTGTTTGGAAAAAAGGGACTGGTCCAGTTTAAGGAAGTGCCTCAGATGCCCATACATTTTCTAAGAATGGTAATGGTAATAAGAGTAACATGGTTAACAGTATAGATAGCAGCAGATAAATCAAATAGAATGCGTCAATGATGTGTAAAGCTTCATGTGCTACCTGAAACAAGAATGTTTCAGCCTTTCCAGAAGATAAATTATAATTCATACAGCAATATGTGGAACAAGTTGTGTGGCAGCTCAACGTTTCAAATTCTTAGCAAGGAAAGGAAGCCCCAAAAGAGGTTGGAAGTTTATTATGTTCCCTTGAGTCAGTAAATTTCTTTTTCAGTACAGGTGTGATCTGGCCCACTTTGAGACAGTCAGAAAGAACTCCTTGAGCCTGTGGTGCTTGGTGAACTTTGGACATGGTGGGGCATAAACCCATACCCACGTTTGCATCATGCAAGCAAGCCAATATCCCATGTCATGGGAAAGTGGGGGTAGAGAGGAGTGGTTTCTCCCTGTGATTTCTTTCAACAGAGAAAATGTCCCTCTTGCTCTTACATTTTTAGAGGTGGGTAAGACAGTAAATTAATGGGGAGAACCAAGGCAAGAGTCTAGCATAGCTCGTAGGGACCGTGCACTATCCAGGCCTTGAAACTGTTTAGCTTGTAAAGTGTGCAACAAACCTAATTAAAAACTAGTCTCTTCAAAATTCAAAAAAGCGTATTTCTTTAACATGCGGAAGTGCTTCCCCTTAGTTCACAAGATTATATTACTGCATTGAGAGGCATTTATTAAAAGTGATAGCTTTTAAACAAGAACTTAAAAACATTCATACCCTCTCGCCTCCTTGAGCCCCTGCACCTCCCACGACATAGCCATTTGTGAACTAAGAGGTGCGTAAGATGTCATTTCTACCCTATACCTAGGTTACATTCTTATTATAAATTGAGCAACATGATAGCCAAATCAAACAACAGAATTTATGTGTACACATCCGTAACTCACATATTTGAAGGTGGTATCATGAAGCAATACGCAGTGTTTTTGCCTGCTACCATGGACCATTGGTATTGTTGAGGCAGAAAACGTCATGCACAACTAACTCCAGCAACAGAAATCGTTTAATTATTTGTCTGGGCTCTTTCTATGTTTCCCAATGCAGTGCACATAGGCTCAATGAAAAAAAATAACCATTTCAGATATAAAATTAATTTGTAGAACACGTGGAAAGGGAATTGGTGGAACGAAGGGCACAGAATCTTACAATACAAAAGTCAGGGAGCCTCGCTAGAGCAGTGCCTCAGTTTTAACTTGGCTAAATCGGGCAACATTACGTGGCAATATTTGGCAGTGAGCGCTGCACCTTATTTTATAAACCTGACTAGAAATACTGCAGTCTTGGTGCCGATTTTCTTCTGCCCACCTCAAAGCTAAGAAGCCATTCCGAGTGGAACTGTCCCTAAATGCAATGTGCAAAAGAAGCCCCATTCTATGGACAACATCATATTAATTTTCGTTATCTACAAAACGTCACACACATTGCCTCATATAGCCCCCCCCCCCACCCTTCCTGTGGAGGCACAGCTTGGAAAAAGTAGACAATCAGGGCAAAGATTCCTGGGTTATGCCCAATTGATGCCAGCCAAGGGTCCAGGACCAGGGGAGGCACCTCTTGGGGATCTGGAACCCCAGCAGAGACCAGCAGGGCTCAGGCAGGTCCAGTTGCAGGTCAGTGCAGCAGGTCAGCTGGGTAGTTGCAGGGAGCTTTTTGACTCCCTTTAGCTTAGACCAGAGACCAGCCAACTGATCCTTGGAGTCACTCAGGTAACCTAGGATGAAGGGGGCAGTTTCCGTTTTCATGTCTTCATTCTCAGAGAGCAAGTCAGTCCTCAAGCAGCAAATCAGCCTTCTTGGGGTCAAGGCAGTCCTCAAGAAGAGAAGAAGCAAACCAGTCCTTTGCAGCAACAGGGCAATCCCCTGGGAAACAAGGCAGGCTCAAGCAGCAGGACAGTCCTTTGGGATTCAAGGCAGTCCTTCTTCTGTACTGTCCACAGTTCCAGGAGTTACTGATGAATGTCTCAAGAAGTCCAGTATTTATACCTGGTGCCAGCTTCGTGAGTGGGAGGCGTAACACCCTGTCCTACCCGCACATCTGATCCTGGAAAGTTCTTGCCTTCCCTTGTCAAGGTTCCTAGACATTTGAGGCAACAAAAGGCCGGTGTCAGGGTCCTTCGTATGTGATGAAGGCAAGCTCTTTGTAGTGTAAGTGAGGCTGGGTATGACTCCTCCCTCAGTCATCCTATCAGGATGAACTATCCTGCCCACATCTAGTCTGCTTTTGTGTCACTGTCTGGCAGGAGTACACAAAATCCAACAGCAGAGACATTCACAGTCACCTGACCCAGGATACTGGTAGAAGGTACAAATGGTTAGGACAAGAAAATGCTAACTTTCTAAAACTTAAAATCTGGCTTTACCATTAAAAATTATTTTAAATTACAATTCATTTGAGTTTAAACAGAATATCCATTACCACCCTAATCACATGTTATCACTTATTAAATACAATAAGGTAAGCCAGTGTTAGTCAATAGGAGATATAAGCCTAATAAAAGTGAAAAAACAATTTAGACATTTTTTACTACCAGGGCATGTAACAATTTAGACTACATGTTCTACTTTTTAATTACAATGTGCCATGCCCTATGAGATTTATTTTGACAGTTTGAAATAGTAGTGTAAAACTGCACTGTAGGCTGCAGAGGCAGGCTTAAGACATGGTTTAAATTGATCAGTGACCGCTGGTGACATCTGAAAGTGGTGAGGCGTAAATACTGCAATGTGGCGAGCGAGCGGAGCGAGTGAGCCTGAAACCCCTACGTGGAGTTCGGGGGGTTTGCCCCCCGAGAAATTTTTTAAAAAGAGTGGGCAAATGGTGCATTTTCAAGCAAATTTGAGAAAGAGGTGGCTTGGCAAACATATCTCTGGGAGTAGTCGGACAATACTGCAAAATTCGTTTCCACATTTCATGGATGCCAAAGACACTTCCTCGCTAATGGCACTCTTTCATATGCTGTCACGTCCTCCGAAGCACAACTTCAGAGATGGCCATTTGTTTAAAACTACCACAACTGGCTACTCCACAAAGTACACAATGATCAAGATGTGCCAATGTAGTCGGATAATATGAAGGGTCCCTGAGAAAGGCTCCACGTGCGCCCTGCCATGATGTCCCAATGTTCAAACAGACATTCTAGAAAGTAAACAAGCATGTGCTTTGCAAACCAATAAAAGCCGCAGAGACTGCAGAAAGAAAGAAAAACCATATTGTCTTTTGTTTTTATTGTGTTTCTTAATCAGATTTTTATAATAATATCCTCTTTTTAAATGTTGCATTTCATATTAAAAAGAAAAAGCAAAGTGTCAGTCGTGCTACATTCACTATTAACCGAAGATGCAGGAATGCACCCAGCGTCCTCGCGTTCAGCAACACATAAACCCTGTTTACTTTACGTTCTTGGGAGCCGCCTGTGCTTTAGCTGTTGTCTCTCCTCTAATCTGTTCGCTAGTACTTAGCAGTTTACCCACCTTGTTTTAAACCTCTTTCTGTAATGGTAATTAAGACGTGTTTTCATTTCTCTTGCAGGGGATTGCCAGTGAAATCCTCCCTCCCTCTTTCTCTTACTCCCTCTCTTTCTCTTTCTGTCTCTCTGCCTCACTTTCCCTTTGTCTCTCGCTCCTACCTCGTGCACACCTCTTCACACTCGTCTCTGGCTCCTAGTGTCTACCTTGAGCACACTGTTCCATACTTGCTTCTTGCTCCTGTTCCCCGTCACCCTCAGTGGCCCGCACACCCTCCGGCCCAGCTCTACCTGAGGTTGTTCCACGCTCACTCACTCTCTCTCGCTGCCTCCGGGCCCAGGGTACCAGCACCTTCACCTCAGCATCTGATTGGCTGATGGAGTGCCCATGCATAAAAAGAAATGATTAAGGTGCGGAATGTTTGAAATCCAGCTAAATACACTGATTATCATCTACTTGAAGCTTTCTTATCTGCAGCCGGGTGCTGTTTAATACATTAATATGTATGTTAAAGCACTACACTGAGAAGTACTTATTAAAAGCGATAGTTTTTATGCATGAACTTACAACCACTCTGCCCCCACCCTAGTGAAAGTGCCAGTAGTGAACTAGGAGGCTAAACAGGTGTCACATGCCCACTGTATGTGTTCCAGGTTCTTGAAGATAATGGAACATGTCTTTTAAAACAAATACAATATATTTTTGTACTGCTGGAATTTGTAACACAGGATTTTGAAGGTGCTTTAATTTGGACAATGAAGAAAAAGAAGGACTTTGACTTTGTTCTCCCTGTCCTGTATAAAAATCATTTGCAGTCACGCGAAAGCTAAATCCTTCAATGCTTCTCATTTAATGAACAGAACACATAACTAATGATCTGCACAGTGCCACTGTACCATATGTGCTGCAACGCTGCAAATGAATGTGCCTGTCTGGCGACGTGCATCCTTTCCATCAGAGTTGAAATAAAGGGAATATTTCCAGTTGAGTGGGCGCCTCGAGACTCAACAACAAGATATAAGTGGTTAAAGTAGAAAAGAATCACATTTTGCTCTTCTTTTGCTCGTCAAATTGCAATGTTCTTGTTACCACCAATGTGGCGCAGTCGAAATTCCATAGACTATAATTCCGGACAATGAGCATTCCATCCCACATTTAGCAAGTAGAATTATGTGCAGTTCTTGCTGTTTGCATTCAATGGATTTTCGCTCCAGGTGCTAACCTGTCCTGCTGAATACCTCTATCCAATCATACCATTTTGGAATCAGCCCACTGTGTTTTCAACGGCCTGACTACTGGGAGAGATTTGACCACTGCGCTGTAAAGCTAGACATTGGAAGTTTGCACACGGACATTACCTGCCTTTGTGAGCAGCACCCTGTATGGTACAGCCTCCCCTCTGTGGGTAGCCTTTGCAAAAGGCAAGCACTGCTGTATTACTCATGGCGCCTACAGCCACAGACTCGCCTGTGGCCTCAGCATAGGTACACATGTAGGCCGACGGTACTGCAGCCACGGCCGGCTTGCTCGCGGGAGAGAGGGGGGGCTGTTCAAGGTTACTGAGTGGAGAATAAAAATAGAAAAAAAGAAGCTTTACCTACCTTACCACCGGGTACCATGCGCGCTGCCTGGCCTCCACTCCTAGATGGTGTAATGCTGCAGCAGGGTCCCGTGCCACGTTTTCCTGCAGGAACAGGTAGCAGCACCGAAGCAGCCAGTAGGCAGCCTCCCTCTCTTACCCTAAACAAATCACAACTAACCCTGGGTGTAGTTTGCAAAGTAGCGCTACGCGTAGCTACGCGAAGTGCACTTCGCACTATGCGAGCTACGAGTAGCTACGCAAACTGCATAATGCACTATGCAAAATGCTGTTAGCACTGATTGCACAGTGCCAGATGCTTGTCCGCACTGTGCAGTCAGTGCAAACTGCAGATTGCACAATGCAAGAGGTCATTTTCTGCAGCTCGAGTAGATTTCTAGTCGAGCTGCAGCTTTCGCAACGCAGACTGGTAGTTTCTCATCGTGAGCGGTCACGAGCATACGCGACCACTCGCAATGAGAACCCTGACCTCCCCACTTTGTGATGCTCGCCGGGAGGTTTATTTTCCACGCTTGCAATCGGCAACTTGATGTTGCTGATCACTAATGAGGAAAAAGTCTATCAAGGATGTCATTTTACTTGCTCGCGGTCGCCATCTTGACGTTGAGGACCGCGAGTAAGCAAAAAATGACCGCTGCACTACGCTACGCGTGTTTGCAGTGCGCTACGTGCAATTCGCATAGTGCGAAGTAGCGCAAACTTCGCAAACTACGCGAGCGTAGCGTAGTGCTTTGTCCAGGCTTAATCACAACGCTGCAACGGCAGCGTTGTGATTGGTGAGGCGAAGCAGAGAGCGCCCCTGACGGGCCATTTTCTCTATGTAGGCTGCTGCATGCAGGAGCCTTCATAGAGAAAAAGGGAGAGTGGGCTGTCCTGCTCGAGGGCAGGGGAGGAGTGGCTTTGCCCAATGTTGTGGGTATTAACTGTTGGGTCGGACCAAACAGTCAATACCCACAACAGTGGGCAAGCCACTCCCCCCTGCCCTCGAGCAGGACCGTCCACCCTCCCACCCCAACTAGGCACTTCTGCTTTCTCGCAGTGCGAGTAGCAGAAGCAGAAACATAAAATGGTAGTTTTTACCATTTTATAAAGGAGGGCAGAGGCCTTGAGATTGCGTCCCGCGATCCTAGGGGGGCTGAGGTATAGGTGGACTCCATCGACTGGATTCACCCTTGGACTTTGAGCCTGTCGAGGCCGGAACCCGATCACCAATCGCAGCGGTGACAAAAGGTGGAATCCTTCCGTCTGAGACGCACCCGACGAACTAAGGGAGGCCCGGCCACAGGGCTGCTGGTGGGAATTTGCACCGGAGGTACAGCCTCGAGAAGCGGTAGGCTGCAACAAAGACTCACCAAGAGGCAGTGGCCCTGAAGCAATGGAGGTGCTGTAGCTGCTGTGGCACCTACGAACAACATCTTGGAAGGTGTTCCTTGGGTCGCTGGCCACACACCGGCATAGCAGACACAGCAGAGGTACGAGAAGCTTCCTTTACCCTCTAATACTGCTGTATTCGACATTGCGCTTAGCTCAGCTGCAGTCCAGGCATCCAGGAGGCAAAGCACGAAAGACTGGGCCCCAGTGGTTGTTACCGGGGCTGAACTCTTGGGGACTGGGTAGGCTCTGGGGCAAGGTCACTTTGAGACTAAGCATGGGCGAAATCTGCGAAATCGCGGTCCGCGAAATCGTGCGAAAGCGAATTCGCAATCCGCATAATTCACTAATTCGTGCGAAATTGTGAATTTTTGTTTTTTTGCGTGTTTGCGGGGCTTTTTGCGTGTTCCCGGGCTGCTTGCACGGCAAAGTTACCCATGGGGTTGTGTATGGGCACAGCAGCACCCTCTGGTTCATCACTGCCACCGTCTGGTTCATCACTGCCACCCTCTGGTTCATCACAGCACCCTCTGGTTCACCACTGCCACCCTCTGGTTCACCACTGCCACCCTCTGGTTCACCACTGCTACTCTCTGGTTCATCACTGCCACCCTCTGGTTCACCACTGCCACCCTCTGGTTCACCACTGACACCCTCTAGTTCATCACAGCACCCTCTGGTTCACCACTAGCACCCTCTGGTTCACCACTGACACCCTCTGGTTCACCCCTGCCACCCTCTGGTTCAGAACTCACCACTGCCACCCTCTGGTTCATCACAGCACCCTCTGGTTCACCACTGTCACCCTGTGGTTCACCACTACCACCCTCTTGTTCACCACTGCCACCCTCTAGTTCATCACTGCCTCCCTCTGGTTCATTACTGCCACCCTCTGGTTCGCCACTGCCACCCTCAGGATCATCACTGCCACCCTCTGGTTCATCACTGCCACCCTGTGGTTCACCACTGCCACCCTCTGGTTCACCATTGCCACTTTCTGGTTCATCACAGCACCCTGTGGTTCACCACTGACACCCTCTGGTCCAACCCTGCCACCCTCAGGTTCAGCACTCACCACTGCCACCGTCTGGTTCATCACAGCACCCTCTTGTTCACCTCTGCTGCCACCATCTGGTTCGGCAGCAGGGGTGCGCCAGTAATTGTGCGTTCGCCTTGCCTCCACCACCCATGGTGCGCCGCATTTACAATGCGGCGCACCATGGGGCAAAAACGACACAGAAGCGTCACGCATCTGTGCCCTAAAGTCAGTGCATTGCTGGAGTTGCGTCGCAACCACGACGCAGTTCCAGCAATGCTCTTGGGTGCCCTATCTCCCCAATGCTGCGTCAAGCCGTACGTCTGCTTCAAGCAGCCGCAGGGTTTTGAGTGACGCAGCATTGGCCTAAAAGTGACTAAGTGAAATCTTGCAGATTTCACTCAGCCACTTTTAGGATGCGTTCCTGCGCAGGAACGCCGTCCCTTGCGCCGGAACGCCCCCTGAAGGTGCAGGGCTTTACAACGTGATGCATATCCCAGATGCGTCACGTTGTTAATATACCCCGCACCATGGCGCCTCTTTTGCGCTGCTGCTGCGTCACAAGAGTCACACAACGACGGAGCAAAAGAGGTACAAGGGACTTGTAAATCTGCCCGTAGAGACTCAAGTCCAGTCCTTCCTTTGTACACCTGCCACTAATAAGAGTGGTGGTGGATTGATAGTTTGAGTATTTTAATGACTGGTTATGTAGTAGGAAACTTACTTTAGTGTTCTCACTGGTCTGCAATCACGATTGACTTTGTCTGTCACTTCGCGTGCTGCGGAGTGCTACCTGCCAGTCCTAGTCGAACCTTTTTGTTGTTGGTTTAGTGAGTTACATAACTTTCCAAGTCGACGGTCCGCTAATCCAGCAATACTAATATCCTAGTAGACCACACCAGATAGGTCAATAAATGTAGTGCAATTGTTGTCTATTTGCTATTTCCCCGAAATAATTTGTTATTGTTCTTTTGAAATGTTTGATTTGGTTGACAACAATCATCCATGTTTGGGTCTTTCTTTCATGTTGTACATCAGCTGCCCCCCGGGGCAAGAGGACAGAGGAGGAGGAGGAGGTAGCGGCGCCGGCGGCTGAGGACCAGGAAGGCCAGGATCGGTCAGGCGAAGGCTCCTCTGCTGGCCCCAGTAAGTTTTCATGTTAATATTAATAATTATACTTCCCTACCTTTTAGAGGACCTATTTTTTACTAACGTTCCTCATTCGATTTTTCTTACATCCTCTTGTAGACTCTTTCTAAATTCTTATCCTGCCTCTACTACGACTCCCTGTGGTACTACTAGATTATTATTATTAGTCTGTCTGTGTAGCCAATTAAGCTTGCACAGTTGGCAAAAGGTGTTAAACGAAACTCCCATTCTATTCATCAATAGCTCTATGCACTGAGTGCAGTCCTCTGGGTTGTCCATAATGTCTTTTGAAGTCTTCTAAATGTTTATGCTTTGACAATTCCCAACAAGAAACTTTCAATGACCACCAAGAAAGAATAAGATACTAGTTTACTTTTTGATTGGATAGGAGGACAATCCATACTACTATTGTTGCAGGGACAATTCTGCACAAACAGAACTATGGACACTAAATAGTGCATTGTTTATCAATTATAATAGGCACAGTTAGACTTTCCACATACCTCAGTCACAACAGAATTTGAACTCCCCATCTCCTTACTGACTAGCTAGTGTGACAGAGTCATTTAGCTCCCTAAATCATCGATGATTGATCCCCAATGATGATTATCCAACCCAGGACATAAGACTACGGAGTCAGAGTCCAGAACTGTCAGAGCCACGGACTCATGCTTGCAAATTGCAAACCCTTTCGCTCACTCACTTATGACTATAAAAACCACAGAGTCTATGTAAGTTTTAAAGCTTTATTAAAAGTAAAAACATTTATTAAAATCAAGTTCATCATACAACATAAACGGCGGATTGAAAATGGAAAAGTGCTTAGTGATTTCACACATTAATTGTGGGCGAGCCCTCACCTGGTTGGAACTTCAAATCTTCTTTGTGGTGCTGAATCATTGCTGACTCCGTCCTAGTGATGATGATCTGATGTTGCTCTTGTTCTTAGTAGGGAAGCTTCTGTCTGTTATGAGAAAAACGGTGCATGTTAAAAAGCTCAGTTGTGCCAAAAACTGTAGCAAGACAAGCAACACCCTTCCCTGAAAAAAAGTGCAATTTTTAGTTTTGAGTTGACTAAACAGTCACAAATAATTACATTTGTTTGTGTAGTCGTAGTGACATTTTTTCATTCCTAGACAAAATACTAGGGAGTGGTGTATATGGCATCTAAGAATCTGAAATGTATTTTTAGGCGGCACATCGGCACAACCATCCACCGGTGCCGGGGCCAGCGCGGAGGTGGGCACTCCTGGGGCCGAGGCGGTGCAACAGCCAGCGGAAGCTGCTGTGGGGGATGCCACGGTAGTGGCGGACAGTGGTAAGCTATTATATTCCTTACTTATTGAGATAGCAGACTGCAGAGTGTGCTCTCCGCACGGGTGTATATGTTGTACAGGACAAGTATACTATATTGTTAAGAAGACTTACAAATTTAGAGCTAAGTTTTTATTAACCAGGCAGTAGCCTCCTCTAAATTGACTTCAACTCAGCTGTGAAAGTTTTTTCGAGAATCCAAGTCAGATCAGAGATGAACTTAATGGATGGGATGAACAAAAAGGGAAAGAAGGGTGTAAGTAACTGTGGAAGGACGAGCGAGTTGAAAGTAATGATGACTGGCAAAGAATGATACGTGTTTTTCAATGCTGCCCGAGGTGGCTGGGAATATGATGCATGGCCGGTTGAAGGATGAAGCAAGGATGGGTGGAAGGAGAAAGGAAAGAGGACTGCCTGGGTGGGTGAAACAGAAACTGTATGTGTGCGCAATATATCCTTTACGTTGAAATTCAAATGCAAGTCAAGCACGGATGCATGGCTTGCGGTTTCGAAAAGAAAATGAAAATGTTGTTTTCCCGTGAAAAAAAGTAAGGTTTGTCCACTTGAGACATTAAGAAGAATGATTGACATTTACTTTGAATGGATGGATGCCTGGATCATGGTACTATCTGACTCATAGATAGCATATGTGTATGTAGAGAGAGTAGACGGGGACTGGATGAACTAAGTGTTACTTTGAAGAGCATGTAACACCGCACCCGCGCGTCCGTTCCAGTGTAGAAAAGGCAAGAAAAAGAAGTTGTCATTTTTCCGAATACTACCATGAATAGTAGCAGTACTTTGTATTGCTAGCACAGCATATATCCGGCGATTACGGGGGCCACTCACTACCTCTGTTAATAATTTTAGTACAACTCTGTCATTCATGTGTGGCCTATCAGTGTTCACTCAATAAAAGAGAAATCACCTAAAGTCATCCCATATTTAATCAAATACATATCCTGTGAAGGGATAGATAATCATATTATTTATCTTCTTCATTTTCCTTTTCTAGTAGTCATTGGCACTGTAGGGTGAAAGTTAAATTAATTAAGCAGTAGCCCTTGTAACAGAGTATTCTCAGTGCCACCCGTAATAGAAAAGTAAGAGCTTCACCACCTGCATGTACTGACTGGTACAGTAACGCAAGCCCGTGTCATCATGGCGTGCGTCTGTTTATCTCGGGTGCAAGTTGACTGCGCTGGCATTATGCCGGCTTCCAGAAGTTTACGTACCAATTTCGCTAAACAAGAGAGAAGAAGAATAAGACTGGTGTACTGTCATAGTCGACTCTAATGTAGTGAGTCCATAGTGCTCATAGAATTTATTCCTGAAACTCCCACTAATGTTAGAGCAAGGCTGAAGAAGTGGGAGGTTAGATAGATACAGGCCACAAATGTTATGTACTGTGCTTGCAAGTTGCTAGTTCTACTGTGACACAACTTTCTGCTGAATTATTTTGTGTTAATCTTAAAGAGCATTGGTTACAGACTATGTTTTTCTTTCTTCATGTAGATGCTCCTTCCAAACTGTCACGGAAGGAGCTGGCTAGATGGGCCTGGCAAAGGAAACTGGAGGCGACTGTCGCCGAATATCGGCGGCTGGTGGCCCAGGAGGAGGAGGGAACGCAGTCGCAGACCACCACAACATCTACAGGGACAGCTGCATCCTCCTCCGTGCTCCCTGGGTCAGCCAGTCAGCGCAGGCCTCCAGCAGTACGGAGCCATGGTACCGCAGCCACCCGCCACCGCCAAGCAGCCAAAAAATCAGCGGCCCCCACAGCAGGTGCAAGGCACGCGTGCACCGCCTAACACTCAGAGTGTCCTACCTTGAGCAGGAGCAGAAGAAGCTGAGAATCCTGCTCAAGAACCTCCGCAAGGAGCATGACCACCTGGCCCAGAAAGTACACCGCCGGCGGCATTATAGAAGGAGAGACTGTCCCTTGCCCCTTTTTTAAAGACTTTTGGGGGGTGGGAATTGGGAGTTGGGTTTTTTGGACTTTGGGGACTTTTTATTTCACGGACATTCTTTGGGGTTAAGGGGTGGGGGTGGGTCGGGTCTTGCGGGATAGTTTATTTTTGTTAGGGATATAAATAATTATTACTTTCAACTTAAACATAGCATACGTGTTTTTACTGCAGTTGAGGCTGGGGGGGGGGGGGTTAACTGTAAGTTTGTTTTCCGGAAACTTAAGTGGCTTCTTGATTCAAATTGTGTAAGTGATTGCCCAAATGTTTACAAAAGTAAGTGCCTCTCACAGAGTTAGTGAATTCAATTGTCCTAGGACTTTACTAGTACTACCGCCAGTCTCCCGTCTCTCATACTACTCCATTATTCTTGCTCCCCCAAACGCTTATCTTACCTGTAATTCATGTTTGAAATTAGGGCTAGGCACAGGGCTGGCTGCATGGCAAATGGCAATTAAGGTTGGAAATCCTTGGCGGTTGAAATGGCATAATTGCGGTGGTACTAGTGGTGGTACACAGTGGCAGTTGCAGCATATGAAAAAAAGAAATTGACACCTTGATTGACCTTAGCGGAGCATTAGAACGGTACATTAGATACTATAGCACGTGACAGTACACTAGAACAGTGCCAAAATGTAGCCTTACAAATGCCAAAGTATTGAAAGTATAACTACTACTTGTGTGGAATTTGACATTGGCTACTACTACAAGAAATAGTACTGAAGGTGAAGGACACAGCAGCGTAATCATTTTCCACGTGTAGGAGGAGGATGTTCTTCATGATCAATCCATTTCATGGCGCCAATGAAAATCTGCTTTGATTTGCCAATGGTCATGGGTCTGTGTCAAGCTGACTAAGAATATATCCTTCGATTCCTTCACCAGCCTTGAAATGTAATTCATTTTCATTTGCTATGACCTTATCCTCCCCAGCAAGTGTGTGGAATTATTGCTGTCATTTACTCACACATCAATGAAAACCACACAGCCCGGGGGAAGAGGGTTAGGGTTTGGAAATTGGATGGGAATGGGGTTTTTTGGGAAAGTTTTGTTGTGAGAGGAAAAAAAAACCAGCATGGACAAACAACAAATGGAGATAAACAAATCTTTGGATACGTAGATATCCATAAAGGGGCATAAAGGAAGTGCTTGCACTTCTGCAGGCATGAAGTTGATTGCTACATGGAGGGTTAGGTTACTTTAACTAAGTAGTACTTTCTAATGAATGAAAGAATGCGACAGTACAGGGCTGCAGTAATTATGCGTTTTCACTTGCCTATCTCTGCACTCGGAGAAACACTTTGTTCATTAAATTAGTTTGAAAAATAGCAAAGTAAAAGTATACAATGGCTGGAGGGATGAATTTAGAAGCAGAGAGCAAAGAAATGCCGAGTCACACTCATAGAAGTTCACAGCAATAACATTACTTAAAAGAAAAGTAGAAATGAATGGATACTAGTACTGTATGTTGTTGTAGTTGTCCTGTTGAATTTGGGAAGTTGCATGCATCAAGCCATTCCTCTTATTTGCGGTACTCATCCGTTCCATCTGACGCTCCGTCGATCAATGTTGGTGACCAGAAGACACTCTGTCCACTGCCTGCCTGGCGGATGCTGAATTGCAGGTCGCTAATGTGAAGCCTGACTTCATCCTTTGTTCCATTGCACAGGGTGAAAGCCGCCCTGTAAATGTTGATGGAAAAACAGGAAGTGATTTTAAAACACCACCGAGAAAAAAATATAAGGTACGTACGCTGTGTAGTGCAAAAAGTCACACTTTCAGTTTCAGAATCGACAGTACAATAGTTTCGAAAGGGCGTACTCTGAGTCTTCTTTTGAAGGATAAATAAGTATGGGCGAATTTTGCAGATCTTTCCCCTCAAGCTAGGTGTAGTGTAAACTACGATTTTAGAACAAAATTAGACCTTCCCAGCAGTGCTCCCAGACCCTTAAACACAGACGCTAAAATGTAGAATACCCCCAATCAGACCCCAAAAACGTGCGATACTGCTACCTGTCTGAGGCCTAGTGGAAAATGGTGACAAAACGTACTTTGAAAGTAAAGTAGGCCCAAATCCCCCCTTTCCCACCATGGATGTTCTTCAAACCACTTGCAACCAAAATTAGACACTTCTCGACAAGTGCTCCTAGAGTAGACCCCAGTACCCAGTTGGCAAAATCTCGAACACCCCCAAACACATGCAATACTGCTAACCCTAACTAGCCCTAAGTTAAAAATAGTGTCAAACGCTTTCTTCAACTAGGCCCTAACTCCCCTTTGCCACCATGGATTTTCTTCAAACCACTTGCAATCAAAAGTATCCATAGCCAGCGTTGCTCCAAGACCCCCCAACCCCCCAAACACCAGGAACCCCCCCAAGCAGGCCCCCAAAAACACAAAAGTGAGCGAAAACTCTGTAAAGTGAAAAACGTTTTCACCACGGATTTTCTCCCAAACACTTTTATCCGGTATTAGACCTTCCTAGCAATGCCCCCAGACCCGTCAACCCAGGTGAAAAAAAGTAGAAGACCCCCAAACAGCCAAAAAGCAAAACCGGAAAAACTCACACAGAAATATTTAGGCCTCATTCCAAAATCACTCCAAGCGCGCTGTGCAGCTGGGCCATAACTCCCGTTTTCCACCATGGATTTCGTGAAAAACAAATGCAATCAAAATTATACTGTGCCAGCAGTGCTCCCAGACCCCCAAACCCCACCCCCAAACACCAGGAACCCCCCCAAACAGCACCCCAAAGACAAACAAGTGAGCAAAAACGCAAAAACTTTTTCACCCCCGATTTTCTCCAAACCACTTTTATCCGGTATTAGACCTTCCCAGCAATGCCCCCAGACCCATCAACCCAGGGGAAAACAAGTAGAAGACCCCCAAACAGCCAAAAAGCAAAAATACAAAAATGGGGACTTCGAAATTTTTAGGCAAATTTCCAAAATCACTCCACGCGCGCTCTGCAGCAAGGCCCTAACTCCCCTTTGCCACCATGGATTTTCTTCAAACCACTTGCAATCAAAACTATCCATACCCAGCGTTGCTCCAAGCCCCCTCAAATTCCCCCCCAAACACCAGGAACCCCACCAAGCAGGCCCCCGAAAATACGAAAGTGAGCGAAAACTCTGTAAAGTGAAAAACTTTTTCACCACAGATTTCCTACAAAACACTTTTATCCGGTATTAGACCTTCCTAGCAATGCCCGCAGACCCGTCAACCCAGGCGGAAACAAGTTTAACACCCCCAAACAGCCAAAAAGCAAAACCTTTAAAAGTGAGACTTAGCAAATTTCGGGCCAACCTGGAATTCAGTCCAAATGTGCTGTGCAGCTAGGCCCTAACTCCCCTTTTCCACCATGGATTTCCTGAAAAACAATTGCAATCAACATTAGACTGTACCAGCAGTGCTCCCAGACCCCCCGACCCAGCACCGCAAATCTAGAACACCCCCAAAGAACCCCCCAAAAACCTGCAATACTGGTATATTCAAAACATGGCAAATTGCGCTGTTCACAAAAAACAAACAGCAATTGGTTTCAACGGAGACAGACAGCCATTGCTGTCCACGGCATGCCATCTTCTCATTATTCATTACCTGTTCTACTTTTTGTCCGCATCTTCTTCGGAAAGTGAGGGCCCACAGGGCAGCCTCTCCTGTAAATTTCAGAAGTAGGTCTGTCAACAATTAGCAAGCATGTAGTCAGTCAGTTATTTCAGTCCCACTTGAGGGGACTCGTCTACGAAGACAAAGTTAGTTTTTTCTCCATAATCCATCCATCTGCCTTGAGGGAAATGGATAGGGGGAGTCTGGAGGAAGAGATAGAGGAGCATGAGTGAGTTTGGAACTTGTGAACATCTGAATGCAGACTGCGGCACCTTCAAATCAATAAGGAAATGGTGGTATGAAGCGCTGATTCATCTTGATTATTGTTAACCTCTCCACATTTTTGGGCAAAAGGCGGGTCCTTTTTGAAGTAACAATGGCACCAGCAGCACTGAAAACACGTTCAGAAGACACGCTTGCGAGTGGGCAAAACAAATAATTTAGAGCCAGGTTGGTGATCAGTCGCCATACAGAGCTTTTCGTATACCAATATCCCAATGGGTTCTCATTATGACAGACCTCTGTTGGGTCATCCAGATAGGCCTGCACCACCGACTCAAGGTTCTCCAGGGTTGATCCAATTTGCATACCATCTGCGACCTTTTCATCAGTGGCCTGAGCAAACCCTTGCTGAGTTAGCCAATCCCCTTCCGACAATATTTGTTTGCGGCCTAGTGCAGGTGAGGATGATGATATGGTTGCTGGTGTCGTTAACGGCTGTAAGGGAAAGTGACTCCCTTCGGCCACGGATTGAGAAGTGGAACTTGACGCCGGATGGCCTCCTGATTCAGTTGTACTTGTGCTGCCTCCTTGAAGGTTCTGCGGTCTTTTTCGAACCGAGTGGCTGACACAGCTAGCCAATGTTTGTACTTTGAAACATCTGCGTCATCAAAAAGAATGAATGCTTTGCTAGCCACTGCCTTTTTGTACCGTGGATCAAGAATAGTGGCACAAATGTAATGTTGTTCTGTATGTATGTTTTTACGCCTTTCATTGTCAAGTAGGCGCCTTAATAACTTCTCCGCCAAATCATATGCTTCTCGCTTTTCACCATCATCTCGGGACGTTGAAGACACCTCCTTCAGTTGGTGTTCTAGCATGCGCAACAACGGGATAGCTTTGCTCAAAGAACAGTCCTCCCTGCTGACTTCACGCGTGAATCGCACAAAAGGACGAAGCATGTCTGTCAGGCTTGCAATTAGCCCAGTTTAAAGACATACTCATGTATTACCTCCCACTGCTCAGACAGACGCTCAAGCATGTAAAAGGTTGAGTTCCAACGTGTTGCCACCTCCTGGATTAGTCCTTTGACTGGCAGTTTACGTTCATATCGAAGGCTCCTCAGCTGCTTCCGGGCCTTAAAAGAATGGCTGAAATGTGTGCAGATTCTTCGGCAGATGGTCAGTAATTTGACGACTGGCGCTTCGGTTTTCAAGAAGGCTTGCACCACGATGTTAATACTGTGCGCAAAACACGGCACTGTGAAATAGCCACCGTGCTCCATGGCCTTAACTATATTACTGCCATTATCCATGGAAACATAACCAACTGTGCGATTTCTTGGATGCAGCCATTCATTGACCTTCCTGTTAAACTCCTCCAAAGGGTGCAGTGTGAGATTTCTCCATGGCAAACATGCCTACTGTTGCATGTTAGCGAGTAGCTTGAAAATTTATTCCGTGTCAACATCTTTGTGTTTTAACTGTTTTTCGACCCCTGCAAAAGAGACCCAGTGTGCAGTGATGCACATGTAATCAAGGGCTTGGCAACTGGTCCACATGTCTGTTGTCATGTGGATAGTGTGAACAGCACTCTTCAGAATAGCTGCGCCAATCACCTCCAGCACATCTTGATGTAGTGCTGGAACAGCAACCCTTGCAAAATAGGACCGGCTAGGAACCTTCCATTTAGGGCAGACTGTTGCCACCAATTCACGAAAACCCACCCCTTCAACGAAAGAGAAAGGGAGAAGGTCCAGCGCTAGCATTTTAGCCAGCTTTGCGTTATACAGACGCACCGTTGGGTGGTTGCGTTCAAATGGCGCATCCGACCAAAACATGCTGCTAATGGTGGGCTGGACCGTTTTACGTGATGATGATGATGATGATGATGATGCAGACTTCAAACCAGTTAGGCTCATTGATTTAGTTTTTTGCATTGGTGTCTGTCCCAGACTCTTAGTGTGCCTCATACATGATGCAGGGGTAGAGGGTGTGGGCGCTACCACTGCAGTGCTGCTGCCAGGGGTACTGGGTGTACCAGAAAAAATGTCTGTCGCTTCTTCACTTCCCCCCTGCACGATCAGCCTCTCATTATCATCAGATGCAATATCAAGGGATACATTTGGATTTGTTTTTGTTTTGGCTTCCTCGATGTCACTTAGGTGCTTATACCACTGGATAGGGTGGTGTTGTTTGAGATGACCTCTCTGGCCTCCAGTACCATAGTTGGTACCAAGCTTACCCCGACTAACTGATACTTTACGAATCGAACAAACGACCATGTTTTCCGCCTTATTGTTAACAGTAAAGAAGCCCCAAACTGGGGACTGGAGATGTCTGCTGGTGGTGGAGGTGCTACTTTGACTTTCAATGCCAGATGAAGTGGAGGATGGGCGTGGCTGAATTTGTTTCTGTAGTTCACTTACAGCACCACTACTTGAGGTAATGGAGGTCGAGCTGGATGGAGGTCCCTGCCGGCCCTTCTGACGAGAAAATATGGAAGCTGTAGGTCGTTTTGGTGTTGTAGTTAACTGCGTTGGTGGTGGTACCAGTGCCACGCCGCCCACATGATCATCCCGCTCAGCAGCCATTCGGGATAGGGTGAAAATGTTAGTCTGCTGCATGCCCGCTGGGGCTGGAGTGACGTCTGTGATGACTGGGTCGTCATCAGACTGTTCATCAGCAGCAGAAGACACCACTTCTTGTTTGTCGTCATCACCCATAAGTCGAAGCCTTGCGGGAACCTTCCTTTTAGGCTTAGCTACCTTTGTCGGCTCATGGCGTGCCTCACTGTCAGACTGAATTGCTGGCTTCCAATCACGATCAAGGTCATCAGAACGAAAGGGGCTTGAGGAAGAACTTGTAGTAGTAGTAGTAGTAGCAGCCCTCCTTGACCTTTTTCTTGCTGGGGATCTGAAAGACAATGGATCATCCTCAGGAGGAGTGGCTTCCTCGGATGATACCTCCACTTGAATATCAATTTCCTGATGTGCCCCTACTTCTGGAGGAATAAGTGTTGTAGGCAGTTGTGCCGCTCCATGAACATCTAGTTGCACCTCTCCATGCACCTCTACTTGCGCCTCTCCTTGTGCATGTACTTGCGCCTCTCCTTGCCCATGTACTTGCGCCTCTCCTTGCCCATGTACTTGCGCTTGTACTAGTTGCACTTGTGGTTGTCGTTGCGGCTGTGATTGTTGAACATTCGCCAGCTGAGTTACACCCGGCGTTGATTGGATGGCACTTTCTTGTGATGAGCCAACATCACTGGTCGATGGTGATTGAGAAAGTAAAGTGGCTGCCTCAGCAGCACTCATGGTCTTGGACATAACTTGGCATTGTGGCACTGACCCCAATGAGGCGGAGGTGCTGCTTCCAGCTCGGTCCCCGGCGGACAACGCTGCTGCTGCAGGCGTAGTTTTTTTTTCTCCCAAAAAAGGTGTTGGTGGGCACACCAGTCTCCTTGGTAGGTGGTGCCACTTGCTTCTTCGGCTCCTTCTTACTGGCAGTGGCACTGGCAACTTTCTTCGCTGAGGCGCTACGGTCACCTTTCTTTGAGCCCATCTTCTTAAGATGTCAGAACAGCAGGCCGCAGTTGCACGAGTAGCAGAGTTGTCTTGTCTGTGGCCACACGTGACGTCGCGTGACGTTGTGATGCACACACCGCTGCAGGACTTCTTCCTGGCACTGGTGGTTCTCTGGTGCACCTAAAAGCAATGGAAGACTGAGGAACATCAGTTATACACCCCAAAAAGTCGAAAAACACATATAAATCACCACAATCCAATGCCATCCATGACCTCAATAATGTTTAAATTCAAGACACTCCACAGAAAGACTAGGCCCATGCACCACTGAGTACCCCTGGGCATAATGGATGAAAGCTAGGCAAAATGGGTGCAGGCCTGAACACACTGCCTGCCTTACAAAATGGCCCCTTGACCCCCAGCACATGGCCAACCCTGCCTGTACCATCTCTCAAAATGGCCCCCACCCACATGGCCAGTCCCCAACAACACCCCAAAAAATCAAAACACACATAAAAATCACCACAATCCCATGCCATCCATGCCCTCAATGATTTTAAATTCAAGACACCCCACAGAAAGACTAGGCCCATGCACCACTGAGTACCCCTGGGCATAATGGTTGAACGCAAGGCAAACTGGGTGCAGGCCTGAACACACTGCCTGCCTTCAAAATGGCCCCTTTACCCCCAGCACATGGCCAGGCCCTGCCTGTACCAGCCCTCAAAATGCCCCCCACCCACATGGCCAGTCCCCAACAACACCCCAAAAAATCAAAAAACACATAAAAATCACCACAATCCCATGCCATCCATGCCCTCAATGATGTTTAAATTCAAGACACCCCACAGAAAGACTAGGCCCATGCACCACTGAGTACCCCTGGGCATAATGGTTGAAAGCAAGGCAAACTGTGTGCAGGACTGAACACACTGCCTGCCTTCAAAATGGCCCCTTGATCCCCAGCACATGGCCAGGCCCTGCCTGTACCAGCCCTCAAAATGGCCCCCACCCACATGGCCAGTCCCCAACAACACCCCAAAAAATCGAAAAACACATAACAATCACCACAATCCCATGCCATCCAAGCCCTCAATGATGTTTAAATTCAAGACACCCCACAGAAAGACTAGGCCCATGCACCACTGAGTACCCCTGTGCACAATGGATGAAAGCTGGGCAAAATGGGTGCAGGCCTGAGCATATTGCCTGCCTTCAAAATGGCCCCTTGACCCCCAGCACATGGCCAGGTCCTGCCTGTACCAACCCTCAAAATGGCCCCCACCCACATGGCCAGTCCCCAACAACACCCCATAAAATAAAAAAACACATAAAAATCACCACAATCCCATGCCATCCATGCCCTCAATGATGTTTAAATTCAAGACACCCCACAGAAAGACTAGGCCCATGCACCACTGAGTACCCCTGGGCATAATGGTTGAAAGCAAGGCAAACTGTGTGCAGGCCTGAGCACACTGCCTGCCTTCAAAATGGCCCCTTGATCCCCAGCACATGGCCAGACCCTGCCTGTACCAGCCCTCAAAATGGCCCCCACCCACATGGCCAGTCCCCAACAACACCCCAAAAAATCGAAAAACACATAAAAATCACCACAAGCTCTCAATGATGTTTAAATTCAAGACACCCCACAGAAAGACTAGGCCCATGCACCACTGAGTACCCCTGGGCATAATGGATGAAAGCTAGGTAAAATGGGTGCAGGCCTGAGCACATTGCCTGCCTTCAAAATGGCCCCTTGACCCCCAGCACATGGCCAGGCCCTGCCTGTACTAACCCTCAAAATGGCCCCCACCCACATGGCCAGTCCCCAACAACACCCCATAAAATCAAAAAACACATAAAAATCACCACAATCCCATGCCATCCATGCCCTCAATGATGTTTCAATTCAAGACACCCCACAGAAAGACTAGGCCCATGCACCACTGAGTACCCCTGGGCATAATGGTTGAAAGCAAGGCAAACTGGGTGCAGGCCTGAGCACACTGCCTGCCTTTAAAATGGCCCCTTGACCCCCAGCACATGGCCAGGCCCTGCCTGTACCAGCCCTCAAAATGGCCCCCACCCACATGGCCAGTCCCCAACAACACCCCAAAAAATCAAAAAACACATAAAAATCACCACAATCCCATGCCATCCATGCCCTCAATGTTGTTTAAATTCAAGACACCCCACAGAAAGACTAGGCCCTGCACCACTGAGTACCCCTGGGCATAATGGATGAAAGCTATGCAAAATTGGTGCAGGCCTGAGCACACTGCCTGCCTTCAAAATGGCCCCTTGACCCCCAGCACATGGCCAGGCCCTGCCTGTACCAGCCCTCAAAATGGCCCCCACCCACATGGCCAGTCCCCAACAACACCCCAAAAAATCGAAAAACACATAAAAATCACCACAATCCCATGCCATCCATGCCCTCAATGATTTTTAAATTCAAGAAACGCTTGTGGTTGTGGGTTGTGCACTGCCTCTGTTTATCTGTATTTTCCGTGCTATACCAGGGTATCACTCCCCTCCTGGAGTGTGTGTAAATGATCCGTAAGTTGCAGCTCTACTACTTGTAGGTCTGTCACCCTAGGCACTGGGTTAAAGCTGAATCCTATTCAGCCCGCATTTCATTCATGCTTTACAACAATGTGTTCAGACTCCTTATTTAGTTCAATGTTTAGTTTATTCTTCCATCATGATTATCTGTTCATACGCATGTTTCATTCACATATTTATATCTTCATCTTCCAAATACATATGTACAAATTCCAATGCATTTCGGTGCCTCCTGCTCCTTCATCAGGGAACAATCTGTGAATTAATAAACAATCTTAATCACCTTTTATATCTTAACTGGCCTTTACATATATACAATTTTATACTTAACAGTGGTATCTATAATCACAATTTCTCATTCTCCCCTATACGATTTTTACGCTTGCACTTATTGCATTTTATGCTCGCGAGTGTATCTTATTAGAGCTGTGCTTATATGCTTCTCTATTATATTGGTCTTAACCTTCCGTTCGGTTTGATGGTGCTTGCTGTCTTTTATGCAACTAACTTGGTTTCTGCTTAAAGTTCTACCAAGGAAAAACTTTGCATTGCTGGCTCGTACCTGCCGCGTTTTGCCTTATGTCTATTCTAGGAAGTGTTAAAAACAATGACTCTCGGTGTTGTTTTACTAAGCCGCTGTCGGCTTTCCCTCCTTTCTCCCTATGATGGTAAACTTTCTGTTTATTTAGCGCATTAACAAACCATCTAACTATTCGCGCGGCTTAACTTCACTTGTTCAATACTCATTAGTAGTCCTCCGGTTCGCTGAAAGCAATGCTTTACCGTGTTATGAGCTTTTCGAACCCTTTTATCTAAAGGCTCACCTCGTTTGTTCTAACGTGTGTTTCTCAGTTCCGCCATTACGGCTGTTCCTCTTGGGTGTGTACCTTAACGTGTAGATCACGTGTTATTTACCCTAGCTACTTCTCGCGTCTGCGCACTATGGGGTAATTGCGCTAAAGAAAACTTCATTGAAATTTTACAATACTGACATTCACTGAAAGGTTTACTGAAGGATTATCAAAAAACGTGCTATATAGCCATTATCCATGTGTCGCCATATGGCGTTTGGAACATTCAAAGAACGTATACTTCATTATTATGGCAATGTAATCGAACAATTAATTTACAGTTCATAAATAGCACATAAATTCCGTCCTGCCATTTAACCCATTTGGCTTTAAACAATTAAGGTGGTATATCCAGTAGTTCTCTCTTTTTAGTAAATTCTTTTTGTTCAGTTGTCCTTCTTTCTTGTGGATGATTTCCAATACACAAACTCTCAACTGGCTGATATGATGGTTTTTTTCGTGAAAATGTACTGCTACTGTAGATTTAGGAGAATTAGTGCGAATATTACTTTTATGCTCATTGAGCCTGGTTTTTAGTTTTCTTTCCGTGTGTCCAACATATACCGAACCGCATGGGCATTTTAACATATACACTACTCGTATCACATGTTGCTTTTACTTTCAAGAAAATCTTATGTCCTTTCATAGGATGGGTGATGCAGTTGCCCTTCATTATGTTGTGGCAGTTCGTGCACTTCAGACAGGGAATAGTACCCCGAAATGTGCTCACCGATGGTTGTTCTTTAGGATGTTTCAACAATTCTCCTATGTTTTTCGCCCTAGTGTGAACAAATAGTGGTTCTTGAGAGAAAATTCCTTTGAAGTCTCGTTCTAAGGTTAAGATTCGCCAGTGTTTTCTTATGATCGCTTTGAATTGGAAGGTCACATTAGAGTATTTACTCACACATGTAATCCGTTGTTCTGTTGTGGGTTTTTTGGCTGTCAAGAGTTCACGTCTTGATTTGTTTTTCGCTCGTGTCAATGCTTCCTGTATGATTTGGTTGGGTATCCCCTTTTCTGGAATCTTATTGCCATTTTTTCTAGTTCCTTCTCACATTGTGTATCCTCGGAGACCACTCTCTTAACCCTGAGAAACTGAGAGTAGGGTAGATTTTTTTTGAGTGTTTGAGGGGGATGGCTCTCATATTTCAGGAGATTGTTTCTGTCCGTTCTTTTTCGATATAAATTGGTAGTGAATTGATTCACCTCCTTCGTGATTTCTACATCTAAAAACTGAATGCATCTGTCACTTATTTGCCATGTAAATCCTATGCGTTCGTCTTTAGTGTCTAAAATCTCCAATTGTCTCTGTAATGATTCCTTAGGGCCTTTCCAAAGGATGAATATATCCTCTAAGAATCGAACAAACATCGATACTTGTTGTCTCCATTCCTCATTCTCATAAATATGCTGTTCTTCAAATGATGTCATATACAAATGTTATACATACATATACAAATGTTATGCTAATTTGTAAAATATATATAAAATAAAAAAAAAACATATAACAGTGAGCTAAAATTCCATGACATAAATGAGAATTAAGTTAAAAAATAATCAGAGAAACAGTTGTATCATGCACCCATGACTAACCCTGGGCCTACTGGATACTGTGGCTAGCTACCCACCACAATATATATTTTGTTAAAGTTGTGAAAAAAGTTTTAGAACTGGAGTTGCCTCAACTGCAATGCCCCAAACAAACAACACCTACTTACTTGTAAAATCTCAAGTCCAAAAGTGATCCCAAGTTCCAAACTCCAAAGTCCAAAAAGTCTTCAAATACAAAAATCCACCAGCAGCAAGAAAAAGTAATCCTTCCAGCTACACAGCCAAATGAAAAGTGACCAGTACATGGACAAAGCACTGGGAGGAGCCTGCTGGACAGGAATAGGAAGTTGGAGGCTCTGGGGCACTTCCATCCTCCCACCCTACCCCAAAAAATGGACTCCTGCACCAAAAAGTGCAGCCAAATGTCAATCTGAGGAGTTATTCTGATCAAAATCATCATTTTCACAAGGTTTATGCTTCCTGCGGTGGATTTCTTGTACAGAATTGCAATTTTTGCAATTTCGGGAACGTGAGCTGTTCAAACCTCCCGCCGGAAGTCAGCTGCGCGCCGTCGCGGGCATTTATGACGTACTCGCGTTGTCAAACTCTCGCCGTGCAAGATGGCAAGCCGCGATGACGTAATTGCGTTCGAAAAACTCTTGCACGATCACGCAGCAAGATCGAAAATGGCGCAGCACACGCAAAACCGGGAGAAAAACAACTCGGCAGGCTCAGAGTCAACGCCGCGAGCGCGCGATATTGTATTTTTCAAGCACGACCAAGCAAAATAATTCGTAGCTTGCGAATTTGCGGATTATTGGGTAAATTCACGCAATTTGCGGAACACGAAATCGTCAAAAATTTGCAAATTCGCCCGCTAAACGGATTTTACGCCCACGCTTAGTTGAGACTGCTAGCAGGCCGCGGGGTGGGGAAGTCGGGGCTGAGACAACATCCTGATAGAAAGGTCCATGGGTCCCACAGCCTCGGTGGAGATAGGGTGGCGAAGAGCTACACTGCAGAGACCCCTGAGTAGACCACACAAGGCTGAATCAAGACAAGAGAAGCGGAGGAGCGCCTATCAGGGCCCCTGGCTGTGCAGTCCCCGACCTGGCTGGATTTGCGACTCAAAGGCCGCCCCTATGCATCACGGATACGTGGTCTGGGCCTGAGAATAGTCCTGACCAGATAGGAGACTTCAACGAGGCCAGGAGACAAACATGGGGTTGCTGTGGCTCATCTGGAGAAGTCAAAAGGGACAGTCTGTGCGCCTTTGTGCGGCGCCTTCATGCCCACAAGATGTCAATATAAGGCCCACAACTCCCTCAGACGATAGTAGCAACACAGAGCTATGGCAGCTGCCAAAGGCAAAAGGACAGAACGGTGAAAGAAATGCTGCTCAATTCAATGAATTCACAGATGGAGGGCCAATCTCTAAAAAAGGGTCCAGAAAAGGCTGAGGGAGCGGAGGGACCGGATGCTCCAGTCAGCCGATCCTTTCTAGAATCGCTTTTTTCCTCCAAATGTGATGATCTGTCCGCCATGAAACTGGATGTCTCGGTGGACCTGCAGGAGATGCATCGGGATGTGGATTTGCTGGGAGAGAGGGTTAATACCCTACAGGAACACAAAACAGGGCACAACGAGGAACTCGAGAGCCTTAAACAAGAAGTCATCAAGCTGCAGGAACAGAATCTCGATCTCCAGGCCCATACGGAGGACCTGGAGAACATGTCCCGGTGGAACAACATCCCCATCCACGGCATGGCACATGGGGTGGGGGACAGTGACATCGAAGCGCTGGTAGTGGACCTTTTCCGTTCAATCCTAGGTAAGCCACCAGACTTTCAAATCAAACTGGACCGCACTCATAGAGTAGGCCCAAGGAGGGTAACCCGGCCCCTCCAGTGGACATTTTGACCTGTGTGTATGGTTATCAGCTAAAGGAACGCATACTTCCTGAAGCCAGGGACAATACAGACTTTCAATAGAAAGGTCAAAAACCTACACTATATCAAGATTTGGCAGCCTCCACCCTAATTAAACTCAAGTCATTCCGCCCGATCACGACCCATCTAAGAGAAGCTGGCATCAAATACTCCTGGGACCATCCCTTTTGGCTGATCTTCCATTTTAAAGGAGAGCTCAAGCAGATCCTCTCTCTCTCAATAAATATGTGACGTTACAACGCGATCAAAATGATCGCGGTATGTTACATCGCAGTTTTCACAACGCTAGTTGTTACAACGACTTGCGTTGGAGGGCGCTGGACTTAGGAATAGTATGATTTACTATTCCAGCACCAGTCTACGTACAGTAGGGAAGGTGTTGGAATTGTAAATCATACTATTCCTTAAATTAGAGCGCCATCCAGCGCAAGTCGTTGTAACGACTTGCGTTGTAAAGGCATTGGACCACCATCAAGCCACCTAGCCCACCGTCGTGCCCTGATTCAGACACTATGGCCAGGGAGCGGCAGGCGGTTCTGGCATCCCCGACTGAAGCATCTTCGGAATAAGCCTGGACAATCTGAAGAAGAGAACCAATGGTCAGTAACTGGCTCCCCTGCCCGTCACTGGAACTGCTTCAAATATGAGCATGGGTTGTGCCTGTGGGGAGCGGGGAGACCGCGGCCAATGGTACCAAATACTCTTTCTCCCTGAAGTCGTAAGCTCTGGACATTGGACAGTCAGACAATTCTTCATCATATTCATATTGTTGTTATGTCATTTTTTGCCTTTTCTTGGTGGGCTTCCTCCCCTCTCTTTGTGTCTCATCAGTCTCACACAATCGCGCACGGCCTCTGCTAGCCCTGGTCCTCGCACACAAGATTTCACCCATCCACAGGAATTTTTGACACATCTTGATGCCCCGCTTCAATAGTGCACCCAGTTCCCAGCCCGTATACTGTTGAGCGTTAAATCCTAGCTAAGAATTTAAAAGGGCACAACAACCTTACCAAGCGAAGGGCCATTCTGTCCTATTTAGAGAACTCGAACGCGCATATATGCTTACTTCAGGAGACCCATCTACTACACAGCGATGCCCATAGATTACGCTCTAAGGCCTTTCCACAGCAATACTTCTCTTCCCTTCTCACGAAGAGTGCCGGGTAGCCATCCTTATACCTCACAATTTCACAGGGGTGGTAGGGGCAAATGTATCTGAGCTCAAGGAAAGATCCTTGGCTCTCTCCATAGCCATAGGCACGCACACGTTTACGTTGGCCACTTTCTACGCTCCTAATGAGGGTCAGGAGACATTTCTCCGCAAGGCAGTCGCACACCTAATGACTTCTCCAGACAGGCAGATACATACAGGGGCGACCTGAACACAGTGTTCAACTACCAACTGGACTGCTCAGCTCAAAGGTAGGGACTGACTGGGGCTTTGTCCGAAAGCGGGCAACATTGGCTACAAGACCTGGGGTTAGTTGATATTTGGCGTCATTTCCACCCCTGCACAACCGGTTACACCTTCTACTCCCATGCCCATAAGACCTTTGCCATGTTAGATTACTTTCTCGGTTCCCAGTCCCTTCTCTCTCTGGCGCAAGATTAAACCATTGCACCCTGGGCACTATCTAACCACGCAGCATTAACTATAACACTGACATCCCCCCCCTACACCTCGCAAATCATATTCCTGGCGGTTAAGGGAGGCACTCCATCATTGCCCTGAATTCATTGCATGCTTAACTAAGACACTTGAGGATTTCTTATCTGTTAACAATACTCCAGACACCTCTATAGTGTCTCTATGGGAAATGCTTAAATTAGTGGCAAGAGGTGATTTTATCGCCACATCCTCAGCCGACAATACGATTCATAGGGAGAAAAGAGAGGAGCGCTCTAAACAGGTCTTAGAATTAGAAGGAATACACAAATGGACTGGGGCATCCCAGGTATGGAGAAAGTTAGAGGCTGCGCGATCTTAGCTAGCTAGAATTGACCTGCATAGGATGGAATACGCTGCCCTATGCTTGAAACACCTGTTTTACACTGGGGGGATAGATGCAGCCGCTTGTTGGCCCACAAATTACGCGCTCAGCGCCAGGCAGCTTCGGTTCAAAAGATTTGCGACACTCAGGGCGTCGAATATACTCAAGAGGCAGACCTTTCTTGCACATTCAGATACTTTTGTGCCGTATTATATTCAGCGCAGAAAATACCAGAACAGGATTCCCTTAACTATCTCCGGGGAATAACTCATTCCCGCCTTATGCCAAATCAGGCCTCCTCCCTTGATAGCCCAATCCGTATTGAGGAGGTCATCTCAGCTATAGCCCAGCTCAAACTTCTCAAATTCCCAGGCCCTTTGTGTTTTCCGCTATTTTTTTTAAACTCTTTTTATTAAACTATTACATTGATGTACATACAAAGAGCATTTATAATGTAGTGTCAATCTTATTTTACATTTGAAATTTTTACTGTTGTTGACAAGTAAAGGTCCACATCAACAAAGAATACTGTTGTACCCTGCATCCCTCTTAAAGTTCACGCTGTACTCGCCATGCCTCCCAAATTTTCTCTCCTTTCTTGGGGCACCCTCTACTTTTATAAATTACTGACTCCACGTGCCAGCACCAGCACAGGTCATTTTGCCATTCCGCCCGGGTTGGGGTGGATATCGCTCCCCACTTCCTTGCAATGTTTCGTTTAGCTACTATTGCCGCCAATGCCAACCATAACTTCAAATGCAGAGGACAGTCTTTGTTAGCCTCCACTATTAGAAGGAACTATTTGGGGTATAGTGGAACTTCCACACTCACCACCTCTGTCATATCTCTGGCGATCTTTATCCAGAATGCATGAATGCTCCGGCACTGCCAGAGCAAGTGATAAAAGGATCTCTCCAACCTGCACCCTCTGTGGCAGCTCACATCCTCACATCTCCCCATTCTAGAGAGCACTGACCTAGGGTAATACACTCTATGCAGTATCTTGAGTTGGATGAGTCTAAATCTGGCACGGATTGCCACCTCCCTTGGGTCCTGGAGTACTTCCACCCATTGCTCGTTGTCTGATGTGCCGCCATTATCTTGTTCCCATGTCTGTCAAAGTGTGGTTGTGGGATCTGGAGCATTATTGATAATTTTTTTTATAGAAGATAGAAATTGTCTTTCCGCGTATCTGCTCTTTAACTACTCTATCCTCTAGTGGACCGGCCTCTTCTATTGTTTTTCCTTCCCTGAGTGCAAGTCCTAATCGCATGTATAGTAGCCATTCCCCCTGTCCCATCGTCTAGTCTCGCTGCAGCTCTTTGAAAGTGACATACGCTCCTCCTCTCCAGACGTCCCCTAATGTCTCTATTCCCATTTGGCGAAACCAGTTAAGCTGCCCACTTCTTTAAGAAAATCTCCTGCCCAGAGAAGAGTCAACCCAGAGAGTTTCTTCTTCCACCCCAGGTATTTTGCAGCCCCCTTCCACACTCTCACCACCGTCCGTATATGCGTTGGGAGGAGTCCATCAACTCGCTTTACTGTAGAGCAATATTACTGCCATTTTTTATGAAACATTTTGCTCCATCTTAGCCCCAATACTGACACGACTCTTTAATGCAATTGGGGATACCTCTGAGATCCCGCCCACGATGCTTCTGGCTTCGGTAGTCGTCCTTCCTAAGCCCAGCAAGGAAAGTCGGTACTGCACTCCCTAGAGGCCTATATCCCTGTTGAACATTGATCTTAAGCTCTTTACAGAGATCCTAGCGGCTAGATTGAGGACGTTAATGCTGGGATTATTAGACCCAGATAAGGCTAGATTTTTGGCAGCCAGACAATGTAGCGACAACATAAGCAGGCTGCTCCACCTTTTGGACAGGGCTGTCCGCCCTCTCCATTGTTGTTCGCCCTATATATGGAGCAGTTAGCACAGAGGGTGCGGGAGAACCAACAGATCATATCGGTTCAATTTGGGGGAGAACGCCACATCAACAGTCTGTATGAAGATGATGTTATTGCCACGCTCGCGGCCCCCGTGACGTCAATGCCGGCCTTCCTCACTGAGCTGGAGACATTTGCGGCCGCATTGGGCTTTCGATTCAATCTATTAAAATCACAAGCCCTAGGGTTCTCTCTACTATGGCCATCCTGAAGCAGGTGTGTCCCATTCGGTGGGATCAGAAATCTATACCTTTCCTAGGCATTAAACTGGCGATTTCCACTCAGGAAACAGTTTCTTTAAACTATTCTCTCCTGCTGACACAGACCCGGTGGGACTTGCACCACTGGCAACCATTTGGCCAGTGGGTAGGGTGGCAGCCTTCAGGATAAGCATGCTCCCCAAAATACTGTACCTTTTCCAGACATTGCCCTTGAACCCACCACCCCCTCCCCCGGAGGGCTGAAACAGCTCCAAAATGAGTTCCTTTCCTTTGTTTGGGCAGATAAGAAACTGAGGATGAGCAAGGACATGATCTATAGAGCCCCAGGGAGAGGGGGACTTGGGTATCCCTAACAGAGACCGCTACTATAAAGCCACTAAACTGCGACCCTTGCTGGAGTGGTCTCAGGGAGAATCCGAGAAACACTGGCTATTTATGGAGCGAGCATTGGCTGGCCAGTCCCTGTGGAAGATCCGTTTCCTCCGTAAAGCCTCTCGACCTCCTGGGCTATATGGATCACTGTAGAACTTGGCCTTTTTGGCTAAAGTTCCCTAAACGTTTTACTTTCACCCTAGACCATTTACCTGACATAGAGTTGCTAATTTAGATGCTTTGGGTACTTTGCCACTGCTAATCAGTGACAAAGTACAAGTGTTCCCTGTGTAAAGTGTAATGGTAATTGGTTGGCCATGATTGGTATGTTTGCCTTACTAGTAAAGTCCCTAGTGATGTGCACTGTGTGTGCCTGGGCTAGTAATGCAAAGGTGCATGGAGAAGGGAACTCAGGCCTGCAGTATAGGGCCTGCGTGCATTTTTCTAAGTTAGCATGTTGTCCTGACAAGTGCAACCACTTCTCAGGCCTTACTTTCCCTTTTACATACACAGGAGGTACCCCTATGGTAAGTCCCGGGTAACCCCTGGGCAGGGTGCAGTGTAAGTAAAAGGCAGGACATATACTATGGTGTGTGTTATGTCCTGACAGTGAAAAACAATCCATTTCATTTTTCACTGCTGAAAGGCCATCTTGCCCATTGGACAGAATGGGGGAGGCTGGGTGTTGTGTTTGTTAGCCTAGTTTCCTATAAGTTTAAAATGGAGAGGTGAAGTTTAGTATGTATGAACTCAGTGTCATAACACATCTTTCTGTGAAAGTGGTTTTGTCACTGTGTGTTCAGAAACCACTCTTTTAGAAAGTGGCTGAGTTTTGTGCTTTAAGCATTTCTGTGTGTCTCTGCTGAAT
Source organism: Lissotriton helveticus (assembly GCF_964261635.1). Taxonomy (NCBI): domain Eukaryota; kingdom Metazoa; phylum Chordata; class Amphibia; order Caudata; family Salamandridae; genus Lissotriton; species Lissotriton helveticus. Next base: position 279,069,771 of record NC_136062.1, read on the forward strand.
GTGGAATGAGTGACTGGATCTGAGAGGTGAGAGGAGCCGGGAGAGGTTTTGACCCAGGGAGGGGTTGAGATGGCACCAGGCTGCCCTGCATCTGGAGAGTAGGGGGATGTGAAAAGGCCCGGACTGGTGCTATAAACCAATTGACCCATCTCCTGCTGAGTGATTAAAGATACAGACCCCCAGTATCAAAGGGAAAAAGGTGATACTGGGAGGGAGACATCCAGACCTGATTTAGGCAGAGGTCAGGGACCCCTGAGCACAAAGAACTTCAAAGACATGAAGAGGTATAACTAAGAGAACTGAAACCCCTAGAATTTGGTGTAGGTTTGAATGGCAAAATGGACAGGTCGGGTCTGCAAAGGCTTTGACCTCTTTTGTGGTCAAGAAGAACCTCTGCCAAGGAAGAAGTTGCTAATGGGCTGCTGGTTAGAACTGACCCTTGCTTTGTGATCTGGGGCTGGCCTGCAGTTTGTAGCTTTTACTAAGAAAGAGACTGTAGGGACATTGCAGTGGGTGATGCCCCCCCCTTCTTCAACATGACTGTGCTTTGTGCTGTGTACTGAACCCCAAGGGCCTGAGGTGAGCTGGCTCCCTGTTTGGAAATACAGGAACATAACAGTTTCTGGTGAAGTCCTAAGCAACGTGGTGTGTGTGTGCTTTTGCAGCTTGAGACCCCCGGAAGTTTGCCTTGTGATCGTGGGCACACAGGAGTAAACTGAGTCTCAGACGTGCAGGGTGTGTGGCGTTGGTGATGGGCGCCTGGTCATTTTGTGCACCGGGAGAAGTGAGGAGACTCGGAAACGCAGGGTGCGTGTCGTGACGCAAGCCAAGGCATAGGTGAAGAGCACCTGGTCATTGTGTGCACCGGGAGAAGAGACTCGGAAACGCAGGGTGCGGGTCGTGCTGCAGGCCAAGGCATTAGTCAAGAGCACCTGGTCGTTGTGTGCACCGAGCAAAGAAGTGAGCCTCGGATGCGCAGGGTGCTGGTCGAGGTGCAAGCCGAGGCGTTGGGTAAGAGCGCATGGTCATAGTGTGCATCAGAAAAGATGTCTCGGACATGCAGAGTGCGTGTTGAGGTGCAACCAGAGGTGCTGGCGAGGCGTGCCTGGGTAGTGTGCGCACGGAAATTGAAGTAAGTCTCCACAGTGCTGAGTACAGGTCTCGCTGTTCATTGAGACCGCTGGAAGGAGGGCTGGGTCATTGGGCCCTCAGAGTGAAACAGTAGAGGGCCGGACCGGCAGCACCGGAGGAGCTGAGCCGCCGGCCCAAGCTTGCTGTGCCCATTGTCAGAGTTCTGGATCAAGGCCCAAGTTGCTGAAGGAGCAGAAAAGAGTGGGGTTGCCCTCCACCCATATAACATGCATCACCACCTGCGGTGGGGTGCGGGCTCAGAAGAACTTTCTCTCGGCCTCTCGCTTCTGTCAACTGCGTGAGCCTGTTGCTTCGGCTCGGATCGAGGACCGTGCTGGCCCAAGGAGGGGCAGTAGTAGGGCCGGAGTTTGAAGCGCTACTTTTGTGTCATCATTGATCCCTGTTGGGTGCAACTTTTAACGGAGCACCTAGACTGTCATATGCTAACGAACTATCGGACTGTCGTATGACGCCTGACCTTATTTGTGCCTGATGAACTACATGCTTGGTGAGCTACGCAGTGCGTTATTTTTTTACCTTGCAGAGTACATGATTGTAGCGTGGCGCATTGCATTATTTCTTCATCGCACAGTACATGATTATAACGTGGCGCATTGCATTATCTCTTCATTGCACAATACATGATTGTAGCGTGACGCATTGCTTTGTTTCTTACTGGCACAGGGCATGCTGGTAGTGATACGCATTGCATTATTCCTTCTATTGCAAAGTACATGACTGTGGCGCTACATATGGCATTGTTTCTCTATTGTACAGTACAGGAGTATATTGTTACGCATTGCATTATTTCTTTTCTTTTGCAGCGTGTGTGATTCTAGCAATACGACCTGCCTAACCTTTTTGCAAACGGTTAGAAGTAAGCTTAACTTTTGGTTAGAAGCGGTGGTTGGGATTAGCACCTACCAATCCACCGGAAGCAATATTACCCCTTATTATATGTTGGTTTAGTATCGTGTGATCATATCATATATCTTCTTATATAAAGATTATATTCGTTTTATGAAAACTCGCGTGGAGTGTATTTGTGGTGATATCATTGGGTTGCTGTGAGTGTGGTTGCACATACTGTACACTTGTGCCTTTGAGATAAGCGTGGCTGCTCGTGCCAAGCTACTAAGGGGGTGAGCAGGGTTATCTCAGACGTGTCCTTACTTAGTCTAACATTGAAACGAGGGGTCCGGATCTCGCACCTGACTACATCGGTGTGGGACAGGGACTTCCGCCTCAAGCATTCGGCGGCAGCGGTGAGGGATAAGGACCCCCACTTCCAACAATCACAAATCACACTGGCTACCAGAAAGGCTTGGGATGCAACAGCTACATGTAGTGGCCTTACCACTTTCCCATCACCACTCACCCCCATAACCAACAACCCTGACTTTACTCCGGGCCTCAAACTGTTAGCTTTTAGACACTGGGATGGGGAGTGGCATAGATCAATAGGTCATTTCGTTGACGAAGAGGGCCCCCTGTCCTTCCAAGATTTCCACTCTGACTTTGCACTGCCAGAAACCAAACAATATAATAATCAGCAGATACACGACTGGATAATGCAGTCCTTGACATGCCAGGGAGCGGAGAGAATGCTCACATCCTACGAGAGCTCCAAAATGTCAAATAAAAGGCTAATTACAGAGCTTTACCACCTGTTACGCCGCCCAGAAAGCTGCCAAAATCCCCAGGCCAGAAGCAATGGGAGGCTACCCTGGGGCAGGCACCATGCCCAAAGGAGTGGGAAGATATATTTTATAAGGCCAGATACTCAGTGCACAATATCTCTAGTATAGAGTCTGCCACCAAGATAATGACATACTGGTATCTCACCCCCCCCCGGCCCCCTAGACCACACAGGAGTGAATCCAACCACTCCTCGGGATGCTGGAGGGGTTGCAGGGCAGAGGCCACAGCGATTCACCTGTTATGGGAATGACCCGCTCTTACGCTGTACTGGGAACAAATCCTAGATGAGATCGATAAATATTTTGACACCAAAATATTATGCTTACCGGAGTATGGTATCCTGGGTATGCCCGATAGGCTCACCTTCCCCCTTAAGTCTCATAAGGGTAGGCAGATGGGAATAGCCTTGAGGGCGGCACTACAGAACATACTGTACCACTGAGGCACGGATAGCACTCCCACGCTACAGGGGTGGTTGCACAGGCTGTGGTATGTGCTGGGTATGGAACGCATCTCTTTTTCACTCCAGGGGGATGGGGCCTCCTTTGCTGAGTTGTGGTATCTTTTATAGCCCTGTTATGCTACGAATGCTGCAAGCTAACTTTCCCAAATACATGCGCCTGCTCCGAATTCCCGCGCTGCTGCAAAATCCAGCCCAACCTCCAGCAAATTGAAACACCTGCGCCACTCGTGCCCTTTTTCTCTTATGGTCCGATGAAATGGTGGTGGGGGTAGGGAAAGAGGGGAGTGGGAGGGAAGTAAGGAAGTTGTTTGTTTTTCTTTCTTTTTATGATGTGTTATATCACATTGCGAGTAACCCTGGGCGTAGTAGGCGTAGTGGGGCTACGCAAAGCTACGCGAAGTGGGACAGAAACTACGTCCACCTACGCACTTCGCGTAGCCCCACTACGCGCCACCCGCCTCCCTCCCGCCCTCACTAAATACTACCTGCCTCCCTCCCTCCCGCCCACCCTAAATACTTAAATCATGTATTTAAAAAGAATAAACACCACTTACCTTGTCGGCTGCGTCTCCGGGGCTCCCTCTAGTAACCGCGCCGCCATCTTGGATACTAATGCGCATGCGCGGCCGTCCGCGCATGCGCATTTCTCGTGAGAAATGCGCATGCGCGGGCGGCTGCGCATGCGCATTAGTATCCAAGATGGCGGCGTGGTTACCAGAGGGAGCCCCGGAGACGCAGCCGACAAGGTAAGTGGTGTTTATTCTTTTTAAATACATTATTTAAGTATTTAGGGAGGGCGGGAGGGAGGCAGGTGGCGGGCAACTTCGCTACGCCCACGGAGTGGGCGTAGTGTTGCCTGCTACGCCTACTTCGCAAATGGCGAAGTAGGCAACACTACACCCACTCCGTGGGCGTAGCGAAGTACTACGCCCAGGGTTAATTGCGAATGGATTTGGCTCCCAACATGAGGTCTGTATTGCTTACTGCATCTTATTGTGTTTCTCAAATAAAAAGATTTAAACCTAAATTGACGTGTAGACATTGAAATCTTGGTTGGGAATAATGACAGGTAGGTGAGTAGAGGCTGTAGCATTTAGCTAGTGGTTATTGTTAGAAAATGGGTATCTAGTTGGCAGAGGTTTGCACCCTGTGCAAATAGGGACCACACTCTTAGTTAGGGTTAGTTAGATACACCACCTAAATTAACCTGTGCTCACCCTCTGGTAGCTTGGCACAGAGCAGTCATGCTTAACTTAAGAGGCAATTTGTAAAGTATTTGTGCAACTCTTAAGTTACAGTAACACAGTAAAGACACCATAACAAGACTCCACACCAATTTAGTAAAATAAGGAATATTTTTATGAGTAAAAGAAGACTATAACAATAACATTCCAATAAGTACACCATGAAATATGAATTTTTAAAGACCTAACTTCAATATAGTGCTTAAAAGCCAATAAAGAGCAGGGGTTACTTGAGGTCACTCTGAGCTGGGATAAATCCAAAGTTCAGGCTGAATGCGTTGGAGGGCAGGCCGGATACAGGACCCATGCTGGACCTGCTGCAATTGTACCTTAGGTGGAGCAAGCATCAGCGCCAAAGACTCGATGGATTGGTTCCGATTCACTAAGACTGGCAGTTGCATCATCGCCGAGCCTCGCAGTCAGGTCCTGCATCGTCGTCGAACCTCTTACGATGCAAATGTTGCGTTCTTGTCGAGCCTCGCAGTTGGGTCCCACATTGTCGTGAAACCCCTTACTATGCAAGTGCTGCACTGTCATCGAGCCCACAGTTGGGTCCAGCATTGTCATTGAGTCACGCAGGGCTGTCTTTGAATCGGTGCTGCCTCGGTCTGCTCTGCATTGGTTCCAATTGGCTCAAAGTAGTCACAGTGCCTATGTCTGTAGAAAAACAGTTGTAGAACCCCCTCTCAAGGCTCAGGAATGGATTGGCACCTCTTGACAGGGAAGGAATCACAGTTGGCAGAGTCCAGGAGCTAAAGCAGGGTTGAAAGAAGTCCTTAATGGCCCTGCGATTTCAGACCAGGAGGCAAGCCAGCAAGCCCTTGGAGCCCTTTAAGTACTTGGAGGGTGTAGAGAAACAGGTCCAGCCCTGCTCACTCCCAGGCAGGAGGTAGCAGGCAGCAGGCCAACACACCAAAGCAGTTCAGCAGAGTGGCAGTCCCTCCTGGCTACACAGTAATCCTTCTTCCTGGCAGAATGCCCTCAGATCCAGAAGTGTACTGAGTTGGTGGTGTCACGGATTCAATATTTATAACCAGTTGTGGCTTTGAAGTGTTGGGGACTTCAACAAGGCCTTTGAAGAACAACAGGTCCCTGCCTTTCCTGTCCTGGCTCTAGATTAACTAAAGGGAATTATGCAGCTCCTTGTGTTGGGATAGACACAGGACTATTCAGGTGCAAGTGTCAGCTTCTCCCTCCCAATCTAGCTCATGAAGGTCCATCAGCTTGGTGATGTGCCATCAGAATTTGAGTGTCACACCCCAGATCCCTTTGTGTGTGACTGTCTAGAGTATGGGTACTCACAAACATTTGCCCTGGGGCCACAAAGTATGGTCTTTGGTGTGACCGAGGGTCGCACTGATGCCAGCATGGTGGCAGTAGAGGATCTCGGTGGATCAGGGTGGGTGTGAGGAGACCTAAAAAATGGGCAAGCATTTATTTGCAGGTTGATGAATGCTTGCCCGTTTATTCAAATTTTTTTCTAAATGTTAGTGCTCAACAACTAAAAAGCAGCTTGTGCTGCTGCTCACCAGGGGGGCTGCATGTAAAGGCCAAGAGTGCCACAAGCGACCCCCGGGCCATACTTTGAGTATCACTAGTCTAGAGGTTATGCACATAGCCCAGCCCAGTTGTCATGCACCCCAGACATATATTTCAAGACAGGCAGAGGCACAGAATGGTTAAAACAAAAAATGGCAACTTATTTTAAGTTGACATTTTCAGACTTAAAGTTTTAAATCCAACTTTAACATAAATTGTAATTTTAAATTGTATCAGAGGCGCAAAACTTTGAATTTCTGCCTTTCCCAATTGAAAATGACATTTATAAAACTAACACTTAAACATACATGTCCTTCCTTTTAAATACAGTGCACCCTACCTTCTGGGCTGTCTAGGGCCTACCTTAGGGCTGACTTACATGTAATTAAAAGGAAGAGTTAGGCCTTGCAAGTAGGTGACCTTGCCAGATCGAAATGGCAGTTTAAAATGCACACACAGGCTCTACAGTGCCAGGGCTGAGGGCTACTGTAGTGGGTGGCACAATCAGTACTTTGGCCCACTAGTAGCATTTCAAGTAAATTCAATATCTTTATTCAAAATAGACCATAAAAGTACATAGAAAAATTGCACGTAACCAGGATCTCATAAAAAGTTAAAAATAAACTTACATTGAGTTAAGAACAGATAAAAAATATATATGTACATGAACAGCTTTAAAATTCCACAGTATGTCAAATAACCATGTTTAAAAAGAGTAAAAAAAGCAAATCGTGATAAAACTTTTTAAATACCGCTTCACTGATATTGAAAATGGCTTGGGTTTTAAAAGAGTGATGGGAAAGGAGAGAGAGCAAAAACCACTAATCGGGTCTGCTACGTACTCCTACTATCCCCTCAAATTAGACCGGAATGACTCAACCAATCTCCATATACTAACCCACATTGCACATATGACTTGAACGATTAACTTATCATAGTTTTTCTGGCCCTAATGGCTACTGTCAGAAAAGGGCAAATACATTAAGCAGTTTCAGGTAAACTTAGAAATTGTAAATGGAGGAGAGCTGGTCTACAGCGCAGGAATCCTAGCCTCTGTAACAAAGGTGTCAGAAAGTGCTTTTGTGGTGAGCTGTGGAACTTGCAGAAGAACATAAAGGACAATAGCGATTGTGCAGAGTGATTGTCACATGGGCAGGTGGATACTACGTTTCCATCTGGAGCTAGAATCTTTTTTTAAAATAAGGACTAATTAATTGATTCTGCTCTGAAGCGAAACAGAAATGACAACTCCCATCTTGACAAATCAAAAGATAAGTACATGGTAGGTTTGCCTGTGTATAAAAGTGGCACCCAGAAAGTGGAATGGAAACCAAAAAATGAATATAGACTCAATCGTAGCTATATTCAGTGGACTTGTCCAGCCGGACAGAGGTCTGATATTTACTTGTAGGCTTTAGAAACAGTAATACACAACAATACATAAAATGGGACACAATCCTGTGTTCTACTTAGCCAGTAGAGTACAAAACAAGGGAGAAAATGAACAACAGGGGGCTCAGGTGAAGCTTTTCGGTTTGTTACACAAAGGAAATATACAGTGTCACAGGAACAAATCACTACAAACAACTTTTTCAGTGGAATGAACAATTGTTTTTTTGCGTATAAGGTGTATTAAGGTGTAGACGGCGTTTCGATCTGTTTGAGAAATGAGCGGATCATCATCAGGACATAAATATTATGCCTGTTAGATAGAGCCTCATTACCCTGGGGGAATAAGGAGGGCGGATGGAAGATACATAAGCAAAACCAATTAGGAGAAGTTTAGATCAACAAAAAAGTCAATGGTGACACCGCAGTAACCGCAGCATGCATTTCAGACTGTGGAGGTTCTGATTAGCATGCTTTAAGATGCGAGAACAACATGGGTCAGTGAGAGGCATGAGAAGCAAGAGCGGTATGGGACGTAAAGATGGCTGATGTGCTCAGGTTGTGTATTAACCACTTTCATAGTACGGCGTGCAGACAAGGTGTAGCGGACAACCCATGTAGGGCATGGCCACAGTGGGGTAGGTGAACAAAGAGTTAAACACGTCGCTTTTCCATGATTGGTAGTTAAGAGCACTTGTAGGTTTACTAGTAAATTTCAGACATAGCGCGTGCACATGCTGTGGAATTAGCCATAATCACGACGCGTAAGGGCGGTGGATTTAAAGGCATGCGTAATTTGTGGAAGTTACTGAAATGATCACAAGAAGCGGCAGTGCAGCACATAGTTTGTCCTAATCGCATAATTTATCAAGCGTCTCAATGCGGCATATACTAGTGGTGATGTGGAGCATAGCCAAGGTGCGTGGCAGGGTGAACTAATCTGCAGGTTGCATCTAACCAATGAACCAAGACAGTAGGACGGTTACTAATGAAATTAAACAGTACAGTTCGAACAGTTGCATACATTGTCCCAAATACGTACTTATTGAAGCAACTCAGTGCGGCATATAATAGTGGTGACGAGGAGTGACAGGGTGGGGTGATCTCATTTTGCATATAACCAATGAACAAGGACATTTGGCGGTCGCTACTAAATTAAAACAAAAATGTAGTAATCAGGTATAAGCTGATAGTAGTATTTCATGAGGATTTATTCAGGTTGGTTACAGCATAGTAGTACAGTAGTTATTAGCCCCACCAGGAGCCCCCAGCCAGGCTCTCAGCCCTTCTCCAACTGTGAGTTCTCACACCCAACATTCCATCTTACATCACCCAGGCAGGGTTACACAAGTACAGCATAAATAATAGCAACCCACGATACTACATTTCCTCCTTCGTTCCAAAAAGAAAACAGAAAGGAGCGCCCATATTAGGAACAACACAATGTTCAAAAGAGAAGAAGTGGGCGCAGCCTCGAGGAACAAAGAAAGCTGAAAGACCAGAAAGAAAGAGAAGAACTCAAGTGAAGGTGCAACCAGAACAAGAACGCAAGAGGAGCGGAAAGAAGCAGGGAGAGGAAATAAGAAAATAGAACAACACACATCATCCCTTCCAAAGCAAGAAAGAAAAGAAAACAGAAAGGACAAGAATAGAAAGAGAAACCATCAATGACTCCCCGCTGCACACCTACTGGCCAGGTAAGCACGCAAGAAGGCAACTCACATCAGGAGGAAACAAAATGACGAAGAAGAAGAGAAATGCAAATACTCATACTTCCATCAAATATTTGATGAATAAATTACAAATAGAAAAAAAACAACTGGGCTACTGTGTTGAAAACGAAACTAGTACAATAAAGAAAATTGTCCAGAGTAACATAATCCATGCACTATGGCGGCTAAAACCATACACCCGCTGATGGTAAACATTTGCTAATGCATGGGCAAGTAGAGGTAAGGATACGTGCACTGTTACCCAAAAAGATATGACCCACACTAGACACCTTAATAATGGTAAATGTGCACTTTACAACACACCTCCGGAGAGGTAAAAAAAATGTGCCTAGTGAATGCGGGACACGCGTCCACACAACGCACCTCGAATGGAGGTCAAGTAATATGCACATGAAAGTGGGAAATAACCCCAAAACATACCTCGCAGAGAGGTCAAGAGTCGTGCATGTGTGAGTGGGACTACAGTCCACACAACATTGGGAAATAACCCCAAAACATACCTCGCGGAGAGGTCAAAAGTGTGCATTAGAAAGCTCGGGACACACGTCCACGCAACGCACCTCAAGTGGAGGTCAACTGAAAAGCACATGAAATTGGGGAAGACCCCAAAAACACCTCACGGAGAGGAAAAACACACCTCGCGGGGAGGTCAAGAGACTATGTGCATAATAAATGCGGGAAAAACCTTGCAACATGAGACACATGAAATAGGGGGAATCCCCAAACACACCTCGCGGAGAGGTGACTAAGTTGTGTCATTGTGAGTGGGACGCTAGACCACACAACATCCCATGAACTTAAGGAAGTACAAAAGGGGGTGGTGATGGACGGAGCATCTGAATCAATCAAACACTCACACCCAGTCAAAAGATCTGGGTTTAATCCATCACCGTTCTTTAGCCAGAAACCGGTCCTCGGAAGCTTTTTTCCGGTCCAGGGAAGGCATGGCTTGGCAGTTCGGGCTGGACTGTTCCCATGAGGCACAGGGTCAGACTGATTTGCATATAGCCATGTCTGAACTGGGGTGGCAGAGTGGGCTAAAGAACGGTGATGGATCAAACCCAGATCTTTTGACTGGGTGTGAGTGTTTGATTGGTTCAGATGCTCCGTCCATCACCACCCCCTTTTGTACCACTTTTGGCTGCCATAAGTGTGGCAGGGTATGCTCAGACATGAGTCCCTTGCTCACTTTGCCACTGGATTCAAGCAAGCCGGGCTGAAGACGGCTGGAATGCCAGAAACCGGTCCTCGGAAGCTTGTATCCGGTCCAGGGAAGGCATGGCTTGGCAGTTCGGGCTGGACTGTTCCCATGAGGCACAGGGTCAGACTGATATGCATATAGCCATGTCTGAACTGGGGTGGCAGAGTGGGCTAAAGAACGGTGATGGATCAAACCCAGATCTTTTGACTGGGTGTGAGTGTTTGATTGGTTCAGATGCTCCGTCCATCACCACCCCCTCTTGTACCGCATGAACTTAAGGAAGACACTATCCGCTGTGACAATGGGTGAAAACAACAAAAGAACGCACCTCAGTAGAGATAGTAACGTTGTGCAAAGGTGAGGTATGTGAGGTGTAGATAAGAAGTACTCCATCCAATGAACGAAAACCTCACGGCACCCTAAGTAGGGTAAAAATGTGAAACTAAACATAGTGCACGAGAGAAAACAAAACACTGTTGTGCACTGTACAATAATATGAAAAGTGAACTGTGAGGATTAAACTATACTCCACTGTACCATACAAAGAAAAACATAGTGCACTGTGAGAGGAAACCATAACACGAAAACTAGAAGCTGCAGTCAGAGAAATAAAATGTGTTGCACCCTGAAAGCGAAAGTGTACTATGCACAACATTAAAAAGGAATACAGTACGATTAATGCCCAAATGAACGTGTGTGAAACATAAATAAAGTTTTCTGAAAACTTGCACATAAGTGAGGCATTTGACACATAACCAAAAGATTAAATGCTATTTAACCAGGATCAAAGGTGTGCCTGTCACCACGATGAAAGACAAGCATCAGTTCTTGAATGGTGCATACTTGAAGGTAACCTGTAACAAATGCATAACTCCAAAGAAACAAAGAACTTGACATATGAGCATAATACCTTGAGCCACCCATCACCCCATCGGAGATGACGATGAAACGAGGAACAAAAAAAATGTGGGCAAGGATCTCCGACTGTACAAGAAGAACTACCGTCCCAAATGTTCAGATTGAAGAAAAAGAAAACAAATGTCCAAAACCTGTGTCGACTGTTGAGTTACTTGAATGAAGAAATATCTCCACCGTTGAAGCAGATGAGGACACAGGGAAACACCCGCCTACCTCAAGAGGGCAGGACGCAAAAGAGACGTAATGCCGAGAGACTCACGGCGCGCTCCTGCTGCCAAAACGTCCGTACGCAGCATCCAACAGCAGAGAAGTCGAAGATGTCATCAGAAGCACAGGAGAACTCCGCAAGGCAGCAGACTCGAGTTGAGAGCGCGCGCTGAACATGCCACGCAAAGTTAATTTATAATGTTAGAGGGCAGTTTAACAGTCAACATTTAGAGGGGACCACTGGAGCCCAAAACATGAGAAAATAAAGTAAGGAGGACACTAACCGCAAAGTACACAGGTCCCGGCTCCACCAAAATCCATAACAGGCACCATCCTCTTGTCTTCAGCATGCTAACAGCCTCCTGTATTTTGCCGTGATGTCCTGCATTCGCTCAACAACCATTGGACATCTCAAGTCAGTAGTTTGTTCACTAGTTATTTTGGGGCAATTTCGTGACCAAGTTTCAGATGCGCAACTTAAAAAAAATGCATGCAGCACCTCTCATAACCAACGGCACAGCCGAAATACAAATCAGAAGTATATGGGAATGCGCCAGGTTAGAAAGCAGTTTCACTTCTTGTCAGGAAGCACACATGAACCTTCACCCAATACACCAGAACGATGTAGGCACAACTTGCAGAAACTTCAGCACCTGTAGGCACCAGACAATGTAAATGTAGATGGGCTACTGTTGCTCGAGGGCACAGCACAACAGAAAAGTAGGTATGCTCACCCTGTGTTGAAGATTCAACACATGAGCAATGTTGTTGAGGAGTGGCTTCTTACCCTCACAGAAACCACAGCCGAAGACAGGGGTTGTAGAGTGTCTTGGTTACCCTCACTGAGGGCACAGCTTGGGAACAAACTTGAAGTTTGATGAGGGCGACCGGTGCAGAGGTCACTGGTGGGGCTATCTTGACAGTTGGTTGACAGCAGTGAAGATATCTTGAGGTTCCCAGACACTTCCACTAAGAGTTGCGAGGTAGACGCAGGTTCTTTCTTTAACTCGTCGCCAGTAAAATGTAGTAATCAGGTCCACGCTGATAGTAGTATTTCATGAGGATTTATTGATGTTAGTTAGAAGATTAGAAGTACAATGGTAATCAGCCCCACCAGGAGCACCCAGCAAGGCGCTCAGCCCTTCTCCAACTGTCTGCTTCATACACCAACATTCTAAGTGACAGCAACTCAAGAGTGTTCTACAGATGGAGGACTGGAAAGCATGTAAAACATAATAACAAGGATACTACATATCCTCCTTTCTTCCAAAGGAAAACAAAAGAGAAGAAATTATATTCAGGTGTATAAGCTAGTAGAAACAAATAGAGAGAAGAGAGCTAGAGAGAAACAAAGAAAAAGTAGATACAAAGAAACAGATAAATGGAGATAAGAGAGCTAGAGAGAAACAAAGCAAAAATAGATACAAAGAAACAGATAAACAAAACCTGTTTTCCATTCTCGTTCCCTGTTCGCATCCCATCCAATGTATATTTTGCTGCAAGGACAGAAGGTGGCTTACACAACATTGCATGTATTACAGTTTGTGAACATTTTCAATTCACTCTTAATATATTTAAATACAAACTCTTTAGCAACAATTGTAAAGTCATATACCATGCAGTTACCACATTTCGAGTGCCCCTTTAGAGGTGCAAGGGAACAGGGATCATTCAGTGTAGGGTGGCTCTTTTTGTTACTAGGTAATGCTACGCGGACAAGATGATCTTTAATGTTTTTGCTTTTCTTAAAAGCGAACATTGGTCATTCCAAATTAAGGGTTCCAGCATTAAGAACAGGCCAATTTTATATGATAGTTTTCCGTATTGCATTTGAGAGAGGAGAGAAGGTAGTTACGCATACCAGACGGTTAGAGTTGACTTTTGTTTTGGGCTCTAGTAGAACCTCACGGGGGCAGTACCATGATCTTTTCTTTGCATTCCGCACAAGTCTGCGGGGGTAGCCTCTACTAGTCAGTTTGGTACATAGTGTTTTGGCTTCAAGGAAATAATCGTCCTTTAGGGAACAGTTCCTGCTGATCCGTAAGAACTGGGAGAAAGGAAGTGAGTCCCTAAGTGCCCAGGGTGGTTGCTATCATAGCTCAGTAAGGTATTCCGTTCCTTTGCTTTGTGAAACAATCCGGTTATGAGAATGCCACCCTTACTCATGATAAAACGTCCATCTCATTCCTTGACCTAAAAATTAAAAATAATGATGGCATTCTCATAACCGGATTCTTTCGCAAACCAACGGAACGGAATACCTCACTGAGCTATGATAGCAACCAGCCCCGGGCACTTAGGGACTCACTTCCTTTCTCCCAATTCTTACGGGTCAGAAGGAACTGTTCCCTAAAGGACGATTATCTCCTTGAAGCCAAAACACTATGTACCAAACTGACTAGTAGAGGCTACCCCCGCAGACTTGTTCGGAATGCAATAATAAGAGCATGGTACTGCCCCGTGAGGTTCTACTAGAGCCTAAAACAAAAGTCAACTCTAACTGTCTGGTATGCGTTACTATCTTCTCTCCAGTCTCAAATGCAATACGGAAAACTATCATCAAAAATTGGCCGGTTCTTAATGCTGGAACCCTTAATTTGGAACGACCAATGTTCGCTTTTAAGAAAAGAAAAATGTTAAAGATCATCTTGTCCGCGCAGTATTACCTTGTAACAAAAAGAGCCACCCTACACTGAATGATGTCTGGTCCCTTGCACCTCTAAAAGGGCACTCAAAATGCGGTAACTGCGTGGTATGTGACTTTACAATTGAGTCTAAAGAGTTTGTATTTAAAGATATCAAGACTGAATTGAAAATGTTCACAAACTGTAATACATGCAATGTTGTGTACGCCTTCTTCTGTCCTTGCAACAAAATATATGTTGGGCAAACCACACAAAAGATCCATCTACGAATCTCCCAGCACAGGAGCAGAATCAGGTGTAAAACAGCAAATGCACCCTTGGTGGAACATTTCGAGCAAAATGGACACTGAAAACGATATCTGTTGGACTATTATTACTGTGGTGATAATACCTCCTAGAGAGGACATCTCAAAAATATTTAACAAAGAGGAACTAAATGGATCCTGAAAACAGACAGCCTAAATACAGGATTGAACCGCATTGAGGACTGGACCTCACTGATATAACATAACTCCTATGTGTATGACCTATGCTATTATTGCTCTTTAAATTGCCTTCAGAATATCTTCTTTTGCAATTGTAAATTACATGACACCCTTCTTCTGTGTGCAATTGTAAATTACATGTCACCCTTCTTCTGTGCACAACCAACACTTCCAAAATGACACTAGCACCTTGTCCCTCATATAGTCCCTTCTTTACTACCACTCTCCAGGGTTATGGCCTGTAGTCCACTCTCAGTTGTAAGCACCGTTACACCTGACCTAAGTGATCCAATCCTTGCTCCCGCACCGCTACTTAAGAAGGTCATATGATGCGCTTTTCGGAATCACACCCGGAAGAACTCTGCTATTCAGCAACTTCACCTCGAAAAACAGTAAGCGTTAGCCCCGCTCCCCCCGTGTATGCCTTCAACTTCATGCAGGCAGCGCAATAACTTGCCTCCCCTTTTATAGGCGATCGAGCCGTTAGAGTACACGAAGGGGACCCCCCCGTATCCAACCTGGAATTCATCATAATTGGTGAGTTTCTTTTCTTTCACTTGGCCTTTTAAACCAATGTATATATGTGTAATTACTTAGTTTCCTCTTTTAGGAGCTGCCATTACTGCAGCCCCCGTCTCCCCGACCAAGCTCCCTCTACCTGGACTTGTGGTAAGACATGCTATAACGAGCCCAGGTGCATGTTTTTCCACACGATAGCGCCCCATGCCCCTCACCTTCCCCTTCACTCACGACCACACCAATCTTTAGACTTATGGACTGTACTCCATTTGCAAATGTTTAGTCTCCATAATCATATTGATGTTGTTTTAATTTAGTAGCAACTGCCAAATGTCCTTGTTCATTGGTTATATGCAAAATGAGATCACCCCACCCCGTCACTCCTCGAAACCACTATTATATGCCGCACTGAGTCGCTTCAATAAGTACGTATTTTGGACAACTTATGCAACTGTTAGAACTGTACGGTTTCATTTAATTAGTAACCGTCCTACTGTCTTGGTTCATTGGTTAGATGTAACCTGCAGATTAGGTCACCCTGCCACGAACCTTGGCTATGCTCCACATCACCACTAGTATATGCCGCATTGAGACACTTGATAAATTATGCGATTAGGACAAACTATGTGCTGTACTGCCGCTTCTTGGGATCATTTTAGTGACTTCCAGAAATTACGCATGCCTTTAAATCCACCGCCCTTACGCGTTGTGATTATGGCTGATTCCGCAGCATGTGCACGCGCTATGTCTGAAATTCACTAGTAAACCTACAAGTGCTCTTAACTACCAAGCATGGCACAGCGACGTGTTTAACTCTTTGTTCACCTACCCCACTGTGGCCATGCCCTACATGGGTTGTCCGCTACACCTTGTCTTCACACCGTACTATGAACGTGGCTCATACACAACCTTGGCACACCAGCCATCTTCACGTCTCATACCGCTCTTGCACCTCATGCCTCTCACTGGCCCATGTTGTTCTCGCATCTTAATGCATGCTAATCAGAACCTCCAGTCTGAAATGCATGCTGCCGCTAATGCGTTGTCACCATTGACTTTTTTGTTGAGCTGAACTTCTCCTAATTGTTTTTGCTTATGTATCTTCCCTCCCCACCTTGCTCTCCAGGCTAATGAGGCTCTATCTAACAGGCATAATGTTAATGTCCTGATGATGATTCACTCATTTCTCAAACGGATCGAAACGTTGTTGACACCTTAATACACCTTATATGCAAAAAAACTTTTGTTTATTCCGTTGTAAAGGTGTTTGTTTTGATTTGTTCCCATGACACTGTATATTTCCTTTGTGTAACAAACCAAAAACCTTTGCCTGAGCCCCCTGTTGTTTATTTTCTCCCTTGTTTTGTACTCTACTGGCTAAGTAGGACACAGGATTGTGTCCCATTTTATGTATTGTTGGGTATTTCTGTTTCTTAAGCCTACAAGTAAATATCAGACCTCTGTCCGGCTGGACAAGTCCACTAAATACAACCACGATTGAGTCTATGTTCATTTTTTGTTTCAATTCCACTTACTAGGGGCCACTGTTGTTGAAAAAAATTGACTCCCAAAGTCCCTGGTCGACTTTTTTTTGGGTTCCCTTGTTGTTGCAGAATATGTGTATAAAAGACTGCAGTAGTTCGAAACCGAGGTAATGCATTCCGAGTTATATACCTTCAATGGTGGTAGAACAGTCCCCTTGATGACTAGTCTGATAAGGTTACAGACTATACTGGCAGATTTGCTTAGTTTAAGGCTAGCCTGAGCAAGATGGGGATTCCACAACCCTGATGAGCTGAAGGTTAACCCTACATAACAAAAGTTATCAACACCCGTCAATTCTTGCCCGTTGATACTTATTTTGTTTAACCTTAATTTATCCGGGCCACAAGACATAATGTGGGACTTAGCATAGTTGTTTTTTAGGTTAAAGTTTTGCATAAAGGAGGCAAAACAGCTCACCTGATCTCACAGCGCATTTGGAGTGAGGACCGCATCATATACATACAGTAGCGCAGGAATTGGGGAGCCTGCGATTCTAGACCAAATGGGCCATTAATATATAAAATAAATAATAGGGGTGCCAGTATACACCCATGCCTCACTCCACTCTTCAGTGGGAAATCAGAAGAGAGCTCACCATAAGAATTTAAGCGGACTCTGGCTGAGAGATTTGTACATAGGGAGGGCACACATTTATAAAAAGGAAGGTCCACACCTTGATTTAGCAACATTTGCGAAAGTTTGGTTCTGTTCACTGAATAAAAGGCAGTGGAGAAATCCATAAAAGCTAAGGAAGTAGGGGAGCGCCTAGCCTTATTATATTTGGAAATTGTCAAAGCCAGGTTCAGACACTGTTCGTTAGTTCCTAACTTTGGCCGTAAACCAAATTGAAAGGGGGAGAGTATGACCTTGGCAGCTGCCCATTTGACCAAATCGTCATATATAACTCTTCCTATGATTTTAATAGTGCTGTTGATAGGGGAAATAGGCCGATAGCACTTAGGCGACATACGGTCCCCCTTTTTAAATATAGGCACAATCTTTGGAGTAGTCCAGGAAGGAGGAATATTAACTGATAAGCAAATATTAAATGTATTAGTGATAAGAGGGGCCCATATCTCAGGCATGGATTTCAACATATCCATAGGTACCCCGTCTGGGCGTGGCGCTTTCCCAACTTTGCTATGGAGGATGGTCAACTTCACTTCCTGCCACATTAATAAAAGTGGGGGGTGGGGGGAGTTCTGGAATCTATTGCACAATGCAGCTGACATAATTGGGGCATCCTCAATGCAATAGATAGAAGCGAAGTGGGTAACCCAGTCCCTGCCCAAGATGTTATTTTGCAGTAGAGGGTTGGAAGGGGAGCTCCTAGATCTAATTTGTTTTACTAGGTCCCAGAAGGATGTACTGTCATTCCCTGGGAAGTGTATTCGAATAGCTCCCAGTCATGTGTATATACTTCCCTCTTCCTGTTTGTGAGTGCGATTTTATACTCAGTACGTGTCAAGGAGATATCGCTCTTTACTCTGGGGCAAGCGTTTAGTACTTTCTTCAGCTTTCAGTTTGCCTGGGAGCAAGCCCCATCAAACCATCTTAGATCTGCATTAGATGTATGGATTGGTTTGAGCATGGACTCCTTGATTGTGCATGTTAAACTATTATGATACAAATCCATCGACTCTTTTTTGCTCTCCGCTAGACAATTTAGAAATACGTCTAACTGTGACTTAGGTAAGGCTGCTAATGTGTCTTTGGGCTTTTCCGGGCACCAAATTAATCTTAATCCATCTAAGGAATGTTTCGTGACGGAGGCTAGGTTACTGTTAAGAGCTAGTCTCTTAATCAGTAAAAGCATAGAGGTGCACAGGGCATTGTGGTCACCAAACTCTGTGGGCAGGATCTCTCCTTTGGAAAACCAGTGTAAAAAATTGGGGCTTACAAACATGTAGTCTATAAGAGAGTCTCTCCCCCCCTCTAAAGGACGGTGACATGATACTCCCTCCCCCTAGGGTCTCGAGTAGGTCAACCAAGCCGTGGGCTGTAAGATACTTAAGACACTTTGCCCCCCTCCCTTATGTCCTGAGAGTTGCAGTGTTCTTCCATGAGAGTATCTTGTGACATGAGGACCCCACTGAGCTGTGCATTAAAATCACCACAAAGAAAAAGATAAACTTGAAGATCACAGTTATCAGCCCTTGTTTGTAAGTGGGATATAAAGTTAAACAGACTGATATAATGTGTATGAATATATGTCGTTACAACGCAAATAATTACAAAACATGCCTTTACAACACAGGTTTTACATTGCAGCTACCTTTACAACGCATGATTTTACAATGCATGCCATTACAACATATTTTTAGAAGCTACATTTACAACGCATTTCATTACAGCATATACCATTACAACCCATACCACTACAGCGCATAATACTTTAAGGGTAACAGTGGGGTAAGTGTTGGACAGTGTAGGGGTAAAAATTACTATAACCACTCCAGTGAGTGCAATAGTAGTGTAAGTGTTGAATAGTGTGGGGGTGAAAATTACTATTCCCATGTACCCCCAACCCAAACCAACCCTAAACCTAAAAAATAACTCCATTACTTACCTTATAATGCGTTGTAATGGCATGCGTTGTAGTGACATGCGTTGTAATGTCTGCGTTCTAATGGCATGCGATGTAAATGCAGTTGAGTTGTAACAGCCACGTTGTAAAGGTAGTGCATTGTAATGACTGTATTGTAATGGTTGTTTCCCAATGTGAATAGCTCACATTTATAAAATCATTTTTATAAAAGTTGATAAAATAAAAAATCATATTTATCTTTGTGGCGTGAATTATTAGCGTTAAATAAGAAGATGACCAAGATTGAAACTGTGATACCTCTACCTCGAGACTTAAACTGACCAAAATAGCTAGTCTGCCAGACCGCCGAATGCGAATGGAAGGAATAGCGCAACTGGAATAACAGGCGTTACCCTCAAAATGTAGTGCAACAGTGAGCCAGGTCTCCTGCAACACAATTATATCAAACTTGGGAACAAATATCCCCCAGTCCTCGTTATTAATCTTCCCTTTAAGGCATGCTACGTTCCAAATAAGTATGGATAGAGTTCTGTAGTGCACGGTCGAAATGTGAAGTGTATTTACTGATGTCCTTATATAGGGGAGTGGAATAGATGATACTAATGGTTTATCAGTCATATATGTACTGCAAGCTGAAGCAGATGTTGGGACTGCTTTTGGACCAATATGTCAATCCAAACCAGAGAATACGTCAAATCTAGTAGATGTAGGTGCAGGGCACAGGGCAGAAGATGAATGCAGTGGGAGCTAAAACTGTTACATTAGAAGATGGTATGCTGACTATATCTGCTTGTTTGGAATTGTCTGAATGTGCATTGATGGCCCTGTGGTGTGTAACTTGGCTTATGTCATGTGCACTACGACCTAGGGATAAATTACTTGGGCATTGCTTAAAGTGGAATGGGGGTCTCTAGAAAAAACCTATTGGGATCAAGGTAATGGAGGTACTTGCCAGAGTACTGGATCTAACATTAAGTAACAGATGATTTACTAGGTTTGGAGATCTAAATTTTACGACAATACAATTTCCCTGGGACTTTGGAGGATTTCACCCACTTCATGCATATCTCCTTACATGGAATACATCTTTTGCATGAATGAGTGTCATACCTCTATGTCGTACCAGTAAGTCTAAGGTTTTATTAAATAAAGTTGCAAATATGTTTAGTGCTGATCAAAATTCTGTGAGGGTACCCCTGTCATGACAGCCACGTATGGGCACGCAGCTGAAGGAAGATTAATAACTGGTAAATTGTGTCTCTGGGTGTGCTGGAATGACTTTATCCTCTGTGACCCTCATGGCGTTAGAAAAATTAGGAATTAAGGTAGGCAATTGGACGACATTCTGCCTGGTTTTAATATTTTGTTTCGAGAATGACCTCGAATGGGTTACTAGAAGCAAACAGAGCCTGTGTTAGTGAACTATGCTCTACCAAAGGTACATCAAGTATATTGTTCTCAGTACACTGTGTATTGTGAGCGTTATTTACTGTTCCTGAGGAAGGTAGTGAGTGGCCAGCACAAAGTGGGACCAATTTGTACTCAGTAGCATCCAAGTGAGAGGCCAGGGGAGAAAATAAATTGTTAATCTTTGTAAACAGCTTCTCTGAGAAAGTCTCCAGGTGACTGACCAAAATGTAATTGATTGGATTAATAATGGAAGACTTGTCCTGAGAAGGTAGGGGTAAAACCTGGACTCCTGGGTTGGATATAGAAACAGTGAAAAGCTCTGTCTCGAATGCTTGTAAAGTCTCAGGGGGAGAAGGAAGAGGACTAACCATCTGCTTGCATGCCTTGATTTAAGCATGGGCGGATTTTGCGAATTGGCAATCCGCGAACTTGCGTATTTACGGATTCGCAATCCGCAAAATCCGCGAACTCTCGCGAATTCGCGGATTTTTGGTTTTTTTTTGTGTTCGCAAGGATTTCTGCCAGTTCGCGAGGGTTGTGTACCAGTTCGCAATTGCGAACTTACTTGTCGGCTCGCAACGGCCGCAACTATGTTGTTTCTACGTCTGGTTCATCATCACAGGTTCACAGCACCCTCTGTTTCACCACTGCCACCCTCTGGTACACCCATGCCACCCTCTGGTACATCACTGCCACTCTCTGGTTTGTTTATCACTGTAGATTATGGGGGTGAAAAAAAGCAAGCACACCTGCCCTGCTTCAACTGACATGAATTAATTTGGGGTTGATTAATGTGTCACTGAATTTAAACTTTCAGTCTGGCTGGCACCTGCTTCCTTATCTGTAATTTGCTTTCTGTTGCAGTGCAATTTTTTTCACAGGACCTTGGTGGCCTACTTGTAGCTATTCTCTGAGCCTGCTGTGAGGGTCGGAGCAGGGTCATAGAATAGTTGCAAGTAGGCAACTGAACTCTGAGGGGGCCCCTCAGGAAGCACTACAGGGAATGGTTACTGATGATAAGATTGAACTTTTGCACCTGCTGAGTGCTTTCAGTTTTGTCTGTAATTGCTTTCTGTTGCAGTGTAATTTTTTTAACAGGACCTTTGTTGTATACTTGTAGCTATTCTCTGAGCCTGCTGTGAGGGTCAGAGCAGGGTCATAGAATAGTTGCAAGTAGGCAAATGAACTCTGAAGGGGCCCCTCAGGAAGCACTACAGGGAATGGTTACTAATGATAAGATTGAACTTTTGCACCTGCTGAGTGCTTTCAGTTTTGCAAAAATCCAAATATCCAGCTGCATCCACAAAAAGTAATCCTTCCAGGTCAAGATCCAAATCAAAGTGACCAGCACATGAAGAAAGCACTGGGAGGAGCCTGCTGGACAGGAACAGGAAGTTGGAGACTGTGGGACACTTCCTTCCTCCCACCCCCCCCCCCAAATGGACTCCTTGCAAAGAAAAAGTGCAAGCAAATGTCAACCTGAGGAGTTATTTTGATAAAAATCATAATTTTCAAGGTTTATGCTGCCTGCTGGTGGATTTCTTGTGCGAAATTGCAAATTTTGCAATCTCGCAATTGCGAGATTGTCGCTGCCCGCCGCATCTACGTGTTCGCAAGTGTTTACTCCCGATAAATTGTATAGTATTCTAGTTGGCAAGTGCGACCAAGCAAAAAATCCGCTTTGCACGGATTTTACGAATTTTCGGTAAGTTCGCGAGAGTTCGCGGATTGCGAATTTGCCGAAAATCCGCAAAATCCGCGAGCGGAACGGATTTTACGCCCATGCTTACTTGCCATTTGGATCTCTATGGTAGTGTAGTGTGCACAGACTTATTGCCTGCATCATTAGAGTTAGAGGATGGAATAGCTGTGGGAGAAATAACCTCACGATTCATTGTAGATCCTTGGATAGTGAGAGAAACTGCACCATTTCAGGGTGGTACTGTGGGCGTGTCCGGAGGAGAACGAGGAGATAGACAGGGAAAATCCCCCGCTGTTGCCATCCAAATTTATGGAAAGCCTCCATTCTGGACTGGCAATTTCGTTACTGATGGCAATAACAGCCCTTTCTAACATTTGATCAATTGAGGTGGGTTTTACTAGCCGAGATGAAATTGCAGCGCAATCGCATGCTTTTTTTCTTCCCATAATCAAGGCAGATGACCTGTATGTTTAAGGGGGTGAGCAGTTCCTGGCTGAGTGTGAGGGAACAGGTAGATATTTCTTCGTGATGCCCTCACACACCCCGGAGGATGTCATGCTTCATCATTGGGCTTTTGCTCCTCGTCAGGCCGGCGCTGCAATGCCTGACGGGCTCCCGTGAACGGGGTTCTTTATCGTAGATATTTTTGAAGGCGCCGTAGGGTGCGTGCGGGTGTGAGGGCTGGGTAGTGCACAGGAAAGTGAAGCAAAATAGGTCTGGAGCAGTCCTACTAGGTCAAGTTTAATAAAGCCTGATTAAAAGCAGTGTGGGTGCTCTTACGCGGAAGTGATGTTCCTAAAGGGCTACCAAGGTGTAGTTGGTTAACATGTTTCGTGCCTCGATTGCCCCTAACGGGTCAGTTGACACCTCATCAGGATCAGAATAACTAAATGTGAATGGTGTAATACCATCTGGTATTATACATCTTTGTGCTAATTACCTGAATGTTAGGGAGTACCCTACCAGACTTGTACTGGGGAGTGTGGTGGACCCCTAGTTATGAAGCCTAAAGCTGACGGGGGAAGTGGAGCACGTCGTTGCTCCGAGAGAGGTATAGGCAGCTGACTGGCATTTGTCCTACCCTAGCTCCGAGCTAGTCGCCACTCAGCTGCATTTGGAGTGAGGACTAGCAACACCGCGTCATCTGCATACAGTAGCACAGGAATAGCCATCGTCCACAAATCCACCCTCAACGTCGCCACCCACGCAGACACCCTCAACACTGCCGAACACCTTTACTTCCGGATCCACAACGACCCCAACACCACCCTCAGGGGAACACTCATCTACAGAACCCCCGGACCCTGGGCTCAGTTCAGCGACTCCATCGCCGACCTCGCCAGCACCCACGCACTCGCCTCCACGGACTACATCCTCCTCGGGGACCTGAACTTCCACCTCGAGAACAACAATGACGCCAACTCCGCCACCCTAATCGACAACCTCGCCAACCTCGGCCTCAGACAACTTGTCACCACACCCACCCACACCCACCGCTGGCCACACGCTGGACCCCGTCTTCTCCACAGGCTCCCATGTCACCTTCGACCACACCACCGAACTCCACTGGACCGACCACCGCTGCATGCATTTCACCTTCAAGAAACCAACCACACCCAACAGCTACCTCGCCCCTGCTGGAGCAAAGTCACCGACGACCAGCTGATCACCACCCTCACCCAGAACCCACCCACTGACCCCACCAACCCAGATGCTGCAGCCCACAACCTCAGACAGTGGATCTACGACAGCGCCAACACCCTCACCCCGCTCAAGAAACCCTCTAACAGCCACGCCAGCAAGAGAGCCACCTGGTTCATCGACGAGCTCCAGACCTCCAAACGAGCATGCCAGAAACCAAAGAAGACATGGCTCCACGAACACACACGGACAACCACGCAGCCCACAAGGATGCCACACATCACCACCTCATCAGATTAGCCAAGAGATCCTCCTTCAAAAACCGCTTGGACAACAACGCACACAACAGCAAAGAGCTCTTCAGCATGGTCAAGGAACTCTCCTGTAGTGTAGCTCCTATTTTCCCAATAGGCTCTGCGCATTGGAATAGTACCTACGGCAGTAAAGGCCTAGGCCAGACGTTAACTAGGTCTACTACTGTCGATACTAGACTTAATTTTTGGGTTTGCCAGCTAAGCTCAGAGTTCGCTAGAAACTTTCTCGAATGTTCAAGGAAGGATTTAACTCCCCTGATTAGACAAGAAGGGATTTAGTTTCTGACAACCATAGAACATGACAACTTTGCTCTCCCCTAATCAAGAGTCAATCTCAAGAGTCGTGTGAGCACAAGGCAATTATTTTACTCAGTCAGTACGTGCATTCTTAGTCTCATCAGAATGTAGAGAAAAGGAAGAGACGGGCATGTTCAATAAAAAGGTGTTATTTATTGATCAGTCTCTTTTCTCATACATGAGAAATGGATCGATATTATTGCGATACTTATAGTTAAGTAAAGTGCATACATTAAAAGCAATAGTATAAAATAATACTGTATAAACATTGATATGGTTTCTGAGCCATATGATGTTTAAATGATTAAAATATATTTACATACATATATACATTTGACTAAACGTACTCAACTGGTGTTTCTAAATACGCCTACCCCGTGTACCTGACCTAAGTCTAATGCGTGGGCGGGAATAGAAAGTTACAGTTTAAGTTAAGTTTGTTTTTGCCAAGTGAATAACTAAAGAATTCTCTGTGAGGGGTTATTCAGTTCTGTACCTGGAAGTTTGGATGAATGAGGAATGGTATCTCTTTCTCTGCTCTCGATATTCCAGGCTGCCTGCGAGGGCTGCCCAGAAGCGCCGGTGCTGGGTCTCTCGGCTTGAGATAGCAGCGCGTCTCTCAGCGCGTCAGGAAGGCGGGGCTGCTGCCAGCGGGGTCTGCTTCTGCTCTCGGCTTCGGCAAGTGTGGCTGCTCCGTCTTGTCACCACGCGTGTGTTTGCATAGGGCAAGGTCGGCAATATTTATACCTTAAAGGTGCCGAGATTGACGTAAGGATGGACATAGATACGTCAATAAAGATGTCATACGACTTGCTCGTTAGCACATTCTTTACTAAAGTTCTCTGTGAAATCAAAACAATGGCCGCACGGATTATCCAGGTTGTCATAGGTTTGATTTGTTATGAGAACGTCGTATGCCTTATCAGGGGCTGGAGGAATGTCGCTTGTCTAATTAGATCTCAAGCGTTATGACCTAATCAGATAACACGTTCCTGTGCCGTAGTGTGACTGCGTCAGATAACGGTATCTGCATCATGGGGGCTGTTCTTGCCTCATGGGCTGACTGTTAGTTAACTTGATAGTTAGTTTAACCAGAATAGGGTCAGGAATAGGGGGATCGATTCAGAACCTATAGAAATACATGACACCCACTCCACGCTAACTATGGTCATATCTACTAATCTATGCATAGTATAACATAGTACAACATACTATAGAGTATAGTGTATACCTTACCACCCCAAAATACATAAATGCATTTTGAAATTTTCAAATATACTGAAAAATTGCAGTCATATATATTGTATGCACTTAAGCTATGAATTAAATGCAAAAGTAAACACGCATTGTTATGCATTATTGCTTTTTGGTATATGAGAAATACACATGAAATGGCTCTTAACATGGCTATACAGAAAGGAAGTTCGAGACCATTTCATCACATAATAAAATATTTGTGAACATACCAACAGGCAGCTAAAGTCTATATAAAGTATCTAAAAATAGAAATCTTAGTTCTCTAGGAATAGTTTCTTACTTTAAGCAGAAGATCAGTGTCCCGGGAAAAAATATGTAGAAAAATATTTTAGGGGCTTGCTGAAAAAATCGCTGTCCGTGAACTGGATTGTAATTGTTCATGTGACTTTATTTTTAAAGTTGAAGGCCGAATTCAGGGAACGCCGTGTGCGAGTTTACTCAAAAGTCTCTATTTCTGTTCTGGAGAGAACATCATATCATTCAGGCTTTCGAAAAAACTGTCAACAGCTTCATGGGAAAGTTCCACTAAGTCGGAAATAGGGGTAACCATGCATTCGTGCGCATGATTGTCTCCATTGACATTCTGATTTGCATTGCTGACAGAAGGTCGTACCTGTTCGATGCTGCTTTCATCTTGAACTTCACTACCCTTCAATCGTAGTGGTGAAGATTCCAGGAATGCCGTCATCAGGATTGGCAGCCTTTGAGGGCAGCACAAAGCGTGAACCTTGGTAGGAACCAACAGTGTATCTGCATCCACTGGCGCATCCGATTGTAGCGTCAGACAGGTGTCTAACACGCATTCTTCTCCGCATAGCAGACACCTTAGTACAGGTAAAACACACCTTTGCCACATTGGTCGAAATGATAGAAACCAAGTCATGTTTAGGTCTCTAAGCCGGGAGAGTCCCAGGATTTTTGATATCCGTTCCCGGTATCCAATGGCTAGGATCGTATCTTCCATTGTCGCGAGAGTTTGATCTGTGACATGGGTTGCCATAACGAAAAATAAGGACTAGGAATAGGATTCCTGCAATTAGTCCCAGGATCAGTGGTAGTCCGCCAAAAATCGAATGGACGAAATCTGGAAAAATACCCAGTATGGCTTTGAATGGTGTTAATGCCATCGAAAATACTGTCTTAAATGAGACCCCTGTGGTATCAGAAATATTTAAGATTTCGCTCAGGATTTCCGCGAAATGTACGGGGGAATTGGTTGATAATAATGTATGTATCTCTGCAGTCGTCCTTGCGACTTGTAGATCATACGTTTCTTTTGATGACGTGAGCCTTGTAGGCGTCTGAAGAAGCACTGTTTTCATTCTGCTTAAAGTGTCTATTCGAATAGAAGTAATTTTCAAACCGGGCCATGCCCTCGCCTCCCTGTCTGGAAAGGAGCTGGGGAACAAAGAACGTCCACAGCACTTGACCTTGGCCGTCGTAGTGACTAGATAAGGAGTCCCGGGCATAAGACTACAACTTCTGCGGTCTACAATAAGAATGTAACTCCCATTATAGAGTCTTTGAAAGAATGGTTCTATTTCAGTTGCAGGTGCGCCTTGCTGGTGACATGAAAGGTTGTATGAATTCCCTTCACAGGCTCCGTGCAAACTAATACCGTTACACAGAAGCGTGCCGCTTAGTGACATAGCACAATTGTTGCCACTAAGAAACACTTTCTGTCCTTTATTACTGACACATGCATGTGAATAGGGCAGGTTCCAAGTTGTTTTAAGGTACCCCTTTGCCAATTTCTCGTACATGCCAGCCTGTATATATTTTTGGCAGTATTGAAACCTGAAGGTTGAGATTGGAATATTTATTATTCCGTGGATTATCCATTCACTGACAGGTCGTTCTGACATTGTCATTGGTAATCTTTCTAGTTTTTCAATGCTCAAGATTGTATAATCAGCACCCTTTTGCGCCATACCGATTTGTCTATCAGTAAGGTTAAAGATTTGGAATAGTGACGTTGTGTTGATTAAACGCCAAGGCACATAGCCTGAACGCAGATTTTGTAACGTCCAGCCAAGCTGTACAATAGAACGCAATTGTGACTGACCATGTTGTAATAACAGTAAGTCTTGCGATAATATATCGATTGCTGAAGACACAATGCTGTCCAATGAAAATATTCTGGAGGACAGAGTCATTAACCCATTGTCCACTACAGAAAGTGATTTTTCCAAATTAATACGATCAATTTCACGTATTCTTTCTGCTGTTTCAATTAGAGTAACCTCCAGGCCTCATTGTATGCTGCATATACAGAGGCTGCTATGAAACGCTTTTGACGCTGTTTGCGTGGTCCCATTATGAAATCACGCAAGTCAGCACCATCAGTAAGTAAAGTTAGGTGTTGCTTAATTTCAGGTAGTGTGGAAGTCTGTAGCCATTGAAGGCATAATTTGCCCACACTGTAGGTTGTTATTATCCCTGGGTGATGTCTTTGGGGATATCTAGGGTCTGGCCTGGTCATTTTGAACCCCTGTGTTTTATTCAGGAATCTATCTTGACAGTTATTTGTATCTGTGCGCCAGATCAACCATTGTTTCCAATCAGGATGTGTTCTGTTTTGGTTAAGTATATGGTTCATGTCTATTTCTTCATCTGTATCAGAGTTATTGCTAAACATTGTTGGCTTTGGAATAGACGGGTTATTTAAATCTTTGATTTTGGCTAAGCCAAGACAGGTGGTTTGTTGAACAGTGTCATTTAAAAATATCATTTGTTCTGGGATCATGCAGGCTCTAAACAAAGCTTCTAAACCCTGTACTTGCCATTCTTTTGTACCCCAAACACTTTTCAAATCAACATTTTTGTCCCAATAATCAAATCCAAAAGTATTCATTTTTTCAAAGAATGAATCTGAATATATCAATTTTGTGTTGGTTATCATGGTTTTCTTCCCTGTCTTGTTTGACAATTTGTAATAAAATGTTTCAGCATTACTTGTGTTAAAACCTTGAAAGTATGAATATTTGTCATAAACGGTTCTTGAACTCCCTTTTGGAGGTGTTGCACAATGTTCCCATTGATTATAATTTAAAACATTTCTAGGTTGTGCAGATTTATGTACAAAATGGTTACCATAATGGTTATAGCAATACATACTATCATAATTTGTAGAACCTTGCAAATAACCATGTTTTGTAAATTTAGCAGACATTACTAAGTCAGACATCATGTTATTAATACTTTCAAAGTCCCAATCATCAGCAAATGAGTTTGGTTTTGCAAAGTCACTCAAGGAGATCTTGATTTGGTGTGGATATTTCAGGATCTCGACCGGACCATAAATTTCATAGTCAGTGTTGTCCCAGGCTACCACCCCAGGTATCGGATTTACTGTGAAGTTGGCTGAAGAAAGTTCTGAAGAAAGTTCTCTTTTCTCGACGTGTGAAGATGTGTGTGGTTTGAGGACCAAGTTGATGTTCTGACTTGCTGTGTCCATTTTAGCATATTTTCCCTCAATGAAGCGTCCCAAAGTAAATACCATGATGAGCCAAAGTATGAGGATAAATGTACCAAAACCCACCCAAAATTCAATCCATGGAGAAACCAGATATGTTTCTTTCAGTTGTTTCAAAAGTTCCTTCGCTTTGTCTTTAAAGGATTTGGATGATGGCTGTGTCTTTTGTTTGCTGAAACCTTCAGAGGAATCATCGAAGTTGATGAAGTAACCAGATGCAGTTCTGTCAATTGTTCCAATTGGTTCAGGATTTTTGTTTATTGCATTTTCACTTGGTACTTCATTGTAGATTGGTGTGTCTCTGCTAAATGTTTTTATTTGGGTTTTCAGAGGTCTTAGTTCTATTGCATTGTTGCATAGTCCTTGTTGTTCTTCTGTAGGCGTTTCGAATGTGATGAGCCTCTTTGATAGGACCTCTGTACTGGTAGCAAACCTTGGTGTTCTGCTACTTATTGGGAGTCCACTTGGCCTACTGTTTGTTATCGGCCACATGTTGTGGTTTTACCAGGTCGATGGATACAACTCGGTTCTCCTTTTTTCCAGCAAGTGGCGGTAGTACAACTGATCTTGTCCCGTTGACAGACAAGACAGGAACTGCTTTTCTGTAAGAAGGCCCAAATTCCTTCTTTACCGCGATCTTCTCCCTGACTAGATCCCCGACTTTTGGAATCCAGACAGGTCTTGCTGGGACAGGTGGTGATTCTTCAGTGGTTGTTGGCTGTTGTTTCAACTGTATGTTGCTCAGGTCTTTTCTTGTTTTGTTTAAGTCCTGCAAAATAGCCAAACGGTCTTTGACATCAAAGGTTTTTTCTATTACCACTGAAGTCTGACTATCAAGGTCAGAGATCAACATCCTAGTTCCGAATAATAATTCGTACGGACTGAATCCCCTCAGAGAATTTCTTGGCAAGTTATTTAGACTACGTTGGACACTTATTAGATGTTTGACCCACCCAGCTCCCGAACCTAATACCTTTGCCGTTATAGATTGCTTTATGTCACGGTTTTTTCTTTCAACAATTCCGTTCTCCTCAGGGTGAAATGGACAAGAGTACCGCAATTGCACGCCCATGCTGACCATGGCCTCCTTATAAGCCCGAGAGCTAAAAGCAGGACCATTGTCAGAATGCAGAATGCCAATTGCGTATGTGCCGATGAAGACCCGCAAATCTTTTATAACAGTTCTGGCGTCAGCCGTTCGCTGGGGCCACATCCATATGAATCTCGTGCATGAGTCCACTGCGACCAAGATATATTTATAGTTACCATCCCTTTGTAAGGGACCGCAGTGGTCTAGATAAACACAGGCTAATGGTTTATCCGAGATTAGAAGGGGCGTCTGCGCTGGACGTCTCACCGTTGATACTTTCATTTTTTGACATATTTCACATTCTAGAACATAGTTCCTCGTTTGTCTTCTCATTTGTGGCCACCAGTATCTCTGTTTTAATAATGATACTGTGGCTGAGACGCCAGCATGGATAGAAGCAAGCCCTTCGTGTGCCGCTATTATTAGTCCTAACCTATGTTCCATGTTTGGAATTGCCCTATCCCCCACTCCAGGGATTCGAGCAAAAGGAACATTGTTTGCATCAGTTATGTATGAGTATTTTACTGGAAAGCCTTTAGGGAGTGGTTCTATCGAATCCTTTTCTGAAGCGCTGACAGCTTGTAATATTTCGCTGTCTATTTTAGTTTTTGACCGGGTGACGGCAGCTACGGAAGCCGTTTGCACAGCTGCCTTCGCGGCCTCATCAGCCAATGAATTCCCTGCAACGTGAACGCCATCACGTTGATGACTCAGCGTGTGTATCACGTGAGTCTTTGGTAGTTCTTTCTGTAAAAGAACTACTTGTTCCCAGAGCATTTTATGCTTGATTGTGCCACCTTTCGCATCCTTGAAACCGTTCTGAAGCCAGATCTGCAAGTATTCATTATAAGACTGAACGCAATAATACGAATCGCACACTATGAGTGTGGGGAATTCTCGATCGGTATTTTCAAGCGCCATCTTGAATGCTAGTAGTTCAGCTCGCTGAGCTGTGCAATCTCCTAGAGATTGTGTTTGAGTGAGGGTTGGTTTAAATTTCCCTTCGTGCCAACGACCTTTAACAATCGCGCACGCAGCACTGTAAGCTTGTTTACCCCCTACTGCGGGTTGTGCTGACCCGTCTGTATATATTATACAGCCGTAGTGTTCCAGAGGCAGAATTTCGGTTGGTGGAGGACATTCAAATTCATATTGGAGGAATTCTTGTGTTTTTAAGTAAGGATCAAATTCGTACACCACGTCTGTTGCAGCAAGAGAATTAGCCCATTGTATCCATCTCGGATGGAGTGCTTTAGCATTTGGAATGCTTGCCTTTGTTACCGCCTCTAAGGCTGGTATTGGTGTCACGATTATTATTCGTTTACCTTGTGCCAGGGCTCGTTCTTTTGCTATAGCTGTCTGTGTTGCTGTAAGAATTTTTTCCGTTGGGCTAAATTTCATTTCAGCCTTAGTGTACAAGTGTGATTTAAATGCAATTGGTACCTTATCTCCCTCATTAGAGGTTAGGTATGTGAATCCGCATCTCCCTGGGATGACTCGGATCACAAGGTTGCGTGTATTATCACGGGTTTCTAATTTTGTTTTAATTAGCATGTCTGTTTGTAAGGATCTCAAAATTTCTGTGTGTGTTTGAGTCCAACTGGATCTTTTAAAGTCTGGCTTAATTAGATCATAAAGGGGTTTGACCCTTTCTGCGTAATTTGCAATGTATGTTCTTCCGAAATTTAGGAAGCCTAGAATTGACTGTAAGTTTTTTAGTGTTTTAGGAGCTTGGATAACGGCACATTTCTCTAGGAAATTGTCTGCCAGGCTTTTGCCTTCACTTGATAACTCATATCCTAAGAATAGGACCGTCAGATGGGCAATTCTGGACTTTTTAAAGTTGAATTTGTAACCCTCTGCAGCGAACCCAAGTATTATGGTGTTCACCCTTTTCAAGTGAGTCTCCAAGTCATCATCTGTTAAGTAAATGTCATCGACATAAGATAATGCTTCATCATCATATAGTTGTAGTAATTCTGTTACTCTCGCTGAGAATACCCCCGGGCTGTTCTTGTACCCCTGGGCTAACCGACAGAATTGTTTTTGAGTGCCATTTACTGAGAATGCAGTTAAATATCTGCTCTCTGGTGCTATGTTTTGACAAAAGAATCCATTGGAGATGTCCAAGGTTGTTTTGTATTTTTTGCGCACTATGTTATTCATTAGTGCAGCACTGTGTGAGTTTTGCACTGCAAAAGTTTTGCAACATGTGTTAAGGTGTCGGTAATCCAAAACTAGACGGTATGAATTGTCTGGTTTGGCGACCGGAAACAAAGGATTGTTCATTTGTGAGGTGCAAGTTTCAATCACCCCCTGGTATTCTAGCTGATCTAGTATTTCATTTACTTATTTTTTAGCTTCTTGCTTAATTGGGTACTGCCTTTGTGCAGTTGGTTGTGATTTTAACTGGATTTTGTGAGGAGGAGAATCCTCATCCCATCCTACATGATTTTTATATAAAGCAGGTGCTAAGGCCACTGCCCACTTTCTAGCAAGTGTATATTTTTTATGAATCGGGATTTGATTCGAGAAGGCAGGCATAATTACTTCCTCGCCATGAGGGCACTCCCTGACAAACTCTGGTGGCCAGTCTTTTTCAGCTAGAAGGATGTCATAGCCTTTGGAGAGGTTATCCCAAAATAGTCCCCTTATTTTCCTAGTCTTATCTCCCTCTATACGTAATGTTATCTCGTATATCTTGTGGGGCTTGCTAACTCTGGTATCTGCAGTTTCCACTTGAAGATATTCATTCATGTCCACTGTCTCCAGATGATTCATAAGGACTTTGCGAGCTATGCTCACCTCTGCTGCGCTGTCTAGCATTGTCTGAGCCCATTCTCCGTTTTTCAGTTGTGTCCTCAGTATTCTCGGCATTGTTAACTACCTTGATACTGGCTACCTTCTTTTTTGGAAATTGTAATTTCTTTTTTAGTTGAGCAGGTTCCTTGTCTTTGGACTTGGCGTGCTCTTCTGATCGTCCTCTTCTTTCCGATTTCTGCGAGGAATTCTGAAAAGATTGAGAGGGACGCGTATCAATGTCTTGATATCTATCAGGTTTTTAAATATTATCCCTATTTCTAAGGTTATATCTATTCCCAGAGGGGTCACTCTGCGGTGACCTCTGTCTTTGGTTTGGAGATTTCTCTCTTCGCCTAGGAGACCTTCCTCGGGACTGGAATTTCTTTTCTTTAGGATTGGATTGTTTGTTTCCATCCCAGTTCTTTTTTGGTGAATTATTATTATTAAAAAATATTTTTTCTGGACTTGTAGTCAGTTGCGGTTTTACTGGTATTCCACCTAGACTATCTCTGCCTAGTTCCTCATAGGATTTTTCTATGATTCTGGCAATTTCAGCTGGTTGGTCTGCTATATCTGTCTCTTTTAACCTCTGGCGGATCGCCACGTTTGCTGCTTCACCTTTTATGTTGGCTAGTAATATAGCCGAGACCTGCTTGAAGTCTTTCAGTAATTTCATACCAAGAGTTAAAGCAGGTTCTGGACCGTATTCATCTTGAATTTGTTTTAGCACATCTGGTATCACCGAAATGGATGGGACACCGTGCGTTTTTGTATAGATGGAAGCAAAGACTGTACCCCAAGTGTCACAGTCCTCAATGTGTGGTGCGATTCCCATTGGGAGACATATAGTCAGAATCCTGTGTTTTTCTAATGGGGTGGTGTCAGGAAACACCGCCTCTATTTGGGTGATTTTCTGTGCCAACCAGAATGGTATTTGTTCCCGTTTAGCTGGAACTTTACCTAGGCAGGATTGGATGTTCTGTGGTGTAATTTTATTTGTGTTCCCCTGGTGAGGGGTCAGCTGTGGTAGTTTAATCGCTGGCTGAATTGTTGAAGTCCGCATTACATACTGAACTAATTGTCTATGAACTTTTAGTAATTGTTTCAGCTGTGTTAATAGTTCAGCTGCAGGCATCCTATCGATGTCTGGATGTGGTGTGTATCCGGCTAAGACCGGCCACGTTGCTCCTGGTCTTCCTAAAGGACCGAGCCTTGTAATGTGATTATTATGTTTTAGGGCGCCATCAAATAGTCAGATAACGGTATCTGCATCATGGGGGCTGTTCTTGCCTCATGGGCTGACTGTTAGTTAACTTGATAGTTAGTTTAACCAGAATAGGGTCAGGAATAGGGGGATCGATTCAGAACCTATAGAAATACATGACACTCCAACCCCAGCGCCAACACCAACGGCATCCCGCCCTCACCAGAACTATGCGACTCACTAGCCATCTTCTTCCACCGCAAGATCGCTGACATCCACGACAGCTTCAACACAACGACTGTCCCGACTACGCCAGATGCCACCTCCCCTGTGAACACCACCAGCGCCAACCGCGTGACCTCCTGGTCCAACGTCAAGAGATGATGAAACACGCAAGATCATGAACTCCATCCACTCAGGATCTCCGTCAGACCCATGCCCACACCACGTATTCAACAAAGCAGACGCAGCCATCGCACCCCAACTAAGGAAGGTCATCAACATCTCCTTCGAAACAGCGACATTCCCGGAAAGCTGGAAGCACGTTGAAATCAACGCCCTCCTTAAGAAGCCCAAAGCGGACCCCAAAGACGTCAAGAACTTCCGGCCCATCTCCCTGCTCCCGTTCCCGGCAAACGTCATCGAGAAAATCGTCAACATACAATTGGCCCGCCACCTGGAAGACAACAACATCTTAGACCCGTCTCAATCCAGATTCAGACGCAACCACTGCACCGAGACAGCCCTCATCGCCACAACAGACGACATCAGGCGCCAACTAGACAATGGCAAAACATCAGTCCTCATCCTCCTGGACTTGTCAGCTGCCTTCGACATGGTATGCCATCACACTCTAAAGACACGCCTCCTAGAAGCCGGAATCCAAGAGAAGGCCCTTGACTGGACCATGTCCTACCTCTCAGGCAGAACCCAGAGAGTCTGCCTCCCACCCTTCTGATCCGAAGCCACCT
Source organism: Lissotriton helveticus (assembly GCF_964261635.1). Classification (NCBI taxonomy): domain Eukaryota; kingdom Metazoa; phylum Chordata; class Amphibia; order Caudata; family Salamandridae; genus Lissotriton; species Lissotriton helveticus. The sequence continues at coordinate 279,105,202 of NC_136062.1, forward strand.
ACATCATCTGCGGTGTCCCCCAGGGCTCAGGCCGATGCTGTTCAACGTCTACATGGCCCCCCTCGCACAAGTGGCCCGCCATCACGACCTCAACATCATCTCCTATGCCGACGACACCCAGCTCATCCTCTCCCTCACCAAGGACCCACACACCGCCAAAACCAATCTCCACGAGGGCCGTCGCCGACTGGATGAGGAGCAGCCGTCTGAAGCTGAACTCGGACAAGATGGAGGATCTCATCCTCGGACCCACCCCTCAGCCTGGGACGACTCCTGGTGGCCAACCACAATGGGAACAGCACCAACACCCACCGACCATGCACGCAACCTAGGATTCATCCTCGACTCCTCCCTCTCCATGTCTAAACACGTCAACGCCGTCTCCTCCTCCTGCTACAACACCCTCTGCATGCTCCGCAGGATCTACAAGTGGATCCCGACCGAAACAAGAAGAGCGGTGACACATGCCCTCGTCAGCAGCAGACTGGACTACGGCAACGCACTCTACGCAGGAATCCCAGCAAAACACCTACGACGACTACAACACATCCAAAACGCCTCCGGCCGACTGATCGTCAACGTCCCCCGCCGCTGCCACATCACCCCCCACCTGAGAAACCTACACTGGCTCCCCATCAACAAGAGGATCACCTTCAAGCTCCTCACCCACGCGCACATAGCACTCCACAACGCCGGACCAGCCTACCTGAACAGCAGACTCAGCTTCCACACCCCCACCCGGCAGCTCCGCTCCGCCAGCCTCGCCATCGCGGCTGTCCCCCGCATCCAACATATGACCTCCGGCGGCAGATCCTTCGCCTACCTCACCACCAAGACCTGGAACACGCCCCCTACCCACATCCGGCAGACCCAAGTCCTACTCGCCTACAGAAGACTCCTCAAGACCTGGCTCTTCGAATAGTAGCAGCACCCCCCTCCCCTCAGTGCCTTGGGTCCCTCCCGGGTAAGTAGTGCACTTTACAAGTACTCTGATTGATTGATTGAGCACTGTAATTGGGGACCCTGCAATTCTAGGTTTATCTGGATGGGCGTAAGACAAATGGGCTGTTAAACCATTAATATATAAAATAAATAATAAGGGTGTCAGTACACAGCAATGCCTCACTCCACTCTTCAGTGGGACATCAGAAGAAAGTTCCCCATAAGAATGTAAGTGGACTCTGGCAGAGAGATCTGTATACAGGGAGTGCAAACATTTTTAAAAAGGAAGGTCCACACCTTGATTCAGCAACATTTGCAAACGTTTGGTTCTGTTCACTGTTCGATAGCCCCTAAAGGGTCAGTTGGCACTTCATCAGGACTGGAATATCTAAATGTGAATGGTGCACTACCGTCTGGTATTATAATTCTTTGAGCTAATTACCAGAGTACCCTAGTAGACTTGTACTGGGTAGTACGGTACACCCCTAGTTACGAAGCCTAAGGCTGACGGGGGGAAGCGTGGCACGTTGTTGCTCCAAGAGAGGTATAGGCAGCCGACTGGCGTTTGTCCTACCGTAGCTCCGAGTTAGTCGCCTATAGGAAGACTAGTATTACTACAGTAATTCTAAAAACACCTTTAATACACTAAAGGTAGCCTGGGATTAATAACTAGGTCCACTGACAGTCAACGATTGGAGGGAGGCACTTGCATCCCCCAGAGAGACAGCAATAACCTCACTACTTTAACTGATCCAACTTGAATAGCTCCTTAGAGTCGACTTTACATGGGAAAGGCTATGGAAAATACAGGTGATAGTTTTTCCAAAATGTCTGAGATGTGGTATGCAAACTGGGAACCTACTACATACGCTATGGGCCTGCAAGAGGTTGATGACCTTTTGGAAGGGAATCTCAAATGCCTGGGTCTGAAACTAGGGTGGAGACTACCTAGAGATCCCAAATTCGCTATGTTAGATGGCACTACAGGCATTGAAAGCAGTAGGATCAGGCGGCCCTGATGTGGCTCATAGCCAAGACCTGGAAATGCGAAGAGCCTCTCCAGAAATGAAGTGCAGTCCCAGACAGGTGTATGAGCTTAGAAATCCCCATTGATGCAGCCAAGGTTTCCCCACAAAAACAATAAAAAATGTAGGCCGATTGGGCCCGGTACTAGGGGATTTCTATAGAAAGAGGTGATACCTCGGCTCTCTCACTGAACAAGGAAATTCGGACAATTGGGGAAGCCTAACAATTGGTGCAAGAGCTATATTTCTTAGAAGCAAATTCAAAATGTCCATGCAATCTTTCTTTATTTCAAATTCCATCATACACCTTCCAAGTGCATTCTCAGTCATATGTTATGATACATGTAATGCACCTTTTCTGCCTGGTCTTCCCTGATTTCCCCCCATTTTGCTGGACCATATTTTATTGCTGTTTTTTAGACTTTCCACACTGTGTCACTGTTGTCCAGCACTCAGTGTATGTACTCTTTCCCATAAAACATGGATAAATTGGCTAATCCCTGAATGGCGTATTTAAGCTTTTTATAAGGCCAAATTGCATGTTGCGGCTGAACACCCATACCATGAAATGTTAATTGTAATCCATGGATTACTGCACTTATTGTGCCATCCACTTGTGTGGTGAAAGGAAAAGTGGCTCTATGCCTACCATTGTAGCCTGATTGCTGCAGTGTAAAACCTGCACTGTGACCTGTTAAAATAAAACTTTTTGACATGTAAAAATCTCACTTTTTGAAATATTGCTAAGTCGCTCCTATGTAGGACTTGTAGCCCACATTGTAAGTTGCCCGATATCTAAAAGTAGGGAATGTGATGCAGTGGGTTTTTTAAATACATATTAAGGAAAAGTACATTTTAGATAGTTACCCTTTACCTTACCGAACTGTCTGAAGACTAATGAGCATAAGCTTCTGCCGGCTATCAACCTGTGTTCAGCCTTAAATAAGTGTGAATAAGGTGCGAAAAGCCCCCCATGAGCAAATATTAGGCTGACCTGTGGAGCAGAGAGGACTCCTCTGTACTCCATAGAATATTCAGAATGGACGCTGTTAGCATCCAGGGACATCCTACTGTCATATCCTGTTTCACAAGTCCGTTGAGTCACAAGTAACACTGGGCACACTTGAAAGGGAGAGAACAGGATGCAGAAACTATTTTTGTGTATCACATGTCTGGTTGCTGAAGAACCCTGCTTTTCTCCTACCAGAACTGTGGTTACAGTGCCTGCTTCAAACTGGATTTCAGTGTTAGATGTTGAAGAACACTAGTATTACTACAGTATACTCGCACTCACACCAACAGCCCTCAGAGCCTTAGTTTAGTGTGGCAGATAACTTTTACCATCTTTAAAAAAATGGCCTGAAGCATGGGATTTTGGGTTGAGGTGGCGAAGTGAGCTAAAGAATGATGATGGATTCAACCCAGATGGGTGACTGGGGTTGAGAGTCTGGAAGGTTTCAGCGCTCCTTCCATCATCTCCTTGTGTTTGCTTTGTTAGCCCTAAGTTGGTAGGGTATGCCCAGACGTGGGTCCCTTGCTCACTTTGCCACTGGATTCAATCTAGCCTGGCTGATGAAGGGTGTTACCCAGAAACCGGTCCCAGGATGCTTGTTTCCGGTTCAGGGAAGACCTGGCTTGGCAGTTTGGGCTGGACTGTTCATGAGGCACGGGGTCAAGACTGGTGTGCATATAGCTGGGTCTGAACTGAGATGGTGAAGTGAGCTAAAGAATGCTGATGTATTCAACTGAGATCTTTGACTGGGGTGAGATTCTGAAAAGTTTCAGCGCTCCTTCCATCATCTCCTTGTGTGTGCTTTGTTTGCTCTAAGTTGGCAGGGTATGCCACCGGATTGAAGCTAGCCTGGCTGATGAAGGGTGTTACCCAGAAACTGTTCCCAGGATGCTTGTTTCTGGTTCAGGGAAGACCTGGCTTGGCAGTTTGGCCTGGACTGTTCCCATGAGGCACAGGGTTAAGACAGATTTGCATATAGCTGTGTCTGAACTGAGGTGGTGAAGTGAGCTAAAGAATGATGATGGATTCAACCCAGATCTGTGACTGGGGGTAAGATTCTGAAAAGTGTCAGCGCTCCTTCCATCATCTCTTTGTGTTTGCGCTGAAACATGGAATTTTGGGCCTGTTTGCAGAAAGGCAAATAGGAAATGCTTCAAAAGTGGGTAGGGTTACACCATGGGGTGTGGATAGGGTTCCTGTTTAAAGTTTCTGTATGTTGTGAATTCTGGTGTTTTTTTTCCAGCATTTCCAATGGTTTTACAAACTGTAAAAAACAGTGGCTAGTGTTTACCCTTTTTTGTTCTATAGAAAACATGGGGATGGTGTTTTTCTGGTGCTCATAAAGAATTTGTCTTTTATTTCCTTCCCTCCCTTGTTTATTTCTATTATTAATTGTTCCTCCCTTCTTTCCTGCTCCTAGGTATTTTGTCTGCACCTTTACCATATATTTGCAGTCTGAGGTAACTTTTCATTATTTCCCTCAGCTTCCTGCTAGTCTAATTTCCCAGCACTCATATTCCTGTTTCTAGAAGTCCAGTCCATCACTCTGTTTAGGATGTACGTGGATGGGGATACCTTTGCACCCATTGAGATTTGATTCCAGCAGATAAAAGGTTAATGGGGAAAACTTAACACACCGTTGTGCTGCTGTAATTATATCTGAAATGACATAAAGTGAATGAATTAAAAAATTATACTTTTGGACTGCAGATCTCACACTGCCTTGCTCTTTGCCTCTAGATACCATGAAATAGGATAAGACATGTGGTAGTATATTATCTGATCCAGGTATACCTCTGTTCTACATGGTCATAGGAGAGACGTCTGCTAAGGAATTAATATGTGGACTTTTAGCTATACAATCTTTGGTGACAGCAAACTCTGTTGCTGTACAGGATGCCTTGGATGTTTGTAGTTCCCACCATTAGTGATGTTTACTAAGAATGGGTTGAAGTGAGACTTTGTATATTTGAAAGCAGTAAGGGAACTGTGCTCCTTTCAGGCATGTGCAAGAGTGGGCCCAAGCATTTTACCTTTGGAACTTCACCTTTTGACCAGAAGAGATCTGTGCACTCGCAGGGGGAAAATCTGTAATTAGAGGCAGAAGGCTTCTGTCTCTCTCGTGACAGGATGAAGAATTTAGGTAAGGAGTAATTAAAATACCTATGATTGCTAAGCCTGGTGGGAGAATGAGGAAGGCTGTCTGATGTGGTGAGAATCTGCCATTTTTAGCCTAGAAATACAGACCCTGCTGTGCCACATGCAGCCAAGAGGACTTCTACCAGTAAGGAGTTCCCTCAGGTTGGAGACCTGTGCCCATGCCCACGGCAGCTCAAGACCATGGTCATCATCAGAAAAGCTTTCCATATCATCTCCATATCTCTCAGGTAGGGGACTTAAGGCTCACCTACGCGTTATGGGTTCAGGTAGACCCATAATCTTGCCTTTGAGAGTACGGTTGAACAAGGTCTTGTCTTGCCCAATGAGCAGTCAGTGGTACATGATGAGTCAGACCCAGTAGGAAGGGCCTAAAGGCTGGGGTGCCACCAACACACCTTGTGCACCAGGCTCAGAAACCTGAGCTCCACTTCCTTCCAGATGGTGTGCTCCAGGTCGTTGGCCAGCAGACAATCCAAAGGCATGGATGGAGTCACAGTTACCCTCAACATACCTGAGACCCCCCCTACTCAAAGGGAACCGGAGGCACAAGGTAGCGACTCTCTCAGTTGTCAGCAGCAACAACTTGGTGGAACGTGTTAGGGACTACCTGTTCTGAAGACACCCGATGACACATGACGGTAGTCATACTGTCTCCTGTGTTTCTCAGTCCCCACTGACTATACTTCTTAGTATTGTCAGGCATGTGGGTTTTCTTTACCACCTCTCCATTACCCGGGGACACTAGAGTTAACTGCACACTCTCCCCAGAACTATCTAGAGCAATATCTTTCCCAAACGCTATACGAAACAACCCACTGACTGTCTGTGGGGCTTTGCCAGCTTGAGACAGTTGGCATCCCCTTTATAGTGCACTTCCTGTTGTCTCTCACAGCACTTCACCGGAGCCTTCTTTGCAGGCTTACTGGCAGGGAACAATTTCTTCTTTCAGCAGGGGGCTAGGAACCCTGATCCACAGAACTATTTGGGGCCCTTTAGAGAACTCTTTGCTCTTTTTGTCCCCTCCTCTTTTTCTGTTGAGGCCCTTACCCATGCTTGTGGTGATCCCCCTAGTTACCTTCCTTTGGATCCTGGTGCTGACCCAGTTTTCTTCCTCCTTACAAGCTCTCTGGGGTCAGTGAACTTACTATCAAATAGGTGTAGGCGCAAATCTGGAAAGCAAAGATTGACCATATGCTCTGTAGTGAACAAATTATAAAGCCCCTGATAATCTTTTACCTCACTGTCCTTCGCCCAACCATCCAGTGCTTTGCATAAAGAATCTGCAAAATACACCCAGGTCTGTTGGGAAATCTGCTGACTATTCTTGAATTTCTGTCTGTATTTCTGTGGGGTCAGACCAAACTAATTAAGGCCTCCTTCATGGGGTAATACCTCCTCCATTAGAGGCCCCCAATCTGCCTCAGGGGCCTTGTGCATTTGGCCCCTTGAGTACAGTGGCATATCGGGGAGCGGCGGGGGGTTGAGTTTTGGAGGTGGCCGCTTGCCTTTGCTATCGGAGGTCATAGAAGAATTGCTTCCACCATCACTGCAGGACTCCATCTGTCCGACCTTGATGTTCAGCTTTCTCAAGCTCAACTCCTAAGTCCATTTAATCTTCTTGTCACCAATGTCCAATTTCTTCTCCTACAAGGCATGTTTCTTTTCTTCTAAAGCCTTCTCCTTCTACAATTTAAGCTTAGCAAGCTTCAATTTTAATTTCCTCCCGTTCCTCCTGTCTGCCAGCTCCTCTGGCGACAGGCCATTAAAGGACTTGCTGCTTCATGGCCCAGGCGGCACCACTGTCCCTTGAAAGGTATAAGCTCCCTGGCACACAAGTAAACCCAGACTGTCCACCAAATCTTGATCCTCCTCCTCATCATCCTCTATCTCCTTATCATCCTCCTCCTCGGAATCTCATGTGCTTCTTCCTTAGCTTCTATACACGCCCTCAGCGCGTTTTGCAGCTCCACCTGCTTGGAGATGCCTTTGGTAGAAACCTCAAACTCCTTGCAAAAATCCTTGCTGTACTGTGTACGTCTCCACCTTGGACAACTCAAAATCCATGCTTGCAGGTGCAGTTATGAGACCTCCAGTCAGAGACATGATTTAGAATAAAGAGGAAAAATGGCAATCAGGGAGAATTGAAAGATTAAAAATGCCAATTGAAGAGAGTAGGAAAAAAATCCCCATGGGGATTGAAGACAATTGATTCAAATTGGTCTAGATGGATGCCAGGTCTGACAGTTATGTAGTTACCGCCTGTTTGTATTGACTAACTGTTCGACTGTATAGAAAACAGAGAAAAAGGAACCTGTGATAATCAGAGGAGTCAACCTGGTTTGGGTCATCGCCCGTGAGAAGGGCTGTTTTGTTAATGATTACATCCAAGATGCCACCATCTTGTGACAAGGTTTTAGGCAGTATTGTGTGAGGTGGTTTCTGGAAAGAACGACATAAGATTATTATCAGTTGTCGCAGTAGGACTGCTCCAGTGAAGTTTAAAATCACCAATGAAAATACTGGATTATGAGAGGCTGAGATGCGAGTCGATGTAATACATACATGCTTCGATGAAGGATGACTTGTCCTGTGGGCATGGTGGTGACATTTAGCCTTACAGGAGCAGCATTTGAGGCTTAGATTTCCATGAGAGGGCCCTGGAAGGTCGAGGGGGATTCAGACACTAATTGGTTACAGTGTAGGAATTGTTATGTATGACTGCCACCCGTACACCTAGTGTGCCTTGTCAGTAACACTGAGCAACAATTTAGCTAGTTAGTGAAGATATATGATGTGTCATTAAACTAAGTTTCAACAAGAATGATCAGGGGAGGACTTTGGTTTACAAAAGTGCTGGAGGCAAATTATCAAGACAAGTGATGAATCCTCCCCCTTTTTTCTCCCTTTTTTGTTCTATGGCTCTTGAGTATTCCCTTTTTCGGGGCTCTGTCTCGTCATGTGTCCCCCTGGCGTGTTTCTGATGTATTTACCTTCCGGTAGTACTGTGATTATGGTTAGCTATGTGTTCTATCATCGACTTTTACTGTATACTTTGTACCGGATTTTGTTTTCCTGCTTTGTCGCCGGGGGGCGCGGGATTGGGTAGGAGTCCCTTCTTTTTCCTTTTTCCTCCTTCCCCTCCCCCCTTTATGGGGGGTTTCCTTCCTTTTGTTGGGGTGCGTTTCGTATTGTTTTTTACGATGGGGTCCTTTTTCATTGATGTTTGGTAAGTCGGGTGGTTGCTGTGGTGGGTGGGCGTTGGACGGCGAGCGCAATTGCCTCTCCTTGTGGTCCTCTGATTGGGCCTGTGTTTATTGATATGTTTCCTTCATGTTGGTTTTGTCCTGTATTTTTATGATCGCCGGATCGCGGCTCACCACGGCCCCTCCCTTGTGGTTTGCCTCACTGCCCGTCATGATCCTGTACTCCCCGCCCCATTTAAAAAAAAAGAAAACTACCCTTCTAATTTCCTGTTGCTGCGATTGCTCTATGGCTTTTGGTGTTTCTCCTGTCTCCTTGCCGTCATATCCTGTGGACACTTTTGTATTGCTAATAATGCTTTTGCTATGTGGTGGCCAGCCCGTTGGGTTGTAGGCCCGTATTTGTGAGCACTCTCTGTACAATAAAGGTTTTAAAAAAAAAAAAAAAAAAAAAAAGACAAGTGATGAAATTCAAATTGAAGCCCATGTTAAATGTGAAGGACATCTAACATGGGCTCCAATTAGAATTCCATAAAGCATATTATCAAGCCCATTATCGCCGTTTTAGCGGCAGTTTTATGCTGCTAAAACGGCGAAAATGTTATCGCCTGTCTTAATAATATGCCGCCTGGTTATTTCTAGCCTGTATTTAACCACTGACCTATAACTATGGTATATAGGTACTCACACTTCTGGAGAAAGATGTGGTGATCGGTTCTGATTGAATAAGGTTCTTGTGGTCGACCCACACCTCAGGCCTCCAATCGTGCGGGGAAGTCTGTCACCAGGGAAGCACAGAATCCATGGCATGACATGAGCTGCACCTGAAGTGCGGGGATAGGGGGTTTGCACCATTGTAGTCATCCGGTAGTACACAAATATCACCAGTAGGTGAAATCTGGTCTACAGGCGACAGGCTCAGAGCTATTCCTTGGAAGGTGTAGAACATTTTTCGCCAATTTGTTAATTTCTAAGCATCCTTAAAAAATTGTCTTTTTAAGAACGTTAAAAAGTTAACGGAGGCAAACAATACGAAGGACGCATCTCTTCCAGTTAGCTCATGGCCCTTGGAGAAGTGAAGGGGAGGCTTCCTACATGTCCAGCAACACCTATTTTTCTGTCCTCTACGATTCACCAGTGAGTGGGCCGGGTGAAGTGGGGCTGGTTTGGCGTTTGCTTATTTCCGACAGGAGAAGAGAAGTTCCAGGCCAACAGGAGGCCAGGGCATCCAGCAGCTGCAGTGAGCTGGTAAGACTTTTCTTTTCTTTTTTTTTTTTAAAGTAGAAACAGGTGACGTGAGATGCATTTTATGACTTTCTTCGAGGTCAGAATTAATCATGTGTTTAATAACTCGATTGTGAGCAGTTTCCAAAGCGTGCAAGTACGAGGCTGGAGGGCAGTCTAACGAGATAAAAACAAAATAGTAACAATTTCTCATACCGCGAATTCACGAGGAAGCGGCGAGTTGGCAGGCCCCAGACTGGCTTTATTGTTGATTGTAGGAAGGTAGGATCCTTTGGCACGGTTACCCCCACTTTTTGCCTGGTGCTATGCTGGCTTATGACCAAAGCAGTCATCCACACTTTATATTTTCTCTTTGTAAGGCTGCATGCAGTCTACATAGAGAAAATGGCCTCCCTACAGGTGCCTGTCTGGGCGCTGCCCGGGACTCCGGACCAATCACAACGCTGCCATTGCAGTGTTGTAATTGGCTTACAGGAGGGGAGGGAGCATGCCTGTTCCTGTTCAGGAGAAGGAAAACACAGACCTGGCCCAGGAGCAGAGGCAGCGCGGGACCGGTCAGGTAAGTATTATTTCAAGCCCCACCTCCTGCCTTACAGCAAGCGCACATCCTGGCAGACACTCCCTTGATTTTGCTTGTGGGAAAATGTCACTCATAATTACACTAAAATAATGAAAATGTCATACATAACAATCTGAAACCTTGGCAGCTATGGATTGCCCTTCTCCCATTTGTGCTACTGCCAGAGAAAAAATACATAAGCTATCTTGTTATCTAAGACACTTCAACAGCATTCCACTGTCATGTGTGTGCCCCTGAAAGTTCAGGCTCGGGCAGATGGATAGCTTAACAAAATGATCACAGCTGTGTTAATACTTATTTAATTTGTTTTTGGCTGATTTAACTCAAAATCTGGATGAAGTTAATGCGCATCCCCGAAGGTTAAGAGAGAAATATTTATAAATTCTCTTATATGCTGATGATGTGATTCTGGTGAGCCACAGGGGCGTAACACAGGCCCCCGCTGCCCACGCGGTGCGGGGGGGCTCGAAGCACCAGGGGGCCCCCTCGGCACTGCACTCTGTCCGGAGAGCTCCTAATTGAGCCTACTACATACCTTGCAGGGAGGCCCCCTCAATTTTCGTTACGCCAGTGGTGAGCCAAGCAAAGGTTCAATTGCAGAGACTGATAAATATTAAACTATTTGTTACTTAATGGAATGGTAATAAATATAAAGAAAACAAAGGTGATGGAAGTAAGTAATAAGATGCATAAAAAATATAAGTGGTTTCTGCAAACTCTGCAACTAGAACAAGTGAAAACATATTAATATCTTGGTGTAATATTTGACAAAAAGAGCTCTTTCAAGCAACATAAAATGGAGTTACAAAGAAAAGGAAATACTTTACTCTCTGCTTTTCGTTCCCTACAGAGATCACTATGAGGTTTTAGGCACCAACCACTACTAAAGATAATATATGCAAAACTTTTACCAACTGTCTCGTATAGGCGCGAGGTGATGCGGGGTAAAGCTGCAGTAATACAAAATAAAATAGTTGTCAAAATATTTAAATCTCTGTTTAAGGTACGACGCAACGCAAGCCCTGATACGATTAGAATAAGGCAGTGGTGGCTGGTGGCATTTAAAAGTGGTGGGCGTAAAGTTCCTGTCAAGTGCACCGTGGCGAGCGAGCGCAGCGAGCGAGCCCCAACATCTTAAGAGGGGTTCGGGGGGGTTTTCCCACCGAGAAAATTTTGATAGCGCATTTTCAAGCAAATTTGAGAAGCAAGAAGGTTAATAAAGCAATTGTGAAAGTGCAGTTATTACATTCATAAAGGGATGTCATATAACAACATGTAGATAGAAATGTTGCTGAAGCTAGGCCCTTCCAGTGCCACGCACCTCTGAGCAATATACACGCTATGTGCCAGCAGGTATCTCAAGCAGATTTAAACTCTCAGAGTTATTCAGCGATACATAAATACAACAAGAGCAGGTTTAACAAAAAGGTCAAAAGCTCAACTAATCACATGCCTCTGAGAACACGGGCAGGATGCCATAGGGCTCCTCGAAGACGAGTGGCAAACTGCATTAATGGGGAAACACCCGTTACAACTAATGCATTCGTTCGCGCTGCAATTGCAACGCGACTTTTACATCGCGGGCGGCGTTACAATGCATGCTTTCGGCACGCATGCTACAACAACGCGGCTACTTATACATCACTTGCGATTGCATCGCTGGGATGGGGTAGCATGCGTCACGAAATACTCACCCGAAATGTGAAATGAAATAATGACAAGTAGCACGCAATTGACCTGTTGCTCAATGCATACTTTGTGCATAATAAAAAGCCGTGTGAAAACTTAGAATTAGCACGCAATTGAACTGTTGCTCAATGCATAATTTAAAACGTGTGTATTACGACAGAGCACAGCTCGTTCCGAAATATTGATACATTTATGTTAATAAATTGATCCTCGTCATTATTTTGACAGTAAATATTAAAGCAGGGTAGACCGTTCTTATAGGAGGAGTATGCAAGGCAATAAAGAGAAGGAAGGGGCAAGGAGCGACGGCTAAAAGAGCAGGACCCTGCATCCAATCAGAATACAACTTCATGTCACAAAATACTTGCATCGCTGGGATAGGGTAGCATGCCTCCCGAAATACTTACTGTGACATAATGAGAGTCCCGAAATGTGAAATGGAATAATGACATAATTTAAAACGTGTTTTACGACAAGAGCACGCAGATAAATTGACACGTAATTAATAGAGAGTAAAGTGTGTAATGGGTGGATGGATGGATGGGTGGATGGATGCATGATGGATGGATGGATGGATGGACGGTGGGTGGGTGGATGGATGATGGATGGGTGGATGGATGGGTGGCTGGGTGGCGGGTGCATGATGGATGGGTGGATGGATGGGTGGGTGAATGGATGGGTATGGATGCATGATGAATGGATGGATGGATGATGGGTGGGTGCATGGATTGGTGGCTGGGTGGTGGATGCCTGATGGGTGGATGGATGGATGCATGATGGATGGGTGCATGGATTGATGGATGGGTGGTGGATGCCTGATGGGTGTATGGATGGATGCATGATGGATGGGTGTATGGATTGCTGGCTGGGTAGTGGATTCCTAACGGACTGTGTATAATAAATCACAAACAAAACGTGTGTAAACTTAGAATTAGCACGCAATTGAACTGTTGCTCAATGCATAATTTAAATACTTACTGTGTATAATAAATCACAAACAAAACGTATGTAAACTTAGAATATAAATATTCCACCTTTAAACACCGAGTTAATCTCTATGTTATGACAGCGAGACCATACCATTATCACAAGACACCATCATGGCATGTGGCGTGCTTGTATAAAGCTCTGTACTCTGATAGAGCAAAGGACAATGAATACCCCCAAACAAGATACAAATTAAGGGGCCTATTAGGATGGCGGAGGGACCTGCGTCCGTCCGCCACCCCAGCGGTGGAGGGACCGTCCGCAGGGGCAGCGGCGGTCCCACTTTGCGAATGAGGATGTGACCGCCACCCTGGCGGTCACATCCTGTATTTTTAACATTGCGGCGGGCCCTGCTTGAAGCAGCACCCGCCGCAATGTTAAAACTGCATGCAGTGCATTTGCATGTACAAAGCGGCAGGCACCGCGCGGTGCCTGCCGAATTGTGCAAGCAAATGCAGGGGGGTACCATAGGTACCCCCCATGTGGACCCCCACCCCCCTTCACCCTGGGGGCCCGCAATGGGCCCCCAAAAAAAAGATCGTATGCCTTTTCGTGGCAGTATTGTCGCCGCCGAAAGGCATGTCCCAAGGCTAATCCTAATATGGCTGGCGGTGTCTGATAGACACCGCCACCATATTAGAGCTTTTCCGCCGCGGTCTGAAGGCGACCGCGGCGGAAAAGTGGCGGACGGTCTCCCCGTCTGCCCATGACCCCCCAGCCATCCTAATCTGGCGAGGGGTCTTTACAAACACCGCAGCGGTGAATCCGCATCCTCCGGGCTGGCGGTGGCTTCCACCGGCCCTGAGGATGCGGATTCACCGCAATCATAATCTCCCCCTAAGTCTTTTGACGCATCCACCTACAAAACTAAAACAAACAGATTACATTCTCTTTACTTTTGCACTAACTCACACAGGCCATCACAAATGTAAACAGTGTACAATGTCTGTCTCTGCATCAGTCATCAAGGAGAGGAGACCGGCTAGTAATCGAGTGTTTACATCTCAACCCTGCCAATTACGGTGGCAGAGTAAATACCTGCGCGTAAATAACATATTCTTACATTGCAGTTGTGTGACGTCACATGCTGAAGAACCGGGACAACCCTTGCGTTCAAGGTATTGTGTTTTTTTAATATTTGGAAACTTTGGGTGACATTACTAGTAATATTAATATTCATAAATTAATATTGCAAATGCTTGTTACGAAATATTGATACATTTCTGGTAATAAACTGATCCTCGTCGTTATTTTGACAGTAAATATTAAAGCAGGGTGGACTGTTTTTTATAGGAGGAGTATGCAAGGCAATAAAGAGAAGAAAGGGGCAAGGAGCGACGCTAAAAGAGCAGGACCCTGCATCCAATCAGAATACAACTTCATAAATGATCAGACAACTCGCTGTATGACACTGGGAAAAATAGTTTTAGTATCTCCGCTCATTCATTTTCTGGGCGTTCTTTCGTGTGCATCGCGGAAAGCCATCGGTTGAACTGGAGAAATCTTAGTTTGATAGTCATTCTTACTTTGATGGTGCTTGGTTGTGCTTTATACAAGCACGCCACATGCCATGATGGTGTCTTGTGATAATGGTATGGTCTCGCTGTCACAACATAGAGATTAACTCGGTGTTTAAAGGTGGAATGTTTACATTTGCAGCATTTAACAAATGAAAAAGGCAAAGCACACGTTGTCGTGACGTGCGATCTAGGCGCCTGCGATGTTTCAGCCTTGCCACTAGGAATGAACTCATTGCTGTTGTAAATGTGTGCGATGTAACAGAGGGGCAAGTGTTGCCCTTTGCGATGTATTCGCTGCGATGTGTTGGTGCGCGATATGTTGGTGCGCGATGTAGGATCATACATCCCATTAATGTCCCCCAATGAAGCGGCCATACCACTCAGACTCCATCTGATTCAACTTTAAATTCTACACATAACGTATTTAACCGGGGCCATATTAACCAAACGTGGACGCAGGGAAAGCGCACCCTGTCTCTAGCATTGCACGGAGGAAGCAACATTCCATCATGTACTAAGGAGCTGCCCCAGCATATCACCATTCTGGGAAAAGATCACACAACAGATACAAAATGCAATAGGAAAAGAAATCACGCTCACACCCAAACTGGGACTACTCGATGTATGGGACGCCACAGATCTCACTAGCACTGATCAACAATAGGCCCCCCTCTGGCTTACACAAGCTAAATGTAGTATAGCTATAGGATGGGGAGTTGGGAACCCACCAACAATGAGAAACTGGGCAAACAAAATGGATAAATGTATTTTAGCAGAGAAGGAGGTTTTCAAAAGGAGGGGCTACCCCAAAAAGTGGGATAACAAATGGGGAAAATGGAACTCATACAGAGGAGAAATCTGCGCATCTCCATCCACTCAACTAGCAGGAGGAGACAGAAAGAGAGAAAGACCCGGATGAAAATATATCTGAAAGTGTTGTTATACTAAATTCTTAGTATTGGGAGATTTTAATCTCTGGCCTTCTGGCCCTCATGATTTGGCCTACAGAGAACTCTGCCAAGCGTGTAGCAATATTCAACTTGCACAGCTGGTTTTATCATCTACTCATGACAAGCGGCACACTTTAGACCTGGTATTTGCCGATAAAGAACTGGTGGAGGTGAATGAGGTCGTGGCCCAGTGCTGGACCGATCATTTATTGAATAATATGTCAATTGTCTTGCCCGCGCTGCTAAAATCAAGTAACTCGGGCGGCACTAGGTTTAGTCGACAATGGTCTTGCCTCTTGAGGGAACCGACCCGGCCCACCCTACTGTCCAGGACTTTTCGGATGGAAGATAGTGTGGTTAAGAGCTATGCTGTCCTCTGCCAGCAAATCTTGACTTCGTTGGATGAGCTGGCCCCTTTGAGAAGGGTGAAGGATAGACCTAGAGGAGCCAATGCCTGGTTCACTGACGAACTTGGACAGCATAAGCTCAGCTGTAAACAAGCGGAGCGCACCTGGAGGAGAGGGTATAAGGATTCGGATAGGATAGCATATAAAATGACTCTGCAGGTGTATAAGACCCAGTTAAGAAACGCTAAAGCAAAATTTTTAGAGGACACCTTGGCGAAGGCCTCTAATAAATCGCAGAACTTATTTAAGCTGGTTAACAACGTATCTAATCCGTCGTGTACGGTACCAGCTATTCCGGCTTCCAAGGAACTCTGTGATTCTTTGGCCCTCGCGTTTGAGGAGAAAATTAGGACTATCCTGAATGGACTTTCAGCACCAGGACAGTCTGCGCTGTCTCTATCTTGTCCTTTGGAATCCCCTTGCCATCTGACACCTGCAAGGGACAAGGATATGATAGCCTCCTCTCAGTTGTCTTGCTTTCCTACTCCCTCGCTAGAGGATTTCTGCGTTTTGGCCAATAGCGTATAATCAGGTTCACCACTTGATCCAATGCCTCATAAGATCTGGAAGGCATTTCAAGATGAGTTGTTTCCTCCGCTTCATTCCATCTGCTGCCAATCATTGACTACAGCATCAGTTCCAGACAGCTGGAAGTTGGCAATGGTAACTCCATTGCTAAAAAAGGCCTCTCTAGACCCCCTATGCTCGGCCAATTATAGGCCTATATCGCTTTTACCATTTGCGATAAAAATTCTTGAGAAGATGGGTCACGAGAGTACTGTCCAACTTTCTAGAAACTAATTCCTGCCTGGATGCTGCCCAATTTGGCTTCAGACCGGCCCATGGCACCGAGACTGCATTGGTCACCGTGCTGGATGATCTACGAACGCGTGTCGACAGGGGCAAGTCAGCATTCTTAGTGCTGCTTGACATGTCGGCCGCGTTCGACACGGTAGACCATGAGGTCTTACTGGCCCGTCTCCAAAACGTGGGAATTAACGGTCTGGCTCTAAGCTGGTTGACATCCTACCTCAGCAACAGACAGCAAGCTGTGGCGTTACCACCATTTCGATCAGCCACACGACAGGTGAATCAAGGCGTCGCTCAAGGGTCAGCGGTCAGCCCGATCCTCTTTAATTTATATCTCCGACCCTTGGTAGATCTAATTAAGTCATTCGGCATATCAGTCATCAATTATGCCGATGACACTCCATTGATTTTTTCATTTGAGGGTACTGAGATAGTGTCGAGGGACACCTTTCACCGCTGTATGTCAGCTACAGCTGATTGGCTGCGAGCCAACTCACTTCAATTTAATGGGTCCAAAACAGAAGTACTTCACTGTTCCTTAGATCGCCTCCCCCGTGGGCTACCAGACAACTTTTGGCCTGCTTCTATTCAGGGCTCGGTGGAAGCTGCAGACTCGGCTCGCAATTTAGGAGTTCAGTTCGAACCCAGTTTGCAGCTAGAAGCTTCTGTTAATAAGACTGCAGCGACTTGTATGGGCCTGCTCCGTGCCTTGCGCAAAATTTTACCAATGCTTCCTCGGGAAGCCAGAGCATAAGTAGTGCGGAGTTCTATCCTCAGTAGGTTAGACTACTGCAACGCACTACTTCTGGGAGCCCCCAAGACCCTGATTCTAAGGTTGCAGAGGGTCCAAAATATGGCTGCCAAATTGGCTCTATCTCTGCCACGATCTGCCTCTTCTTCAGCAGCATTAGCCGATCTACACTGGCTGCCAGTCCAGCAGAGGATTGCCTTTAAGGCTCTATGCCTGGTTTTCAGGGCCCTGCACGGACTAGGACCAATACCAATTCAGAATCTCTTCTCTTGGTATCAAGCTGCCAGACTTCTGAGATCTTCCTCAGCGTTCCTGGTGAGAATTCCCAGGATTAACAGAGTGAGGATGGGCGGCCGTGCTTTTAGCTTCACGGCCGCCACACTATGGAATACTTTGCCTCTGGCTTTAAGGAGCTGTCAAGATCTGCCCGCTTTTAAAAGGAATCTCAAGACCTACCTGTTTCCAAGAGCAATGTAAGACACCCTGCCTGATGTTAGATTTGGTCTCAGCGCCAGGATACCCTTTTGGGTGACAGCCGTGCTTTACAAGCATTAAATACATACAAGGAGTTACTGCCATGTTGTGAAATGTCTCTTGTGTTGATTGCAAAGATTAGCAGACATGTATTGTTACACTGTTTAAAACTAATAAAAAGAATTTAAAAAAAGAGGACCACATTTGCAAGTGGGGCAGATTGGAGATTGTCAAGATGCTGTACATGTGTTTTACAAGGTAAGGGGATAAGTGCATTTATGCTTCTACAGAGATTTGTGATGCAACAGAGCCACAAACAGCAAAAAGAAATCAGCCCACACACCTCTTGAGGGACTCCATCGCTTGGACAGAGGTGCAACTAATATCTGTCAACATAAGTGATATCCAAGTAGAAGGGGGTTCGTATCCAAACATAACTGAGCATGAATAATACAATCCTGAAGTGAGAAAGACGTGCTAGCAACATAGACCTCGGACAGAACCAAGCCAGCACCAAGCTGCACCTCATTTGAACATGGTGTACAGTCTCAATATCGAGTTTTTAATTTCGACTGGACATAATATCGACTCCAGAATATCGAGATAGCAGTAATATCGAGGTAAGTAATATCGAGGTAAGTTTTATCGATTTTTAAGTTGTAAAAAAAATATCGAAGGTAAAAATAAAGAGTAGTTTATATCGATTGTTTAAAATATCGTTTCTTAGTGTTAGTGAAAAATATCGAAAGTCAAAATATAGTGTCAGAATATCGAATGTCAAAATATAGTGTCCGAATATCGCATGTCATGTTAGAATATCGATTTGTTAAATATAGACTGTTTATAATGTAGAAATATTAATGTTTTTGCATAAAAATGTTTTACATTTGTTTAATAATGTAAAAAAGTATCTATATTTTTAATTTAAATATAAAAAAATAATTTTAAAACAAAGTACAATAAATTTTAGGAGCGGGTTGTGGGTTTTTAGGGGAATAGAGTAGGAAGTGTTTTAAAATATATAATATAATTATGGCTATAATTGAAAAAATGTATAATAAAAAAAAAATTTAAATTTTAGAAAATTTGTAAATTTTTAGGGGCGGGTTGTGGGTTTTTCAGGGAATAGGGTGGGAAGTGTTTTAAAATATATAATATAATTATGCATATAAATTAAAAATGTTATAATAAAAAATTTTATAAAAAAATAAAAAATTTGAAAATGTGTACATTTTTAGGAGCGGGTTGTGGGTTTTTAGGGGAATAGGGTGGGAAGTGTTTTAAAATATATATATTTTCATTTTGAAATAATGTGAACATTTTTAATTTGTGTAAATTTTTTTTTTAATTTAAACTTTTTAAAAAATGTTTTTTATTTAGGGGTGGCTTGTGGGTTTTTAGGGGAATAGGGTGGGAAGTGTTTTAAAATATATATAATTAAATTTAGAAAACATTTTAAAAATTTAGATTTGTGTAAAATGTATTTAAAAGTAAAACATTTTTGCTAATTGTTAAATTTTAGGGACGGGTTGTGGATTTTTAGGGGAATAGGGTGGAAAGTATTTTAAAATAATTAAAATTTAAATTAAAAAACTATATTAAACATTTTCAAATTTTTAATAATTTAGTTTAAATTTAATGTTTTTTGAAAAAAATTATTTTTTAATGTGTGGGTTGTGGGTGTTTAGGGGAATATGGTGGGAAGTGTTTTAAAATATTTAATGTAAATTTGGAAAAAAAATAAAAAATGTTTTTAGAATTTGTTATTAATAAAAAAAGAAAAAAGAACATTTTTTACAAATAATTTAGGATTTAATTTTTTGATAAATTTAACATAAAATAATTCAAAATATATTTAGAAATAGAAATTTAGGAAAAAATATAAACTATTATTTTGCTATTTAAATTTGGAATTTGTTGTTTAAATATTTTATAAAATTTCTATAAATTAAATATTATTAATAATTTTGTGAAATAAATACATTAACAATGTTCTACTTTATTAAATAGATGTGTGAATAAGAACAAAACATTATTGTTAATTATTTAAAATATATTTACTATAATATTTATATTCAAGGAAGGAAAAGTAACAAAAAAAATTCATAAAACAAAAAATAAATTGTAAAAGTGTAGTAAGTTTGATATAAAATGTAAAATAATATTAGAGAAGTATGTAAAATTTTGTAATGTTAATTACATTGGTTTATTATGAAGCATATTGTTAGAGTGTATACTTATTTGAGTTAGAGTAATATAATATATGGGATTAATGATAAACACCATCCTGGAGTTTATAATTGGTGGAGTTGGAATAGTAATTTATATGGGTTTTGTTTCAAGCATCTTCCCTGAGTTTATATTTGGTGGAGTGGGAATAGTAAATTATATGGGTTTAAAGTCCAGCACCTTCCCTGTATACATACTTAGTGGAGTTATAATAGTAATACATATGGGTTTACTGTCCCGCACCTTCCCAGAGTTTATACTTAGGTAAGTGGTAATAGTAAATTAAATGGGTTTAATGTCCAGCACCTTCCATGAGTTTATACTTGGTGGAGTTGGAATAGTAATTTATATGGGTTTTGTATCCAGCATGTTCCCTGAGTTTATGTTTGGTGGAGTGGTAATAGTAAATTATATGGGTTTAATGTCTAGTTACTTCCCTGAATACATACTTAGTGGAATTAGAATAGTAAATCATATGGGTTTACTGTCCGGCACCTTCCCTGAGTTTATACTTGGTGGAGTTGGAATAGTAATTTATATGGGTTTAATGTCCAGCACCTTCTCTGAGTTTATACTTGGTGGAGTGGTAATAGTAAATTATATGGGTTTAATGTCCAGCACATTCCCTGAATATATTCTTAGTGGAATTAGAATAGTAATTGATATGGGTTTACTGTCCTGCACCTTCCCTAAGTTTATACTTGGGTAAGTGGTAATAATAAATTAAATGGGTTTAATGTCCAGCACCATCCTGGAGTTTATACTTGGTGGAGTTGGAATAGTAATTTATATGGGTTTTGTGTCCAGCATCTTCCTTGAGTTTATATTTGGTGGAGTGGTAATAGTAAAATATATGGGTTTAAAGTCAAGCACCTTCCCAGAATACATACTTAGTGGAGTTAGAATAGTAATTCATATGGGTTTACTGTCCAGCACCTTTCCTGAGTTTATACTTGGTGGAGTAGGATTAGTAATTTATATGGGTTTAATGTCCAACACCTTCTCTGAGTTTATACTTGGTGGAGTGGTAATAGTAAATTATATGGGTTTAATGTCCAGCACCTTCTCTGAATACATACTTAGTGGAGTTAGAATAGTAATTTATATGGGTTTACTGTCCTGCACCTTCCCTAAGTTTATACTTGGGTAAGTGGTAATAATAAATAAAATGGGTTTAATGTCCAGCCCCATCCTGGAGTTTATACTTGGTGGAGTTGGAATAGTAAATTATATGGGTTTTGTGTCCAGAATCTTCCCTGAGTTTATATTTGGTGGAGTGGGAATAGTAAATTATATGGGTTTAAAGTCCAGCACCTTCCCTGTATACATACTTAGGGGCCGATTCCGATCCCGTAAAATAATCCGCCGTACGAATCGCATTCATATCCGAATCCGTACAAATGGGAACTTTACGTCCGACCTGCAAATTCCGATCCGTTCCCGTCTATTTCCGTACGAATATCATCTAACCGTCCGAATCACAGTCGATGATCCGTACGAACATGCATCGGGAATCCTACCGTACGATTCGTAAACTACCCGTGTAGTGTAGTTCCTATTATCCCAATAGGCTCTGCGCATTGGAATAATACCTTCAATAGTATAGGCCTAGACCAGACGTTAACTAGGTCTACTACTGTCGATATTAGACTTAAAGTTTTGGGTTTGCCAGCTAGCTCAGAGTTCACTAGAAACTTTCTCGAATGTTCAGGAAGGAATTAACTTCCCTGATTAGACAAGAAGGGATTTAGTTTCTGACAACCATAGAACATGACAACTTTGCTCTCCCCTAATCAAGAGTGTATCTCGAGAGTCGTGTGAACAAAAGGCAATTTATTTTACTCAGTCAGTACGTGCATTCTTAGTCTCATCAGAATGTAGAGAAAAGGAAGAGACAGGCGTGTTCAATAAAAGATGTTATTTATTGATCAGTCTCTTTTCTCGTACAAGAGAAATGGATCGATATTATTGCAATACTTATAGTTAAGTAAAGTGCATACATTAAAAGCAGAAGTATAAAATAATACTGTAAAAACATTGATATGGTTTCTAAGCCATATGAAGGTTTTAAAATGAATAAAATATATTACATACACATATACATTTGACTAAACGTACTCAACTGGTGTTTCTAAATACGCCTACCCCGTGTACCTGACCTAAGCCTAATACGTGGGCGGGAATAGAAAGTTACAGTTTAAGTTAAGTTTGTTTTTGCCAAGTGACTGACTAAAGAATTCTCTGCGAGGGGTTATTCAGTTCTGTACCTGGAAGTTAGGATGAATGAGTGATGGTATCTCTCGTCTCTGGTCTCGATATTCCAGGCTGCCTGCGAGGGCTACCCGGAAACGCCAGTGCTGGATTTCTCGGCAGGAGAAAGCAGCTGCTCTCAGCGCGTCAGGAAGGTGGGGCTGCGCCAGCGGGGTCTGCTCTGCTCTGGGCTTCGGCAAGTATGGCTGCTCCATCTCGTCACCACCGCGTGTGTTTGCATAGGGCAATATCGGTAATATTTATACCTTTAAGGTGCCGAGATTGACGTAAGGATGGACATAGATACGTCAATAAGGATGTCATACGACCAGGTCGTTAGCACATTCTTTTGCTGAAGTTCTCGGTGAAATCAAAACAATGGCCGCAGGGTTTTTCCCAGGTTGTCATAGGTTTGATTTGTTATGAGAACTCCGTATGCCTTATCAGTGGCTGGAGGAATATCGCTTGTCTAATTAGATCGCAAGCGTTATGACCTAATCAGATAACACGTTCCTGTGCCGTAGTGTGGCTTTGTCAGATAACGGTATCTGCATCATGGGGGTTTGCTGCCTCATGGGCTGACTGCTAGTTAACTTGTTGGTTTGTTTGTGGAAAAGTAAATTTTGCCATGTTCTGTGTCCCTACGTGTTCCCCATCTTATGCTATATGTGCATGATTAATATGCAATATGTATTCCCCATGATCGATTAAAAACGCAATTACAGTTGTGTCCATCTCTAGTATGCCAGTTTCCAGTTCTCGTGAAAGCTACGAGTATTAGGCCTATGTAAAGTTACGTTGCCACGTTTCACAGTGTGCACGTTATTTCATTGTAAAGTCCCCGTTTCTAGGCCTCAAAAGGGCCCGGACTCAGATTCAGCTCCTGTCTCCTGAACCCTCGCTGAGGAGCGATACAGCCCCCCCTGTATCCCTGACCCTTCACTTACTTCCTGCCTCACAGTGCCCGGCTCGGCCTGGCTCTGCCTGCCAGTCTGCCAAGAGTATGTTATGATTCTAGTTATCAGTCCAGCCCTCCTTCTCTGCATTCCTAAAGCTACTGAATCGCATCAATAGTTTCAGTCATAGTCTAGCCTTTACGTCTCCATGTAAGAGAGATACTGTATTAATGGTCATTTAATATTCCTCAACACGCACTACATGTAGAATAATGCATGCACCAGTCTTAGAGTCTGTTAGCTTTTGCCCTGATAACTTTTGGATTCTATCAACATGTACTCTAAAACATCAGATACTAGATAGTGTTTAGGTACATGTCGCTCTGACTCTCCAGACTTCAGTCTCTTCTTCTAGCACAGAAGTCATAGTCCCCAGTTCCTCCTAGTAACACGTCATTGTCAGTTTGCGCGCACCACTAGGTTAGAGGTCCCGGCTCCTTAGGTAGCCCCCTCCATGTTTCCGCCCCATCCATGACATATTCTGTTACGTTTACATCACATGTCTATGTATACGCCTCTTGTTACACCCACTTCATGCCTTATCTTTCGCGACTGCTACAAACTCCACCCACTGCTACGCCTACTGTATGTACTGTAATGCAATTGTTTTAGTATATATATGTTGTACACTGTTATTAAAGTTAGCGCGCTCATCCCAGATCCTGCCCCGGCAGCTGCCGGGCCTTGCCATCCTATTCCCGTGCAGGTTGTCCTGTTCCTGTCCTTTATGCTGTATTAAAACCTGCAAAACTCCAGCTACCTCGAATCTTGACTCTTATTTATTGAGCTATCTGTTATTAGTATATCTTGTCAAAAATAGCACAGGTATTTAATTATTTATTTACCACATGTTAACCAGAATAGGGTCAGCAATAGGGGGATCGATTCAGAACCTATAGGAATACATCACACCCACTCCACGCTAACTATGGTCATATTTACTAATCTATGCATAGTAAAACATAGTACAACATACTATAGAGTAGTGTGTATACCTTACCACCCCAAAATACATAAATGCATTTTGAAATTTACAAATATACGGAAAAAAAACAGTTACATGTATTGTATGCACTCAAGCTGTAGAATAATGCTAAAGAAATCACGCATTTGTATACATTATTGCTATTCGGTATATGAGAATTTACACATGAAATGGCTCTTAATACAGAAAAAAAGTTCGAGACCATTTCATCACAGAATAAAATATTCATGAACACCCCAGCGGGCAGCTAAAGTCTATAAGCTATCTAAGTTTAGAAATCTTAGTTCTCTAAGAATAGTTCTTACTTTAAGCAGAAGATAGTGTCCCGAAAAATATGCAAAAATATTTTGGGGCTGCCGAAAAAATTGCTGTCCGTGAACTGGAGCGAAATTTGTTCATGTGACTTTATTATTAAAGTTGAAGGCCAAATTCTGGGAACGCCGTGTGCGAGCTTGCTCAAAAGTCTCTATTTCTGCTCTGGTGAGAACATCATATCATTTAGACTCTCGAAAAAGTTGTCAACAGCTTCCTGGGAGAGTTCCACTAATTCGGAAATAGGTGTAACCATGCATTCGTGCGCATGATTGTCTCCATTGACATTCTGATTTGGATTGCTGACAGAAGGTCGTACCTGATCGATGCTGCTTTCATCTTGTACTTCACTACCCCTTAATCGTAGTGGTGAAGCTTCCACGAATGCCGTCATCAGGATTGGTAGCCTTTGAGGGCAGCACAAAGCGTGAGCCTTGATTGGACTCAACAATGTCTCTGCATCCATTGGCGCATCCGATTGTAGCGTCAGACAGGTGTCTAACACGCATTCTTCTCCGCATAGCAGGCACCTTAATACAGGTAAAACACATCGTTGCCACATTGGTCGAAATGATAGAAACCAAGTCATGTTCAGGTCTCTAAGCCGGGATAGTCCCAGGATTTTTGATATCCGGTCCCGGTATCCAATGGCTAGGATTGTTTCTTCCCTTGTCGCAGGTGTTCTGTCTGTGACATGGTTTGCCATAACGAAATATAAGGACTAGGAATAGGATTCCTGCAATCAGTCCTAAAATGAGGGGAAGTCCGCCAAAAATCGAGTGGACGAAATCTGGAAAAATACCCAGTATGGCTTTGAATGGTGTTAATGCCATCGAAAATACTGTCTTAAATACTTTTGAGACACCGCTGGTATCAGAAATATTTAAGATTTCATTCAGGATTTCTGCGAAATGTATGGGGGAATTAGTTGATAACAATGAATGTATCTCTGCAGTCGTCCTTGCGACTTGGAGATCATACGTTTCTTTTGATGACGTGAGCCTGGTAGGCGTCTGAAGAAGCACTGTTTTCATTCTGCTTAAAGTATCTATTCGAATAGAAGTAATTTTCAAGTTGGGCCATGCCCTTGCCTCCCTGTCTGGAAAGGAGCTGGGGAACAATGAGTGTCCACAGCACTTGACCTTCGCAGTCGTAGTTACGAGATAAGGAGTCCCTCGCATAAGACTACAACATCTGCGATCTACAATTAGAATGTAACTCCCATTATAGAGTCTTTGAAAGAATGGTTCAATCTCTGTTGCAGGTGCGCCTTGCTGGTGACATGAAAGGTTATTTGAGTTCCCTTCACAGGCTCCATGCAAACTAATTCCGTTACACAGAAGTGTACCGCTTAGTGACATTGCACAATTATTGCCACTAAGAAACACTTTCTGTCCTTTATTACTGACACATGCATGTGAATAGGGCAGGTTCCATGTTGTTTTTATGTACCCTTTTCCCAATTTCTCGTACATGCCAGCCTGTATATATTTTTGGCAGTATTGAAACCTGAAGGTTGAAATTGGAATATTTATTATCCCATGTATTATCCATTCACTGACAGGTCGTTCTGACATTGTCACTGGTAATCTCTCAAGTTTCTCAATGCTCAGGATTGTATAATCAGCTCCCTTTTGGGCCATACTGATTTGTCTATCAGTAAGGTTAAAGATATGGAATAGTGACGTTATGTTGATTAAACGCCAAGGCACATAGCCTGAACGCAGATTTTGTAACGTCCAGCCAAGCTGTACAATAGAACGCAATTGAGACTGACCGTGTTGTAGCAACAGTAAGTCTTGCGATAATATGTCGATTGCTGAAGACACAATGCTGTCCAAAGAAAAAATTCTGGAGGACAGAGTCATTAACCCATTGTCCACTACAGAAAGTGATTTTTCCAAATTAATACGGTCAATTTCCCGTATTCTCTCTGCTGTTTCAATTTGAGTAACCTTCCAGGCCTCATTGTATGCTGCATATACAGAGGCTGCTATGAAACGCTTTTGACACTGGTTGCGTGGTCCCATAGTGAAATCACGCAAGTCAGCACCATCAGTAAGTAAAGTTAGGTGTTGCTTAATTTCTGCCAGTGTGGAAGTTTGTAGCCATTGAAGGCATAATTTGCCCACACTGTAGGTGGTTATTATCCCTGGGTGATGTCTTTGAGGATATCTAGGGTCTGGCCTGGTCATTTTGAACCCCTGTGTTTTGTTCAGGAATCTGTCTTGACAGTTATTAGTATCTGTGGGCCAGATCAACCACTGTTTCCAATCTGGATGTGTTCTGTTTTGGTTTAATACATAATTTACGTCTATCTCTTCATCTGTAGAACTATTGCTGTTCATTGTTGGTTTTGGAATAGACGGTTTATTTAAGTCTTTGATTTTGGCTAGGCCAAGACAGGTGGTTTGTTGAACAGTGTCATTTAAAAATATAATTTGTTCTGGGATCATGCAGGCTCTAAACAAAGATTCTATACCCTGTACTTGCCATTCTTTTGTACCCCAAACACTTTTCAATTCAACATTTTTGTCCCAATAATCAAAACCAAAGGTATTCATTTGTTCAAAGAAGGAATCTGAATATATCAATTTTGTGTTGGTTATCATGGTCTTTGTCCCTGTCTTGTTTGACAA
Source organism: Lissotriton helveticus (assembly GCF_964261635.1). Taxonomy (NCBI): domain Eukaryota; kingdom Metazoa; phylum Chordata; class Amphibia; order Caudata; family Salamandridae; genus Lissotriton; species Lissotriton helveticus. Next base: position 279,132,325 of record NC_136062.1, read on the forward strand.
TTTGAAATAAAATGTTTCAGCATTACTTATGTTAAAACCTGAAAAGTATGAATATTTGTCGTAAACGGTTCTTGAGCTTCCTTTTGGAGGGGTTGCACAATGTTCCCATTGATTGTAATTTAAAACATTTCTAGGTTGTGCAGATCTATGTAGAAAATGGTTACCATAGTGGTTATAACAGTACATACTATCATAATTTGTAGAACCCTGCAAATAATCATGTTTGGTAAATTTAGCAGACATTACTAAGTCAGACATCATATTAGTAATGCTTTCGAAGTCCCAATCATCAGCAAATGAGCTTGGTTTTACAAAGTCACTCAATGAGATCTTAATTTGGTGTGGATATTTCAGGATTTCAACCGGACCATATATTTCGTAGTCTGTGTTGTCCCATGCTACCCCACCCGGTATAGGATTGGCTGTGAAGTTGACTGAAGAAAGTTCTCTTTTCTCGACGTGTGAAGATGTGTGTGGTTTGAGGATCAAGTTGATTTTCTGACTTGCTGTGTCCATTTTAGCATATTTTCCCTCAATGAAGCGTCCCAAAGTTAGTACCATGATGAGCCAAAGTATGAGGATAAATGCACCAAAACCCACCCAAAATTCGATCCATGGAGAAATCAGATATGTTTCTTTCAGTTGTTTCAAAAGTTCTTTAGCTTTATCTTTAAAGGTTCTTGATGATGGCTGTGTCTTTGATTCACTGAAGCCTTCAGAGGAATCATCGAAGTTTATGAAGTAGCCGGATGCAGTTCTGTCAATAGTTCCAATTGCTTCAGGATTAATCTTTCTTGCATTGTCGTTTGTTACTTCATTATAGATTGGTGTGTCTCTGCTAAATGTTTTTATTTGGGTTTTCAGAGGTCTAAGTTCCATTGCATTGTTGCATAGTCCTTGTTGTTCTTCTGTAGGCGTTTCGAATGTGATGAGCCTCTTTGTTAGGACCTCTGTACTGGTAGCAAACCTTGGTGTTCTGCTACTTATTGGGAGTCCACTTGGCCTACTATTTGTTATCGGCCACATGATTGTGGTTTTACCAGGTCGATGGATACAACTCGGTTCTCCTTTTTACCAGCAAGTGGCGGTAGTACAACTGATCTTGTCCCGTTGACAGACAAGACAGGAACTGCTTTTCTGTAAGAAGGCCCAAATTCCTTCTTTACCGCGATCTTTTCTCTGACTAGATCCCCGACTTTTGGAATACAGACAGGTCTTGCTGGGACAGGTGGTGGTTCTTCAGTGGTTGTTGGCTGTTGTTTCAACTTTATGTTGCTCAGGTCTTTTCTTGTTTCATTTAAGTCCTGCAAAATAGCCAAACGGTCTTTGATATCAAAGCTTTTTTCCTTCACCACTGAAGTTTGACTGTCAAGATCAGAGATTAGCATCCTAGTTCCAAATAATAATTCGTACAGACTGAATCCCTTCAGAGAATTTCTTGGCAAGTTATTTAGACTACGTTGGACACTTATTAGATGTTTGACCCACCCAGCTCCCGAACCTAATATCCTTTCCGTTATAGATTGCTTTATGCCTTGGTTTTTTCTTTACACCATCCCGTATCCCTCAGGAAGGAAGTGAGAAGATTCCCGCTGTGCTATGCTCATTTGGCCATGTTTCCCCTCAGGCTGGAGGGCTAGAGTGAAAACAATGGTCAAACGTAGCATGCTCTTAGCGTATATGCCATTTAGACTCGCAAATCTTTGTATAACAGTCCAGACGTCAGCCGAGTGCTGGTGATCTACATTATAAGTGGAAACTAGCCTGTATATGTTAATCGCAAGCCTTGCTTTTTTTACTCTTGATTATTTCTGGAGTGAAACGACGAGGTATTACACTGTTTCTCTCCCCACTGCGATTTCTGTTGCAGTTTGGGCAGTTTTTCACAAACATGGTATGATGCAGGCTCATGCCTGGCCACCAGTACCTTGATTGTAATTCTTCCAGAGAATCTTTTAGTTTGAGGTGTCTGAGACCCTCGCCCATATGTGCGTCTGCGATTAACAAGTTTCTCCTGTCCATGTTTGGAATCACTCTATCCCCCACTCCAGGGATTCGAGCAAAAGGGACGGAGTTTGCATCGATTATGTATGTATAATTGAGTGGATAGTTGATCGGTAATGCTGAGCAGTCGCCTTTTGATGACGTTTTCACCGCCAGCACTGTTTCACCGTCAATATACTTCACTGTACGCTTTTTTCGAACTACGGAAGCCGATTTGGTTGCTACCGCTGTGGCTGTGTCAGCCAATGAATTCCCTGCAACGTGAACGCCATCACGTTGATGACTCAGCGTATGTATCACGTGAGTCTTTGGTAGTTCTTTTTGTAAAAGAACTACTTGTTCCCAGAGCATTTTATGCTTGACTGTGCCACCTTTCGCATCCTTGAAACCATTCTGAAGCCAGATCTGCAAGTATTCATTGTAAGACTGAACGCAATAATACGAATCGCACACTATGAGTGTGGGGAATTCTCGATCGGTATTTTCAAGCGCCATCTTGAACGCCAGTAGTTCAGCTCGCTGAGCTGTACAATCTCCTAAAGATTGTGTTTTAGTGATTGCTGGTTTAAATTTTCCTTCGTGCCAGCGACCTTTAACGATCGCGCACGCAGCACTGTAAGCTTGCTTACCCCCCACTGCGGGTTTTGCTGATCCGTCTTCAGGGAGGTGGAAGAGGCAGGGCTAATGCGCTTGCAGCACTTGGCTGCAGGCAGCACTCAAGATCCCCACGAGCCAAGCAGTTATTTCAAAATGTAGTTAAACCGACATGTTCCCAAAAATAGCAGGAAAGAGAGCATGAAACATGGGCCCGTGAGAAAAATAAGGCGAGCGAGAGTGAACGAGACCGATAGTGTTAACTCATGTCAAATTGTGCGAAATGTGAGAAGCACACTCTTTTAGCCCACCAATGAATGAGTGTCTGAGATATGTGACTGATTCGGGACACTGCAATTTCAACATCTTTTCGTCTTTATGTACATTATGTATCCGCATGCAGCGACTCACTGTTCATAACCTCAATTCTCACCCAGGCAAAAAGTAGAGTACTTCGAACAGGCACTTGGCAGGTAAAGTATTGCAGCTTCTGTCCCTAAAGGAAATTAATATAAATCACCCATCCGCCCCACCCCTTTTAAAATCCACCAGCTGTTATGGGCAGTACGAGGTAAAACAAACATATTGCTCATTTGCTCTAATGGGCCGTTTGTTGAAGCTGAGATACTGATCATGGGAATTTCAAATGTTTACTACCCGGTACAATTCTTTAACTCCACATTTAGCATAATATGAGCTGTTGCATAGTGGAACTCCAATTAAAGGACAGTCCGCTCCAAACCCCAAGTTAGCGCGCTCTGTTTTCTATTGTGGAATCAGAACTGAGCACTAGCGAAATGCCGTTTTCTTTACCGCAATCCTAGAGCTCTCAGCAGGATGTTTGCCTCTCTTCCCTTCTTGAAGCAGAGAGGATAAAGTTAATTGTACTCCTACGCCCCGCCCCCTGGTGCCGCAAGATGTTTGCCTCTCTTCCCTTCTTGAAGCAGAGAGGATAAAGTTAATTGTACTCCTATGCCCCGCCCCCTGGTGCCGCAAGCTCACTTGGCATTAACCTCGTAGCATTAATGCCACCCCTTCTCCTCACCTGTCTCAGGTCGCGCCACCAGCAGCAAGATATTACTCTGACCCTTTTGTGTTAAAATTGAGACTGCTTCCTCGTGGTTCTTCATGTCCACTCCTTTTAGCTTGAGATAGCAATACACCCGATTGCAGAGAATACCGCTTTTTCAGACTCACGTTTCAGTCACCCGGCCAATCACTGGCTAGAGCCCAGTCATGGGCTGCTAGCCAATCACAGGGCTCAAAAGCGTCTCCGGCTCTCGGTCAGGCTTTCTGATTGGCTGCGAGTTCCGGAGAACCCACAGCCTGTATTATGTATGCGGTTTAATGTCTACTTGTCCGTTGGACAAAATAGACATTAAATCTTCTTGCCCTTGGTAAAAAACATGTCTCGGGCGTCGGGCGATATGATTCCCCCTCCCCTGTAATCTGCCTACCCCCCTGTCCTTTGTGCCATTTGACTAAGCACTCCTTCTCCCCTTGTTGGGGAAAGATCCAATATTTATACTCTGGAGTCTCGGCGAACCCGCTGAGTGAGTCCACTGTGCCAAGGGAGCCACTCACACTTGAGGTATGGTATGGCACCCCTTGCCTAAGCACTCCCTCTCTCCTTTTTGGGGAAGGATCCAGTATGTAGGCATTGGAGTCTCAGAGACCCCTCAGAGACCCCTCAGAGTCCACTGCGTAAAGGGTGCCTCTCGCAATAGAGATAGGGAAGGGATACCACTTCCCCTGGGATCACAGCTTACTGGACTTTGGACGTTGCCTTGACTCGTCTACAGGTTTGTGTCCCCGTCACACTTCCCCCTCCTCTCCCTATGCTGTGTCTCTCACCCTCCCCTCTTTCCCGCCTTCATTATCTGTCTACTTCCCCATCTCCAACCCCCCTCCCCATAATCTCTCACCTTGCCTTCTTTTCCACTTACGTATTTGTGCTTATTGTTTATCTCGACCTTACAAGTAACTATGTTGCCATGCTCTAAGAACTGTGTAACCTTTGTAACGATGTAACCTGTAACTATGATCCAATGCTCATGTAAAGCACTCTGATACCTCCGGGTCTAGCCAGCGCTATATAAAACTTTAAAAAAAAAAAAAAGAAAAAGAAAAAAGTCTGTATATATTATACAGCCGTAGTGTTCTAGAGGCAGAATTTCGGTCGGCGGAGGACATTCAAATTCATATTGGAGAAATTCTTGTGTTTTTAAGTAAGGATCAAATTCGTACGCCACGTCTGTTGCAGCAAGAGAATTAGCCCATTGTATCCATCTCGGATGGAGCGCTTTAGCATTCGGAATGCTTGCTTTTGTTACAGCCTCTAAGGCTGGTATCGGTGTCACGATTATTATTCGTTTACCTTGTGCCAGGGCTCGTTCTTTTGCTATAGCTGTCTGTGTTGCAGTTAGAATTTTTTCCGTTGGGCTGAATTTCATTTCAGCCTTAGTGTACAAGTGTGATTTGAATGCAATTGGTACCTTTTCTCCCTCATTAGAGGTCAGGTATGTGAATCCGCATCTCCCTGGGATGACTCGAATCACAAGATTGCGCGTGTTATCACGTGTTTCTAATTTTGTTTTAATTAGCATGTCTGTTTGTAAGGATCTCAAAATTTCTGTGTGTATTTGAGTCCAATTTGATCTTTTAAATCTGGTTTTATCAGATCATAAAGGGGTTTGACCCTTTCTGCGTAATTTGCAATGTATGTTCTTCCGAAATTTAGGAAGCCTAGAATTGACTGTAGGTTTTTTAGTGTTCTAGGTGCTTGGAGTACGGCACATTTTTCTAGAAAATTGTCTGCCAGGCTTTTGCCTTCACTTGATAATTCATATCCTAGGAACAGGACTGTCAGATGGGCAATTCTGGATTTTTTTAAGTTGAATTTGTAACCCTCTGCTGCGAACCCAAGTATTATGGTGTTCACTCTCTTCAAGTGAGTCTCCAAGTCATCATCTGTTAAGTATATGTCGTCGACATACGATAATGCTTCGTCGTCATATATTTGTAGTAATTCTGTTACTCTCGCTGAGAATACTCCCGGGCTGTTCTTGTACCCCTGGGCTAACCAACAGAATTGCTTTTGAGTGCCATTTATTGAGAATGCAGACAAATATCTGCTCTCTGGTGCTATATTTTGACAAAAGAATCCATTAGAGATGTCTAATGTTGTTTTGTATTTTTTGCGCACTATGTTATTCATTAGTGCAGCACTATGCGAGTTTTGCACTGCAAAAGTTTTGCAACATGAGTTAAGGTGTCTGTAATCCAAAACTAGACGATATGAATTGTCTGGTTTGGAGACCGGAAACAAAGGGTTGTTCATTTGTGAGGTGCAAGTTTCAATCACCCCCTGGTATTCTAGCTGATCTAGAATTTCTTTTACCTGTTTTTTAGCTTCTTGCTTAATTGGGTACTGCCTCTGTGCAGTAGGTTGTGATTTTAACTGGATTTTGTGAGGAGGAGAGTCCTCATCCCATCCTACGTGATTTTTATATAAAGCAGGAGCTAGAGCTACTGCCCACTTTCTAGCAAGTGTATATTTTTTATGAATTGGGATATGATTTGAGAAGGCAGGCATAATTATTTCTTCGCCATGAGGGCACTCCCTGACAAACTCTGGTGGCCAGTCTTTTTCAGCTAGAAGAATGTCATAGCCCTTGGATAGATTATCCCAAAATAGTCCCCTTATTTTTCTAGTCTTATCTCCCTCTATACGTAATGTTATTTCGTATATTTTGTGAGGTTTGCTAACTCTGGTGTCTGCAGTTTCCACTTGAAGATATTCATTCGTGTCCACTGTCTCCAGATGATTCATAAGGACTTTGCGAGCTATGCTCACTTCTGCTGCGCTGTCTAGCATTGTCTGAGCCCATTCTCCGTTTTTCAGTTGTGTCCTCAGTATTCTCGGCATTGTTAACTACCTTGATACTGGCTACCTTCTTTTTTGGAAATTGTAATTTCTTTTTTAGCTGAGCAGGTTCCTTGTCTTTGGACTTGGCGTGCTCTTCTCTTTGTTCTGATCGTCCTCTTCTTTCCGATTTCTGCGAGGAAGTCTGAAAAGATTGAGAGGGACGTGTATCAATGTCTTGATATCTATCAGGCTTTTTTATATTATCCCTATTTCTAAGGTTATATCTTTTCGCAGAGGGGTCACTCTGGGGTGACCTGTGTCTTTGGTTCGGAGATTTTTCTCTTCGCCTAGGAGACCTTCCTCTGGACTGGAATTTCTTTTCTTTAGGATTGGATTGTTTGTTTCCATCCCAGCTCTTTTTCTGTGATGTTGAATTATTATTAAAAAATATCTTTTCAGGACTTTCAATTAGTTGTGGTTTTACTGGTATTCCACCTAAACTATCTCTACCTAGTTCCTCATAGGATTTTTCTATGATTCTGGCAATTTCAGCTGGTTGGTCTGCTATATCTGTCTCCTTTAACCTCTGGCGGATCGCCACGTTTGCTGCTTCTCCCTTTATGTTGGCTAATAATATAGCTGAGACCTGCTTGAAGTCTTTTAGTAATTTCATACCAAGAGTTAAAGCGGGTTCTGGACCATATTCGTCTTGAATTTGTTTTAGCACATCTGGTATTACCGAAATGGATGTAACACCGTGCGTTTTTGTGTAGATGGAAGCAAAGACTGTACCCAAGTGTCACAGTCCTCAATGTGTGGTGCGATTCCCATTGGAAGACAGATAGTCAGAATCCTGTGTTTTTCTAATGGGGTGGTGTCAGGAAACACCGCCTCTATTTGGGTGATTTTCTGTGCCAACCAGAATGGTATTTGTTCCCGTTTAGCCGGTACTTTACCTAGGCAGGACTGTATGTTCTGTGGTGTAATTTTATTTGTGTTCCCCTGGTGAGGGGTCAGCTGTGGAATTTTAATCGCTGGTTGAATTGTTGAAGTCCGCATCACATACTGGACTAATTGTCTGTGTATTTTTATTAGTTGTTTTAGCTGTGTTAAAAGCTCTGCTGCAGACATCCCATTGATGTCTGGATGTGGTGTGTATCCGGCTAGGACCGGCCACGTTGCTCCTGGTGTACCTAAAGGACCGAGCCTGGTGATGTGATTATTATGTTTTAGGGTGCCATCAAATAAGAGCAGGTGCTCTTGAAATTTGAGTGGTACTTCCACCTCCTCGAAAGGAGTGTACGTTTCAGGAGGTTCCTCTATTTTGTAATAGTGGAAGTACTTTGTTACAGCATTTGCTGCTGGAAAATGTATCCATGAATAGTATACCTCTGTCTGCCGATATTCGTGTGCCTCAATTACGAATATGACTGTACCACCTCTAGGTGTCAGTCCATTTTCTATAAGTTTTAAGGTTATAGATTTCCTTTTGATGACCGGGATGAGTATTATCTCCGGGTCTGCATTTTGTAGTGCAGTATCAGCTTCTGCTATGTCAGCTGCTAATCTAACTGCCTCTCTTTCTTCATCACTGTCTCCCATTTTACTGACAGGATGGTTATTTTGTTTGTTTGCAGATCAGGTTTCTTATGGAAACAAAGATTAGATGCACAATATTTTGGAACGGTGTATCCTTCAACGTTGACTAAACCAAGTACCATACATAGGAGTTTCCTCCTGCGAGGTTTGGCGGATATTACCTTTTACCCACTCCAGACGTCTTTGGAGTATTATGGGGAAAAGGGGTCTGAGTGAGAAAGCACGACTGAGTTACTCTAAATGTCTTACGTTAGTTTTATCGCCCTTTCCAAACGCGTTGGGCGCCATGTAGTGTAGTTCCTATTATCCCAATAGGCTCTGCGCATTGGAATAATACCTTCAATAGTATAGGCCTAGACCAGACGTTAACTAGGTCTACTACTGTCGATATTAGACTTAAAGTTTTGGGTTTGCCAGCTAGCTCAGAGTTCACTAGAAACTTTCTCGAATGTTCAGGAAGGAATTAACTTCCCTGATTAGACAAGAAGGGATTTAGTTTCTGACAACCATAGAACATGACAACTTTGCTCTCCCCTAATCAAGAGTGTATCTCGAGAGTCGTGTGAACAAAAGGCAATTTATTTTACTCAGTCAGTACGTGCATTCTTAGTCTCATCAGAATGCAGAGAAAAGGAAGAGACGGGCGTGTTCAATAAAAGATGTTATTTATTGATCAGTCTCTTTTCTCGTACAAGAGAAATGGATCGATATTATTGCAATACTTATAGTTAAGTAAAGTGCATACATTAAAAGCAGAAGTATAAAATAATACTGTAAAAACATTGATATGGTTTCTAAGCCATATGAAGGTTTTAAAATGAATAAAATATATTACATACACATATACATTTGACTAAACGTACTCAACTGGTGTTTCTAAATACGCCTACCCCGTGTACCTGACCTAAGCCTAATACGTGGGCGGGAATAGAAAGTTACAGTTTAAGTTAAGTTTGTTTTTGCCAAGTGACTGACTAAAGAATTCTCTGCGAGGGGTTATTCAGTTCTGTACCTGGAAGTTAGGATGAATGAGTGATGGTATCTCTCGTCTCTGGTCTCGATATTCCAGGCTGCCTGCGAGGGCTACCCGGAAACGCCGGTGCTGGATTTCTTGGCAGGAGAAAGCAGCTGCTCTCAGCGCGTCAGGAAGGCGGGGCTGCGCCAGCGGGGTCTGCTCTGCTCTGGGCTTCGGCAAGTATGGCTGCTCCGTCTCGTCACCACCGCGTGTGTTTGCATAGGGCAATATCGGTAATATTTATACCTTTAAGGTGCCGAGATTGACGTAAGGATGGACATAGATACGTCAATAAGGATGTCATACGACCAGGTCGTTAGCACATTCTTTTGCTGAAGTTCTCGGTGAAATCAAAACAATGGCCGCAGGGTTTTTCCCAGGTTGTCATAGGTTTGATTTGTTATGAGAACTCCGTATGCCTTATCAGGGGCTGGAGGAATATCGCTTGTCTAATTAGATCGCAAGCGTTATGACCTAATCAGATAACACGTTCCTGTGCCGTAGTGTGGCTTCGTCAGATAACGGTATCTGCATCATGGGGGTTTGCTTCCTCATGGGCTGACTGCTAGTTAACTTGTTGGTTTGTTAACCAGAATAGGGTCAGGAATAGGGGGATCGATTCAGAACCTATAGGAATACATCACACCCGTACTAACACACAAGTACGATCCGGTACGAGAAGCCTGACAGCGATTCGGACGGGACAAAGTATTCGGACATAAACAATGATTCGTACGGCAAATATCGGGTCGCATCAAGCAGTGTCAAACCATACCACACGTGTACCCCTCGCACAAGCACAAGTACGACACGCACACCCCCCTACGCGAACCCCCCCACCCGCCAACGGCCGTACCAGTCAACCGCACGCACAAGTACGACACGCACACCCCCCCAACCAGCCCACGCGAACAGCCCCAACCGCCAACGGCCCGTACCAGTCAACCGCACGCACAAGTACGACACGCACAAATAACGCCAACACCCAATGCAGCACAAGGACTCACCAAACAGGTCGCACAACAACACTGAACATGTCTCCTGTGTACACTCCATTGAGAATCACTGTCCTGGTCACAGCCAAACAGAGGTCAACACCAACACCCACCCCATATAACACCCCCCACCCCAATTCAAATTAAGCCACACCCATATTTTGGCCATTAAAAGGGTCCACACATACAACCCATCATCCTTTGCAACATACCCAATCTTGCGAGGAAACTGAGAGCACACCAACAATTGCAGCCACATACCTTCACACATACACCATCACATCTTCACCCACACCACCCCCTTCACAATCACAACCACACACCCTCATCCATACACACCATCACACCCTCAATCACATACACCCCACACCATGACCACACCCAAGAATCCAAAGTTCACTAACCCGGAGAATGAGATACTCACAGATGAAGTCATCAGAGTCGAGCCACAGCTGTTTGGCGCATTGGTCAGACAGACCAGCCTGGCAGAAAAAACACGCCTGTGGGAGAGGATTGTAGACCGGGTCAATGCTGTTGCACCCATCCGGCGCACCAGGGTGGAATGCCAGTCCAGGTGGTATGAGCTGCGGAGGATGGTCAAGAAGAAAATGGACCAGGACTACGCCTCTGCACACCACACAGGAGGCGGCGGTCCCCGCAGACCTCCTGTATACAATCCCTGGGAGGAGAGAGTCATGGCCCTGCTGCCACCGGTGGGAGTACATGGAATACCAGGAGCCGTTGAGTCTGGTGAGTGTACAAAAAATACATGTCACATGGGTGGACTTACAACAGTGCCCAGCAGCATGGAGTGGGTGGCCATGAGTCCTAGCAGGACACATCTAAAAGTGGTTTGTTGCAAGTGGAACCCACAAAGGGTGTAAGGTGGAGGGTAGGAGGCTGCACTCATCCCATATGTCCCAGGGCCTCACTCAAGCACCATGCCCAATGTACAGGGATAGGGAAATATCACACAAGATAGTAGACCACAGCTCCTAATCAATTTCATGTTGTGGACACACCTTCCCAAGATGCAATATTTTGTGACACAGTAAGGCAGTGTAGCAAGCAAACAAGCACAAACAACCTGTCTACATCCCTGTCGCCCTCTCCCTCTGTCGCCCTCTCCCTCTGTCGCCCTCTCCCTCTGTCGCCCTCTCCCTCTGTCGCCCTCTCCCTCTGTATCCATCCCTCAGTGTTCCTCCCTCTGTCACCTCACCGCAGCTCCCTGGGCACACACACAGTTGCACCTAAGCACTGCACAGGCCTAACAAACACCATAGATCTGAATGTAAAGGGATGTCTCACAAGTACCAGCAGTCATCTGCTATGTGCCTGCAACACACCCACCATTTGCAGTCCACACTGTACTGTGTTAGGACACACTTCTCGGAATGCTCTGTAGTACACAATGGGCACAGGTGTAGGCAGCACAAGTCCCTCCTGTGATCACTGCTAACACAAACACCAGGACAAGGTCACACACCCTGGGCAACAACACAAAAACACGATCATGCCAGCATGATACATCAGGGGACAGCCAAATCATGAACGATTGACGCTTCCAATTCCCAAGCTAAGTAATAGCATGCCTTGTCATACACCCCCATACAGAAAGGCAGCCCTAGGGGACAGGCAATGGAGTGCAACACTGTCCCAATTGTCATGTACCACAACAAAACACTCACTCATATGAATATGCATACAACTCATACATGCACATAGCAGATGCTGTCGTCCATTGTGCCTCTCAAACAATGCCATCTCATGTACTTTGTGTATGCACGTAAGTACTGACATGGACATGGGTATCGACAAGGTGATGCGTGTTTGAGAAGTGCCAAATTCAAAAGCCATGATCTATAACTGTGTGTCTACAGGTCCAGGTGTGTTGGCATTGTTTGGCCAGCATGGGACAGCAAAAGACATCCAAAGTAGTAGAGGACATGCAAATTAAGGATGCTCTGTCTCTTACATCAACACGCCCTTTTCTGAATCATTTTGTCCACCATAAGCGTGGAAGGGTATACTCAGATGTGAGTCCCTTGCTCATTGCACCATCAGGATTCAAGCAAGCCGGGCAGACGACGCCTGAAATGGCAGAAACCGGTCCCCGGAAGCTTGTTTCCTTCCCAGTATAAGAATTGGCTTGGTAGTTTGGTTTGCCCTGTTCCCATCATGCACTGGGACAGGAACAGACTAATTTGCATATAGCCAAGTTCTGAGCTGGGATGGTGCAGTGAGCTAAAAAACGGTGATGGATCAAGCCCTGATCTTTGGACTGGGTAAGAGTGGTCTGCTTAATTCAGGCACTCTGTTCATCACCACCCCCTTTTCTGAAGCATATGAACTCTGTGCATGCATGACGCAGACATAAGGATTTACACCGTATCCTGGATGTTGCGTGAAACTGAGCAATGCTTAACACGTGTGCTGCCGGCAACACAAGACACAGCAATGGCTGTGCAAGTCATTGTCAAGATAAAGGAAGAATGTAAATTGCCCAGAGTACATTTTAATTTAGTACCACTACATACACAACTTAACAATGTCAACAATGTAAAGCTTGTGGAACTGTGATGCTGATAATGGATAAGTAAACAAGATGTCACTTGATAGTGCCTTAACAGTGTCTGTCTCTCCCACACACAGGGGAACGTGCGGCGGTCCCCCCCAACCAGGGGGGAGAAGGATCCCAGTCCCAGGCTCAGCAGGACCCAGACCCCACCAACAGCGCCGTCCCTCAATGCACTGTGGATGACCCCAACCAACCTGGCTCCTCTAGATCCCAAACCACTGCAGCAACTGAACCAGCTACATCTCAGCCAACCACCGGACCCATTCCCACCACATCCCAGCAGACAGGTCAGAGCCCTGCCCATGATCCACAAGAGAGCCAGTCTGAAAATGAGGGACACCCTTTGTCGGGCGCCCCTGAGGATGGTGACGACCTCCACCCTGCCAGCAATCGGGGGGACCGTCGAGCGGATGTGCCCACTAGCGCAGGCCGTGCTCATGTGGGTCAGGGTGGTGGGAGTGGCAGAAGGCGGAGCCGAGAATCTGGACAGTCAGCTGCAGCACCCGGTATGCCTGAACTCGCTAACATCCTGGAGGCATACCGGCGGGACACCAGGGAGGTAAGCCAGCTTGCGGAGGCCCTCAACCAGGTCAGACAACAGCAGGCAGAGCAAATAGCCAGGCAAGACCAGCATTATGGACGGGTGGAGGCACACCAGGCTCAGCTCTTGATGGTGCATCGGGACATTTGCCATATGCTACGTCAGATGGCTGCCAACATGCGGCCCCCTCCCTGTGTCACAAGGCCAGCAACATCACGGCAAAGTGCAACACCAGCCACAGGGAGGGAGGAGGAGGAGGAGGAGGTACCCCCTGACGTAGCGTCCCATGCACCGTCCATGCCTGCACATGAGGGTTCCCCAAGGAAGGTGGGTCGTCCACGGCGAAGACGTTGAGGGGCAGCGGGCCATGGACATCTCCCAGGACACTGGACCTGGCATATTGCCCCTGGCTGCAACAGCATCCCCTATGAGACTCTCCCACATGGACTTGCTGGTCACAGTCTGCCCAGTGTTGCCAAGCACTGTGGCCTGGACTCTGGTGACTCAAACTGTAAGGCATCTCATCTCCAGCAGTGAACTTTGGATTCCACCCCTTCCTGTACAGCATCTATTCACGTTTCCTGCACAATATCACCCAATAAATATTCTACACCTCATACGCTTTAGGTGAGTTATCTTTTAAACAGCATAAACTGATATGTGTGTGCAAATGTATAAAATGCAAGGGTATACAACAAACAGCAGTCAGCCTCACACTTCGATCAGAATTTGACTGAGGACACACATTGGTCAGAAAATCCTATCAACTACATACATGGATGGAAATACATACCTGCGTGGGACAGTAAATGCAGGAGGGGGGTATGGATCCCAAAAATTCTATCACAGGCTGACCCAGGAGAGTGTCTTTGAGGTGTACATATCAGTGGCACAAAAGTAGTGGTCCACGTAGGGAGTACCTACAACTGTGTCCTCAGGTATGTGAGCTATCATCAGCATGATGCAGTACTGTGGATGTGATGTGTGGCGCACAGGACAAGGCTGGCAGGACAGACTGTGGGCAATGGGCTGTAGCACTCCACACAAGCACACCTGAATAGGTGACCTACCCCTATGTAGCTACAAGTACTATACTACTGTAATGGTAGCTACACCACAACGGGGAAATCACACCACACCCAAGAGACATGCTCATGGTGTGTGTTCCATGTGGCAACTTGACTGACTGTGACTGCCATGTTGCAGTGGTGTGAGCAGGTTGTGTACAGCCACGTGACTGTAAGCAAGCACTTTAGTGCTATAGTGGTGTTAACAAGGTAACCCTGTACAATATTGTGCCGTGGAAGGGGGGGCTGTGCTGGACACGGCACATGACCTGGTGGTACGTAGACCCAATGTCATGTGAATCTGCATAGTCGTGCCAGTATGTGTCGCACACACAGGCATAGCAGCAGCAATGGCTGAGTCGGAAGCATTGTGATACCAGGATGCTGATTGTCTGGTTATGTCTGTGTGTAGGGTGGCAGGAGCATGCTCCATAAATGGATGTAAGGAGGGTCATCCTGTAGGTGTCAGTGTTCCTGAATGGTGTGCGCTGCATGGTGGCTTGTGTATGCAGCAGCAGCAATGACTGAAGACATGACGGCAGGAGGGGTGTGACAACATGCAAAACAAGCACATACCACAACGCCATTGGCAAGCCACAAAGTGACATGTGTATGTGAAGGCTGGAGTGTCTGCCTCACTCAGGGTCACTGAAAAATAAATGGCACAGTAATCACCAAGGTCACTGGATCAGGGACATTACGGACAAGTGGGGCACAGGACACACAGCATCATCAGGTGTAGACTACAGCTAGTGTTTTCAAAGCTAAACAGCAGCTACAAAGCCATCTACCTCACACACAACATAGTATACTAGCCTTCCCCAACCCCATGCGTGTGGTCACTTTACAGGTAAACACATAACAAGCATAAGCTAAGTTAATGACAAATAGTATAGATGCACATTAGAAGGAGATGTGCGTTGACATCAAGGCGGCACAATATTCCGTAGAAGTCAGACGTCATGCACAACATCATTATTTACATTGTGAGCCCATGGAGCATCATGAAACATACATGTGCATTGGCAAGAAGTCCAAATTACACTATTATTGATGTCACCTGTAATGCAGCAGTACTATTACCTACTAGCCTGTCAAGGACTGGCCATACCTTTCTTCTTCAGAGTGGTGTGATGCTCAAAGGGTTTCACCTCCAAATAGCCCCTTGGTCTGAGTACAAACGACAGACACAAAAGGGTGATCAGGCGAGGGAAGGAGAGGATGGGAACTGCTGGGAAGGAGACCTGAAACACAGGCATATAACCATTAGGATTACATTCTCATGTCACTGACATTTCAAATACCACATTTGATACACTGTACCACTCACACCTGTGAAGTGTACTAACTGGAGACAAGTTTAGATGATTAATCATGCCATCACATGAGATCTGATGCTATGACACGGACACATTAAACCAAGGACAGTCTGTCATCCATCAGAGTCATGTGTACCGCTCACAACTGAGCTACCATGCAATTAGATCTATGTTGTAAAAAACTCTTTCACTGGCTCAGATGAGGTGGACCTTACAAACAAATGGAAACATATGGAAATGCTACTTACCCTAACTGTAATGTCTGTCTGATATTGGTTACCCATAAGGGCCATGTAGGCAAACTTTACTTCAGCCACAACAGCTGTAACTATCACATATGTAGAGGAAGCTAATGACCAACTTGCAATGGAGGCACTCTGTAGCCATTTTTTTGATGTGTCAAGTTAGCACTACTATGCAAAACATCACATGCTAGTAGAAGAACTATAAAGTGCTAGTGATGTTGATCCGAGACACATAATGAGACCTTACCATTACACAGGAATGCAGCACGGGACCAGAGATTCATGTGAATGACTGCACTCCACTGGTGCAACACAATTTATCACATATGCATCATCCCAACAATTTGACTTTACATACAAAACATACTTGGCATCATGTGAGTCTAAACAGCACTGCTACTCACTGTGAAGGCTGGCGTAGCAGTATTCTCAACCTGCACTGAGGTAACGACATGACAGTGACATGATATACAGCGACAAGGGGCAATGCATCCATGCTAACTGATTCACAGGACAGTTGTCTTAACATGTGGAACATACACTTGGCCACACCCACACCACATAGTTTCATGGTAATCAAACTGGACTGGGCCACAAGCTGGAGGTGAGGATCCAGTCACAATCTAATGCACACAGTGAGGCTGCAATCCCCCACAGAGTCCGTGGTTGTGACCTCTGACACAATGTAAACCCAAGGTATTTGCAATGTTGCAGTGCCAATGTCTACACACATTGATGCATTCACCAGAGTCTCTAACTACAACAGATGACTGTCAGATGGGGTGAATATCCTGTCATGGGAGTGGGCATACATGTAATAAGTAACATAATGTAGTTGCATGTATGCATGGTCTCACTACATGCACATGAACATGTACCACACGTTTCAAAACATACCAACGCTAAACAGCCTCATATGCGTCCTTACCCAAATTGACTTCTACACATGTCCATGCATGCTCCGTTGATTTGGCTGACGTTGCAATCATAATGAGCGATAGCAGGATGACCACGATGACCCCAACAGACAACAAGCAGGGCGAGCTGTGGATGAGAGTGGCACACAAGGGGTCAAGTTCTGTATAATGTCATTATCACAATGTCCTGTTGAATAGCCAGATGTTGTAGAACACCTGTACATTCCAAGTGCACACATAGCACGTATGTGTGTTGCATTAGAACTGCACATGTGTGACACTGCACAACACACATCCAAGTGACGTTGCATACAGTCTGTTGCATACACAGCATGCTACCCATGCTACTCTAGAGTCCATCTGTTGCTGAAAAGCTGCGATGACTCACCATTATGCAAAAAAGTTGCGGATGAGGTGACTCCGGATATCATCTTCATCCTCCTCGTCACTGGCATCCTGGGCAAGGCCTTCATCCTCAACGGGCGGATGTTCCAGCTCATCAGGATCAAGGTAGAGTGGCACAGCCTTCTCCACTGCCATGTTGTGTAGCATGCAGCACACGGTGAAGATGTCACACACCTTGCGTGGGCTGTATTGGAGGGCTCCGCCTGTCTTGTCTAGGCACCTGAACCGGCTCTTTAGGAGTCCAAAGGTTCGCTCAATCACCCGCCTGGTCTTGCCATGGGCATTGTTGTACCGCTGGTCTGCAGCTGTCCTGGGGTTGCGTAGTGGAGTCATTAACCACGGCATGTTAGGATATCCAGAGTCTCCTGCAAATAGACATCAAGTACAAAAGTGATTAATATGATGCAGATCATGAAGTTGTGACATACTGACATACAGAGCTGACAGTGTATACTCACCAACTAGACATGCCGGTGGTTGTGCAGCTGCAGCATCATCTGTGGTACCCTGCTACGCCTCATGATGAAAGCATCGTGGCACGATCCTGGAAAACGTGCACAAACATGTGAGATAATCATGTTGGCAAGACACACCACCAGGGCATTTATTGAGTGGTAGTGTTTCCTGTTGCGATACGCTTGCTCCTGAGCCTGTGGTGGCACCAAAGTAACATGTGTACCATCAATAGCACCAATTACATGTGGCATGCGGCCCAGGGCATAGAATTCCCCCTTGACATCTGTCAACTCTTCAGGAGTCGGAAATCTAATGAATTCATCTAGGTGGAGCAACATAGCAGCCAAAACATCACTCAACACCCGGCTTATCATTGTCTGAGACATCCCTCCCACATCAGCTATTGTAAATTGGAATGTACCTGTGGCAAAGAAATGGAGGGCTGCCATCACCTTTACCTTGGGTGTCAGTGCCGTTGGATACCTGTGGCGTGGTTGTAGGTGAGCCTCAAGCCTGTTCGTCAGCTCCTTGATCAACTGCCTGTTGAAGCGATAGCGCCGAATACAATTGCGCTCCCTCATGGCTTCCAAGTCAGGCAATGGCCTTTCCAGAGGGGGTGCCCTGCAATACACAATTTATTGGAAATGTCTTCAACTGTCTGACTGAGACTGTAACAATGTACATGGCACAAGCAAGACTGCTTCAAATAATCTAGACAATTTGGAGTGTGGCGTGGCATACACACTGAAGTAACGTGTGCCAGCTCCCAGCCACTCCTCCGTGAATAATTAAAGACCTGTGGTGTGTGGAATGGATATGACATGCATACAAACAATCTGATGGAAAGGTCTTAGTGAGCATGACAATGTATCATGTCAGTGACAAAGGTCATGTGAATGTCTGTAGTAGGTTGTCTGCACAACCAGACATCTGACAGCAATAAACACACACACACACCACATGTGCCATCATTTGCACAGTTCTGCCTTAGTCATGTTGCGGTGTGTAGCTTCCCTAACTATTACATATCCATCATCATACAGCATAAATGTGTTATTCTCACAAATGGTCTGTGATGCCATCACACATATGAACAGGTCATTAACACACGTGGCATGGTGTGCGTACATTAGTAACCCTGTCATCACGGCAAGGATACTACATAGATGCTCCTACAGCAGATGTACTGAACAGTAAGGACGGATTACTTACCTTTTGTAACAAAATATCAGTAAGCAACAGTAGTTAGAAGCATATTCCCGACTTTCAATACATACCAGGCTTTTGACCTATTTGCATCCCTGGATGCCATCGCTCTGCACAGTGAGTCGGGGGTATCCAGGCCACACAGGAAAAATGACAGTGCCGAAGATTGACATCCTACAAGGGCGTGCCCAAGTGTTGCCCGTACCTACACCGCACACTCTGCCATCAGTTACACAACCATGTCCCACCGAGAGTGTGGGTAGCGGACTAAGATGCATGTAATGTTGGAAGACCTCAGTCCCAGACTCAGGGAGGATGATGACATCTTTCCGTAGTGCCCATACCTCTTGGATACCCTCTACAGCAGAGATAACGGGAATGTGGACTGTGATTTGGAGGCCTGGATGCCCATGCTCTCTGGGGTGGGGTGGGAGGAAAGGGAACATGGTCAGTCCAGGGCGGGGTGTGGGGGTCTGACAAGGTGCCTATCTACAGCCAAACATGATGCGTGGCTGTACAGGATGCCCAATATTGATACAGTACATTCCTCAAGATATGCCTGCAGAGGATCAGCTGAGCCGGAGTGAAGTTTAAGGACCTCAGTGAGGAGTTGGTCCTCATGGCAGCAACGGGGAGATGAAGGGCCAAGGCTCCGGCCTCCCACGTTAACACGCCACTGTACGTTGCCCGCTCATCCTAAGACACGTTAGGAGTAGAGACATCACCAGTGTCTGGCTAGGTGTCCAGACCACTTGCATCCCCCAGTCCACCTGTCCTGTTGTCTTGGGACTGACACTCACGTGCCAGTGGTTCCTCATGACCCTCCCAATACTCATTGACAACCATTGTAATGAGCATTGCCCGGCTCATTGAAGTTAAACTCCCCATGCAGCATTATTAGGGGAGTTCTGCTGCACATTTCCCACGCCGGAGCCGTACAGTGTGTGGTATCGGGGACATCACCACCCGAGAACGGCGCCACGGCTGACACCTGGGTGATAGTTGCCAGTGAGGTTGCGAGTTCAACCAGCGGGGACCAGGATGAACATTCAGATCCGGTCTGTCCCGGCGGTTTGGGACATATGCGCCGCCTGCGTCCAGTAGTAAGTGAGTGATGGCGTCAGGGGCGATTCAACAGACGCGCTAGTGCCCCCAGACGGGTCAGCTGTGCCAGAAGCCGACGCGTAGGCCGTTGGTGGGGTGAGGGACATCATGGACATGAGGAAGTGCACTAACTCATCCTGCGTCACATGCAGGGCAGGGACCGGAGGTCGTGGTGCTGGCTACGACGGCTGCAATTCTGACAGAGCCGCGTGGTTGGTGTCACCCGAATCCCATGCAGCATTGCACGTGCATTATGGTGATTTGGATTTGCTATCAGATATATCTGACTTATTTAGTTAACCTGACAACTTTGCCCGGGAGCACTGATGTCAAATTAAGGGGCAGTGATGTCTCAACTACAACGCCCATGCACTCGTCCTACGTCCAGCCCATGAGTGATTGTGGTGCAGTGCCAACTGCTGGAGTCAGAGTGGCTTGTGGGACCAATCACACCTGGATTCATATGTCTGGTCCCGGCAGTGGGAGCTGCTCTTGTTGTTGTGCTTGACGTGATAAGAGTGGAGACACAGACGGTGAGGGTCAGTCACCAACATGACTAGTTTGTATTCCTCACAGGCTTTGAAAATGACATCCCTATTGGCACCGGCCAGAGTCAGAGAATCCAAGGTAAAAGGTCTGAAGTGATTGTACTATGAAAGTGGCAACAAAAGTGTGTAAGGTTACACTTATACGGGACTAGCGCTGGTGTTGTTAAAAAAGAGGACCTGACGTGTGCACGCAGAGGTGACGTATGAGTACTCTGACAAGGTCATCACGGCCCACATGACGCCAACAACCCATGCAGAGCCATAGGACATGCCTACCGACACACAATTGTACTACAGAACAGAAATGGACATATCCAGGATGACATGTGGGGATATACTAAGGTGAGTTATAAAATACTGACCTGTTCATTTCATATGCAAACGGCATGCACAATGTCGCTCATGGCACACACATGACGTGGTCACACAGGGTCATGCAGTGCGGCTATTACACCTCAGTGACAGTGGCCATGTTGCTGTCATCATGTGCCAGTTCCCTGTACTGAATGGTGAGCCATTCCAGTGTTGATGTTCCTTGCAACATGTTGCTGACGTTACTCCGGTGCAAAGTGTTGACTGCATGTGATGCACATGTGCAATATGATTGATGACATGTCTCGCAAGCTCTTCACACATCAACTGAGGCACAAGGTCACAATCCCTGTGCTTCTTCAATGTCTGCCACACCATGGGCATCCTGATGTATGTATGTGTTGGACCCGGCCTCGTGGCGTGGTTCGCCTCTGTCCCTCCGCACCCCGTGAGCGTAGTCCTGTACCCCGAACTCCCTGCGCAGCCCCCCTGTTAGCGTAGCCTGCACCCCAAGCCTGGTCGCCCTACTCCAGTTAAGCCTAGATCCCCCTAGCACCTCGACCAGGCCTGCCTTTCCCGTCCCACGCCCGGCTCCGAGCACTTAACATTGCTTGCCCCACAAGGCCCGGACCCAATCTTCCCTTCCGACATCCCTGTCTCCCTGGGCCTGCCGTCACCCCGGCCCCCAGCGAAACCCAGACTCCAACGGCGCGCCAGTCCCGGCTGGGGGGTAAAGGGCCCTGAGTGAGATAAGACCAAGGAGTTTCGATTGCACCCCCGGCCTCCCCTGGGAGCCTGGTTTCTCTCACATCTCTGGCCTTCCCTTGTGGGCCAGATTCGATCGCACCTCTGGCCTCCCCGAGTGCTGGCTCCAGACCCGCTGGGCGTCTGGGAATTCCCGGACCCTACTTTCAAAGGGATCAAAGAGCCGACCGCCGGACCTCGCCCACGACCAGCCCCCAGGGCTTGCGACCTCCGCCTGCGAGGGTCCGGACATCAAAGGGCTAATGGACTATATCTGGGCCCGCCTGACAACTAGCGGGCAGTTGTATCTTGGACCTGAAGCCCTGCTGATCTGATAGCGTCCGCAGGGCTCAGGTGTTCAAGATGAGTTCTTCTTAGGGTCAGCCGCGGTCGCGGCTCCCTCCTCGCAACCAGGAACTGGACCATCGGAGCCCTGCTGACGCTGTCGCGGCTCGACCTCTAAGACCATCGGAGCCCTGCTGACGCTGTCGCGGCTCGACCTCTAAGACCATCGGAGCCCTGCTGACGCTGTCGCGGCTCGACCTCTAAGACCACGGGAGCCTTGCTGACGCTGTCGCGGCTCCCCACGAACTTCTCCAGATCGAGCCCTGCTGACCTCGTCGCGGCTCGAGAAGTACTCTGGTCCGGCTGGACCATCGAGACCACCATCACGACCGAGCCGACTCGACGGAGGTGAAGCAGCCAGTACGACCATCATCGTCCGTATGCCCCGGCTCGAGGATTGAGAGCTGTGCGTAGGATACGCCCCAGAGACTAAAAGACTGTCCCGCTTCCCCCTTCCTGAACTCTCAACGACTTCGTGATCCATCGATCACTGTGTACATATGAGTGCTGCCTTCTTTTACTTTCTTATATAAAGAACTTGTACTAAGAACCCAACGGTGTGGTGTCTGTTCGTGAGTGTGGTGTGAGCTCAGTGGGTACGATCATAGACTCGAAGTCCTCCCCGGTGAGGACCTCACGATAAGACTCGGCAAGATCTGTGGGAGAGGTGGGTCTTGGGGTGACCGGGTGAGCATAACCTGGCCCTCTGAGATTGCCCCTTCTAACAGTATGCCATGCTGATGTATGCACCACATCGTCGACATGAGTGTAGACTACATCCCTGCTATGTGATTTCCTGGTGTGATTCTCCCAATGGTGACATGAAGGTGGACAGGGACTCAGGCTACACAACCCTTCACTTGACCATGTCTGACGCACTGTACCCCAAGGTACGTGCGTGTGTACGCCTCGTTTCCCTATTGCTTTTCGGCCATGCGCGAGCAAAGCGTACCCCAAGGTACGTGCGTGTGTACGCCTCGTTTCCCTATTGCTTTTCGGCCATGCGCGAGCAAAGCGTACCCCAAGGTACGTGCGTGTGTACGCCTCGTTTCCCTATTGCTTTTCGGCCATGCGCGAGCAAAGCGTACCCCAAGGTACGTGCGTGTGTACCCTCGTTTCCCTATTGCTTTTTGGCCATGCGCGAGCAAAGCGCACCCCAAGGTACGTGCGTGTGTACGCCTCGTTTCCCTATTGCTTTTCGGCCATGCGCGAGCAAAGCGTACCCCAAGGTACGTGCGTGTGTACCCTCGTTTCCCTATAGCTTTTTGGCCATGCGCGAGCAAAGCGTACCCCATGGTACGTGCGGGTGTACGCCTCGTTTCCCTATTGCTTTCGGCCATGCGCGAGCAAAGCGTACCCCAAGGTACGTGTGTGTGTACGCCTCGTTTCCCTATTGCTTTTCGGCCATGCGCGAGCAAAGCGTACCCCAAGGTACGTGCGTGTGTACGCCTCGTTTCCCTATTGCTTTTCGGCCATGCGCGAGCAAAGCGTACCCCAAGGTACGTGCGTGTGTACCCTCGTTTCCCTATTGCTTTTTGGCCATGCGCGAGCAAAGCGTACCCCAAGGAACGTGCGTGTGTACGCCTCGTTTCCCTATTGCTTTTTGGCCATGCGCGAGCAAAGCGTACCCCAAGGTACGTGCGTGTGTACGCCTCGTTTCCCTATTGCTTTTCGGCCATGCGCGAGCAAAGCGTACCCCAAGGTACGTGCGTGTGTATGCCTCGTTTCCCTATTGCTTTTTGGCCATGCGCGAGCAAAGCGTACCCCAAGGTACTGCGTGTGTACGCCTCGTTACACCATTGACTGGGTTGCATTAGCAACGCTATGTCACCATACTCGTGTGGGCATTTTAGATAAATAATAGTGAACAACTAGGGGAACAGTGTACTGATCAAAATGCAACCAGGTTGTCATGGATACAGAGTTTTTTGAGGCTCCTACAGGTGTTCTAGAAAAATCAGTTTGGCTAAAGTATACAATGTTGCACAAGTTGTTGTTCAGCTCAGGCTCAATTTTCAAACCATGCATATGTGTGTAATGGGCTTATGTGTGATGTGATTGGATGGAACATAGGATGCTAACTATGGTGGCCTATCACACACTACTCCTTGGACTCACAGACCCTCTGCAGCACAGATATAAGGCAGCATGTGGCTGTGGGAGGGCACTTGGCTGCACAACATTGGTGTGGTAACCATAGCTGCTGTCTCTGAATCCTCTGGACCCTGATTAGCTGAGCATGGAGAGGGCACCTGCATTCACTGATGCTGAGAACAAGGCCCTGCTGGATACCCTCCTGCCCAACTACAGCAAGCTGTATGGGAGACCAGAGGATCAGGTGAGTGATTGGTGCAATACCTTGGAGTGTGCACCTGTTGTGTGTGTGACATAATGCCCACTGTGTATGTATGGTGTATAGATGCAATGTTGTTGGGAGTGAATGCCAGGGTGTACAGTCTTGTGTAAAGAGGGTTATTTCTTGTAGTGGGGTGTGTGACAGCGTGTCACAGGCTGCAGTGCACCCAGATGTAGCATACATTGCTCTGTGATTGCCATGCTCTGAGTGTTTAGCCCACGTCATGTCATCTGTAGTCTTTCAATGGCATGTAATGCAGCAGTGTTTGCTCACAGGCCACATACTCCTGGACAATGATGCTAATGTGTGGAGCCTACGATGCCCTGTTGTCATCAAGTCTTTTGTGCACATATGTGTGTCTTTTGAACATGGACCAGGTGTACTGATGCTCTTTAACTTTACATTTGTGACAGGTATCTGCCTATGAGAAGGGTGAAATCTGGCTGGACATCGCCAGGGCTGTCAGGAGTGAGGGGGGGCCTCGCAGGAGGCTCAGGAACATCAAGAAGAGGTGGCAGGACTTCCGGTGCTGGACCCGCCGCATCGCCAGAGTCCAGCTGCATCTGGAAGCTCCACGCCGGCATGGCGGCACCCGCCACCTCACCCCCAACATGCTCCGGGTCCTGGAAGTGGTGTTCCCAGACCTCCATAGGCAGTTGCAGGAGGGACAGCAGCAAGTAGGGGGTAGGTACATGTCTGTTTGTTGTCATGTGTGTCACATGCTCCCTGCAGTGCTTCATGGCATGTTCACACTCCCATAGTTTGAGTGGTGTGGTCAGACAGGCACTCCATTCTTTGGCATTAGAATGTCCCAGGTTCTGCAGCTGCTTCTTTGCATGCCTTGCCCTACTCCACATTTGCCCTGCGCTTTGCCTGATGTGTATTTTTCACATGTACTCCTATGGTGCAATGTCTCAGTATGCATATTCCTTTGCACATCATCATGTTTGAGGTGGGTCTGTGACACCTGTTGGTACATTACATGTAGCACCACATGTTCACAGTGTCTGCCATTCTTCATATTTGTGCACTGATCTTGAGTCTAAACATGTGTTTTCTGCACGAGTCTGCCTCAGTGGCTTTGGACCATGGTACTCTTTCAAATTGTAATGTGTTGGATACAGGTGCACAATGTACATGTGCAATATTTTGGCATTATGCATACTCACACTGGGCAGTGCGTGTGTGCATATGCGCCAAATATGTATAATGTTGTTTCTAACTAATAATGATGGTCAGCCACACAATGAGGCTTTGGGTGTCAACAGCTGTGATGCCAGTGTGAGGTGATGTTACACTTGGTTCAGGTCCCAGGATGGCATAACATTTCAGTACAGGCAGGACTTTTCCCATGTGGCACAAGGTCTAAGCAATTCCAACATGTCCTGTTCTGGGTTTGGGTGGCAGGGTGGGAAAATGAGCAGGGATGCATAATCAGCTATCCTGTTGCCAGGCAGTGGATCATCGTTGTGTATCTCATACTAGTTTTTAGCTTACATTTTGCTTGTATCCTACTGTACATTGAGCGTTGTGTCTCTCCCAATTGGCCACAAGTAGACTTTGCATTGTGCAGAGTTCTGTGTAATGTGCCTCATGATGCATGCCATGTTTCGAAATGAGCCATAATGTATTGTAGCTGATATGTCTGATGTGTACAAGTGACTGATATGTTTTTGTTGTTCTCCTTGCCCACAGCATCATCATCTGAATCTGGAGGAGACACAGGTGCGGACCAGGCCGAGGGACCCAGCGACAGTGCCACCTGCTTTGAGGTGTCAGAGGGAGGCAGTGGCACGGAGGGTGAGGAGAGTCTGCAGGCCGGACGACATGTGACTGACTAATCTTACCATGCCGACGACTCCGAGACAGACTCTCAGGAGGGGGTGGAATATGCAGCAATGGTAACATCTTCTTCAGCTGCCCTCCCCTCCTCCAGTACCATCTCCACCCTCCCAGTCGTTAGTGTTCCTAGGGTCCGTGCTAGCCCCCGTGTCTCCTTTGTTCCCGGCACCGCAGCCCCTGCCCCTGTGTCCCCTGCTGCCCTCAGTGCTGAGACTGTGGACCTACTCCGGCAGATTGCAGTAGGTCAGACATCCATGCTGACTGTCCTCCATGGACATACACAACTGCTTACACAGGTGGTGTCGTTCATGGAGAGCATGTCATCAGCCATGTCTGATCTACGTCGGAGTGTGGCTGTCATGGAGTCAGCACTGACGGCAGCTATGTACACCCAGCAGCATCTGTCCCCCCATCCTTCAGACCCATCCACCTCTGCCTCTCACATACCTACACATCATACACGCACACGCCACAGGTCAGACACACCAAGCGCACACACACAGCATAAGAAGCTCAAAGCTCCACGCACCTATTCTCAAGGGGAAGTAGGCACACCCACAGAGAGAGGGGAGACACCTCACACACGCATCCACACACCCAGTAGAATTGCCTCACAGCCCTGTACCTCCACCCCCAATGTGTCCCCGGGTTCAGGTGGTAGTTTTTCCGCACTGGCTGAGGTGTGCAGCCAGGTCTTTGAAGCTACTTTCGGCGATGACCCAGCCAGTGTGGATGAATCCACTACACCTGCACCCACTCCACCTGTCCTTCCCTCTCCTGTCCATGCGGTGCCGGAGGATTCCACAGATGGTGCCCCCATAGTCACCACAGCGGATTAAACGCCATGTGCAGGCAGGTTTAGGTGTGATGACACCCATGGAGGCACAAACTGTTGCAGAGACTTTTTTGGACTGGCCATTGGCCTTTAATGAGCGAGGACTCTTATTTGCTTTGCTATTTTAGCACCAGCTGAATAAAGCTATATGTTTCCTTTTCAGAACTTTTGTTTGTGTGAAAATGTCTGTGACTGCTGTGTGCCTGGGAGTTGATGTGATGTTAGAATATAAGTATGATGACATGTGTCACTCTCCTGATGGTAATGTGGTTATCAATGGTAGGTTTGTGATGTAAAGGTTGGCCACTGGTGGGCAGTGGGGGGGTCTCAGCCACCCACTCTGATGCTGGGCACTGGTGGGCAGTGGGGGGGGGTTAGCCATACACACACTCTGATGCTGGGCACTGGTGGGCAGTGGGGGGGGGGTTAGCCATACACACACTCTGATGCTGGGCACTGGTGGGCAGTGGGGGGGGGTAGCCATACACACACTCTGATGCTGGGCACTGGTGGGCAGTGGGGGGGGTTAGCCATACACACACTCTGATGCTGGGCACTGGTGGGCAGTGGGGGGGGGTTAGCCATACACACACTCTGATGCTGGGCACTGGTGGGCAGTGGGGGGGGGCATACACACACTCTGATGCTGGGCACTGGTGGGCAGTGGGGGGGGTTAGCCATACACACACTCTGATGCTGGGCACTGGTGGGCAGTGGGGGGGTTAGCCATACACACACTCTGATGCTGGGCACTGGTGGGCAGTGGGGGGGGGGGTTAGCCATACACACACTCTGATGCTGGGCACTGGTGGGCAGTGGGGGGGGGGTTAGCCATACACACACTCTGATGCTGGGCACTGGTGGGCAGGGGGGGGGGATAGCCATACACACACTCTGATGCTGGGCACTGGTGGGCAGTGGGGGGGTTAGCCATACACACACTCTGATGCTGGGCACTGGTGGGCAGTGGGGGGGGGGTTAGCCATACACACACTCTGATGCTGGGCACTGGTGGGCAGTGGGGGGGGGTTAGCCATACACACACTCTGATGCTGGGCACTGGTGGGCAGTGGGGGGGGGTTAGCCATACACACACTCTGATGCTGGGCACTGGTGGGCAGTGTGGGGGGGGGTTAGCCATACACACACTCTGATGCTGGGCACTGGTGGGCAGTGGGGGGGGTTAGCCATACACACACTCCGATGCTGGGCACTGGTGGGCAGTGGGAGGGGGGTTAGCCATACACACACTCTGATGCTGGGCACTGGTGGGCAGTGGGGGGGGTTAGCCATACACACACTCTGATGCTGGGCACTGGTGGGCAGTGGGGGGGGTTAGCCATACACACACTCTGATGCTGGGCACTGGTGGGCAGTGGGGGGGGTTAGCCATACACACACTCTGATGCTGGGCACTGGTGGGCAGTGGGGGGGGGGGTTAGCCATACACACACTCTGATGCTGGGCACTGGTGGGCAGTGGGGGGTGGGGGGTTAGCTATACACACACTCTGATGCTGGGCACTGGTGGGCAGTGGGGGGGGTGTTAGCTGTAAGAAGGGGCGATCCCCGAGGGTCAGGTGGTGCTCACCCGACCACACCAGGGCCCACCTCTCCCACAGAACTTGCCGAGTCTTGATTGTGAGGTCCTCACCGGGGAGGACTTCGGGTCTAGGATCGTACACACTGAGCTCACACCACACTACGAACAGACACCACACCGGTGGGTTTTAGTAACAATATCTTTATATAAGCAAATAACGAAGGAAGCACTCTTATATACACAGTGGTCAAGGGACCACAAAGTTTTGGAGGATTCGGGAAGGGGGAAGCGGGACAGTCTTTTAGTCTCTGGGTTAATACGAGCCGTACCCTACGCACAGCTCTCAATCCTCGAGCCGGGGGGTACGAGATGATAGTCGCACTGGTTGCCTCACCTCCGTCGAGTCGGCTCGGTCGTGACGGTGCTCTCGATGGTCCAGCCGGACTAGAGTATTCCTCGAGCCGCGACGAGGTCAGCAGGGCTCGGTCTGGAGAGGTTCGGGGGAGCCGCGACAGCGTCAGCAGGGCTCCGATGGTTCAGTTCAGCTTCAGCCGTGACAGCGTCAGCAGGGCTCCGATGGTTCAGTTCAGCTTGAGCCGCGACAGCGTCAGCAGGGCTCCGAGGGTTCAGTTCAGCTTGAGCCGCGACAGCGTCAGCAGGGCTCCGATGGTTCAGTTCAGCTTGAGCCGCGACAGCGTCAGCAGGGCTCCGATGGTTCAGTTCAGCTTGAGCCGCGACGGCGTCAGCAGGGCTCCGAGGTTCCAGATGAGTTCTTCTTAGGGTCAGCCGTGATCAGATCAGCAGGGCTTCAGGTCCAAGATACAACTGCCCTCTAGTTGTCGGGATATAGTCCTTCTGCTCTTTGATCTCCGGACCCTCGCAGGCGGAGGTCTCAAGCCCTGGGGGTCCGGCGGTTGGCTCTTTGATCCCTTTGAAGGATGGGTCCGAGAATTCCCAGACGCCCAGCGGGTCTGGAGCCAGCCCCCGGGGAGGCCAGAGGGGTGATCGAAACTGGGCCACAGGGGAGGCCCAAAGGTGTGACAGATACCGGTCTCTCAGGGGAGGCCGGAGGTGCCATCGAAACTCCCTGGCTAATCTCACTCGGGGAGCCCTTTACCCCCCGGCTGGGACTGGCGCGCCTTTGGAGTCTGGGTTTCGCTGGGGCCGGGGTCACGCTAGGCCCAGGGAGACAGGGATGTCGGAGAGGGAAGATGGCGTCCGGGCCTTGTGGGGCATGCCAGGTCTAGGCGCTCAGAGCCGGGAGTGGGACGGGGACGTGCGGCCTGGT
Organism: Lissotriton helveticus; assembly: GCF_964261635.1. Taxonomy (NCBI): domain Eukaryota; kingdom Metazoa; phylum Chordata; class Amphibia; order Caudata; family Salamandridae; genus Lissotriton; species Lissotriton helveticus. Next base: position 279,162,050 of record NC_136062.1, read on the forward strand.
CGTGGGTTTACGGGGGGTTGGGCTCATCGGGGGTGAGACGACCAGGCGGCTGGGTGCAGGCTATTCTTACGGGGACGCTGCGCAGGGGCTCAGGGTACAGGCCTACGCTCGCAGGGTTCTGAGGGACAGAGACGGGCCATGCCACGAGGCCGGGTCCAACACGCGTCCCCCCCAGCTGAAGGCGGGGAGAACTACCCATCCTCTTGGGGGTTCTCTTCGCTGAGGCGGAAAAATCTGGAGAGGCCGTCTGCGTTGGCGTGGTCAGAGCCAGGCCGGTGCTCAACAGTGAAGTCCATCCCCTGGAGGGAGATGGACCAGCGCAGCAATTTGGGGTTCTCCCCTCTCATCTGCATTAGCCACCGGAGAGGTCGGTGGTCGGTCTGGACCCGGAAGTGAGTACCGAACAGGTAGGGTCTCAGCTTCTTCAGGGCCCAAACCACCGCGAAGGCCTCCTGCTCGATGGTGCTCCACCTTTGTTCTCGAGGGAGTAGCCTTCGGCTAATGAATGCCACTGGTTGGTCTAGGCCGCTCTCGTTCACCTGGGACAGGACCGCTCCGATGCCATGCTCGGACGCGTCCGTCTGGACTACAAACTCTCGTGAGTAGTCGGGGGCCTGTAGGATGGGGGCGGTGCACATGGCGTCTTTCAGTGTTTCGAATGCCTCCTGGCAGGCGGAGGTCCAGCTGACTTTCTTCGGCTGGTTCTTGGAGGTTAGCTCCGTGAGGGGGGCTGCGATGCTGCCGTAATCCTTGATGAACTGGCGGTAGTACCCCGTGAGCCTTAGAAACGCCCGCACTTCCGTCTGGGTCGTGGGGGCCTCCCAGGCCACGATGGCATCGATCGTGGGCTGGAGGGGGGCTACGAGGCCGCTTCCGACCTGGTGCCCGAGGTAGATTACGGACCCTTGTCCGATCTGGCACTTGCTTGCCTTAATGGTGAGACCTGCCCTCCTCAGGGCGGTCAGCACCGCCCAGAGGTGCTGGAGGTGCTCGGGCCAGTGGGAACTGTACACCGCGATATCGTCCAGATACGCAGCGCTGAACTCTTCCAACCCAGCCAGTACCTGGTTAACCAGCCTCTGGAAGGTGGCGGGGGCGTTCTTCATCCCGAAGGGCATCACCCGGAAATGGTAGTGACCATCTGGGGTGGAAAAAGCGGACCTTTCCTTAGCTCCCTCGGTGAGGGCGATCTGCCAGTATCCACTGGTCAGGTCGAATGTGCTAAGTAAGCGAGCAGCCCCGAGACGATCGATAAGCTCGTCGGCTCGGGGGATGGGATGAGCATCGGTTCTGGTGACTGCGTTGAGCCCGCGGTAGTCAACGCAGAACCTCAGCTCGGGAGCGGTACCAGGGGCGGCTGCCTTCGGAACCAGGACCACGGGGCTAGCCCATGGGCTGTCAGAGGCTTCGACCACCCCGAGGGCCAACATTTTCGATACCTCGGCCTTGATACAGGCCCGGACTCGGTCAGGGACGCGGTAGGCTCTGTGCCGTACCGGAGGGCTGTCCCCGGTGTCCACGTCGTGGACGCACCAGTTGGTGACGCCGGGGGTGAGGGAGAAGAGGTCCGAGAACTGTCCCAACAACTGGCGACAGCCCTCACGCTGCTCTGGAGAGAGGGAGGAGGAGAGACTCACTCCCTCTACGGAGCCATCTTTCTCTTTCGTGGACAGGAGATCGGGGAGAGGCTCCGTTTCTTCTTCTTCCCCATCGTCCGTGGCGAGGAGCAAACTCAACTCGGACCGGGCGAAGTGGGGCTTGAGGCGGTTCACGTGAAGGACCCGCAAGGGGTTCCTGGGGGACTCTACATCGATGAGGTAGGTCACCTGACTCTTGCGTTCGACCACCTTGAAGGGCCCTGTCCACTTATCTTGCAGGGCACAGGGCTCTACGGGGGCTATCACCCAGACCCGCTGTCCGGGCTGGAACTCGACCAGAGTGGCATTCTGGTCATACCACCGTTTCATTTCTTCTTGGCTGGCCTCGAGGTTTGCCTCGGCCAGCTCTTGGAACTTCCTCGTCTGGTTCCGGAGGGCCAAAATGTATGGAAACACATCGGGAGGGGGCTCTGGGGCCGCCGTCTCCCACCCTTCCTTGACCAGGGTGAGGGGTCCCCAGACGGGGTGCCCGTAGAGCAGCTCGAAGGGGCTGAACCCCAGGGACTTCTGGGGGACTTCGCGGTACGCGAAGAGGAGACAGGGGAGAAGGACGTCCCACTTACGTCTCAGGGGCTCTTCGAGACCCATGATCATCCCTTTGAGGGTCCGGTTGAAGCGTTCCACCAGACCCTTCCCCTGGGGGTGATATGGGGTGGTGAACTTGTAGGTCACCCCACATTGCTGCCAGAGGGACTTCATGTATTTCGAGATGAAGTTGGTCCCTCGATTGTTTAATCCCGTTGACGGGATACGGAGATCCTTGCAGAATTGCTTGAGCTCACGGTGCGAATAGTCTCCCAGAAGCTCCATCTGGAAGGTGGTCTTGTCGGCCGTGACGCTCATGGCTGCTTCTTCGTTCGGGTAGTGTGTCAGTACTGTACGATCCCAATACGTAGGTTCTTATCGCGACGCTGCCACCAATGTAAGAAGGGGCGATCCCCGAGGGTCAGGTGGTGCTCACCCGACCACACCAGGGCCCACGTCTCCCACAGAACTTGCCGAGTCTTGATTGTGAGGTCCTCACCGGGGAGGACTTCGGGTCTAGGATCGTACACACTGAGCTCACACCACACTACGAACAGACACCACACCGGTGGGTTTTAGTAACAATATCTTTATATAAGCAAATAACGAAGGAAGCACTCTTATATACACAGTGGTCAAGGGACCACAAAGTCTTGGAGGATTCGGGAAGGGGGAAGCGGGACAGTCTTTTAGTCTCTGGGTTAATACGAGCCGTACCCTACGCACAGCTCTCAATCCTCGAGCCGGGGGGGTACGAGATGATAGTCGCACTGGTTGCCTCACCTCCGTCGAGTCGGCTCGGTCGTGACGGTGCTCTCGATGGTCCAGCCGGACCAGAGTATTCCTCGAGCCGCGACGAGGTCAGCAGGGCTCGGTCTGGAGAGGTTCGGGGGAGCCGCGACAGCGTCAGCAGGGCTCCGATGGTTCAGTTCAGCTTGAGCCGCGACAGCGTCAGCAGGGCTCCGATGGTTCAGTTCAGCTTGAGCTGCGACAGCGTCAGCAGGGCTCCGAGGGTTCAGTTCAGCTTGAGCCGCGACAGCGTCAGCAGGGCTCCGATGGTTCAGTTCAGCTTGAGCCGCGACAGCGTCAGCAGGGCTCCGATGGTTCAGTTCAGCTTGAGCTACGACAGCGTCAGCAGGGCTCCGAGGTTCCAGATGAGTTCTTCTTAGGGTCAGCCGTGATCAGATCAGCAGGGCTTCAGGTCCAAGATACAACTGCCCTCTAGTTGTCGGGCGGGCCCAGTTATAGTCCTTCTGCTCTTTGATCTCCGGACCCTCGCAGGCGGAGCTCTCAAGCCCTGGGGGCTGGTCGTTGGCGAGGTCCGGCGGTTGGCTCTTTGATCCCTTTGAAGGATGGGTCCGAGAATTCCCAGACACCCAGCGGGTCTGGAGCCAGCCCCCGGGGAGGCCAGAGGGGTGATCGAAACTGGGCCACAGGGGAGGCCCAAAGGTGTGACAGATACCGGTCTCTCAGGGGAGGCCGGAGGTGCCATCGAAACTCCCTGGCTTATCTCACTCGGGGAGCCCTTTACCCACCGGCTGGGACTGGCGCGCCTTTGGAGTCTGGGTTTCGCTGGGGCCGGGGTCACGCTAGGCCCAGGGAGACAGGGATGTCGGAGAGGGAAGATGGCGTCCGGGCCTTGTGGGGCATGCCAGGTTTAGGCGCTCGGAGCCGGGAGTGGGACGGGGACGTGCGGCCTGGTCGTGGGTTTACGGGGGTTCGGGCTCATCGGGGGTGAGACGACCAGGCGGCTGGGTGCAGGCTATTCTTACGGGGACGCTGCGCAGGGGCTCAGGGTACAGGCCTACGCTCGCAGGGTTCTGAGGGACAGAGACGGGCCACGCCACGAGGCCGGGTCCAACATTAGCCATACACACACTCTGATGCTGGGCGCTGATGGGCAGTGGGGGGGGGGTTAGCCATACACACACTCTGATGCTGGGCACTGGTGGGCAGTGGGGGGGGGTTAGCCATGCACACACTCTGATGCTGGGCACTGGTGGGCAGTGGGGGGTGGGGGTTAGCCATACACACACTCTGATGCTGGGCACTGGTGGGCAGTGGGGGGGGGTTAGCCATACACACACTCTGATGCTGGGCACTGGTGGGCAGTGGGGGGGGTTAGCCATACACACACTCTGATGCTGGGCACTGGTGGGCAGTGGGGGGGTAGCCATACACACACTCTGATGCTGGGCACTGGTGGGCAGTGGGGGGGGGGTGGGTTAGCCATACACACACTTTGATGCTGGGCACTGGTGGGCAGGGGGGGGGTGTTAGCCATACACACACTCTGATGCTGGGCACTGGTGGGCAGGGGGGGTCTCAGACACACACTCTGATACTTACACATACAATTACTTAGCAGATGTATGTCCCACACGTCTATTACACTGGTGAAGTGCGGTGACGTACGTCGATGACGTACATGCGGCACATATTCCACTGGTGTTGTGCGGTGACGTACCGTACCCCGAGGGCGATGACGTAGGTGCGGTACGTGTCCGTATTGCACTGGTGTTGTGCGGTGACGTACCGTACCCCGTGGTCGATGACGTACATGCGGTACGTATTCCACTGGTGTTGTGCGGTGACGTACCGTACCCCGAGGTCGATGACGTAGGTGCGGTACATCTCCGTATTGCACTGGTGTTGTGCGGTGACGTACCGTACCCCGTGGTCGATGACGTACATGCGGCACATATTCCACTGGTGTTGTGCGGTGACGTACCGTACCCCGAGGTCGATGACGTAGGTGCGGTACGTCTCCGTATTGCACTGGTGTTGTGCGGTGACGTACCGTACCCCGTGGTCGATGACGTACATGCGGCACATATTCCACTGGTGTTGTGCGGTGACGTACCGTACCCCGAGGTCGATGACGTAGGTGCGGTACGTGTCCGTATTGCACTGGTGTTATGCGGTGACGTACCGTACCCCGAGGTCGATGACGTAGGTGCGGTACGTGTCCGTATTCCACTGGTGTTGTGCGGTGACGTACCGTACCCCGTGGTCGATGACGTACGTGCGGTACGTGTCCGTATTCCATTGGTGTTTTGCGGTGACGTACCGTACCCCGAGGTCGATGACGTAGGTGCGGCACGTCTCCGTATTGCACTGGTGTTGTGCGGTGACGTACCGTACCCCGTGGTCGATGACGTACATGCGACACGTATTCCACTGGTGTTGTGCGGTGACGTACCGTACCCCGAGGTCGATGACGTAGGTGCGGTACGTGTCCGTATTCCACTGGTGTTGTGCGGTGACGTACCGTACCCCGAGGACGATGACGTAGGTGCGGTACGTCTCCGATTTCCACTGGTGAAGTGCGGGAGTGTGTGGCACAACGTACCCAGACATTACAGTCGTGCAATGGAGATGTGCGCGTGTGGCAACACGTACAGGTAAGTTGAAGTTCGTTGTACTCACCTTCTGCGCCGTCGTCGGTTTCTAAGTACGAGGTGGTGGCCGTACAGGATAGGGATGAGACGAACGATGGCGTTCATGTCCTGCTTGTCACGTACCGGCGTGCGGTTCGTGCAGGAGTGTGGTTTTACGGTAGTTTAGAGCTCTCGTACAATTAGAGCCGTACGGAGTGTGTTCTACACGGATCGTACTTCCTGGTTCGGGAGATGCGGTCTTTTTACGTCCGAACGTGGCGTGTAACGTCAGCCGACTGCAAATCGTATGGACTTTCGATTCGGACGGCGTTTTTTCCGAGCCGTACGGAGTGACGCTTTAGATTGTGATCGTACTTGCAGATTCGTACGTGGACGCCTACGGGTACGATTCGTACGGGGAAAAACGCTCCCAACCGCTATTCGGAGCGCTTTTTCACGGATCGGAATCGACGCCTTAGTGGATTTAGAATAGTAATGTATATGGGTTTACTGTCCTGCACCTTCCCTGAGTTTATACTTAGGTAAGTGGTAATAGTAAATTAAATGGGTTTAATGTCCAGCACCTTCCCTGGGTTTATACTTGGTGGAGTTGGAATAGTAATTTATATGGGTTTTGTGTCCAGCATGTTCCCTGAGTTTATGTTTGGTGGAGTGGTAGTAGTAAATTATATGGGTTTAATGTCCAGCATCTTCCCTGCATACATACGTAGTGGAGTTAGAATAGTAATTCATATGGGTTTACTGTCCAGCACCTTCCCTGAGTTTATACTTGCTTTGAGCTGGGATAGTAATTTATATGGGTTTTGTGTCCAGCAGCTTCCCTGAGTTTATACTCGGTGGAGTGGTAATAGTAAATTATATGGGTTTAATGTCCAGCACCTTCCCTGAATTTTTACTTGGTGGAGTGGGAATAGTAAATTAAATGGGTTTAATGTCCAGCACCTTCCCTGAGTTTATACTTGGTGGAGTGGGAATAGTAAATTAAATGGGTTTAATGTCCAGCACCTTCCCTGAGTTTATACTTGGTGGAGTTGGAATAGTAATTTATATGGGTTTTGTGTCCAGCATGTTCCCTGAGTTTATGTTTGGTGGAGTGGTATTAGTAAATTATATGGGTTTAATGTCCAGCACCTTCCCTGAATACATACTTAGTGGAGTTAGAATAGTAATTCATGTGGGTTTACTGTCCAGCACCTTCCCTCTATACATACTTAGTGGAGTTAGAATAGTAATTCATATGGGTTTACTGTCCAGCACCTTCCCTGAGTTTATAATTGGTGGAGTGGGAATAGTAAATTATATGGGTTTAATGTTTAGCACTTTCCCTGAGTTTAAACTTGGTGGAGTGGGAATAGTAATTTTTAAAATATAATAACTACAGTAGTACGTTTAAATATTGTTAGACAACTAATACATTTAAATATATATCACAATATTTAATACATTTAAAATGTGTTAATAAATAATAAAAATAATTTGTATATTATATTTTAAATAAATATTTAATAAAGTACATACACACATGGTTAATGAGATAAATATAAATAGTTTATTAAAGTAGTAAAGAAATGGAAAGTAAAGGAAAAATCATTTATTAGACGTATAATTTTATAAGTAAATAGTCTTTATTCCAAAATACATATAGAAAGTATATATTTGCTTGAGAAAAAAATTATAAATTGAAATCAAATAATTATTATGTTTATTCACATATGTGTACAATCTATTTTTAGATGACAAGCATAATAAAAAATTTACATATTTGAAAAAAGATTTATTGTATATCAAACACAAAATAGAAATAGTTTAAGAATATACATGATGAAAATAATTTTAATATTTGTTGTACATACTATTTTTTATCATTTAAAGTAGAGAACATTGATAGATACATTTATAAAAAAATAGTAACATTTTTGTTGTTTACAAAATGGTAATAGGTTAACCTAGAAATTAATAAAAATGAATATTGAAAATATTAATAATATACATTTTTACAGAGGTAAATAATCAAAATCATATTTAAATACATATGTCACTTTATTAATAATATTGTTTAACACAAAATTAATTGTCGAAGTAATTTCAACATTTAAATTAATTACAAACTGTACATATAAATCATATTTTCTTTTCATTAGTGAAATAACAGTGTAAATATTTTTTTAGCAAATAAAATTTTATCATTTAAAAAAAAAAAATTATGAACATTAACATATAATGTAACACTTCTTTTTTAATTTTTACGTGTTGAAAAATAGAAAACAAATAGCCTTTTCTAATATACAGGGACTATTTTATAACCGCGTAATGTTATTTTGTGTCATTTGGTTCCGGAAGAGCTCGCGGTTGGATGCAGCATCGCGTCTGAGAGGGTAAGTTTGATTTTGAATTATTTTAATAGTTAATAAAGTTATTTTGAGTGTATGTGTGGTGTATTTAGGTTTAGTTAGATTATATTATCGATCGTATGCTGTGTTTTAGGTGTTAGGTAGAGTGTCCGATATTTTGTTTTTTCCGCCTTTGAGGCCTAGGTGTGTGAGGTGTAGAAATATGTTTAATAGTTATTACATGCATATGTTTAGAGTACTAAAATGTATTTAGATATATGTATGGGTGTATTTGTGTGGGTGGGTATGTTTTTTTCTATTTTTCAGGTTGTCGAAGCCCTTTAAGTTTTTGGAGGAGACACGTTTTTTTTTTAAAAGTAGTGTGACGAGTATTATATACACACTTACTTTGTTTTTTGGCTTTTCCTGGAGCGTTTCTTTTTTTAAATACCTATTGGGTTTTGAAGGGTATATCGAGTGGATTACTTTGGAGAGGACTCGACATGGATTTGCTTGTATTTTTTATTTTTTGGGGGGTTTCCTTGGATTGTATGGGTATTTTTAACACTGGTATGGATTTGTCATCATTGGATTACTTTGAAAGCAGCGACAGAAACTAAGGGGTCCATTATGATGATGGGCGGATTGCCTCCGCCAGGGTGGCGGTGGCGGTGGCCACCGCCACCCTGGCGGAGGCAATCCGCCCGACAAGCACTCTCGTTTTCCCCTCTGCCAGATTAGGATGGCGGAGGGGACAGCGGCGGACGGAAAGACCGTCCGCCGCTTCACCGCCGCGGTCGCCTTGCGGTAATGGATTAATATGGTGGCGGTGTTCAATGGACACCGCCAGCCATATTACAATGGCACCAAGTAGAGGCCTTTCCGCGGCGGCAATGCCGCCACGGAAAGGCAGGCGGGAATTGCTGCGGGGGCCCCCTGCAGGGCCCCCAGGTTGCCAACACTGTCGGGGGGCACATGGGGGGTACCTATGTTACCCCCCCACATTTGCATATGCAAAGCGGCAGGCACCGCGCGGTGCCTGCCGCTTTGCATATGCAAATGCAACAAAGCATTTTTCGCATTGCGTTGCAGCGGGCGGTGCAGAGTGCACCGCCCGCCACAATGCTAAAACTACAGGATGTGCCCGCCACTGTGGCCACTGTGGCGGGCACATCCTAATTCCCCCCACGGGACCCCCGCCCTTATGGCGGGCGGTCCCGTTCCCCACTATGGTGACGGGCGGACAAAGTCCGCCCGTCATCATAATGGACCCCTAAGTATTTTAAAAAATATTTGTGGGTGGGAAAGTTGTTTTTATTTGTTATATTGCTAATTTATATGTATCAGTTTGAAAATAAATTATCATAATACATTTAATATATGTGTTTAAAATGTATTTGATAATTTAATTAAAAATTGTTAGACATAAAAAAGAAGGAACAGTTATATTTAGAAATGTTAATTGTTTGATGTTAATTTATGATATATTTTAGGGAATCGTTTTAGCTATCATTGAGAGATATTCTAGTCCTCTGGTAGTTGGGTTGAGGCTAACTTGGCTTTGGAGTGTGTTATACATTTTTTTGTTGTTTGCTTAGTTAATTTAGGTCCAATCAAGGTTACTGATTGCTCCATTCTGAGCTCTTGGTAACTCTGCTCTTTTTGTAGGGATTGTAGTAATTTGTGAAGGGTAGGTGTCCCTCTGCCTGTGGTTGCTTGGAAGGCATTATGCCATCCTTCAACTGCATTGTTTGTTTTGGCTTCCTTATTTAAGGTGCTAAGGTAGACATTCCGCCAGGGAATTTGATATTTTGGTTGTCTTCTATGTCTAGATCGGTGTAGCCTTCCTACCCATGTATCTTCAAAGTAGTCAAGCATAGGGCTTAGTCTTTCTTCTTTTCTTTTGTAATAGGGGCTGTCGATGAGAATATTATAGTGTTCTGCAACCTCTGTCACAGGAACATAGGCCAGGGAAATTAGTTTTTTGATTTGGTAAGCAAGGGTGCTGTCTGTGGCGTATTGGACACTTAGGGGGTCATTAGGATAGCGTGCAGAAAACCACCCCGACCGCCATGGAGGCGGAAACCAACCGCCCGCCTGCACCGGAGAAACACCGGCGGGCACATTAGGATCAACTGCCACAAAAGACTGACCGCGGCGGTAGCAGGCCAAGCAAAACCGTCCGACGCGGTCGGTGACGGCTAAAAACCGACCGCGGCAGTCAGAAAAGCAGCAGAAAAGCAACAAGCCGTCGCAAGGACAGTGACACACCGCACGGGAAATTAAGATAACCCCGAGGGTGTCACGGTTGGAACCGCTGTTACCGACCGCCGCGGTCGCACACAGGAGTGAATGTGAAAAATAGCAGAAGAGCTGCAGCATAGACACCGCAGCGGACGGGACATGAAAAACATGGCGGACGATGCGAAAACACCGCAGTGATGCCAAACATTGCACAAATAAAATCAGCCATGCTCCCCAAATACATAACACACATACAAATAAAATAAGTAAATAAAAAAATAGAAAAAAAAAACAGGACAACTCCCACAACACACCTGACACCCAACATCCACTTGGATACACCTACACAGCTGAGTATAAAGCCACCCCCATCACCAACCACAATCCTTTGCAACACTCCAGAATAGAAGGCCATAGCCCATATCTAACAGGAGAGGCAAAAGAGCACAGCACACACACACATCCACCACCACCATCACCACCACCATTACACCAGCTTAAACTATCCCCCAGCACACAACACACCTCACACCTCAACACCATAACCCTGCACCCACACACCTGCACCCACAAACACCTCAACCACCACACACCATGACAGCACAAAAAATGCCCAAATTCATCGAGAGTGAGTTGACAGTCATGGTTAATGAGATTGTGAGAGTTGAGCCACAACTGTTTGGTAGTCTGGTCCAACAGACACCATTAGCCACGAGGACACAAATGTGGGAAAGGATAGTCCAAACGTTGAATGCAGTAGGGACCACCCCAAGATCCAAGAAGGAGATCATGAAGCGGTGGCATGATCTCAATAGGGTTTTCAAGGAAAGGAGGATTAAGAACTGGACGCTGGCGAACGTGACTGGCAGTGGCCCTCCCATCCCACAGAAAACATTCACACCATGGGAGGAGAAGGTGCTTGCCATACTGCTACCTGAGAGTCTCACAGGAGTAGCCGGGGGTGCGGAGGCTGGTAAGTACAAACAAATGGCAAACAACACACTGAGAAGTACCTCCTTGCAATACCTAAACACCATTACACTATCCACCCTCACACAACAGGTAGCTAGCCATCTTGCTTAGGAGGCCTGTATGTGGGAGGGAGGCCTGCACTACCAGTTCCACCATGCCCCCTGTCCCACAGCTGAGCAGCATGGAGGCCTCCCCCACCCAGGAGCATGTGTCAGCCATACACTGTTCAACAAACAAACTTACAGGTAGGTAGCCATCTTCACTTGGAGGGTGTTTGGGGGAGGGAGGACTGTATCACAACTCCCAGCATGCCCCCTGGCCCACACTCCAGCAGCATGGAGGCCTCCCCCACCCAGGAGCAAGTGTCAGCCATTGCACAGTTCAACAAGCAGACTAACAGGTAGGTAGCCATCTTCACAGGGAGGACTGTTTGGGGGTGGGAGGCCTGCACTATCACTCCCAGCATGCCCCCTAGCCGACACTCCAGCAGCATGGAGGCCTCCCCCACCCAGGAGCAAGTGTCAGCCATTGGACTCTTCACCCTCACCTAACAGGTAGGTAGCCATCTTCACTGGTAGGCCTGCTTGGGGGTGGGAGGCCTACACTATCACTCCCAGCATTCCCCCTAGCCCACACTCCAGCAGCATGGAGGCCTCCCCAACCCAGGAGCAAGTGTCAGCCATTGGACTCTTCACCCTCACCTAACAGGTAGGTAGCCATCTTCACTGGTAGGCCTGTTTGGGGGTGGGAGGCCTGCACTATCACTCCCAGCATTCCCCCTAGCCCACACTCCAGCAGCATGGAGGCCTCCCCAACCCAGGAGCAATTGTCAGCCATTGGACTCTTCACCCTCACCTAACAGGTAGGTAGCCATCTTCACTGGTAGGCCTGTTTGGGGGTGGGAGGCCTGCACTATCACTCCCAGCATTCCCCCGAGCCCACACTCCAGCAGCATGGAGGCCTCCCCAACCCAGGAGCAAGTGTCAGCCATTGGACTCTTCACCCTCACCTAACAGGTAGGTAGTCATCTTCACTAGGAGAACTGTTTGGGGGTGGGAGGACTGCACTATCACTCCCAGCATGCCCCCTAGCCCACACTCCAGCAGCATGGAGGCCTCCCCCACCCAGGAGCATGTGTCAGCCAAAGCACTGTTCAACAAACAAACATACAGGTAGGTAGCCATCTTCACTTGGAGGGTGTTTGGGGGAGGGAGGCCTGTATCACTACTCCCAGCATGCCCCCTGGCCCACACTCCAGACGCATGGAGGCCTCCCCCACCCAGGAGCAAGTGTCAGCCATTGGACTCTTCACCCTCACCTAACAGGTAGGTAGCCATCTTCACTGGGAGGACTGTTTGGGGATGGGAGGCCTGCACTATCACTCCCAGCAATCCCCCTAGCCCACACTCCAGCAGCATGGAGACCTCCCCAACCCAATAGCCAGTGACAGCCATTGAACTCGTTGCCCTCACCTAACAGGTAGGTAGCCATCTTCACTGGGAAGAATGTTTGGGGGTGGGAGGACTGCACTATCACTCCCAGCATGCCCCCTAGCCCACACTCCAGCAGCATGGAGGCCTCCCCCACCCAGGAGCATGTATCAGCCATAGCACTGTTCAACAAACAAACTTACAGGTAGGTAGCCATCTTCACTTGGACGGTGTTTGGGGGAGGGAGGCCTGTATCACTACTCCCAGCTGGCCCACTGGCCCACACTCCAGCAGCATGGAGGCCTCCCCCACCCAGGAGCAAGTGTCAGCCATGGCACAGTTCAACAAGCAGACTAACAGGTAGGTAGCCATCTTCACTGGGAGGACTGTTTGGGGGTGGGAGGCCTGCACTATCACTCCCAGCATGCCCCCTAGCCCACACTCCAGCAGCATGGAGGCCTCCCCCACCCAGGAGCAAGTGTCAGCCATTGGACTCTTCACCCTCACCTAACAGGTAGGTACCTATGTTGCTTGTGATGTCTGTCTGTTGGATGGAGGCCTGCACTACCACTCCCACCATGTCCGCTGGCCCACAGCTGAGAAGGATACAGGCCTCCCCACCCAGGAGCATGTGCCAGCCATTGCACTCTTCACCCTCACCTAACAGGTAGGTAGCTATCTTAACTCTTCCTAGTGGGTGTGTGTGGGAGACCTGCATTCTAAACGCAGCAACAATTGCATGCAATGCATTGAGATCCAACATGTATGAGTAAATGATGTTCCTCTGCACTATGAAATTACACACAGTGTTTCCATTAATTGTACTACAGGTTACTTCATATTTGTGTAGTGTACAGACAGTCGATTATACGCAGCTGACACAATACTTGCACAGTGCCCAACACTGACCATTCCCCATCTACTCCACAGGTGATGAAGAACTCACTGCTGAGGACCATACCAACGACCAGCAGAGCCAGTCTCCACCCCCAGCACATGGACTCTCAGATGTGGACTCCCAGGACAGTTTGGACGATGAGCTCCAGGACGGCCCATCTGGTGTGCCACAGATCCAGAGGTCCCAGGCCCCCTTCCTCCCCAACACCACGTCTGCTGCAACAACAGCGCAGCAGATCCCTGCTGTCACGGCCTCTGCCTCCACCGCAGCCACCACCACCGCCTCCACCACTACCACGAGTACCACCAGTAACCCCTGCAGCACCCTCACTGTCCCAGGGGATGACCAGCCCACAGCAACAACTGTGGAGGGCAGGGAGAGAGTGCGTGGACCCACAGTGGTGAGGCAAGAGGTCCGTGGCAGAAGAGCAGGTGGGAGGGCCAGGGTCACCACCAGACCTCAGGAGGAGTGGACCACTTCACCAGAGTAGTGGAGGCATACCAAGAGGTCCAAGGAAAGTGGCCGGTCGGATGAACTTTTAAGGGCGCTCATCCTGCTGATGAGGTCCACCGACAACCGCCTTGGACCGATGGTGGACCCCATGGGCCAGCAAGTGGCGTTGCAGAGGGACAGGCCTGTGTCCCAGCCACCTCCCCGTACCCTCCTGTTGTGCCGCAGGATGACAGTGCACCATCCTCCCCTGCGCCAACAGGGAGGGGCGAGTCCCCTCACGCCGCTGGCCATTCAGCAGGCCCCCCACCACCAAAAAGATCTAGGGGGCGTCCAAAGAAGAGCCTGGGAGTCTCCGGAGGCAAAGCACCTGCCACACGCCAGTCACGGAGCCAGCCGTGATGACAACCCTCTTCCCTACTGCATTGACTGTGTGGACTGTCTTTCCCCACATTTCCTTGGCAATGGCACCTGTCTGTTGGACTGGGTCACTCTACTCTACTCTTGCATCTCATCAAACAGGACTGTCAACTCACTGCTCATTCCCCACTGTCATGTAAATATTCCCGCACAAATCGCATGTCCACTGTCAAAATAAAATACCTGACGCACCAGATTTTGTGCAGTATTGTTTTTAGTGCAATATTTGCAATGTTGACAAGATCCATGATGTGTCCAAATGATGTACAGTATGTAGAGCATGATTTGTCTGTAGCACCTAGGGAGACACAACAGAACAACAGTCACTGGTCTCATTGTGGCATCACAGGCAGAACACTACACAAAACATACACAAGACACTACAGGCATACTAGACAATGGGCTGCAGGTGTGAACAAATAGGGTCCAGCATATGTTCCCACATGGAACGTCACTTACTTTTACCACACACAGGTGACTGAGCGTGTGGCTGTCTGTTACATCCGCGCATAGCCCTTCACAACAACAGCAACCACACCAGACAATTTACACGTTGTACCTGGTCACCCACCTTCAAGTGAAGTAGCGTTCAATGAGCTGCTGGCGCAGGTCTACACCTTCATCCTCTCCACTGTCCTCATCACTGGACTCAGGTCCTTGAGCAGGTGGTGGCCTTGGTTCCTCACCATCGTCCAGGAGCAGGGGGACCCTCTTGTGGATAGTCAGGTTGTGCAGCATACAGCATGCCACAATGATCTTGCACACCTTCCCAGGCGAGTATGCCAGTGCGCCTCCTGTCCTGTCAAGGCAGCGGAATCTAGACTTCAGCAGCCCAAAAGTCTGTTCGATTACCCGTCGGGTCCTGCCATGGGCGTCATTGTAGCGGATGTCAGCCGGGGTCCTGGGATTCCTGAGGGGGCTCAACAGCCATGGCCGACTGGGATATGCAGAGTCACCTGTGAATGACAAACACCCATTGCAATGTTGCACAGCCAGAGTGCAGCAGGTAACACACAGCACACTATATCAGTAGGCATACTCACCCACAATCCAAGCACGCTCGGGATGCATATTCTCCATCATCCGTGGGACTATACTGTTCCTGATGATGTACGAATCATGCGCCAAGCGAGGATACTTTGCACACACATGAGAAATGGTCATGTCCGCAAGGCACACCACCTGCACATTGATGGAATGATAATGTTTGTGGTTCCTATATATGTCCTCCATTGCCTGTGGTGCCACCAGACCTACATGGGTGCAATCAGTGGCACCAACAACATGTGGGATGCGCCCAAGGGGATAAAGGTCCCCCTTCACGGCAGCCAATTCTCCTCCCCTAGGGAAATGGATGTAGCGATTCCAATAGAGCATCATGGCTGCAAGAACATCCCTCAGCACCATGCTGAACATGGGCTGTGACATCCCTCCAGAGCTAGCCACAGTCTCCTGGAAGGAACCTGTTGCAAAAAAGTGGAGTGCTGCCATCACCTTGTATGTGGGTGTAAATGCAGTCGGATAGTGATGGAGAGGCTGCAGGTGGGGCTCCAATAGATCACACAGGATCTTCAGTGTTCGTCTATCCAGGCGGAATTTCCGGATTATCGCCTCATTCTCCATGTCCTCAAGCACTGTCAGGTGACGTAGGAGATTCGGCCTCCTCCTAGTTGAGATGTAAATAAGAAAATGTCAGTGACAACCATCATGAGATGGCCACAGCACATACCATCTATGATGTTATGGAAAAACAAAGACTGCCTGAGAGACGCATGGCACACCAGGTTACATGGGTGGCCTTTTGATACACACAGAGGGCACACCTCTCCACTGACAATATACAAGTGCCACAAACACATTGGGGAATGTGAATGCACACATACTGGAGAACACAATACACATGTGCAGGCAAGGTGCTGCAACATCTGCCAATGTTTTGTAAATTACCATGTCTGTATCATACCCATCTGCTGTACCTGTCACACCTCAATGCATCATGTAAACTCTGCACACATCCATCTACACAATGATCACAGCAGCAGGAAAACGTTCAGTTGTGTGCATGAGCTGTTGTGAAAGCACCAGTCTGGTACGAAACAATGCAGTGACACAAGCCTTGTCTAGGTCAGCACTGACCCGCAACAAATTGATTTGTACTACTTCATTAACACCAGCTCAAGAGTGTCAAGCATCATCAGCCATCATATGCATAACGAACATGGCAGGGACCACAGACCAAAGTGTGTCACACTGAATGTGTGTACACCTGTGGATGACATGGAAGTATGGCATTGTGTGTACAATGATGTGTCCTTCAGGGAAACATCCTTTACAACGCACTACCATTACGACGCAACTTTTACAACGCAAACTATTACAACGCATAGCGCTTGGGGGCGCTCTAGGATAGGGAATAGGTTAATTTACTATCCAATAACCTTCCCTACTATCCACGGGGACTGGAGTTGGAATAGTAAATTAAACTATTCACTATCCAGCGCCCAAAAGCATTATGCGTTGTAATGGTATGCGTTGTAAAACTTGCGATGTAAAGGTAGGCGTTGTAAAAGTATGCGTTGTAACGTCATACATCCGCCCTTCACCATGTTGCTGCTGGTTACTGATACAGTGTTCTTGATTGACATCGCCATTAATGGTTACGAAAATAGTGGTACCTACCGCCTGTCCCCGGCGGTGTGACGCCAGCACCACCCCCTTCACAAGTGCGGTAGCCATTGGCATATGGACATGTGTACATGGTGGTGGGCATGCTCCGCCGCATGCATCGCGGTACCTACCGCCTGTCCCCGGCGGTGTGACGCCAGCACCACCCCCTTCACAAGTGCGGTAGCCATTGGCATATGGACATGTGTACATGGCGGTGGGCATGCTCCGCCAGCGCGTAGGTGGTCATTGGATGCATTTGAATGATGCACCATCGCGGTAGCGCACCCCGGGCACCCGCGGTGCATCACCGCCACGGAGCATTGCCTACAGCCAATGGGAGCGATGATCGCGGTGGCATGATGCAGATTTGAAAAATGGAGAAGGTGTGCTCCGCCACCGCAGAGGCGGTCATTGGATGATTTTGAAAGAGGCAGACCTGGACAACTAATTGGTGTTGCTTTGCAGCTCACAGATGACCCCAGGGGGCTATACATTTGTGGGAGTGAGCCTCACATTTCCACTGCTCACAGAGCCTGCTGCCTGGGACCCTCTCCTGCTGCTGCCTCCTGCGCCTGCTGCCTGGGACCCTCTCCTGCTGCTGCCTCCTGAGCCTGCTGCCTGGGACCCTCTCCTGCTGCTGCCTCCTGAGCCTGCTGCCTGGGGGACCCCTCACCACTCACTTCCGCCACAGGTGTTCCATGTCCACAGGGATGGCAAGGACAGAGAAGATCCGTGCCAGTCTATTCACCAGCGAGGAGCTAGAGGTCCTTGTGGATGAGGTGCTGGCACAGTACCCAAAGCTATTTGGTGGTCCCAATGTCGTGGTAAGTCACCATGAAGATAGCTGTCGGGCAGGGGGGTGTCAGAAGTGTAGTTGTGCTGCTGCATTATATGCCTGAGGGTGTGGGGTTGTGTCAAACACTGACAGACAAGCTGTCTCCAGGGCTAGGGAGTGTGTGTGTCACAATGTCACTCTTTTCCATGCCTGCACCTGTATGTGTGAGTGGGGAGTGTTACATTGTCAGCCATACAGAGCCACGGAATGTTTGCCATGTAGGTGCCAGGACAGTAATTGCTTGTGTGAATATTTCTGTGTGCCCCTGTTGTCTGACTCAGTGTGACCCAGAGACTGGGACCAGTGGCTGCCCCCCAAACAAAAAACACCACCAGACATACATGGTCTTAGCACCAGTTCCTTCCCACTGAATAGTAGATATGCCCCATCTGTGCCATGTGTAATTGCAGACTTACACACTTCTGTCGATGCACATTATGTTCATGCATCCTGCATTTGTGAGATTATCCTGGACCCTCTACGCCCCAATGTGTGCATGCAATTACATCTGTGTGGGCCATGCAAAGTGCCCTTGTGAGGGGTCCCCCAGTTTTGGAGGGAGGGAGGTTACATTTAGTCATGAGTGTGTGTCTTGCTACTGTTCTGATAGATGTTGTTATCTGACATTGTGTAACTACATTTACCCTTCTTTTCTCTCATACCTGCAGCTCAAGGTAAACCAGCGTAAGGCCGTGTGGCGGGCCATTGCGGCAAAGGTGCGAGCCCTGGGGGTATCCAACAGCCGACGCGCACACTGCCACAAGAGGTGGGACGACATCAGTCGGCTTGCAAAAACCGTGGCTGTGATGACATTGGGGATGCTACCACGCACAGGGCGTTTGGCACGGCGCAGCATGACTCCAGTAATGGGCCGCATCTTGTCAGTGACTCATCCAGACCTGGATGCACGTCTGAAGGAGCATGGCAAGCAAAGCAGGGCTGGTGAGTATCTGGGGAGCGTGACTTTTGCTTGGAGTGTATGCATGTGTACAGGGCATGTGCCAGCGGTAAGCCATGTGATGTGCGTGTGTTGCTGTGCTGTGCTGTGTCATGTGAGTGGCTGCTGTGATGTGTGCTTGTATCAGGTATTGTGCCACCCTGGCCTTATTGAGCAGATACTCCCTGCTGTACTTTCCCATTGCCAGATGTGTTGGGCTCTACATGGTCATTCAACGTTGGGATGTTGTGGGTAATCTATTATGGGGTGAACAGCAGTGTCCACTTGCTGAGTTTGAATTCATGTATGCCTACTTTGCCTGCACCATGATAGTTGGTTCCCCAACATCTGCAAATAATGTGCCCCAGATTACCACATGGTGCTTGCAATGGCCTATGTTTTTTTTTCTTTTTTTTTTTTTAGAAAAACAAGGGGAACCCAGTAAGTAGCTATGGACCATAGGTATCAGATAAGTTTAAGGAAAACAAAGGTCCTCAGCTTAAGCAAAATCATACAATAATATTATATAGACCACAATAGGCTACTATATATTTCTCTCCCTTGTCCAGCTGGACAGGGAATTTATTTATCAGGTCAATTATTAAACGTTTAGATACATTTGGCAACAAAACATTTCATTGCAGTAAGGCTCAGTCCTGTACCATACTAAAAAGGTAAGTGAAAGGATAAGAGAAAAGGTAGTAGAGGGAAAAGTGTTTCAGGGCACTGTTTTAAGTCAATATTATCAGTGTTTCCTGGAGTAACACATACACACATTAATATACATTGGTTAAACGTATGTCTACTCAAAGGAGTCAACGTTTCGATCCCCTGCTCAATTTATAGAGGGATCATCTTCAGGACTTTGAAAATTAGTTTCTCTGGTTTCAATAATATGTACGCCTCCGCCGAGGTTAAGGGCGTAGGTAGAAGGGCGTAACTGATTGATACGCGCTAAGTGCTGTTATGGTGAGCTTGGCTGGATTCCTTGGGGCGCAGGGTTGGACACGCAGATGCGTAGGCTCATTGGATTAGAAGCCTGTCGGGGTGTCCGTGGTATAGTGGTTGTGAGAGCAACGTGGGCTAGATCACCTTCGTTGAACCGCGGTCGATTGAATTCAAGGATCCGCGGGGATTAGAGCGATGTCTGGATACGTGCGTGCCGCTGTGTGGGTCCGATTGCGATGCAATGGCCTACGTGGCATTGGGGACTGTGATGTCCTAATAGGTGTGTGTGTTGTCCTCTCCTGTTCCCTGAAGGTCTGTTAGTGGTAACAAGGGTTGTACCCTCATCATGTCCCAAGGTGTGGGCAGGCCAAGTTGTGTGTGTGCTACACTTCTTCTACGGGCAGGGTGTAGTGCTGTGTGGCATCAACATGGCTCACTCATGGCAGATATTCTGCGTTACATGCACTGTTTTGGTTTATGTTGTGTGTAGCTGCACAGTGATTGCAGGGTGTAGTGGTTACCATGTAGAATTGGGCCTCTCCTGTGGTGCATTGTCTTGAATTCGTGTGACCAGATGATGACACTTACACAACCCTGTATCTCTCTCTCATGCAGATTCGCAAGAGACCACAAAGGAACATGAGCCCGAACCCAGTGGTGGCGAGATCAGCACTACAGCTGCAGTGGAGGCCAGTGACACAGAGCCCACCAGCGCATCTGAGGGGGACAGAAGTATGCAGGAAGAATCCGTGGCTGAGACACAGAGTACCACATCATCTGATGCCAGCGGGGATGCATCCATGTTGGCAGGCATAGGGGATGGGGAGTCTGCATCATCATCTACCACCCAGCGGCCAGTGCCCAGCCTCCCATCCACTTCCTCTAGTGCTGCCCGTATCCGTGTCACTAAGAGGGGACGAGTCACATTCACACCTGACACCGCTGCCCCTGCACCTGTCCCCCCTGCTGCCCTCAGTGCAGAGTGTGTAGAGCTCCTGCACCAGCTCTGTGTGGGCCAGACCGCCCTGCTCAATGCCTTCAGTGACCATGACAATAAATCAGGCCAGGTGTTTGCATACATGGAGGGCATACACTCTGACGTGGGTGGGCTACACCGTACAGTCCAGGCGTTGTCATCCACAGTCACGTCAGCACTTCAACAGGCACATGGTCCCATTGCAGCTCAGGTGCCTTTGTCCACCCCCCAGTCAGTGGCCACATCAGGTGACAGTGACCACGGTTCGCCTGCGTCACCAAAAAGATACAGCACAAGGAGCACACAACAGACACAACCCAGGAACTCCCGCCTACAGAAACCATCCCCACTGAAGAACAGGGACACCCCACAATGCACAGACAAGAGCCAGTCACGGAAGATCAAGGCCAGGCGATCAATGAGGCAGACATCAGGCTCACATGCCGCAGGGGCATCACCAGCAAAAGACTCTCCTGTCACTGACACTTCACACAGACCTGCCCATGCAGTGTCTGTGTCCACTGAGGAGGTGTTGCATATCAGGGGTACACCTAGGAAGAGCACAGGGACACATCCACCCACCACATCTACCCCAATTCAGAGTCCATTAAAGCAGGTGGAGGAGGGCACTGTAGAGACCACCCCTGGCAAGAAGGCAAAGCAGGGCACTGTAGACACCACCCCTGTCAAAAAGGCAAAGGAGGTCACTGTAGACACCACCCCTGGCAAGAAGGCAAAGGAGGTCACTGTAGACACCACCCCTGGCAAAAAGGCAAAGGAGGTCACTGTAGACACCACCACTGGCAAAAAGGCAAAGCAGGGCACTGTAGACACCACCCCTGGCAAGAAGGCAAAGGAAGTCACTGTAGACACCACCCCTGGCAAAAAGGCAAAGGAGGTCACTGTAGACACCACCCCTGGCAAAAAGGCAAAGCAGGGCACTGTAGGGGGCACACCAGGTAAAGAGGGGAAGGAGGTACAGAGGCATACCCAGACCAAGTGTTACGCATGATCCAGCACATCACCAGAGGTAGTGCCAGTGTCTGCACCTGATGTGGGACAGTTGGTGTGTGTGCCTGTTGTGTCATCACCACTTCCCATCAACCCCAAGACAGGGAAGCCAATTCATATTCCCAAAAATTGGAAGGGCACCCCTCCAACCTCTCCCACCCACACTGTGTCAGAAGTCTGCGTGACTCCACCTCCACATGCCACTGTGCCACCTGGTCCACACAGCCCTCCAGTTTGCCAAGCCACTGTTAGCCCCACATCACCTGGGGCTCTGTCACCCCAGTTAAGTGGGCCTGCTGTCCCCGACACACAGCCAGGTCCAAGTCTGCATGACTGCCAGGAGTGAGTTGACATCCCCCTCATGCGCCTGTGCCTCATACAGGTGTGCTAGTCCTGACCATTGTTTACAAGCATGGACACTGGCCCTGTTGCTCTACTGTGTTGGCCTCTCCCCTGCCATGGACACTGGCCCTGTTGCTCTGCAGTGTCGTGCTCTCACCTGTGCCTTGGACACTTGCCCTGTTGCTCTGCTATGTCGTGCTCTCACCTGTGCCTTGGACACTGCCCCTGTTGCTCTGCTGTGTCGTGCTCTCACCTTTGCCTTGGACACTGGCCCTGTTGCTCTGCTGTGTCGTGCTCTCACCTGTGCCTTGGACACTGGCCCTGTTGCTCTGCTGTGTTGGCCTCTCCCCTGCCATGGACACTGGCCTTGTTGCTCTGCTGTGCCGTGCTCTCACCTGTGCCTTGGACACTGACCCTGTTGCTCTGCTGTGTCATACTCTCACCTGTGACTTGGACACTGGCCCTGTTGCTCTGCTGTTTTGGCCTATCCACTTCCATGGACACTGGCCCTGATGCTCTGCTGTGCTGTACTCTCCCCTGTGCTATGGCCAATGGCCTTCCTGTTTGTGTTTCACCTGTGCATGGTATATAGCATCATTTTGAGCCTTGCTCTTGTCTACTATTGTTGTTCCGCTGCATCTGTGCAATATGTGAATAAATACAGTTACTTCTGGTGTGTGTTTTGTCAGTGTCCTTGCTGATTAAAGTTCTGTTTCTGTTCGAATTTGATTGCCTGTGCACCATGCTCCATGTATCACTTCAACATTGCAAGGCTCTTTGCAGCCAACATACTTTTGGGCAGGGGTGACAGGGTCTTAAGTCCATTCTGAGCCTGCATAATTGTGGGAACTGTGATGGCTATTTTACCTGGCATGCAGTCATCTTGTTAGTGATTTGCTGTTGTTGCCTACACTGTTCACATGTCTGGTTGGGGGACACTGCCAACACAGGGTGTAATGCTGTGCAAATGTTTCGAAGCTGGCTGGGATATGTAATGAAGTATGTGTGTGGATTGCTTTCTGTGTGCCCAACCTTGTATGTGTATGGTAATATTGTGTTGGCCCTTGGTCCTGGTGCCATGGCCTACATGAGATGAGTGGTGTTGGGTGTAGCAGAGGTGTGCAGTGTGAAGGTGTCAGTTTGTTGTGGATGTGTGTGCGCCCCTGTATTGTGTGAGACACACATGTGTCATCCAGGAGTTGTATGCCTGTTGTTTGTTTTGTCTTACCCTGGGTAGAGGATTGTATGCACTTGTGTGAGCTGTTTGTATTGCACTGTGCTGTGTGTCGGTGTGTCCATGGTGTTGTGTGTGACTCCTCCTTGTTGTGTTTGTAAGTTTGAAGTGTACAAAGTGTGTGAGTTGCACATCAGTGTTGTGTTTGATTGATCCTCAATGTGTCTTGGGTGTTTTGGTGTGCACTGTGTGGACCTGCTGCTCCACACTGGCATTGTGTTTGTGATGCATTGCAGGCACATGGTGGTTTTTCCACTCGTCTATGGCATGGTGTGTGAGGTTTTAGGCCATCCCCTATGTGTGCCACTTGTGCCTGGCCATTGTGGGTGTTCCGTCCCTCTATTTGGGTGTGGTACACCCCTTACATGTCTGCTACTGACATGCAGGCTGTTTAACTTTGATGTCAGCTTTGCCCTTGGTTTCCATGTGTGTGTGCCTCACCATCACTTCATATGTTGGCTTGTGCTTTGTGGTGCAGTTCTTGGGCCATAAGTGCTGTTCCACTCTGGACATTGCCCCAATGGTTTATGTGTGCTGTCCTTGTGCTATTGGTCATTCTGTGGTGGTCATGTGCACTTCAGCTGTGTGTGCTGGCCAGTGCTCTGGTGGAGGTGGCTGTGCTCTTGTATCCCAGAGTGGTGCATGTGTAGTTATTGTGTTGGATTTGTGGATGTAGGGTGTGGTATTGCTTCAGTTCCTGGGTGTGGTGTTGTATTTGTGCAGTGCTGATTTGTGGTGTGTGGTGCGGTTGTGTCAATCATGCCTGTTATGCAGACACTGCTTGTCGTGCATGCGGTGCTGTGTGTATGTGGCCTTGGCATTGCCTGATGTGCATCCCCTGATGTCTTGTGGTGTTTGTTGATTGAGGTTTCATGTGCATCTGTGATGGGTTTGATGTGGCTGTGTGTGTTGGTCCAGATGCACTTCTTGTGTGATTTGTGTTATGGTGTGTGTGTTTTGTTCCTGCGTGATGTTGTTGTGTACTCCTGTTGTGTCTGTTCTCACACTGATTTTCCCCTGTTGGCTAACAGGGTATGTATTTTTCTGTTGGAGTTCAGTATGTGTTCCTGTAGTGTTCGTGTGTTGCTCTTGTGCAGGTATCGGTTGAGGCATCCCTGTGTGTGTGTTGTGTTTGTGGCTACACCCAGGGTGTGCGTTTGTTTGTGTGTGTGTATGTGCTGGCAAGGATTGTGAGCCTTGAGTGTATGTGGCAGTGATGTTGTGTGTTCCTTGTCAGCCACTCCTGCAGTGGCTGTCTCCCTGGTTGTGTGTTGTGTGGTGCAGAGAGTGTGTATTGTGCTTGTTGTTGCAGTGCTTGTTGGTGTGCATGGGGGTGCAAGGGAAGGGCACCTGGCCTGTGGGTTGATGGGGTGTGTTGCTGTGTGGTTGGGGTCTGTATGTCCCTGTGGTGTTTGTGCCCTGCCCATGCCTTGGAGTGGCCCTGCCTTCTGCATAGTGCGCATGTGTTGACCGCGGCGGTGACTTGACCAGTAACGGGACGTTGCTGCTGGATAGCGGTCGATGTGTGTCCCGGATGCTGAGGGGTGCCTTGTTGTGAGGTGGGTGATGTGTGGGTGCCCGTGTGGATGTGTTGTGTCCCCCAGCAGGGTGTCTGTGTGGTGATTGGACCCTGTGTCGGCCTGTGTGTTGTGTGTTGTATATGTGTATTTGCGTACCTGCGGCGGCGTCCGCGGCGGCCCATCTGCATATGGAGGGCTGGGTTCATGGCGTTCGGGACCGGGTCTCGGCTATCTTGCTCCGCTGTCGAGTTTCCGCCTGCTCAGGCTGGGCAGTGTCTCCGCTGCGGTGCGTCTGCTTGTTTGGGCCATCCAAATTTGTCGAGCAGGGCGAACGTCATTCGGCACGGCGGAGAGTCTCGATTGGCTCCCGCCACCGCACTTTGAAGGCGGTGCGCGGCGGACGGAAAATGACCTATGTTTACCTATCCTAATGTGGCGGACGTGAGTTCCGCTGCTCGCGGGCGGAAAAAGCTGTTTTTCCACCCCGCCACCACCGCCCGACATCCTAATGGACCCCTTAATGTAGATTTTTGGAGATGGCGCCATATACATTGATTAAAATGATGATAGCAACCTTGTACTGCTGTGTGAGGGTATGTTTTCAGGATACTGTTTATCATTGCTTTTTCAAAGTCAATGATAATTCTTTCTGGAAAATAGTCATTAGTTTGCTGTTTGACTTGGGTTCGGACTTCTTGGTAGGTAGATTGCTGTTTGTTTGGTAGAAGAACATATAGGAATGGAATATTAGCATTTTGATAATGACCATGGATGGAATATAATTGGTAAAAAGGTTTAGGACATACTGAAAAAGTACCGCCCATCATCCAAGTTTTGCATTGGTGCAGTTTAGTCATGTTGTCCACAGTAGCAAATATTATTACTCTCTTATCTTTAGATTTGTTGTCATATAGGATAAATGGCTCATTACTGTGAGTTACACAGAGTTCAGGGGTAATTTGTACTTGTTGAAAAGTTGTAGGTGTGGGAGGAGTAGCTGATGTAGCTCTTTTTTGTCTAGCTATTGTTCTTTTTAGTGAATCTACAGATGGTAGTTGGCTAGAGGCATGTTGGGGCAGAAAACGTAAATGCTGTTTTAGAATAGCAGTTGTTGCTCGATCAGTACTAGTACTAGCTTCTTTAAGGGAATCAAGCATTTCTCTAATCTCAATTTCTGTTACATTGGGTGGGTGGTTATGTTCCTTGGTATAAGTCACAGTAGTTTCCTCAGTTATAGCTCTACCATAACATTTTGAAGAATAGTATTTAGTGCACTTCCAAAAAACTTTCATATCTTTCTGTTTCTCTTGAGTATAAACATATCCCATGTAACAAAGAAGTAATTTCCCTTTCTGAGAAGACATAAATTTTGCTCCTTCAGTCATGCTTTGTTTTTTGTGCTAGGAGACATTAAACATTACAATATTAGGAACGTATTTAAATTATGCATGTTGTATTAAAAAAACACTGTTTTGCACATTCATTATTTACCAGTTTCTTTCTTTGTTGAATTGAGGTCTTTATTTTCTTTTAAGTTTTCTTTTCTGCGTATTTCTTCAGTACCTGTGGAGATGGATAAAATGTGTTAGCATATTTTAAAAAAAAATTGGATTCTTTTGTTGTGCACTGCTAGCTAGTTTTTACTCTTTTCTTGCATTCTTTAGGGTTTTCAGTCATTTTCTAAATTATATACTTACTTTTTAAATGTATTCTTTGAAGTGCAGATGTTGTGCAGGTCTTCTTTGTTTTATTTCTCTCTGTAGGAAATAGAGTACAAATAAAAGAGTTGTTTTAGTTATTTGTTTTCTAATACAGGTTAGAAGTTTTAGATTTACGTTTTTAAATATATTAAGGTGGTAGTACTTACTTTAGATAGGTGTAGCTGGTTTTCTGATGAAGTTAATCAGTTTTATCTCAGCAATCTGGCAGAGTTTTACCCTCCTTTTCGTTGGTGGTTTGTAGTGTAATTTTAGCTGGTTTGATTATTCTTTTTATAGCGTTAGTTAAATTGTTTCTGCAAGTTTATTGGTGTTTTAAATTGATAGCGTTTTCTTATTTGTTAATTGGAATTCTCTTAATTGTTTTGTCAGTTGGTTTTCTTACATGCCTGACGCCAATTACTTTTTTTTTTTAAGGGGGAAGGTCTTTTTTTCTGTTTTAAAGTGAAAGAATCTTTATAATGTGTATTAAGAAATGTTTTATTATTTGCAATGTTGTTTATGTGATTTAAATTATGTGTTTGATGCAAATGTTTATTTAGAAATTGTTGCAATATTTATTGTATGTTGTATTAATTATTTAAAGTATTTTATGTTTATTTCTGATGTGTATAACATGTTTTATTTATTAGAAACGTAATTTAGCCTGTATTTAGTAAAGTCGATTTTATATAATTTCCGATATTTTTGTATTCTATATTGAGGTGGTCAATATTTTGTCTGTGTTTCTTGTTAAGGTTTGAGAGTCGATATTTTTTACATGCGATAGTATTGATGGTCGATAAAGTTGTAGTCGATATGTTTTACTATCGATATTGTGGAATCGATATTTATGTACTTTCTTGTTTAAGTATAGGTATTTGATATTTGTGTAGTCGATAATTAATCATCGATATTTTTTCTACTCGATATTCGGTCTGTCGAGTTTATGTCAGTGATTTAGAAGGGATACCGGCCCCTGGTCCTAGCCGGTCCGGAAAATTGACAAAGGCACCTGTAGATGACAACCCTAGTCAACAGCGCAAGGGGACGAAAGAGAACTCGCTAGACGGTGTTGCTTTACAAAACGGGCAAGAGAGTTGCGGGGTGTGGCACAGAGTGGGAGTGCATATAACACTTGCTAACGGCACCTCAATGGCCTGAGCCGGACAGTACCAGCTATACTGCGTCTCCCTCCAACACGGCATAACCATCCGGTCTTGCACCCCATGGCGACACAGTGATCAAGGAAACGCCGGACCTTAGGCGGAGGTCCGATCTGCCACTCAGAGGGGATACGGGTCCCAGAGTATACCACACTGCATAATACCAATACCACACAGCTTCATGACGAAGCTGAAAGGGGCTGCGGCATCTGTACAGACCAGCAGACTTGATAAATATACAGTACCGCGACGGCACGATCCAGAGGAAGAAACACAAGATGATAACATGTCCAAAGGCAAACCCTCTCTAGTTCAATCATGGCGGCGATTCAGACAGTGGGCACGAATCTTGAGACCAAAATTGACAAAGTCACAGCCGCAGATGAAAACATTGAGGGACTACAGTCAGTAGCACGTAAATTGGAGAACAGGGTTCAAATATTGGTCTACCAACATAAGGAAATATCCCTCCACCTGGATGATCAGGAAGGACGCGCTCGCTGCAACGACATCTGTGTTGTAGGAGTGCCTGAGGGGGCGGAAGGGCCTAGCGTGGAACTCTTTCTCAAAAACCTTATCCTGCACCATCTATAGCCTGAAAAACTCCCCTCGCTGTTTTCAATAGAGGGGGCACGCAGAGCCCCGATCCTGAGGCCGAACCCTGGTGCGCCGCCACGGACCATCATTGCATGTATTCTAAACGTTCGCGACCGGGATGCGGGAGGGTCAAGGGTGATCTCTCATTTGACAATGAGACGATTCACTTTTTTTCGGACTTCACACTGAAGGTGTAGCGAGAAAGTCGCTCTTTTGAAGGGAAAAAGCGAGCCCTTAGATTAAAGGGTCTCAAATACATGATGTTCTTTTCCGCAAAATTTAAAGTGATAGACGGCAATAAATCCAGGATCTTCATGACGCCGGAGAAGGCTCAACGATGGCTCGACAAGAGCCCTCCCCGGACACATCACCGACGGGAAGAGCCAGATCGGAAACTCTCAGGCCTCCATCACAAAGACTCGCTCACCTGGCGTGAAAACAGTAACCGAACGCCCTCCAGATCCTGAAGTTCCTGTTCTGGCAGCCCTGGAAGCAACACTGCGCAAGTGAGACAATGACAGTAAGCAGGAACCCTAATGGTCTGTACTTGTCTCCCTTTCTAAGGTGGCACTTGGGGTTAGGGTGGAGGGGCTCCCATGTTTTGGTGTGCTGTACTCCACATTGACTCTTCAATGCTGGACTGGCAAAGGCTGAGGGGACAAGAACTCCTCAGTGATATTCACCCTCAATAACGATGGGGCATGGTTGCTGGCCCGGGAGGGAAGGGCTCTTAGGCACCATTAGCGCACAACCCTACATTCAATGTTCGTGTTTTTTTTTTAGATCATAGGTGCTCTGCTTTTGGGGATGTGGTTAGTTCTAGACCTACTAGGCAGGGATGAAGGGAGGGGGAGTCTGTTATGTTTGAGATGAGGGAGAGGGTCCGATTGTCGTTTTCTGTTGTTAAGAAGATAAAGTGTTCTGTTGTATACAGGATGAGATTCCGAACGAACAGACAGTGAAATACAGACGCAGGAGCAGGTAATGTTTATTTACAAAATGGGAATGTGTTAATTGTTGATGCTTCAATGGTTACCGATCTGCAACTATCGACATACAGTCACTATGTCAATAGGTTCACAATGACTTTCGCTAATCAACAGGTCACAATGACCCACATCCCCAATGTCTTCGTCTGACCCCATGACACAATGTACCACAGTGCCAACGGTGTCACTCATCTCCTGGAATGTCAATGGTCTGGGGGACAAGATAAAATGGGGACTTGTGCTACAATATCTAAAACGCATCTCCCCAGCGGTTATATTACTTCAGGAAACACACTTGATGGGCTACATGTGTAGGGCTCTCGACCAGTGGGGATTTCAGTTGGTGGTACATTCAGAATACACTACAGGGTCCCGGGGAGTGGGGATTTTGGTTAGAAGATGATCCCCCCTCATTGTTCACCGCACCTTTAAAGATGACCTAGGGCGCTTTGCAGTAATTTCATTACAATGGGAGGGTCGCATGTTCAGCTTAGTAACTGTTTATGTCCTGCCGGCCCTGCACTCCCCCGCCTTTCAAGATCTGGACAAATTCCTCCTAACGCTACCAGATGGATATCTAATAATACGGGGTGACTACAACATGACTATAAATGATGGGTTGGACCACACCTTTTACCTCCTCGCCCACAGCAACGCGATAGCTCACACCTGGCTGACTTTTTAGAAAAGCAAGGCCTATTGGATATATGGAGGTTCCAAAACCCACTTGAGAGACAATACAACTTCCACTCTGGAGCCCACAATAGCCTCTCCCATATAGAGTATGTACTCACAGCGGTGGACGGTCTGGGAAGGATCGGGGCGATCACACATTTACCCAGAGGAATCTCTGACCATTCCCCGATACGGGCGGAAATTCGGACACACCATACTATTCAAAGTCATATGTACCCCATTTATCAAGGGTTCCTTATGAACTCTAAGATTAGAAAGAATTTAACCACTGCCACCACGCAGTACTTTCGAGAAAATGAAACGTCGGTCTCCTTCCTGTTAACACTATGGGAAGCATACAAACCAGTAATAAGAGGACAGGCTATCTCCCTCATTGAAGGGCATTTAAGGGAAAATGGAATGTAATAGAGACCTTAGAGCAGAAAGTACAGGGCCTAGAATCCCTACATGCAGCAAGACCCACTGAGGAGGCGGCACACACATTACGCATGAAAAGACAAGAACACAACGAATATCTTTGGGTAGACGCCCAGTCCATCTGCACGCAGTCCAATACCGGATCTGAGTCCGGAGACAAAGCAGGCAAACTTCTTGCATGGCTAGACAAGAGAAAAAGGGCGCACAGATGCCAGAGGTATGGCGCCGCGGCCAGGGCGACTGACTCCGGAATCTGGGAATCATGGTTCGATCCCCGGTGCTGGCGGCAGATTAGCCCAGCACCATGTGACTCGGGGCAATAGCTTGCTTAATCTTCCCGACGGCCCCCAGCGCCTAGAGACCCTTACGGGTGATTGTTCGCGCTTTACAAATGTGGATTATTATGATGGATAGTGCAGATTAAAAGACTGATGAGGGAGAACGCACGTCGGACCCACAGCGCATAGTGACTCATACTTTAGAGCAGTAAATTCGGAGGTTGCGGCTCTTCTCTGGGATACCAAACTGGCAAAAGTGGCAGCGAATAAACTGGTGCAGAGTTGGTATGATGGTGGTATAGCCCTGCCTGACATTAAAGCGTACTACTGGGCCTCACAACTCACAGTTGTCAATCAATGGCTTCACGTGCCAGACACAGATACGGCTTATCACCTTGACAGAATGACTCTAGGAAAAGGCGGGGTTTAATAGAGCGCTCTATAACAATCAGAAAGCCTGTGACCTTTTTGGCCCAGCATCACATACTATCAACATCTGGCACACAGTAAATTGACATCTGGGTTGGTCTGGAAGACTTACACAACACACCCCTTTGTGGGACATGAGTAAACTTGGGACACTGGGCAACAGCAGAGGATTTCAAAAATGGGATCTGATCTGCATTTCCCAGCTGGGAGATCTCTGGCATAATGGGAAGGTCATTAGTTTCAACCATCTACAGGAGCAGTACAAAATGGCTCAGAGCGAACAGTTCAGGTATATGCAAATCAAACATGTGATAGAGGCAGCCCTCTCTGTAGATGAACGCTCCCAGAATCATATCCCCTACAGGACCAACTACTCACTGACCACCTACACAAACAAGCTACCTCACTAACATACAAAAATAATTATTAACAACCAGGCCGATCTACTTGACCGGCTCAGGGAACGTTGGCAGTCAGTGGTGGGAGACATGGAGGACCCTAACTAGCGAGAGGCGCTGGCTTCGCCGAAGGAGGTAGCGATCTCCTCTAGCCTTCGATTGGTGCAATTTAAAATATTGCATAGGACCTATTACACACAAGCTACCTCACTAACATACAAAAAGATAGAGGCAGCCCTCTCTGTAGATGAACGCTCCCAGAATCATATCCCCTACAGGACCAACTACTCACTGACCACCTACACAAACAAGCTACCTCACTAACATACAAAAATAATTATTAACAACCAGGCCGATCTACTTGACCGGCTCAGGGAACGTTGGCAGTCAGTGGTGGGAGACATGGAGGACCCTAACTAGCGAGAGGCGCTGGCTTCGCCGAAGGAGGTAGCGATCTCCTCTAGCCTTCGATTGGTGCAATTTAAAATATTGCATAGGACCTATTACACACGGACAGTATTACACAAGATAGGAAAGGCCCCTGACCCAGGCGGCTTGCGCCTTTGTCGAGATGTAGGTACCTATTATCACACCTTATGGGACTGCCCAAAACTGATACCATATTGGGAGGAGGTGGTAGGAACGATCAGAGAAGTCACAGAGAAACATGTTCCATATGAGTCTAAATGTTGCCTCCTTAAAGTCTGGGGTCCAACTGACCTTAATCACGCCGAACGCCAGTGGGCAGCGACAGATATGATAATAGCTAAACGGAACATAGCGCAGAAGAGGGGTGTGGGGACCGTACCAACAATATTGAATTGGTGTAAAGATATGGATATGATCATGGTAGCGGTGAAGGCCACATTTATAAATAGGAAATGCCCCAAAAACTGGGAAAGGGTGTGGGGAAAATGGAACGTGTAATCTGCTAAGCTGTTCCTCATTGGCAGATATAAAGAGGCCGTTATAGCAGTCCAGCCTACTAACCACAAGGGTCTGGACCAGAAACTTTCTGTAACTATCGGGCAGGAACGGAAACACACGCCTCAGGAGTCCAATGGCCCGGAAACAGGACCTGGTTACCTGGTTTGCATGCTCTTTTAGCAACAGTGCCTGGTCTAGTCGCCCCCCCCAGGTTCTTTACTGCCAGTTTGGGGGATGGCACTAGCCCCAAATCCAGTGGCCACCATTCTGGTGACCACAAAAGAGGGGCCTCCCCAAACCGCATGACCTCCGTTTTGCCCACGTTGCATTGGAGACAATTGGAGGCCATCCAATCAGACACCGCTCCCATACCATTGGCAAAAGACTTTTTAATTGCAGGTGTGAGGGTCTGAAATGGGAACAACAGCTGGTTGTCGTTGGCATACGACACCAGGGTGAACCCGTACGCTCTCACAATGTCAGCTAAGGGGGCCACATACACATTAAAAAGTGTGGGGCTTAGACATGAGCCTTGTGGCACCCCCTTAGTGAGCTCCCTAGAGATGGAAGGGTGGGTATAGGTATTTGATATTTGTGTAGTCGATAATTAATCATCGATATTTTTTCTACTCGATATTCGGTCTGTCGAGTTTATGTCAGTGATTTAGAAGGGATACCGGCCCCTGGTCCTAGCCGGTCCGGAAAATTGACAAAGGCACCTGTAGATGACAACCCTAGTCAACAGCGCAAGGGGACGAAAGAGAACGCGCTAGACGGTGATGCTTTACAAAACGGGCAAGAGAGTTGCGGGGTGTGGCACAGAGTGGGAGTGCATATAACACTTGCTAACGGCACCTCACACTGCGTCTCCCTCCAACACGGCATAACCATCCGGTCTTGCACCCCATGGCGACACAGTGATCAAGGAAACGCCGGACCCTAGGCGGAGGTCCGATCTGCCACTCAGAGGGGATACGGGTCCCAGAGTATACCACACTGCATAATACCAATACCACACAGCTTCATGACGAAGCTGAAAGGGGCTGCGGCATCTGTACAGACCAGCAGACTTGATAAATATACAGTACCGCGACGGCACGATCCAGAGGAAGAAACACAAGATGATAACATGTCCAAAGGCAAACCCTCTCTAGTTCAATCATGGCGGCGATTCAGACAGTGGGCACGAATCTTGAGACCAAAATTGACAAAGTCACAGCCGCAGATGAAAACATTGAGGGACTACAGTCAGTAGCACGTAAATTGGAGAACAGGGTTCAAATATTGGTCTACCAACATAAGGAAATATCCCTCCACCTGGATGATCAGGAAGGACGCGCTCGCTGCAACGACATCTGTGTTGTAGGAGTGCCTGAGGGGGCGGAAGGGCCTAGCGTGGAACTCTTTCTCAAAAACCTTATCCTGCACCATCTAAAGCCTGAGAAACTCCCATCGCTGTTTTCAATAGAGGGGGCACGCAGAGCCCCGATCCTGAGGCCGAACCCTGGTGCGCCGCCACGGACCATCATTGCATGTATTCTAAACGTTCGCGACCGGGATGCGGGAGTGTAAAGGGTGATCTCTCATATGACAATGAGACGATTCACTTTTTTTCGGACTTCACACTGAAGGTGTAGCGAGAAAGTCGCTCTTTTGAAGGGATAAAGCGAGCCCTTAGATTAAAGGGTCTCAAATACATGATGTTCTTTTCCGCAAAATTTAAAGTGATAGACGGCAATAAATCCAGGATCTTCATGACGCCGGAGAAGGCTCAACGATGGCTCGACAAGAGCCCTCCCCGGACACATCACCGACGGGAAGAGCCAGATCGGAAACTCTCAGGCCTCCATCACAAAGACTCGCTCACCTGGCGTGAAAACAGTAACCGAACGCCCTCCAGATCCTGAAGTTCCTGTTCTGGCAGCCCTGGAAGCAACACTGCGCAAGTGAGACAATGACAGTAAGCAGGAACCCTAATGGTCTGTACTTGTCTCCCTTTATAAGGTGGCACTTGGGGTTAGGGTGGAGGGGCTCCCATGTTTTGGTGTGCTGTACTCCACATTGACTCTTCAATGCTGGACTGGCAAAGGCTGAGGGGACAAGAACTCCTCAGTGATATTCACCCTCAATAACGATGGGGCATGGTTGCTGGCCCGGGAGGGAAGGGCTCTTAGGCACCATTAGCGCACAACCCTACATTCAATGTTCGTGGTTTTTTTTTAGATCATAGGTGCTCTGCTTTTGGGGATGTTGTTAGTTCTAGACCTACTAGGCAGGGATGAAGGGAGGGGGAGTCTGTTATGTTTGAGATGAGGGAGAGGGTCCGATTGTCGTTTTCTGTTGTTAAGAAGATAAAGTGTTCTGTTGTATACAGGATGAGATTCCGAACGAACAGACAGTGAAATACAGACGCAGGAGCAGGTAATGTTTATTTACAAAATGGGAATGTGTTAATTGTTGATGCTTCAATGGTTACCGATCTGCAACTATCGACATACAGTCACTATGTCAATAGGTTCACAATGACTTTCGCTAATCAACAGGTCACAATGACCCACATCCCCAATGTCTTCGTCTGACCCCATGACACAATGTACCACAGTGCCAACGGTGTCACTCATCTCCTGGAATGTCAATGGTCTGGGGGACAAGATAAAATGGGGACTTGTGCTACAATATCTAAAACGCATCTCCCCAGCGGTTATATTACTTCAGGAAACACACTTGATGGGCTACATGTGTAGGGCTCTCGACCAGTGGGGATTTCAGTTGGTGGTACATTCAGAATACACTACAGGGTCCCGGGGAGTGGGGATTTTGGTTAGAAAATGATCCCCCCTCATTGTTCACCGCACCTTTAAAGATGACCTAGGGTGCTTTGCAGTAATTTCATTACAATGGGAGGGTCGCATGTTCAGCTTAGTAACTGTTTATGTCCTGCCGGCCCTGCACTCCCCCGCCTTTCAAGATCTGGACAAATTCCTCCTAACGCTACCAGATGGAGATCTAATAATAGGGGGTGACTACAACATGACTATAAATGATGGGTTGTACCACACCTTTTACCTCCTCGCCCACAGCAACGCGATAGCTCACACCTGGCTGACTTTTTAGAAACGCAAGGCCTATTGGATATATGGAGGTTCCAAAACCCACTTGAGAGACAATAGAACTTCCACTCTGGAGCCCACAATAGCCTCTCCCGTATAGAGTATGTACTCACAGCGGTGGACGGTCTGGGAAGGATCGGGGCGATCACAAATTTACCCAGAGGAATCTCTGACCATTCCCCGATACGGGCGGAAATTCGGACGCACCATACTATTCAAAGTCATATGTACCCCATTTATCAAGGGTTCCTTATGAACTCTAAGATTAGAAAGAATTTAACCACTGCCACCACGCAGTACTTTCGAGAAAATGAAACGTCGGTCTCCTTCCTGTTAACACTATGGGAAGCATACAAACCAGTAATAAGAGGACAGGCTATCTCCCTCATTGAAGGGCATTTAAGGGAAAATGGAATGTAATAGAGACCTTAGAGCAGAAAGTACAGGGCCTAGAATTCCTACATGCAGCAAGACCCACTGAGGAGGCGGGACACACATTACGCATGAAAAGACAAGAACACAACGAATATCTTTGGGTAGACGCCCAATCCATCTGCACGCAGTCCAATACCGGATATGAGTCCGGAGACAAAGCAGGCAAACTTCTTGCATGGCTAGACAAGAGAAAAAGGGCGCACAGATGCCAGAGGTGTGGCGCCGCGGCCAGGGCGACTGACTCCGGAATCTGGGAATCATGGTTCGATCCCCGGTGCTGGCGGCAGATTAGCCCAGCACCATGTGACTCGGGGCAATAGCTTGCTTAATCTTCCCGACAGCCCCCAGCGCCTAGAGACCCTTACGGGTGATTGTTCGTGCTTTACAAATGTGGATTATTATTATGGATAGTGCAGATTAAAAGACTGATGAGGGAGAACGCACGTCGGACCCACAGCGCATAGTGACTCATACTTTAGAGCAGTAAATTCGGAGGTTGCGGCTCTTCTCTGGGATAGCAAACTGGCAAAAGTGGCAGCGAATAAACTGGTGCAGAGTTGGTATGATGGTGGTATAGCCCTGCCTGACATTAAAGCGTACTACTGGGCCTCACAACTCACAGTTGTCAATCAATGGCTTCACGTGCCAGACACAGATACGGCTTATCACCTTGACAGAATGACTCTAGGAAAAGGTGGGGTTTAATAGAATATAACAATCAGAAAGCCTGTGACCTTTTTGGCCCACGATCACATACTATCAACATCTGGCACACAGTAAATTGACATCTGAGTTGGTCTGGAAGACTTACACAACACACCCCTTTGTGGGACATGAGTAAACTTGGGACACTGGGCAACAGCAGAGGATTTCAAAAATGGGATCTGATCTGCATTTCCCAGCTGGGAGATCTCTGGCATAATGGGAAGGTCATTAGTTTCACCCATCTACAGGAGCAGTACAAAATGGCTCAGAGCGAACAGTTCAGGTATATGCAAATCAAACATGTGATAGAGGCAGCCCTCTCTGTAGATGAAACGCTCCCAGAATCATATCCCCTACAGGACCAACTACTCACTGACCACCTACACAAACAAGCTACCTCACTAACATACAAAAATAATTATTAACAACCAGGCCGATCTACTTGACCGGCTCAGGGAACGTTGGCAGTCAGTGGTGGGAGACATGGAGGACCCTAACTAGCGAGAGGCGCTGGCTTCGCCGAAGGAGGTAGCGATCTCCTCTAGCCTTCGATTGGTGCAATTTAAAATATTGCATAGGACCTATTACACACGGACAGTATTACACAAGATAGGAAAGGCCCCTGACCCAGGCGGCTTGCGCCTTTGTCGAGATGTAGGTACCTATTATCACACCTTATGGGACTGCCCAAAACTGATACCATATTGGGAGGAGGTGGTAGGAACGATCAGAGAAGTCACAGAGAAACATGTTGCATATGAGTCTAAATGTTGCCTCCTTAAAGTCTGGGGTCCAACTGACCTTAATCACGCCGAACGCCAGTGGGCAGCGACAGATATGATAATAGCTAAACGGAACATAGCGCAGAAGAGGGGTGTGGGGACCGTACCAACATTATTGAATTGGTGTAAAGATATGGATATGATCATGGTAGCGGTGAAGGCCACATTTATAAATAGGAAATGCCCCAAAAACTGGGAAAGGGTGTGGGGAAAATGGAACGTGTAATTTGCTAAGCTGTTCCTCATTGGCAGATATAAAGAGGCCGTTATAGCAGTCCAGCCTACTAACCACAAGGGTCTGGACCAGAGTCTTTCTGTAACTATCGGGCAGGAACGGAAACACACGCCTCAGGAGTCCAATGGCCCGGAAACAGGACCTGGTTACCTGGTTTGCATGCTCTTTTAGCAACAGTGCCTGGTCTAGTCGCCCCCCCCAGGTTCTTTACTGCCAGTTTGGGGGATGGCACTAGCCCCAAATCCAGTGGCCACCATTCTGGTGACCACAAAAGAGGGGCCTCCCCAAACCGCATGACCTCCGTTTTGCCCACGTTGCATTGGAGACAATTGGAGGCCATCCAATCAGACACCGCTCCCATACCATTGGCAAAAGACTTTTTAATTGCAGGTGTGAGGGTCTGAAATGGGAACAACAGCTGGTTGTCGTTGGCATACGACACCAGGGTGAACCCGTACGCTCTCACAATGTCAGCTAAGGGGGCCACATACACATTAAAAAGTGTGGGGCTTAGACATGAGCCTTGTGGCACTCCCTTAGTGAGCTCCCTAGAGATGGAAGGGTGGGTATAGGTATTTGATATTTGTGTAGTCGATAATTAATCATCGATATTTTTTCTACTCGATATTCGGTCTGTCGAGTTTATGTCAGTGATTTAGAAGGGATACCGGCCCCTGGTCCTAGCCGGTCCGGAAAATTGACAAAGGCACCTGTAGATGACAACCCTAGTCTACAGCGCAAGGGGACGAAAGAGAACGCGCTAGACGGTGATGCTTTACAAAACGGGCAAGAGAGTTGCGGGGTGTGGCACAGAGTGGGAGTGCATATAACACTTGCTAACGGCACCTCACACTGCGTCTCCCTCCAACACGGCATAACCATCCGGTCTTGCACCCCATGGCGACACAGTGATCAAGGAAACGCCGGACCCTAGGCGGAGGTCCGATCTGCCACTCAGAGGGGATACGGGTCCCAGAGTATACCACACTGCATAATACCAATACCACACAGCTTCATGACGAAGCTGAAAGGGGCTGCGGCATCTGTACAGACCAGCAGACTTGATAAATATACAGTACCGCGACGGCACGATCCAGAGGAAGAAACACAAGATGATAACATGTCCAAAGGCAAACCCTCTCTAGTTCAATCATGGCGGCGATTCAGACAGTGGGCACGAATCTTGAGACCAAAATTGACAAAGTCACAGCCGCAGATGAAAACATTGAGGGACTACAGTCAGTAGCACGTAAATTGGAGAACAGGGTTCAAATATTGGTCTACCAACATAAGGAAATATCCCTCCACCTGGATGATCAGGAAGGACGCGCTCGCTGCAACGACATCTGTGTTGTAGGAGTGCCTGAGGGGGCGGAAGGGCCTAGCGTGGAACTCTTTCTCAAAAACCTTATCCTGCACCATCTAAAGCCTGAGAAACTCCCATCGCTGTTTTCAATAGAGGGGGCACGCAGAGCCCCGATCCTGAGGCCGAACCCTGGTGCGCCGCCACGGACCATCATTGCATGTATTCTAAACGTTCGCGACCGGGATGCGGGAGTGTAAAGGGTGATCTCTCATATGACAATGAGACGATTCACTTTTTTTCGGACTTCACACTGAAGGTGTAGCGAGAAAGTCGCTCTTTTGAAGGGATAAAGCGAGCCCTTAGATTAAAGGGTCTCAAATACATGATGTTCTTTTCCGCAAAATTTAAAGTGATAGACGGCAATAAATCCAGGATCTTCATGACGCCGGAGAAGGCTCAACGATGGCTCGACAAGAGCCCTCCCCGGACACATCACCGACGGGAAGAGCCAGATCGGAAACTCTCAGGCCTCCATCACAAAGACTCGCTCACCTGGCGTGAAAACAGTAACCGAACGCCCTCCAGATCCTGAAGTTCCTGTTCTGGCAGCCCTGGAAGCAACACTGCGCAAGTGAGACAATGACAGTAAGCAGGAACCCTAATGGTCTGTACTTGTCTCCCTTTATAAGGTGGCACTTGGGGTTAGGGTGGAGGGGCTCCCATGTTTTGGTGTGCTGTACTCCACATTGACTCTTCAATGCTGGACTGGCAAAGGCTGAGGGGACAAGAACTCCTCAGTGATATTCACCCTCAATAACGATGGGGCATGGTTGCTGGCCCGGGAGGGAAGGGCTCTTAGGCACCATTAGCGCACAACCCTACATTCAATGTTCGTGGTTTTTTTTTAGATCATAGGTGCTCTGCTTTTGGGGATGTTGTTAGTTCTAGACCTACTAGGCAGGGATGAAGGGAGGGGGAGTCTGTTATGTTTGAGATGAGGGAGAGGGTCCGATTGTCGTTTTCTGTTGTTAAGAAGATAAAGTGTTCTGTTGTATACAGGATGAGATTCCGAACGAACAGACAGTGAAATACAGACGCAGGAGCAGGTAATGTTTATTTACAAAATGGGAATGTGTTAATTGTTGATGCTTCAATGGTTACCGATCTGCAACTATCGACATACAGTCACTATGTCAATAGGTTCACAATGACTTTCGCTAATCAACAGGTCACAATGACCCACATCCCCAATGTCTTCGTCTGACCCCATGACACAATGTACCACAGTGCCAACGGTGTCACTCATCTCCTGGAATGTCAATGGTCTGGGGGACAAGATAAAATGGGGACTTGTGCTACAATATCTAAAACGCATCTCCCCAGCGGTTATATTACTTCAGGAAACACACTTGATGGGCTACATGTGTAGGGCTCTCGACCAGTGGGGATTTCAGTTGGTGGTACATTCAGAATACACT
Source organism: Lissotriton helveticus (assembly GCF_964261635.1). Taxonomy (NCBI): domain Eukaryota; kingdom Metazoa; phylum Chordata; class Amphibia; order Caudata; family Salamandridae; genus Lissotriton; species Lissotriton helveticus. The sequence continues at coordinate 279,202,493 of NC_136062.1, forward strand.
ACAGGGTCCCGGGGAGTGGGGATTTTGGTTAGAAAATGATCCCCCCTCATTGTTCACCGCACCTTTAAAGATGACCTAGGGTGCTTTGCAGTAATTTCATTACAATGGGAGGGTCGCATGTTCAGCTTAGTAACTGTTTATGTCCTGCCGGCCCTGCACTCCCCCGCCTTTCAAGATCTGGACAAATTCCTCCTAACGCTACCAGATGGAGATCTAATAATAGGGGGTGACTACAACATGACTATAAATGATGGGTTGTACCACACCTTTTACCTCCTCGCCCACAGCAACGCGATAGCTCACACCTGGCTGACTTTTTAGAAACGCAAGGCCTATTGGATATATGGAGGTTCCAAAACCCACTTGAGAGACAATAGAACTTCCACTTTGGAGCCCACAATAGCCTCTCCCGTATAGAGTATGTACTCACAGCGGTGGACGGTCTGGGAAGGATCGGGGCGATCACAAATTTACCCAGAGGAATCTCTGACCATTCCCCGATACGGGCGGAAATTCGGACGCACCATACTATTCAAAGTCATATGTACCCCATTTATCAAGGGTTCCTTATGAACTCTAAGATTAGAAAGAATTTAACCACTGCCACCACGCAGTACTTTCGAGAAAATGAAACGTCGGTCTCCTTCCTGTTAACACTATGGGAAGCATACAAACCAGTAATAAGAGGACAGGCTATCTCCCTCATTGAAGGGCATTTAAGGGAAAATGGAATGTAATAGAGACCTTAGAGCAGAAAGTACAGGGCCTAGAATTCCTACATGCAGCAAGACCCACTGAGGAGGCGGGACACACATTACGCATGAAAAGACAAGAACACAACGAATATATTTGGGTAGACGCCCAATCCATCTGCACGCAGTCCAATACCGGATATGAGTCCGGAGACAAAGCAGGCAAACTTCTTGCATGGCTAGACAAGAGAAAAAGGGCGCACAGATGCCAGAGGTGTGGCGCCGCGGCCAGGGCGACTGACTCCGGAATCTGGGAATCATGGTTCGATCCCCGGTGCTGGCGGCAGATTAGCCCAGCACCATGTGACTCGGGGCAATAGCTTGCTTAATCTTCCCGACAGCCCCCAGCGCCTAGAGACCCTTACGGGTGATTGTTCGTGCTTTACAAATGTGGATTATTATTATGGATAGTGCAGATTAAAAGACTGATGAGGGAGAACGCACGTCGGACCCACAGCGCATAGTGACTCATACTTTAGAGCAGTAAATTCGGAGGTTGCGGCTCTTCTCTGGGATAGCAAACTGGCAAAAGTGGCAGCGAATAAACTGGTGCAGAGTTGGTATGATGGTGGTATAGCCCTGCCTGACATTAAAGCGTACTACTGGGCCTCACAACTCACAGTTGTCAATCAATGGCTTCACGTGCCAGACACAGATACGGCTTATCACCTTGACAGAATGACTCTAGGAAAAGGTGGGGTTTAATAGAATATAACAATCAGAAAGCCTGTGACCTTTTTGGCCCACGATCACATACTATCAACATCTGGCACACAGTAAATTGACATCTGAGTTGGTCTGGAAGACTTACACAACACACCCCTTTGTGGGACATGAGTAAACTTGGGACACTGGGCAACAGCAGAGGATTTCAAAAATGGGATCTGATCTGCATTTCCCAGCTGGGAGATCTCTGGCATAATGGGAAGGTCATTAGTTTCACCCATCTACAGGAGCAGTACAAAATGGCTCAGAGCGAACAGTTCAGGTATATGCAAATCAAACATGTGATAGAGGCAGCCCTCTCTGTAGATGAAACGCTCCCAGAATCATATCACCTACAGGACCAACTACTCACTGACCACCTACACAAACAAGCTACCTCACTAACATACAAAAATAATTATTAACAACCAGGCCGATCTACTTGACCGGCTCAGGGAACGTTGGCAGTCAGTGGTGGGAGACATGGAGGACCCTAACTAGCGAGAGGCGCTGGCTTCGCCGAAGGAGGTAGCGATCTCCTCTAGCCTTCGATTGGTGCAATTTAAAATATTGCATAGGACCTATTACACACGGACAGTATTACACAAGATAGGAAAGGCCCCTGACCCAGGCGGCTTGCGCCTTTGTCGAGATGTAGGTACCTATTATCACACCTTATGGGACTGCCCAAAACTGATACCATATTGGGAGGAGGTGGTAGGAACGATCAGAGAAGTCACAGAGAAACATGTTGCATATGAGTCTAAATGTTGCCTCCTTAAAGTCTGGGGTCCAACTGACCTTAATCACGCCGAACGCCAGTGGGCAACGACAGATATGATAATTGCTAAACGGAACATAGCGCAGAAGAGGGGTGTGGGGACCGTACCAACATTATTGAATTGGTGTAAAGATAAGGATATGATCATGGTAGCGGTGAAGGCCACATTTATAAATAGGAAATGCCCCAAAAACTGGGAAAGGTTGTGGGGAAAATGGAACGTGTATAGGGGAAATATCTGCACCCTCCCGGAAGAAGACAGCGACTCAGATGAGGATTTGTTATGTTGTTAAAGTCATATGTGGGCCAATATAGAAATGTATGTCAAGTGACTGTAAAGAAATGCCATTATGACTGTGACATTACACATGCAGATCATCGTTGTTTTAATAAAAAACTTTACTAAAAAATAAAAATGAAAAAAAGTCCAGCCCATGTGGACGTGTACTCTCACCTCAGTGGTCTTTGCTCTCTCTGCTTGAAATAACATGCCCAGAGGGTGCTGTAACCATTTCCTAAGTGTCATCAAATCAATGTCCTCAGTGGGTTGATGAAAGCTAGGAATGTAGAATGTGTTGCTATTACTTGATCACTCACGGTTGATCTTTTTTGCTCCCTCGACAGCGTCAAATCTTCCCAACGCATAAGAACCGCATTTGCGTGGCGGGTCGTCTTCGCAGCTAGGCAAAGCCGCTCAAATCCAACTAACAGGTTGCCCAAGGTAGTGACGTCCTCCCACATAGTTACCTCATGGGGCGAGGTCAGCAATACCATCTGCAGTCCACTTTCATCAGGAAATGATCGGCTTAACGCCTTTCAAATTTCAATTCTTGTTCAGAAGCCTCATTTCAAGAATAAGCACAGAATACATAGCAGAGAGCACCTGCAATTTATTCCAACAGCTCAGTCCATGTGGGCGTGTACTCTCGCCTCAGTGAGCATGTGTCCGATTGCCTGATGGTCTTTGCAGTCTCTTCTTGAAATAACTTGCCCAGTGGGTTCTGCAACACTTTCCTAAGTCTCATCAAATCAATGTCCCCAGTGGCTTGATGTAGGCTAGGAATGTAGAATGTGTTGCTATTACTTGATCACTCACGTTTGAAATGTTCCCTCGACTGCGGAGAGTCTTCCCAACTAATAGGATCCGCATTTGCGAAACGGGTCGTCCTCGTGGCTAGGCAAAGCCGCTCAAATCCAACTAAAAGGTTGCCCCAGGTGAGGATTTCCTCCCAGAAACTTACCTCTGTGAGGTCAGCAATACCATCTGCATTCTGCTTTCATCACAAAATAAACGACTTAACGTGTTTCAAATTTTCATCCTTGTTCACAAGCCTCATTTCAAGAAAAAGGACAGCATACATAGCAGAGAACACCTGTGATTTATTCAAAAGTCCAGCCCATGTCGGCGTGTACTCTCGCCTCAGTGGGAGTGTGTCCGATTGCCTTATGGTCCTTGCAGTCTCTGCTTGAAATATAATGCCCAGTGGGTGCTGTAACCATTTCCTAAGTGTCATCAAATCAATGTCCCCAGTAGGTTGATGAAGGCTACGAATGTAGAAAGTGTTGCTATTGCTTGATCACTCATTTTTGAGCTTTTCTGTTCCCTCTTCAGCGGTGAGTCTTGCCAACGCATCGGATTCGCATTTGCGCAGCGGGTCGTCCTCGCGGCTAAGCAAAGCCGCTCAAATCCAATAAAAGGTTGACCCAGGTGAGGACATTGTAGTATTGAAGTAGGCAGGACAACAGGATAGCTTGTAGACTAGGTTTATTCAGCTTAGGAGAAGCACAGCGACAAGGAGCAGGCAAAGCTATCAACTGCCAGAAGGCAACATTCTACAACAAAGCCATAGAACACACAAGCACAGGGGTTCTAACTACAGGTGCCAGGGAGGCACAATACAGTGAATACTACATTATCCTCTTTTCTGTAAAACAAAAGAAGAAACGTTCGTAGCTGGAGAAGGAGGGGAGAAAGGAAAAGAAAAGAAGAGAAAAGAAAAGAGAAGAAAAGAAACCAGAAAATTGGATGGGAAGTAAGAGGAAAAGGAAAACACAACTGGAAGTGGAGAGGAAAGAAAACACAACAGGAAGTGAAGAGGAAAGACAGAAGCAAAAGGTTATCTGAACCTGGCAGGAATCATTCTACAACAAAGCCATAGAACACACAAGCACAGGGGTTCTAACTACAGGTGCCAGGGAGGCACAATACAGTGAATACTACAGACATCCTCCCAGAAAGTTACCTCTTGGGGTGAGGTCAGCAATACCATCTACATTCTGCTTTCATCACAAAATGATCGGCTTAACAATTTTCAAATTTTCATTCTTGTTCACAAGCCTCATTTCAAGAAAAAGGACAGCATACATACAGACAAAACCTGTGATTTATTGAAAAAGTACAGCACATGTGGGCGTGTACTCTCGCATCAGTGGGCGTGTGTACGATTTTTATTTATTTATTTATTCGCTTGTATAGCGCAGGACTCGACCCCCAAAGGGGTATCTCCGCGCTTGTGCTTCAGCTATAGTGCCCAAAACATGAATAGAGTTACGCTGTACTGTTATTTTAAGGTGTCGAGAACAGATGGGTTTTGAGAGATTTCCTAAAGGTCTGGTAATTTGTAATTTTTCTCAGAGTGATGGGGAGCCTATTCCAGAGTTTAGGGCCCTTGTAGGATAGTGCTCAGCCTCCTTGTCTAACCTTCCTGCCATGAGGGACCTGAAGCAGCAGTTGATTGCTAGAACGCAAAGGACGACCAGGACTATAAAGATTGAATTTTTCAGCCAGATATTTAGGGCCCAAGCCAAAAAGGCTCTTATGTATTGTACAGCAAATTTTGAATTTGATACGTTGCCGAACGGGCAACCAGTGGAGTTTGTCAAGAAGAGGGCGTGAGGGGATCTGGGAGGAGCATTAAGGACCAATCTTGCCGCGGTGTTCTGGGCCACTTGTAATCTGCTAAGCTGTTCCTCATTGGCAGATATAAAGAGGCCGTTATAGCAGTCCAGCCTACTAACCACAAGGGTCTGGACCAGAGTCTTTCTGTAACTATCGGGCAGGAACGGAAACACACGCCTCAGGAGTCCAATGGCCCGGAAACAGGACCTGGTTACCTGGTTTGCATGCTCTTTTAGCAACAGTGCCTGGTCTAGTCGCCCCCCCAGGTTCTTTACTGCCAGTTTGGGGGATGGCACTAGCCCCAAATCCAGTGGCCACCATACTGGTGACCACAAAAGAGGGGCCTCCCCAAACAGCATGACCTCCGTTTTGCCCACGCTGCAGTGGAGACAATTGGAGGCCATCCAATCAGACACCGCTCTCATACCATTGGCAAAAGACTTTTTAATTGCAGGTGTGAGGGTCTGAAAGGGGAACAAAAGCTGGGTGTCGTCGGCATACGACACCAGGGTGAACCCGTACGCTCTCACAATGTCAGCTAAGGGGGCCACATACACATTAAAAAGTGTGGGGCTTAGACATGAGCCTTGTGGCACCCCCTTAGTGAGCTCCCTAGAGATGGAATGGTGGGAGCCCAATCTGACACCTTGTGAGCGGCCCGAGAGAAAACTCTCTAGCCAGGACAGAGCCGGACCTCCTATCCCCACCTTTCGCAGATGACCGAGAAGAATATAATGTGACACCGTGTCAAAGGCAGCGGATAAATCTAACAGCACCAGAATCATAGAGCCCCCTCCGTCCAAAGCCATTCTGATGTTATCGGTCACGGAGAGGAGGGCAGATTCGGTGCTGTAATTCGGTCTAAACCCTGATTGAGTATAGTCTAGACCTTCCATTGCCTCGATGTAATTAGACAAGTGGGTGTTCACATGTTTCTCGGTCATCTTGCTTAAGTATGGCAAAAGAGAGTTGGGGCGGAGGTTAGAGAGGTCTGTATTTGTATTTTATTTGTATTTGTATTTCTATTTTATTTATTTATAAAGCGCTAACATTCATCCTACAAGGACATCACGGCGCTGAAGAAAGTTGCAAGTGATTTGACATCAGCTCTGATTGAAGATTATTGATCTGGCCTGGGAAAGAGGAATGTTTTCAGTTGTTTCTTAAATGAGACAAAACAGTCATTTGTTCTAATTTTAGGGGGTAGCTCGTTCCACTTTGTTGCCGCAATGTGAGAGAAGGCCCGCTCTCCCATCCTGACAGTACGGACTCGGGTGATGACTGCTCTTCCTAACGTCATAGATCGTAGGTGTCTAGAAGGTTTATGAAATCTGACCCTGTCGTGTAGGATGGTGGGGCCTGAGCCGTGGAGTACTTTATGAGAAATACACAAAAGCTTAAAAATGGCTCGTTGCCGCATTGGGAGCCAATGAAGCTCACGCATGCAACTTTTAGCTGAATCATATTTTCTTTTATTGCAGATGGCTTTGGCAGCGGCATTCTGAACCAACTGTAATTTAGAAAAGAGGTAATCCGCCATTCCTACAAACAGAGAGTTACCGTAGTCCAGCCTACTCATCAGTAGTGACTGGACTAAGGTTTTCCTGCAATCCGTTGGCACCCAGGGGAAGACACGTCTAAGCAACTTCAAAAGTCCAAAGCTCCTTCCACAGGTTATAGAAACATGGGATTTCATGGATAAGTCCCTATCCAGTATTATTCCTAAGTTTTTTGCTTTAGCAGTGGGATTGGGAGGCAAACCCAAGTCACTTGGCCACCAGCTGTTGTCCCAGGCCTGTGTACCTCTGCCGAACAGTAGGATTTCGGATTTGTCGGCGTTTAATCTAAGACAGTGGTCCTGCATCCAAGTTGCCAATTCAGTCAAACAGTTCGTCAATCTAGTTTTGGAGTCATCATTTCCATCGATGGTGACCATCAGCTGAGTGTCATCAGCATAGGAGCACATTTCGACACCCCACTTTTTGCCAATGGTTGCCAGCGAGGAGACGAATACATTGAACAAAGTTGGGCTCAATGACGCCCCCTGGGGAACTCCGTATTTTATGAGTCGTGGAGGGGATGTGTAGTCACCCAAACGTACTGATTGGGTTCGATCCGCTAGGAACGATTGTAGCCATCCTAATGCTTTGGCCAGTATTCCTTTCTCAGCCAGGATGTTCAATAGTTGATTGTGGGGCACGGTATCAAAAGCCGCTGATAGATCAAGGAGTATCAGTGCGACTGTTCTACCCTGATCCACCATGGTTCTGATACTGTCTGTCACCGCTAAGAGTGTAGTTTCGGTGCTGTTGTGCCATGTGCCATGGCAGCTCTGCGTTTTTCCGGATAGGGTTCACCACAGCTTTCTTCCACTCTTGGGGCACTAGTCCCTCCTTAAGGGAAAGATTTATTACTAGCTGAATCTCAGGCCAAAGTAAGGTGCATAGAGAGGCAACCATTTTTGCCGGCAAGAAATCATCAGGGGACCCTGTTTTAATTTGACTGATTAGGGAGGTGATATCAGAGTAGTTGACCTCTGGAAACGTCATAAGTGAGTTACCATCCTGCGTAAATGACATGAGGGGGCGCTAGTGACGTTACTCATAGGTTGTGTGGCCTTCATGATTTTTTCATGAATAAGTTCTATTTTGTTTTCGAAAAACAGAGAAATGTCTTCACAGAGAGATTGAGAAAAATCATCAGGACTCTCACAGGCTACCAGTTTTACAAAGGTCTGTAAGATCTTATACAGTTCTTTGGAGGAATTGCCAGCTTCAGCCAATTGCAGAGTAAGACAGTTCCTCCTCGCTAGCCTGATATTTTTGTGATAACTAGACTGGGCAGCTAAATAGGCTTTCTTACGTTCCCCAGTGTGTGTTTTCCTCCATATTTTCTCGAGTTTTCTACACCCCTGTTTCTCCACTCTGAGTTCTTCCGTGTACCACACTTCTTGTTTAGATGTGGGGTACTGTTTATGTAATTTCAGAGGGGCCAGCAAATCAACAGCCTCTACCAGAGATGTATTAAACTTAAGTAGGGCAGATTCCACATCAGTCCCTAGGATAGTGGATTTCTTCCATACCCTCTGTAGTTCCTCCACTGTCACTTTGTGCCATTGACGGCGCCAGATGGGCGGAAGAGGGGGTTTTTGAAATGACTTATCTACGCCCAACAGAGAAAATTCGACCATAAGATGGTCTGACCAACTCACTTGAGTCACAGATCGGCACCGGATTTTGGGGCAATTTGAAAAAACGAAGTCCAAAGTGTGTCCCACTATATGCGTGGATTGCCTTATGGTCTTTGCAGTCTCCCGTTGAAATAACATGCCCAGTGGGTGCTACAACCATTTCCTAAGTGTCATCAAATCATGTCCCCAGTGGGTTGATGAAGGCTAGGAATGTAGAATGTGTTGTTATTACTTGATCACTCATGTTTGAGCTTTTCTTTTCCCTCGACAGCGTCGAGTCGTCCCAATACATAGGATCCGTATTTGAGAGGCGGGTCGTCTTCGCGGCTAGGCGTAGCCGCTCAAATCCAACTAAAAAGTTTCCTTTTGTGACGACCTCCTCCCAGAAAGTTACCTCTTACGGTGAGGTCAGAAATACCATCCGCATTCCGCTTTCATCACAAAATGATTGGCTTAACGAGTTTCAAATTTTCATTCTTGTTCACAAGCCTCATTTCAAGAAAAAGGACAGCATAAATAGCAGAGAACACCTGCGATTTATTCATAAAGTCCAGCCCATGTGGGAGTGTACTTTTGCCTCAGTGAGTGTGTGTCCTATTGCCTTATGGTCTTTGCAGCCACTGCTTGAAATAGGATGCCCAGTGGGTGCTGTAAGCATTTCCTAAGGGTCATCAAACCAATGTCCCCAGTGGGTTGATGAAGGCTAGGAATGTAGAATGTGTTGCTATTACTTGATCACTCACGTTTGAGCTTTTCTGTCCCGCGACAGCACCAAGTATTCCCAATGCATAGGATCCGCATTTGCGTGGTGGTTCTCGTCCTCGAGGCTAGTCAAAGCTGCTCAAATCCAACTAAAAGGTTGCCTCTAGTGAGGACGTCCTCCCAGAACATTACCTCTTGCGGTGAGGTCAGCTATACCATCCGCATTCCGCTTTCATCACAAAATGATCGGCTTAATGCATTTCAAATTTTTATTCTCGTTCACAAACCTCATTTCAAGAACAAGCATTGCCAATAGGTCTCGTCTTTGGGATCTTAGAAGTATTTAGCCATGCAACACATAATCTTCGGTGCTACAACATCTCCTGTTACTTCACGTGTCACTGGTGACTGGCCCTGCTGTGACTAGAAGCACCGCATCTCTCGCAATGGCAGACTGTTCAGTGCTAAATATTATTATTAGCCGGAACAAGAAAGGAATCAACAAAATGTAATATTCTGCTGTTTTTACATTGTTTACTCTTTGTTTATCCATAGTTGTCGTACTACTTACTTGATATCAAAGGTGAAATGTTTACATATATTCTGAAGTAGATCGGGTAGAAGTAAAGTCTTGTGATATACTGGTCCAGCATTCTCTGTGTGTTTTATGAAAAAAGGTGCGGAGACCCCACTTAAATACATGTGTCCCTGGTAATGTTAAGTTCCAAACACTACAAGTCTTCATTGACGACTTTTTCCTGCTCCCACTGGTGGGTTAGGTGTCGTCTACTGCTAACGCAGTATTACCAAGCCCAGAGCCCCAGCAGCCTAGGGTAGTCCTAATTTACCCAAAACAGATAACAGTTCTCCGATCAATGGTGAAGAATTTGCAAAGTTCACAGAATACTCAGGTGTTATTTGCTGGGAAATAACTCTAATGGCAGGGTGGAAAGATTTAGGCCCACTTTAGAGGGCCCTTTGGTTAACTAAGCGCTTTGTCTGGTGCTAGGTTTACAGAATTACAAAACACAGCGCTAGGGAAAGTTGGCAGACAGAGCTGGTGTCTGGGCATACATTACTAACTCGCCTTCCTTGAGTGCCACTCTACTCACCACAAGGTAATACGAGGGCAGCCTGAAGGTCTTTACATCACGTGGTGCCAAACAGCAAATTCTTCAAGGCTAGGAGCCAAACAAAGATGGAATAGCACAAAAACCTGCTGTTCCATGCAAAATGCCATCAATTTAAGTAGTGTGACCGGGCTCCACATGGAATATAAGGCCCAATCGGATCTCTCTTTATCCTTTCGCTCTTCAACTCCTCTCTCTGTCTTCTCCATGAAAGTGGGGAGGTGTTGAATGCTCTTGGGAAGCCCCGGGCAGAGCATTAAGATGGGATCTGGACTCTAGGAGTTACTGGGGTGCGATGGGGGAAGGATCACGAGGGAGGGAGGACGGTGGCAGAGAAAAGGAGGAAGGTGAGAAAGGGCTGCAAGAATTTCCCAAGACAGGTGAGGGCGGAGATTTCAAAATATCCCATAACCTTGTCCGTGGGAGAACTGTTGGATGAGGTCAGTCTGTTTTAATACAGGAAGAAGATTTAGTAAACAAGATGAGCCATTCCGTAGAGTAGAGAGTAAACCCTAAGGTAGTAGGTGAGCTCGCGCTTCAGTCCTGGAAACACTTCCTCCAGGATGCTTTCCATGTGCCCGTGAGCCTCCAGCCCTGTTGTAAACATGCGAGGCACATGTCGCTGCGGGCGGTGTCACAGGAAGGGAGCTGGCATTGCAGGCTTGAGCTGCGCTGGCTGCAGCCAGGTACTGCTGCTGCTGCCTGTTAATGTGGGCTGGGCTGGTGGAGCATGAGGAGCTTTGAGTGCAAGGCACTGACTGTGGTCGTGCCAAGACCCGGTGCCAGACCTGGCCCGCACCACCTCTCCTCTCTCGCACGAGCACACACACAAGCGGGAAGGGCACCTACCATTGCCAGGCGGCTGTCTCTCTCCACCAGCGACCCCGCCATCTTGCATGCTGCAGAGCGGTGGAGGCGGCGGTGGATCAGCTGCTGCAGGGGAGATGGGGAGGTGGGCAGGTCTAAGCCCGGCTCAGTGGCAGATCACCGTGGCCCCGGCAGCTCTAGAGGCGATCTCGAGAGAGGCTGAGCGGGCAGCGCTGCCTGCTGTCTGTCTGCGCCTGGACTCTGGGGAAGCAATAGGGAGGAGGGGTGAGCACAGGGAGGCTGCCGTGGTTTATATGGGGTTCAGCCTACAGACAGGGTTATAGGATATTTTGAAATCTCCACTCTCAGAATAAAAAAAAATAGTAAATGTGCCAGAGTCTCTGATTATGTGTGTGCAATTTGCACAAACGATGAACCAAAAAATTGCGAAAGCAATTGGATTTCTCTTTGTTAGTTTTGTATCACTGTCGGGGCTAATCCCTCCTTCTGTGGGAGAATTATGGCAGATGAGAAACAAGCACGACCCCGCAGCCGTGAAAGTTAAACAGTACTCGTGCATGCAAAGCGTTTTCCTTTGCCTGAGCGAGCAGCGGCAGGCGGCATAATAACAAACAGGTGGCGCCACTGCTCGCTCCCGCATGGCAAACGCTCTGCATGCACGAGTACTCATTGGAAACAGTGCAAAACATGCATGAGTTTCCAAGAGAGTACAGAGCGATGCCAAGAGGTCCCTCCTAAGCAGCGCTTGCGCGCTGCATAGGCGAAACCTAAAAGATCAGCCTCAGCAGCCCTGCACCACAGACACAGGGATGTGGAATTCCTATAACCCGACACCCTGGACATATTGTTGTGGTCAACACTTTTCATGTGTATTTTATCCTTGGGACAAGTGGGCTCAACCCCTACTTCACAAACCCTTTGGCTGCCAGTTTACAGTACCACATTATGGATCAGTGATGGGCATTTTCTATAGTTAAGGTAATATGTGTCCCTGTGTTCATGCTGTTCAAACTTGTATTTATGGTTCATGAATGCAAAGCCTTTAATATTAAGGTGTGCACTAAAAGTAAATGTTGTAAGCTCGGCCTGAACTACTGATGGTGGTTCCAGTATAAAATGTGTACACACGTTTTCAAAGTTTAGTAATATGAGGCTATGTATAATGCTCCCAAAATTCTCTCTGATTAGATGCAAATATTTGCAGGAGCTTGATTCTTTGCTTTCAATATAAAATGTTCACAAAAAAAATGCAAGTTGCTAAACTACTGTAAGATTTTAGGTACCATATCTCTGCAGCATCATTTAGTAGCATGTTGATGTATGCTTGTATTTACCAAAAAATATTCATAATGGAAAAACAGTGTAACCAGTTTAAATAAGATTATGGCAAACAAATAAACAAGCAATGGCAAAACTAGTAGGTCTGAAATTGGTGATCAGCCTTTTGGTTTTGTCAATGCGAGACTTGTTTAGGCATGGTTTTTGTAAAACCATATCAGTGTGGAAGCTGCTGGGCCCTCACCATTCTAACAAGCATTGCCAAAAGCAAAAATCGTTTTTGGTGTCAAAAAGCACACATTGGCACAGCAGTTCCGGGAGCACTGAACAAAACTACCTTGTGTGCCAATATGCCTCTTGTAAAAGAGCAGAATACTGCCACTCACAGTGAAGCCAGCTGATAGATCGAGAGAAATATAGAGAGACCGAATTTTATGAAACACAAAAGGTCATGGTTAACACCATCCCTAATTAGAGGCCCAATTATTAAAGAAAGTCTCTAAAGTGCATCCATGGTATATGACCTTGCATTAAATACATATATACAGTTTCCGTGAATTCACAAGAATTTACAGAAGTAGGCCTAGAATTAGTACTCCTAGAAAATATTTGTGAATTGTATTTAAGCATGAGCAAATGTGCATGAGTAGATTTGCTCACGTGAACATCTGAATGTTTCAAGTTCACTTTTCATCCAACCACTTTTTTCCCACCCCTGTAAAAAGATTTATGTCTGCCACTGTCAGGAGTAAATGTCCAACCTTATTCAGTATGGGAAAACATTAGAAAAGAGTTGGTGAAACCCCCTAAAACATGCAAGTTAGTAGGTTTGTACGGACTCAAAATGGCATTCCAACCCTTGAACTATTGCTTGCTACTACCTTCAGCCCCAGTATTTAGACCTGCAGAAACGTAGCAAAATAAGGGAATTGCTAGTATACAAACCCTGCTATGGTACAAGCCCTGGCATAATTAGAGAGGTTGTTTCAGAACTCTTATACAATGAGATTGCTCCGGTAATTTGTCGCTGCAATACATGGCACAAAAGGGACAAGTGGATTATGTTACAAGGACAAGTAGATTTATGAAGCAACCTGCCCCATGGAAAAGTAGATATTTTAAAAAATTCCACACCCCTGATGAACAGAAATCAGCATTGGTTGGATGGATCTTATGCAAGACCACAGGAGAAAAATACTTTTTTGGCAAAAACCTAGAACAGTGCGAGTCTAAAACTAGCATTGTCTCTTTAGTATAGGCAAAGACTATGGGCCAGATGTAGGAGCCCAAATACCGGTCGGTAACGGCCGAATTCGGCCATTACCGACCGGTATTTGGGTTTTCAGATGTAGGGGGCCAATTTTACCGATTCGGTAAATTTACCGAATCGGTAAAATACCGAATCGGTATTTTTACCGATTCTGTAACTTCGAGATGTAGGTGGGACTCTTCTGAGTCCCAAAGGCCTTACAGATTCGGTATTTTACCAACCAATCCAATTGGGTGGTAAAATACCGAATCCAGATGTGCATGCACATGTGTGCATGCACACCTATGCCATGTGACAGACAGACATGCCCTTAGGGCATGTCTGTCTGCCACATGGCACACATGCCTGTATTTGGGGTGCTAGAGGGTGTCAAAGTGACACCCCCTGCACCCTTGCTGGAATCAGTATTTACCGAATCGGTAAATACCGATTCGGTAATGCCCATTGATTCCTATGGGCTTCAAAGGCCCATAGGAATCAATGGGCATTACCGAATCGGTATTTACCTATTCGGTAAATACCGATTTTTACAGATTCGGTAATTCAATTACCGATTTTACCTACATTTCCCTCCTTCTATTTTATCGATTCATAAATACCGAATCGGTAAAATTCGGTATTTATGAGTCGGTAAAATAGAATTACCTACATCTTGCCCTATATCCCACTCGCTACCTGTTATTTGGGATCCTTAGTCATCTTCCTATTTAGTCTTAACCCTCCCACCTGTACTCCAATGGCAGTGACTAAGCTATTACCAATGTAAACAAGCAATGGCATAACCAATAAGTCTCGCCTTTGGGACTTTATAAGTGCTTAGCCATGCAACAGTTGTTGTTGTTACACCAAGGATATTGTGCTGCATAACTAAACACTTATAAGGCCCCAAAGGCAAGACCTGTTGGCTAGGTAGAAGAGGTCTAAGGGGTAGAAGAGGGGTAGAGGGGTAGAAGAGAGGTAGAGGGGTAGAAGAGGGGTGAAGGGGTAGAAGAGGGGTAGAGGGGTAGAAAAGGGGTAGAGGGTTGTTGTAGAGGGATAGTAGAGGGGTAGTAGGGAAGAAGGGTAGTAGGGGTGTAGAGGGAGAGAAGGGTAGAAGAGGGGTAGAGGGGTAGGAGGGGGGTTGATGGGTAGTAGAGGGGAGAGAAGGGTAGAATATGGGTAGAGGGGTAGAAGAGGGGTAGAGGTGTAGAAGAGGGGTAGTAGAGGCGTAGAGGGGTAAACAGGTAGAGGGGTAGTAGAGGGGTAGAGGTGTAGTGGGTAAAAAGGGTATGGGGTAGTTGAGGGGTAGTGGGGTAGAAGAGAGTAAGAGGTGTAGAAGGTTAAAAGAGGGGTAGAGGAGTAGAAGGGTAGAAGAGGAGTAGAGGGTTAGTAGAGGGGTAGAAGGGTAGAAGAGGGGGTAGAGGGGTAGAAGAGGGGTAGAGGTGTAGAAAGTTAGAGGACAGGTAGAAGGGTAGAAGAGGAGTAGAGGGGTAGTAGAGGGGTAGAGGGGTAGTAGAGGTGTAGTAGAGGGGTAGAGGGGTAGTAGTGGGCTAGAAGATGGATGGAAGAGGGGTAGAGGAGTAGTAGTGGGGTAGAAGAGGGGTAGAGGGGAAAAGGGGTAGAAGAGTGGTAGAGAGGTAGAGGGGTCGATAGGTAGAGGGGTAGAAGAGGGGTAGTGGGTAGATGAGGGATAGAAGAGGGGTAGAAGAGGGGTAGAGGGGTAGGAGGGTAGAAGAGGGGTAGAGGGGTAGAATAGGGCTAGATGGATATAAGATGGGTAGAAGAGGGGTAGAGGGGCAGAAGAGGGGTTGAGGTGTAGAGGGGTAGAGGAGGGGTAGTAGAGAAGTAGAGGGGTAGAGGGTTAGAAGAGGGGTAGAGAGGTAGAGAGGTCGATGGATGTGGGGTAGTAGAGTGGTAGATGGGTAGATGGGTAGAAGGGAAGAAGAGTGGTAAAAGAGGGGTAAAGGGGTAGTAGAGGGTAGAGGGGTAAAGGGTTAGTAGCGGGGTAGTGGGGTGGAAGAGTGGCAGAGGAGTAGAAGGGCGGGAGTGGGGAAGAGGGGTAGAGAGGTAGAGGGGTAGTAGAGGGGTAGAGAAGTGGAGGGGTAGTAGAGGGGTAGAGGGATAGATGAGGGATAGAAGAGGGGTAGAGGGGTAGAAGAAGGGTAGAGGGTAGAAGAGGGATAGAGGGGTAGAAGATGGATAGAATAGGGTTAGAGGGATAGAAGAGGGGTAGTAGAGTGGTACAAGGGTAGAGGGGTAGAAGACGGGTAGAAGAGGGGTAGAAGGGTAGAAGATGGGTAGAGGGGAAGTAGAGGGGAAGTAGAGGGGTAGTAGAGGGGTAGAAGAGAGGTAGAGGAGTAGAAGAGGGGTAGAGGGGTAGAACAGCGGTAGAGGGGTAGTTGAGGGGTAGAGGAGTAGAAGGGTCGAAGAGAGGTAGAGGGGTAGAAAAGGGGCAGAGGGTAGAAGAGGGGTAGAGGGGTAGTAGTGGGGTAGGAGAGGGGTAGAAGAGGGGTTAAGAGGTAGAGGGGTAGACAAGGGGCAGAGGGGAGACGAGGGGTAGAGGGGTAGTAGTAGGGTAGAGGCTGTAGGAGAGGGGTAGAGGGGTAGAAGAGGGGTAGATGGGTAGAAGCAGGGTAGAGGGGTAGAAAAGTTATAGAGGGGTAGTAGAGAGGTAGAGGGGTAGTAGAGGGGTAGAGGGGTAGAAGAGTGGTAGAGGAGTAGAAGTGGGGTGGAGGGGTAGAAGAGGGGTAGAAGGGTAGAAGAGGGGTAGAGGGGTGGGGCAGAGGGGCTGAAGAGAGGTAGAACATGGGTAGAGAGGTAGTAGAGGAGTAGGGCGTAGAGGGGTATTAGAGGGGTAGAGGGGTAGTAGAGGAGTAGAAGAGGGGTAGAGGGGTAGAAGAGAGGTAGAGGGGTAGAAGAGGGGTGAAGGGGTAGAAGAGGGGTAGAGGGGTAGAAAAGGGGTAGAGGGTTGTTGTAGAGGGATAGTAGAGGGGTAGTAGGGAAGAAGGGTAGTAGGGGTGTAGAGGGAGAGAAGGGTAGAAGAGGGGTAGAGGGGTAGGAGGGGGGTTGATGGGTAGTAGAGGGGAGAGAAGGGTAGAATATGGGTAGAGGGGTAGAAGAGGGGTAGAGGTATAGAAGAGGGGTAGTAGAGGCGTAGAGGGGTAAACAGGTAGAGGGGTAGTAAAGGGGTAGAGGTGTAGTGGGTAAAAAGGGTATGGGGTAATTGAGGGGTAGTGGGGTAGAAGAGAGTAAGAGGTGTAGAAGGTTAAAAGAGGGGTAGAGGAGTAGAAGGGTAGAAGAGGAGTAGAGGGTTAGTAGAGGGGTAGAAGGGTAGAAGAGGGGGTAGAGGGGTAGAAGAGGGGTAGAAGAGGGGTAGAGGTGTAGAAAGTTAGAGGACAGGTAGAAGGGTAGAAGAGGAGTAGAGGGGTAGTAGAGGGGTAGAGGGGTAGTAGAGGTGTAGTAGAGGGGTAGAGGGGTAGTAGTGGGCTAGAAGATGGATGGAAGAGGGGTAGAGGAGTAGTAGTGGGGTAGAAGAGGGGTAGAGGGGAAAAGGGGTAGAAGAGTGGTAGAGAGGTAGAGGGGTCGATAGGTAGAGGGGTAGAAGAGGGGTAGTGGGTAGATGAGGGATAGAAGAGGGGTAGAAGAGGGGTAGAGGGGTAGGAGGATAGAAGAGGGGTAGAGGGGTAGAATAGGGCTAGATGGATATAAGATGGGTAGAAGAGGGGTAGAGGGGCAGAAGAGGGGTTGAGGTGTAGAGGGGTAGAGGAGGGGTAGTAGAGAAGTAGAGGGGTAGAGGGTTAGAAGAGGGGTAGAGAGGTAGAGAGGTCGATGGATGTGGGGTAGTAGAGTGGTAGATGGGTAGATGGGTAGAAGGGAAGAAGAGTGGTAAAAGAGGGGTAAAGGGGTAGTAGAGGGTAGGGGGGTAAAGGGTTAGTAGCGGGGTAGTGGGGTGGAAGAGTGGCAGAAGAGTAGAAGGGCGGGAGTGGGGAAGAGGGGTAGAGAGGTAGAGGGGTAGTAGAGGGGTAGAGAAGTGGAGGGGTAGTAGAGGGGTAGAGGGATAGATGAGGGATAGAAGAGGGGTAGAGGGGTAGAAGAAGGGTAGAGGGTAGAAGAGGGATAGAGGGGTAGAAGATGGATAGAATAGGGTTAGAGGGATAGAAGAGGGGTAGTGGGGTAGTAGAGTGGTACAAGGGTAGAGGGGTAGAAGACGGGTAGAAGAGGGGTAGAAGGGTAGAAGATGGGTAGAGGGGAAGTAGAGGGGAAGTAGAGGGGTAGAGGGGTAGTAGAGGGGTAGAAGAGAGGTAGAGGAGTAGAAGAGGGGTAGAGGGGTAGAACAGCGGTAGAGGGGTAGTGGAGGGGTAGAGGAGTAGAAGGGTCGAAGAGAGGTAGAGGGGTAGAAAAGGGGCAGAGGGTAGAAGAGGGGTAGAGGGGTAGTAGTGGGGTAGAAGAGGGGTTAAGAGGTAGAGGGGTAGACAAGGGGCAGAGGGGAGACGAGGGGTAGAGGGGTAGTAGTAGGGTAGAGGCTGTAGGAGAGGGGTAGAGGGGTAGAAGAGGGGTAGATGGGTAGAAGCAGGGTAGAGGGGTAGAAAAGTTATAGAGGGGTAGTAGAGAGGTAGAGGGGTAGTAGAGGGGTAGAGGGGTAGAAGAGTGGTAGAGGAGTAGAAGTGGGGTGGAGGGGTAGAAGAGGGGTAGAAGGGTAGAAGAGGGGTAGAGGGGTGGGGCAGAGGGGCTGAAGAGAGGTAGAACATGGGTAGAGAGGTAGTAGAGGAGTAGGGCGTAGAGGGGTATTAGAGGGGTAGAGGGGTAGTAGAGGAGTAGAAGAGGGGTAGAGGAGGGGTGGAGAGGTAGTGGGTTAGAAGACGGGATGAGGTGAAGAAGAGAAGTAGAGGAGTTGAAGAGGGGTAAAGGGGTATAGGGGTAGAAGAGGGGTAGAGGGGTTTCAGAGGGATAAAGGGGTAGAACGGTAAAGGGGTAGAAGAGGGGTAGAGAGGTAATAGAGGGGTAGAGGTGTAGAAGAGGGGTAGAAGAGGGGTAGAGGGGTAGAAGAGGTGTAGAGGGATAGAGGGGTAGAAGAGGGGGTAGAGGAGGGGTAGAGGGGTGGTAGAGGGGTATGGGGTAGAAGAGGGATAGAGAGGTAGAAGAGGGGTAGAGGTGTAGAAGAGGGGTTTAGAGGGATAGAAAAGTGGTAGAGGGGCATTAGAGGGGTAGAGGGGTAGAGGGGTAGAGGAGTAGAAGTGGGATGGAGGGGAAAAAGAGGGGTAGAGGGGTAGAAAAGGGGTAAAAGAGGAGTAGAGAGGTAGAGGGGTAGTAGAGGAGTAGAGGGGTAGATGATGGATAGAAAAGGGATAGAGGGATAGAAGAGGGGTACAAGGATAGAAGAGGGGTAGAGGTGTTTAGGGGTAGAAAAGGGGCAGGGGGTAGAACAGTGGTAGAGGGGTAGTAGAGGGGTAGAGTGGTAGAAGAGAGGTAGAGTGGTAGAAGAGAGGTAGAGGGGTAGAAGAGAGGTACAGTGGAGGTAGATGGGCCGAAGTGAGGTGGAGGAGTAGAAGAGAGGTAGAGGTAGAGAGGAGGAAGAGATGTAGAGGTACTGGTAGAGAGGGAAAGAAGGGGGAAGGAAACCGTGGGAGAAGGAAGGAAGGTTAAGATGAGGAAAGGCGTGTGACAGGTGGCAATAAACCAAGTGGGAGGGGTGAGGGGATTGCCGCCCACAGCACACACAGCGTTTCCCTTGCGGGAGCGACCAAGGGCACCATCTGTTTGAAACTTAATTGCAAACAGATGGGTTCAAAGCTTGCTCCCGCAAGAGAATCGCCAAACGTGCACGCTTTGCCATTGAAAGCAATGCAATGCGTGCACGTTTTTGGCCTCAAAACCGAATCGATTACAAGAGGTCTCCTCCTAGGCAGCGCATGAGCGCTGCATAGGCGAGACCTAACAAGGACAGCATACATAGCAGAGAACACCTGCGATTTATTCAAAAAGACCAGCCCATGTGGGAGTGTACTCTCGTCTTAGTGGGCATGTGTCCGATTGCCTTATAGTCTTTGCAGCCTCTGCTTGAAATAAAATGCCCAGTGGGTGCTGTAACCATTCCCTAAGTGTCATCAAACCAATGTCCCAAGTGGGTTGATGAAGGCCACAATTGCAGAATGTGTTGCTATTACTTGATCACTCACCTTTGAGCTTATCTCTTCTCTCGACATCGACGAGTCTGCCCAACGCATGGGATCCGCATTTGCACGGCGGGTCGTCCTCGCGGCTAGGCAAAGCAGCTCAAATCCAACTAAAAGGTTGCCCCAGGTGAGGACGTCCTCCCAGAAAGTAACCTCTTGCGGTGAGGTCAGAAATACCATCCGCATTCCGCTTTTATCACAGAATCAGCGGCTTAACGCGTTTCAAATTTTTATTCTCATTTAGAGGCCTCATTTCAAGAAAAAGGACAGCATACGTAGCACAGAATACTTGCGATTTATACAAAAAGCTCAGCCCATATGGACGTGTACTCTCGCCTTTGTGGGCGTGTGTCGATTGCCTTATGGTCATGGCACTCTCTGCTTGAAATAACATCCCAATGGGTGCTGTAACTATTTCCTAAGTGTCATCAAATCAATGTCCCCAGTGGCTTGATGTAGGCTAGGAATGTAGAATATGTAGTTTTTACTTGATCACTCACGTTTGAGCATTTCTGTTCCCTCGACAGCGGCGAGTCTTCCCAACGCATAGGATCCGCATTTGCGCGGCGGGTCATCCTCCCTGCTAGGCAAAGCGGCTCAAATCTAACTAAAAGGGTGCCCCAGGTGAGGGCGTCCTCCCAGAAAGTTACCTCTTGTGGTGAGGTCAGCAATACCATATGTATTCCGCTTTCATCACAAAACGATCGGCTTAATGTGTTTCAAATTTTCATTCTTGTTCACAAGCCTCATTTCAAGAAAAAGGACAACATACATAACACCTCAGGTTTATAAAAAAAAGCCCCCATGGGGGCATGTACTCTTGCCTCAGTGGGCGTGTGTCCGATTGCCTTATGGTCTTTGCAGTGTCTGCTTGAAATAAATGCCAAGTGGGTGCTGTAACTATTTCCTAAGTGTCATCAACTCAATGTTAATGTTAGTGTTAAATTACATTTATAAAGCGCTAATCACCAGAGGTATCTAAGCGTTGCATAATAGAATGACAGTCCAAATTCCGTTGTGCCACTGAACCTGACATTAATCCTAATAGGCCTGATCAAATGCCTCTATGAACAGTATTGTCTTGAGCCTTTTCCGAAATGGGAGCAGTCTATCTTCCTTGCGCATATCATCTGGAAGCTTATTCCACATCTGGGGAACACAGACCGAAAAGTCCCTGCCTCCAAATGTGGCCATACTGACACGAGGGCAGGCAAGAAGACTGGCCTGTGATGAGCGAAGCTGGCGGGCCTATGCATAGGGCTTCAAACGGTTCTTGATATATTTGGGGGCTTCACCAAATAGGGATTTATGTGCAATGCACAAGCCCTTGAAGCTTACCCTCTGTTTAATAGGCTACCAGTGCAATTGATGCAGCAAGGGGGTAGCATGTGTTCTACGGGGCAGTTTAAATATTAGCCTAGCTGCGTCATTCATGACCACCTGGTGTTTCCTCAAGAGAGTACCAGGAAGGCCAATGTAAACTGCATTGCCATAATCTAAATGAGATAGTATTAAAGCAGTCACCACCGCCTGCATAGTGGCGGAAGACAGCAGGGTCAATAGTTTCCAGAGTTGGCACAACAGCCCGATTCAGCTTCCCACGACAGCAGACACCTGGATCTTCATGGTCAATCTGGTGTCCAGTCTAATACCCAAACCTTTCAACGCTGGCACTGGTGTTTGGATAGTGCCAAGCTCTTGGAGCCAAGAAAGGATGGACCATGGGGAGGAGACTGGGGAGAGTACCAGAACTTCAGTCTTATCAGGGTTCCCCTTTCATGAATTGGAGGTCATCCAATTCGTGGTGAACCGGAGAATGTTCTGGACATTCCGCTGTGAGTCACCGGAGTTGTCGATGCAGACTATTAGCTGGGTATCGTCCACGTAGTTAAACACCTGGCAGTCTGCCTTTGCCAGATCCTCAATCAGAGGTTGGGGATAGATGTTGAAAAGCAGGGGTGACAATGCTGAGCCCTGCGGGACCCCCCCAGGAAAGGTTGCCCTGCTTAGACATGAGGTCTCCTAATTGGACCTTCTGCCGGCGATCCTCCAAGAATGAAGTGAACCACTGAAGGGCCGTCCCAGTGACTCCCAGCCGCGCATACAAGATAGTAGCTGCCCATGATTCACCGTATCAAAGGCAGCTGAGAGATCAAGTAGGATTAAGGCCGAGTGGATCTTCTTGTCTGCTGCCAGTTGTAGATTGTCCAAGACTGAAAGCATGACTAACTCTGTGCTGTTATGCGCAAAGAACCCAGCTTGCCGATGATGCAGCAGGTGGTGTTGTTCCGTATATTATGCAAGGACTCTCAGGACATGCTGTTCAAGTACCTTGGCCAGGAACTGAAGTTGAGAGATGGGGCGATAGTTTCTCAGATTCCTAGTGTCTGCCCCCTCTTTCTTCAACAGTGGAAGTACTATAGCTACCTTAAATTTCTGAGGTACTGTTCCTGAAGTCAAAAAAAGATTCAGGACAGACAGCACCTCAGCCTCAACCAAGAGAATGATCGTTTTGAGCACCTTTGGAGGACACAGGTCCTCAGGTGACCCTGATTTCACTTTAGCCACTAAACGGGCCAGGTCACACAGGTCCTCAGGTGACCCAGATTTCATTTTAGCCACTAAACGGGCCGTGTCGTATGACTCGAGCACAGGAAACTGAGACAGAGAGAAGCCCAGAGGGCTCCTCCTCTGCCTAGAACTGGCAGGGGGTGATATGTGTATTATTAATAGCCACGACGATGTCTTCCACTTTAGTTAGAAAGAAAGAAACTCTGTATGTTATTACATGCGACGTGAGTGATGACTGGTTTTTGCTCCGTCGGCCTACTCAGCTCTCTGACTATGGCGAATGTCTCTTTTTGCATATCACTTGCCTCACTAATCCTAGCTTCATAGAGGACAGACTTCCCAGTGGGTTGATGAAGGCTAGGAATGTAGAATATGTAGTTATTACTTGATCACTCACGTTTGAGCATTTCTGTTCCCTCGACAGCGGTGAGTCTTCCCAAAGCATAGGATCCGCATTTGCGCAGCGGGTCATCCTCCCTGCTAGGCAAAGCTGCTCAAATCTAACTAAAAGGGTGCCCCAGGTGAGGGCGTCCTCCCAGAAAGTTACCTCTTGTGGTGAGGTCAGCAATACCATACGTATTCCGCTTTCATCACAAAACGATCAGCTTAACGTGTTTCAAATTTTCATTCTTGTTCACAAGCCTCATTTCAAGAAAAAGGACAACATACATAACACCTCAAGTTTATTAAAAAAAAGCGCCCATGGGGGCATGTACTCTTGCCTCAGTGGGCGTGTGTCCGATTGCCTTATGGTCTTTGCAGTGTCTGCTTGAAAAAAATGCCAAGTGGGTGCTGTAACTATTTCCCAAGTGTCATCAACTCAATGTTCATGTTAATATTAAATTACATTTAGAAAGCGCTAATCACCAGAGGTATCTAAGCGTTGCATCATAGAATGACAGTCCGAATTCCGTTGTGCCACTGAACCTGACATTAATCCTAATAGGCCTGATTAAATGCCTCTATGAACAGTATTGTCTTGAGCCTTTTACGAAATGAGAGCAGTCTATATTCCTTGCGCATATCATCTGGTAGCTTATTCCACATCTAGGGAACACAGACCGAAAAGGCCCTGCCTCCAAATGCGGCCATACTGACACGAGGGCAGGCAAGAAGACTGGCCTGTGATGAGCGAAGCTGGCGGGCCGATGCATAGGGCTTCAAACGGTCCTTGATATATTTGGGGGCTTCACCAAACAGGGATTTATGTGCAATGCACAAGCCCTTGAAGCTTACCCTTTGTTTAATAGGCTACCAGTGCAATTGATGCAGCAAGGGGGTAGCATGTGTTCTACGGGGCAGTTTGAATATTAGCCTAGCTGCGTCATTCATGACCACCTGGTGTTTCCTCAAGAGAGTACCAGGAAGGCCAATGTAAACTGCATTGGTTAAGCACCAAACTGACATCCTGCATCTTCTCATGTCGGAGAGCCCTGATGTCTTATTGTGTATCTGAGACATGGCTTACCGACGACTCTCTCCCAGACATCTTGGCTACGTTACCCCCTGACTACTTTTTACTGAACAACAACCGATCAGGGGGCCGTATAGGGGGAGGGGTGGCGGCGGTAATACGCAAGGATCTTAAGATTATTGCTTCTGCGACCTGTGCAGTAACGCCGCCACCGCCGAGAGTCAGAAAAACCTACCTGAGGGCTAGAGGACGTAGCCCACTTCGCCGCCACCGCCGCTAAGAGTCATAATACACCAGACTCCGCGCCGCTGCTCCGGGAGACTGCAAATCCCGGCAGGCACCGCGGCGGCGCATCAGAGTGACGCGGAAGCGCCCTGAGAGCGCCAACGACAAACCCATAAAGGCGGAGTACCCCGGCAGAGCGGGGGGAGACCTGTGCAGTAACGCCGCCACCGCCGAGAGTCAGAAAAACCTACCTGAGGGCTAGAGGACGTAGCCCACTTCGCCGCCACCGCCGCTAAGAGTCATAATACACCAGACTCCGCGCCGCCGCTCCGGGAGACTGCAAATCCCGGCAGGCACCGCGGCGGCGCGTCAGAGTGACGCGGAAGCGCCCTGAGAGCGCCAACGACAAACCCATAAAGGCGGAGTACCCCGGCAGAGCGGGGGGAGACCTGTGCAGTAACGCCGCCACCGCCGAGAGTCAGAAAAACCTACCTGAGGGCTAGAGGACGTAGCCCACTTCGCCGCCACCGCCGCTAAGAGTCATAATACACCAGACTCCGCGCCGCCGCTCCGGGAGACTGCAAATCCCGGCAGGCACCGCGGCGGCGCGTCAGAGTGACGCGGAAGCGCCCTGAGAGCGCCAACGACAAACCCATAAAGGCGGAGTACCCCCGCGTCGCGGGACGCGAGCGGGACGCCCGGGGCGAAGCCCGGGCAAAGGGCGGGCCCTCTGAGGCCCTCAGAGGTCAACAGTGGTCGGGCGGGCCACCCCACCAACATTGTCAATAAGGTTAGTTACCTAATAAGTTGTCCATAATGGCTGATTGCACCGCTACAAGTGATAATGTTGACATCCTGATTCAGGACGCTGAGTCCCCTGTAATACTGCTAACATCGTTTGAGACATTAATAGATACTGCGTTCAACGAGATAGTTGAGACTGAAAGGAGATTTTCAATGGGTCCGACGAGTATCAATTTACTACATGCCACTGCCAGTCTCAATGGTAATGGCAATACCCATATAACTCCTGAAATAATTGTTGTAAAATCCTCACATCCCGATACAGAAGTACCAACTGTCCTAGACGATGATGACACTGTAACATATATAGCACCAGAAGTGACCCCTGGCCATGCCTCAGTAAAAACACCGACAGAGGCCGAAAATAAGGTATCTGATAAAGTTGCAGCCAAGAGAAAGAGGGGCCCTGCAAAAATAACCTACAACAAACGGAAGCAGCCACTTAGGACTGTTAACCAACCAACCCCACAAAGTATGTGGAACAAGGGGAAGAGACAAAAATTGGTCCAGCATATAGTACCCATACAGGATCAACTGCATCTGGGTGATATGGTCGTTATAAATAACGAGGGGTCAAATAATATATCTATCTCCACCCAGACTGAGCCCCTCCACGGAATTGACAAATCCAGTCATTATTCCAAGTCAGAGGGGAACCTTATTGAGACTGTTGTCGATACAATTTTTAAAAATTTGGAAGGTCAGATGATCAAACAATTTAATAATATTTTTAAAAGACTTGATAAATTGGAGAATATAATTAAAAACGAGGATGCTAAGAGAAAAGGTATAGCAAACTTGGACAAAATGAGAGTAGAACGATTGCTAAAAGACCTTGAAACTACTACCCATGTCCTTATTACAGGTGACCATGGCAATACAAGGACAGTGGAACAACAAGCTGTAATTAATCCAATACAGTCTGATACACCAAAGGCATCTAAAATTAAGGGCACAACAGGCAGCAACTCGTCTGCTTGTCAAACCAACATCCCCTTACCCCCATGTAACCCTACACATGGATATGTTGCTTCGACTAAATCCTCTGTTCCCGCTAACGACGCAAGCGGACCATCAACTAATTCTATTCGAAAGAGTAATGCAGCGAAGCAGACCACCTTAGCCCAGAAGGGTCCTGTCAATCACAGCCAGCACGACAAAAAGATTATGCATGAGGACAATAGGCCTATCAAACATCAAGGCCCGGCCCTACATCTTCCACCTGAGGCTTGTCCCTATGTTCTAGTTCTGGCTGGAATCCCACCGCTTAAGGAAGGTCAAGGAGAATCATGGGTTCAACTTCATAACAAGTGTATAGATTGGCTAACAAAGCATAAGGGGGTGGGTTATGATATTGCAAAAGAAATCATAACCACAAGGCGAGTAACCTGGGTCGGTCCTCTATATAAAAACATCAATGGGGACTGCATTGTAATAAATTTTAGAAATCCGGGTACAGCGAAATATCTGCTGAACAATAATCCTGGTCGGTATGGCCCGTCTACTGTGGTGACCCCACTTCCCTTAAAATATTTTTACCGTCCTCCCAACAAGTTGATGCAACCGCCACCAGTTTTTCCGTTACAGAATAGGTTTGGAATATTCCAGGACCTGGACTCTTTGGACTGACTGCCCACTGAAACCACTAAACCACTTCTTGTGTGTTCTGAGGCAGCACAGTCAGAGGAATCACCCCTAGAGGCGACCCTGCCAACATTGGAGATCTCTCCATCTAGTTTACTAAGTGTTCAACAAAGCGTTGTTATACCTAAAACCGCCCCAAGCACCAACCAGGGTGCATGTTTGAGGAACAACAAAAATAATAATCTAACAATTCTTAGTTGGAACATTGCGGGCCTGAAGTCCAAAATGGGAATTCCTTCATGGAGGGATTGCGTCAATTGTTATGACATAATGATGTTCCAAGAAACTTGGTGTGTTGAGGACTTATTGTTTGAGGGGTATAGTTGCCATAATAGGACTGCTTTGGCCCCTCTGGTTGGTCGTCCAAGTGGTGGATTGTCCATTTGGATAAAAATTACTGCCGAAGTGAAAATTGACGAACTACAAACAAATTGTCCTAGTTTCATGGCACTTTCGTATACCCAGAGGATAAAACTGTGTTTAATCAATTTCTATAACAATGATTTTTTGTCCCAACCTAACCCTAATTTTATCTCCTTATTTGATTTTATTAATGTAATCATGGATGGACAGGTGTATGGAAAATTTGATGGCATATGTTTAGGGGGAGATTTTAACGCACATGTACATTCAAGAAATCCCCCATGTAAAAGAGGTATAGAACTGTTAGATTTTCTCTCTTCTAATGAACTTGTTAATTGCATGGAGTATGCAGGTATGGAAAACCATGCATCCCCATTCCCCACCTTTATTGGTCACGGGGGTGGCACAACGATTGATTATGTTTTTGTTTCATACGCCATTGCAAAGGCATTAATAAGGGCAGAAGTAGTGTGTGAAATTTACAGCGATCATTACCCAATTGCCATCCATTTATCAATACCGAAGGGTAAGTGTCCAAAACGCGAACTAGGCGCAAGGCGTCTGGAAGTCTCGACAGACAAGTTGAGGGTAATCTGGAAGGGTGCAGACAATAAGGGAATCCTGGCTGAAGTATGTAAGAAATATCCATCTTTGATTAAAGATTGTCTTACCACAGAGGACCAAGGGATAAATGTGGTTAAAGCGTTTTCTGAACTCTGCAACGTAATTAAAGGTGACATTTCTAGACCAGCCTCTAGTAAGGCTGAGGAAAGGCCTAGGTGGTTCGATGCCCCATGCTCAAAAGCGAATAGGATGCTTAGAGCTGCCTTAAAAGCTGAACCAAGGGACACACTGCGGGTAAGGCTGCTTAGAGCAGAGTATAAGCTTGCTTTACGTACCAGATCAAACGATTTATTGAAAACCCACTGGGATTCCCTGGCACGGTCTGCTGACCTAAAAGATACCACTGGGTTTTGGAAGGAGGTAAAGGAAATAAGATCTATCGGCTCAAATTTGACGGAAATTAACTGTAACATCACCGGTCCGATCTGGGTTGCGCACTTTGGCAAAATTTACGCAACACCAGATAATACTCCTTTGTCGCTACCCCCTCCACACCCAATGTCTATTTCCACGCTTGAGGTTTTTGATGCAATTTTAGAAAGCGCCGGGAACAAAGCACCCGGATCTGATGGGCTCTCCATAGACCAATTAAAATGTGAACCAGAGTTTTGGGCTCCTTTGCTATGCAATGTTTTCAATAATTTAACTGAAGGAGAGATTCCGGAAACATGGTCACGTAGCATTATTGTTCCCATTTTTAAAAAGGGCGATAGGCTGGATCCTGGGTGTTATCGCCCAATTTCTTTAATAGATAACACCTTAAAAGTTTTGGGACGGATCTTATTTAAAAGGATAAGAACATGGATAGATGAGAACAACATCCTACATCCTAGCCAGTTTGGGTTCCGCAGTAGTGTCGGAACGGTGGAACAATGCTTGAATCTGAATTTGATCATGGGAAAATATAATATTGCAAAGAAATCCCCTTTATATTTTGGTTTTATGGATCTGAGCTCGGCTTTTGATTTTGTTAATCGCTCCCGGCTTTGGTCTACCCTTCTCGAATATGGTTTGGATGACCATCTGGTACATTTTTTAGCTTTTTTACACCGTGATCTTAAAGCTTGTGTACGTGTGAATCAAATGGGTGAAGTTTCCAATGATATTAACATCGGTAGGGGGGTGAGACAAGGGTGTGTGCTGGCCCCTCTCCTTTTTATTTTGTATATTAATAAACTAAGCGGCACTTTGAGCACCCTAACTAGTGATGTGCCCTACATTAACGGAGCCCCTATACCCACCCTTCTTTACGCAGATGATGCGGTCCTGATGGGCCGTACTCCGAAGGCACTGCGTATTTTAATTTCAGGGTTTGTCCTTTTTATGGCCGATTTAGGCTTAACAACCAATTTTAAAAAATCACTGATTATGAGCTGTGGGCCAAAAAGTCACAAAATTCCCCAGATTATTTCAGGGTCAAATGTTTTAAAAAGTACCAACACTTTTCCCTATTTAGGGCTCTTATTCTCAAATAGTGGTACGTGGCATGCCCATGTTTCTTATGCCAGGAATAAGCTGGGCAAGGCCATCAATTGTGTAACCTCTTTGAGGCAGCCCACCCAAGCTGATGTGATAACTCCCCTGGTGAAGATATACCAAACCCAATGCATGCCAACCGGCACTTACGGCGCTGAGGTTTGGGGTTACACTAAGTGCTCCTCCATTCAAACAGAAGAAAATAGATTCTGTCGTAAGGTATTGGGGGGGGTCATCTGTTCTCCAACCTATGTATGTCATAATGAACTAAATATTTCCTACATAGAGGATTTTGTGAGATCAAGACCAGCATTGTTCTGGATAAAGTTATGGAACAATACGGCTGCTACATTGACCCGTGACATTATTTTGGATTGTCTAAAGTGTGACAGGGGACACCATATTCCATGGCTGAAATCAGTAAAAGAGTGCCTCGCAAGCGTGGGTTTGGCTTCCTTGTTCACATCACCACACCTAATAAATCGCTCCCATAAGACCATTATCTTAAGGGCATTGTATGATTTATATAGTGAAGAGCGGGACAGAAAGAATCAGATCAAATGCACGGTTGTAAAATATATGGCCTATTCTGAACCACACATTAAAAAACCTGGCCTACCGTACAGATATTTGCGTTTGCATCTTGGTAGATGGGTAAGGGGTTTATTGTTTCGTTTCCGAGAGGGGAGTATAGTTAATTTACTGAACTTCCCTCTGGGATACAATAAACATCTTGAAACTTTAAATTGCCCCTGTAACCCTTACATGAAGCAAAGTCTCATGCATTTCCTGTTCTTCTGTGGTTTTTATAAAAAACTCACTGTACATTATCTAATGCCCTATTGTAAGAAAAATGAACTGACTAATTTTAAATTGGCACTCCGGTCCTTCCAGGTATTGGGATCAGACGAAGTTATCTTTAGGATGAGCTGTTTTCTCAAAGCTGCTGTTAGATCGAGAGCCACCCTTAATATTGATGCATAACTATAGCACACTGCACTTTCTATTTTGCACTTTTATGATAAAGAATTTTTTAAACTTACCATTTTTATCTTTGGTAATTATGTGTAAATAGATAATATTATAATAATGGGATGTCTGTCTTTTTTTAAACAAAGGTTTTAAAATTGTGCTTTTCAACATTTTCCTTTCTTAATAATTTTTAACTCTATTATTAGGGAAGGACAAATTTGGTATAGTTGTGAAATTATTGTAATAGATTTTGATTCGATTGTGCTCGTTTTTTCTTGTATTATTCTCCAATTGTAATTATTGAATTGAATGTTTTTGATATGTTTTTTGTTTGTACTTTTATGGATGTTTTCTTATTCCGAATAAAGATCCTTTGACTTGACTTGGCTTCTGCGGCCATGACCTTACAGGATGTAGACACCCTGGTTCTTAGCCTGGGGACCGAGGTAGGTGCAGTTACTCTTGTGCTACTATATCGTCCCCCCCATTTCATGCCGTCTTTCCCCTCATCTTTTATCGATCAGCTAACCAGTATTGCTACCTGCTCCCCCCGTATTATCATCATTGGGGACTTTAACTACTGGTTTCAACACGTGGACGCTGGCCCACATGCTTCCGAACTGTTCGAGGGTCTTTTAAACCTGAACTTTACCCAACTAGTCAGGTCTGCCACCCATAAGGGTGGCCACATCCTCGACCATGTTTGGACCCATGGAGTCACGTCCTCTTGCCCACTAATAACACCTTGTGTGTGGTCGGACCATTGCCTGATTGATACCACCTTTTCAGCGGTCGGCCAGATCAAGGTTCCCCCACGGGAGAATGGCATGGCTCGCAAGTGGAAGGCTGTCGATTCTTCCAAACTCCTGGCTCATTTGTCCCAAACCTATCCTCTGCCACCTAATGACACTGGTACCGATGAGCTCCACGGCCTCGTGGCAGACTGGCTTACTACAGCCAGTGACATCTTTGCTCCCCTCACTAAGTTTCCCCAATCCCGGCACAGTAACTCCCACAAATGGTTCACCCCCCACCTAAAAGCCCTCCATCTGGAACTCCGCCAGCTCGAGCGCAAGTGGAGGAGAGACTACAGCTCTGTGAGCAGAGATGCCTACGTGGTCGCCCGCAATGGGTATAAACTTGCCATTTTGGCTGCCAAAAAAACCTATGCCTCCGGTAAAATTTTATCTGCCCCTGGCCAGTCTAAGGAAATTTTTAAAATTTTTAATGAATTCACTTCCGACCCCAGGACGCGTCCTACTCAGGCCCCTACACAGGAAGCATGTAATGCCCTCAGCACTTTTTTCGTTGAAAAAATCGTATCGATTAAGGACACCATCCCTGTTACGGTTCCTGGCGCTGGATCTGCTCCCCCCCCTCACAACCTTTCTTCTTTTACACAATTCCCTCTTCTAGACCTCACTTCTTTGGCCACCCTTGCCACTCGAATCAAGTCGGGATCCCCGGATGACTGCTGCCCCCCCTCCATTCTTAGGGACATCTGTCATACCCTACCTGACTGTATCCTCCCTTTGCTAAATTCTTCTCTTTCTTCTGGGACGGTGCCGGGCTCCTTCAAGGAGGCCGTGTTGGTGCCTCTTCTGAAGAAGCCGGGGGCTGACCCCGCTGTTCCGGCAAACTACCGCCCCATCTCTCTCTTACCTTTTTTCTCAAAAATCCTGGAAGCCCACGTCACCACCTGTCTCTCGCAGTTTATCGAGAGTTCCAACTTCCTCGAGGGCAACCAAGCTGGCTTCAGACCCGGCCACTCTACGGAGACCGTGATCTTGGCCGTGCTGGATGCCCTGAGAGACGGTGTTGACAAGGGTACCCCCCAGGCCCTGGTACTGTTAGATCTGTCAGCCGCCTTCGACACGGTGGATCATAACATCCTTCTCCACCGTGTCGAGGAGGCTGGTATCCAGGGCCTGGCTCTGGCCTGGGTCAGATCCTTCCTGACGGGTAGGTCTCAGACCCTAAGCCTGGGTGCTTTTAGGGCTCCTAGAGAGCATTCGCTCTGCGGGGTCCCCCAGGGTTCTTCTTTGTCCCCTCTTCTTTTCAATCTTTATCTTCGTCCCCTTCTTTTTTCTCTGAGGCTGTGGGACGTTACCGTGTTTAATTACGCGGACGACCTGCAGCTCATCTTTTCTCTTAATTCCCCCTCCGCTATTTCTAACTTTCAGTCAGCTATGTCCCATATTCTTCAGTGGATGGGCCATAACCAGTTAAAATTGAACCCCGGTAAGACGGAGCTCCTCCTCCCTGGTAGGAGCTCCACTTTCTGGGGGCCTCAATTCTGGCCGGTGGAATTGGGCCCTTCTCCCACCCCTGTGGCGTCGGTGAAGAGCTTAGGGGTCACTATTGACTCCGCTCTATCCCTAGGGCCGCAGGTGGGGACCGTGGTCTCGTCCTGCATCTACCAACTGCGCAGGATCAGGAAAGTGGCATATCTTCTGACACCTGATGCCCTCCTGCAGGTTATCATGGCCCTCGTCCTCTCCCGCCTAGATTTTTCCAACTCGATCTACCATGGCCTGCCTAAAACATCGATGGGCAGACTACAGGTGGTCCAAAATCAGGCGGCGAGATTGGCCTTAGGGATTCCGAAGTGGCAATCTGCCAGGCCCCTTCTCGTCAAACTCCACTGGCTCCCTGTTGCTTCTAGGGCAGCCTTTAAGATCGGCTGCCTCATTTTCAAATCTTTGGCTGGCTCCTGCCCCATCTTTGTAAAATCGCTCATCCGACCCTACTGCCCGTCCCGCAATTTGAGATCTTCCTATCTCCATTTCTTGACTGTTCCCTCTTATAAGCTCTGCAGATCTGGAGGCCGGAGATTTGCATACCTGGCCCCCAAGCTCTGGAACTCTTTCCCTCTCTCTCTTAAAATTTCCAACTCTCTGACCCTTTTTCGTAAATCTCTAAAAACTTGGCTTTTCCCTCAATCTGGTTAGTCTCTCTGTCCCCTCTATTTCCAACCAGCGCCAGGAAACCCATGGTGTCAGTGCGCTTTATAAGCACCCCTTACGATACGATACGATACGATTGCCATAATCTAAATGAGATAGTATTAAAGCAGTCACCACCGCCTGCATAGTGGCGGAAGACAGCAGGGTCAATAGTTTCCAGAGTTGGCACAACAGCCCGATTCAGCTTCCCACGACAGCAGACACCTGGATCTTCATGGTCAATCTGGTGTCCAGTCTAATACCCAAACCTTTCACCGCTGGTACTGGCGTTTGGATAGTGCCAAGCTCTTGGAGCCAAGAAAGGATGGACCATGGGGAGGAGCCTGGGGAGAGTACCAGAACGTCAGTCTTATCAGGGTTCCCCTTTCATGAATTGGAGGTCATCCAATTCGTGGTGAACCGGAGAATGTTCTGGACATTCCGCTGTGAGTCACAGGAGTTGTCGACGCAGACTATTAGCTGGGTATCGTCCACGTAGTTAAACACCTGGCAGTCTGCCTTTGCCAGATCCTCAATCAGAGGTTGGGGATAGATGTTGAAAAGCAGGGGTGACAATGCTGAGCCCTGCGGGACCCCCCCCCCAGGAAAGGTTGCCCTGCTTAGACATGAGGTCTCCTAATTGGACCTTCTGCCGGCGATCCTCCAAGAATGAAGTGAACCACTGAAGGGCCGTCCCAGTGACTCCCAGCCGCGCATACAAGATAGTAGCTGCCCATGATTTACCGTATCAAAGGCAGCTGAGAGATCAAGTAGGATTAAGGCCGAGTGGATCTTCTTGTCTGCTGCCAGTTGTAGATTGTCCAAGACTGAAAGCATGACTAACTCTGTGCTGTTATGCGCAAAGAACCCAGCTTGCCGATGATGCAGCAGGTGGTGTTGTTCCGTATATAATGCAAGGACTCTCAGGACATGCTGTTCAAGTACCTTGGCCAGGAACGGAAGTTGAGAGATGGGGCGATAGTTTCTCAGATTCCTAGTGTCTGCCCCCTCTTTCTTCAACAGTGGAAGTACTATAGCTACCTTAAATTTCTGAGGTACTGTTCCTGAAGTCAAAAAAAGATTCAGGACAGACAGCACCTCAGCCTCAACCAAGAGAATGATCGTTTTGAGCACCTTTGGAGGACACAGGTCCTCAGGTGACCCTGATTTCACTTTAGCCACTAAACGGGCCAGGTCACACAGGTCCTCAGGTGACCCAGATTTCATTTTAGCCACTAAACGGGCCGTGTCGTATGACTCGAGCACAGGAAACGGAGACAGAGAGAAGCCCAGAGGGCTCCTCCTCTGCCTAGAACTGGCAGGGGGTGATATGTGTATTATTAATAGCCACGACGATGTCTTCCACTTTAGTTAGAAAGAAAGAAACTCTGTATGTTATTACATGCGACGTGAGTGATGACTGGTTTTTGCTCCGTCGGCCTACTCAGCTCTCTGACTATGGCGAATGTCTCTTTTTGCATATCACTTGCCTCACTAATCCTAGCTTCATAGAGGACAGACTTCCCAGTGGGTTGATGAAGGCTAGGAATGTAGAATATGTAGTTATTACTTGATCACTCACGTTTGAGCATTTCTGTTCCCTCGACAGCGGTGAGTCTTCCCAACGCATAGGATCCGCATTTGCGCAGCGGGTCATCCTCCCTGCTAGGCAAAGCTGCTCAAATCTAACTAAAAGGGTGCCCCAGGTGAGGGCGTCCTCCCAGAAAGTTACCTCTTGTGGTGAGGTCAGCAATACCATACGTATTCCGCTTTCATCACAAAACGATCAGCTTAACGTGTTTCAAATGTTCATTCTTGTTCACAAGCCTCATTTCAAGAAAAAGGACAACATACATAACACCTCAAGTTTATTAAAAAAAAGCGCCCATGGGGGCATGTACACTTGCCTCAGTGGGCGTGTGTCCGATTGCCTTATGGTCTTTGCAGTGTCTGCTTGAAAAAAATGCCAAGTGGGTGCTGTAACTATTTCCTAAGTGTCATCAACTCAATGTTCATGTTAATATTAAATTACATTTAGAAAGCGCTAATCACCAGAGGTATCTAAGCGTTGCATCATAGAATGACAGTCCGAATTCCGTTGTGCCACTGAACCTGACATTAATCCTAATAGGCCTGATTAAATGCCTCTATGAACAGTATTGTCTTGAGCCTTTTACGAAATGAGAGCAGTCTATCTTCCTTGCGCATATCATCTGGTAGCTTATTCCACATCTAGGGAACACAGACCGAAAAGGCCCTGCCTCCAAATGCGGCCATACTGACACGAGGGCAGGCAAGAAGACTGGCCTGTGATGAGCGAAGCTGGCGGGCCGATGCATAGGGCTTCAAACGGTCCTTGATATATTTGGGGGCTTCACCAAACAGGGATTTATGTGCAATGCACAAGCCCTGGAAGCTTACCCTTTGTTTAATAGGCTACCAGTCCAATTGATGCAGCAAGGGGGTAGCATGTGTTCTACGGGGCAGTTTGAATATTAGCCTAGCTGCGTCATTCATGACCACCTGGTGTTTCCTCAAGAGAGTACCAGGAAGGCCAATGTAAACTGCGTTGCCATAATCTAAACGAGATAGTATTAAATCAGTCACCACCGCCTGCATAGTGGCGGAAGACAGCAGGGTCAATAGTTTCCAGAGTTGGCGCAACAGCCCGATTCAGCTTCCCACGACAGCAGACACCTGGATCTTCATGGTCAATCTGGTGTCCAGTCTAATACCCAAACCTTTCACCACTGGCACTGACGTTTGGATAGTGCCAAGCTCTTGGAGCCAAGAAAGGATGGACCATTGGGAGGAGACTGGGGAGAGTACCAGAACTTCAGTCATATCCGGTTTCCGCTTTAATAAATTGGAGGTCATCCAATTCATAGTGAACCGGAGAATGTTCTGGGCATTCCGCTGTGAGTCACAGGAGTTGTCGACGCAGACTATTAGCTGGGTATCGTCCACGTAGTTAAGCACCTGGCAGTCTGCCTTTGCCAGATCCTCAATCAGAGGTTGGAGATAGATGTTGAAAAGCAGGGGTGACAATGCTGAGCCCTGCGGGACCCCCCAGCAAAGGTTGCCCTGCTTATTCAAGAGGTCTCCTAATTGGACCTTCTGCCGGCGATCCTCCAAGAATGAAGTGAACCACTGAAGGGCCGTCCCAGTGACTCCCAGCCGCGCATACGAGATAGTAGCTGCCCATGATTCACCGTATCAAAGGCGGCTGAGAGATCAAGTAGGATTAAGGCCGAGTGGATCTTCTTGTCTGCTGCCAGTTGTAGATTGTCCAAGACTGAAAGCATGACTAACTCTGTGCTGTTATGCGCACAGAACCCAGCTTGCCGATGATGCAGCAGGTGGTGTTGTTCCGTATATAATGCAAGGGCTCTCAGGACATGCTGTTCAAGTACCTTGGCCAGGAACGGAAGTTGAGAGATGGGGGCGATAGTTTTTCAGATTCCTAGTGTCTGCCCCCTCTTTCTTCAACAGTGGAAGTACTATAGCTACCTTAAATTTCTGAGGTACTGTTCCTGAAGTCAAAGATAGATTAAGGACAGACAGCACCTCAGCTTCAACAAAGGGAATGATCGTTTTGAGCACCTTTGGAGGACACAGGTCCTCAGGTGACCCAGATTTCACTTTAGCCACTAAACGGGCCAGGTCACACAGGTCCTCAGGTGACCCAGATTTCCTTTTAGCCACTAAAGGGGCCGGGTCGTGTGACTCTAGCACAGGAAACTGAGACAGAGAGAAGCCCAGAGAGTTAGAGGGCTACTCCTCCGCCTAGAATTGGCAGGGGGTGATATGTGTATTATTAATAGCCATGACGATGTCTTCCACTTTAGTTAGAAAGAAAGAAGCTCTGTATGTTATCACATTCAACGTGAGTGATGACTGGTTTTTGCTCCGTCGGCCTACTCAGCTCTCTGAGTATGGCGAATGTCTCTTTTTGCATATCACTTGCCTCACTAATCCTAGCTTCATAGAGGACAGACTTCCCAGTGGGTTGATGAAGGCTAGGAATGTAGAATAAGTAGTTATTACTTGATCACTCACGTTTGAGCATTTCTGTTCCCTTGACAACGGAGAGTCTTCCCAACACATAGGATCCACATTTGCGCAGCGGGTCGTCCTCACGGCTAGGCAAAGCCGCTCAAATCCAACTGAAAGGTTGCCCCAGGAGAGGGGGTCCTGCTATAAAGTTACCTCTTGTGGTGAGGTCAGCAATACCATCCACATTCCGCTTTCATCACAAAATGATCGGCATAACGCAGCTTAACGTTTTTCAAATTTTCATTCTTGTTCACAAGCCTCATTTCAAGAAAAAGGACAGCATACATAGCAGAGAACACCTCCGATTTATTCAAAAAGTGCATCCCATGGGGGCATGTACTCTCGCCTCAGTGGGCGTGTGTCCGATTTCCTTATGGTCTTTACAGTCCCTGATTGAAATAACATGCCTTGTGCGTGCTGTAACTATTTCCTAAGTGTCATCGAATCAATGTCCCCAGTGGGTTGATGAAGGCTTGTAATGTAGAATGTGTTGCTATTACTTGATCACTCACGTTTGAGCTTTTCTGTGCACTCGACAGCGTTGAGTCTTCCCAGAGCATAGGATCCGCATTTGCGCGGCGGGTCATCCTTGCGGAAAGGCAAAGCCGCTCCAATCCAACTAAAAGGATGCCCCTGGTGAGGACATCTTCCCAGAAAGTTACCTCTTGTGGTGAGGTCAGCAATACCATCCACATTCCGCTTTCAACACAAAATGATCGGCATAACGCAGCTTAACGTTTTTCAAATTTTCATTCTTGTTCACAAGCCTCATTTCAAGAAAAAGGACAGCATACATAGCAGAGAACACCTCCGATTTATTCAAAAAGTGCATCCCATGGGGGCATGTACTCTCGCCTCAGTGGGCGTGTGTCCGATTTCCTTATGGTCTTTGCAGTCCCTGCTTGAAATACCATGCCCAGTGCGTGCTGTAACTATTTTCTAAGTGTCATCGAATCAATGTCCCCAGTGGGTTGATGAAGGCTAGTAATGTAGGATATGTTGCTATTACTTGATCACTCACGTTTGAGCTTTTCTGTGCACTCGACAGCGTTGAGTCTTCCCAAAGCATAGGATCCGCATTTGCAAGGCGGGTCGTCCTTGCGGAAAGACAAAGCCGCTCCAATCCAACTAAAAGGATGCCCCAGGTGAGGACATCTTCCCAGAAAGTTACCTCTTGTGGTGAGGTCAGCAATACCATCCGCATTTCGCTTTCATCACAAAATGATCGGCTTAATGCATTTC
This sequence comes from Lissotriton helveticus, assembly GCF_964261635.1. Taxonomy (NCBI): domain Eukaryota; kingdom Metazoa; phylum Chordata; class Amphibia; order Caudata; family Salamandridae; genus Lissotriton; species Lissotriton helveticus. The sequence continues at coordinate 279,240,516 of NC_136062.1, forward strand.
AAATTTTCATTCTTGTTCACAAGCCTCATTTCAAGAAAAAGGACAGCATACATAGGAGAGAACACATGCGATTTATTCAAAAAGTCCAGCCCATGTGGGAGTGTACTCTCGCCCCAGTGGGTGTGTGCCCGATTGCCTTATGGTCTTTGCAGTATCTGATTGAAATAAATGCCCAGTGGGTGCTGTGACCATTTCCTAAGAGTCATCAAATCAATGTCCCCAGTGAGTTGATGAAGGCTAGGAATGTAGAATGGCGTTGCTATTACTTGATAACTCACATTTGAGATTTTCTGTCCCTCGATAGCATTGAGTCTTCCCAATGCATAGGATCCGCATTTATGCGGCGGGTCGTCCTCGCGGCTAGGAAAAACCGCTCAAATCCAACTAAAAGGTTGCCCCAGGTGAGGACGTCCTCCCAGAAAGTTACCTCTTCCGGTGAGGTTAGCAATACCATCCACATGCCACTTTCATCACAAAATGATCCGCTTATTGCGTTACTGTCTTGATCCTCTGCTACTCTACGCCTGGTTAGATATGCAGGCTCTGTGATTTGCTGTTTATTGGATCCTATGCGCCATGCTTGGATCTTAATCACTCTTGCCATGCTTGTTCCAAGGTTAAACTATAGTCACACTGTACTGCGTGGGCATGGTAGCAAACATCTTTAATCGGGCTGTGACTCCTTGAATTGCAGCCCATGTGTTTCTTTGTTGAACTGCATTTGAAGCCTGGCTGTGTGGCCGCTACGGTGGAGTTCCACGCCTCCACATAGCCTGGAGTTCCTGTTCCTGGCTCCTCCCCCCCTCACCTTGAAGACTGATGGCGACTGCTGCGGTTTGGCGAGCTGCTCGTTACGAGTTGGTGTGCTTGCTGAAGAAGTTCTGAATGCCTGCTGACTTTGCTTTTTGGCACTGTGTGGATATTATCGGCAGGAAGACTAATGGACACTGAGTTTGCTTTTTCGTGGAGATGTGAGGTGAGTGGCACTGTTTATTGAAAACGGACTCGGGATACATTGTATCACCGTGGTGCCGAAGAAAACTCCATCGCTGATAAACACCCTCAGTGTGTCTCCCGTCTTTTGCTTCTTTCTTTTTTTTTGCTCCACAAACTGTCTGAATATTACTGCTTGAGCCCTTTTACCGCTTTGTCTGAGAGTCCTCTCTGCCGCTGAAGCTGCGTACAGTCAGTCAGCGGCCGCAGTTTGGGCGAACTCGAAGTTCCAGTATTCCTTGAGGTACTTACAGCAGGCATTCGCAGAAGGCAAGCACTACCAATTCACCTTTAGAGAACCTCGAGAGAGCACCAGCCTGGGATTATAAATTCGGTCTTCCCACTACAACTAGTCAACGGGCATACTCTTCAAAATATATTTTGACTTCCTCGTTATTATCTATCCAGCATACAAGCAGTTTTTGCAATGGGGAAACAATTAACTGCACGCACGAAAGCACGAATTCGTCGCCAGCAAGTGAAAGACGATGCTGACGCTGTAAAAAATGCAGACACAGGAGTGGGTAAAGAAGACCCTGCGGCAGATATCTCTGAAAGTTCTGGGGAAGAGGAGGAGGAGGAGTCTCCGGGTTTTGTTTCTACCCTTTTGACCCAACCTAAATCAGGGAACAATCCTGCGCAAGAGCTATCTGTAGTGGTTAATGACAATCACGGAATCACGTCGATAGAGTTGACTGAACCTCCTCTTCAAACTGGTGCACAGGTATCTAAAGAATGGTTGATTTCGGCGGCCCCTAAGACTCCTAAACAATTTCCCCTATTTGAGAGGAAATCCATCACACCGATGTCTTTTACTCCTGCACCGTCTGTCACTGGCATGATTTCTAGCTCCTTCCAGGAGACTTCCGCCACAGGAGCTATCGGAGCTGCTACCGCTGTTTCTAAGACTGGGGGTTTGACACTTAATCCCCCTGATCCAATGGGAATGGAAAAGAGTAAAGGAACACAAGCCACTGCAATGTCCCATGTCGATCTTGTATCCTCTCCTCTCACTGACTCTCATAGCCCGATTTTAGGGATGGAAACCGAGACTACAGGAGAGTTACAGATCTCGGTCAAAGATATGCTAAACATGATACTAGGTGAGGTGAGGGAAATGAAGCAATTTCAAAGGACTGAACTTGCGGTTATTAATCAATGTCTAGATAAAATTGAAGAATCTTTGTCTTCCCTCCCCGCTCGCTTACAAGAAGCTGAAACTAGGATATCGGGCCTGGAAGATCACATTAATGAAGTGAAAAAGGAGGTCCAAAGTTTTTCTAAAACTTCAAAATCATTTGAAGCCAAGCTTGATGACTTGGAAAATTATAAAAGGAGGTCGAATCTCAGAATTGTTGTAGTTCCCGAGAAAATTGAGGGATCAGATATGAAACAATGGATTATTTCTTTTTTCCTTCACAAGGTTACACCGGAATACAAAGGAGATCTAATGATAACTGGTGCCCACCGAGTCCCAGCGCAACCCCTTTCTAACTCTACACTCCCTCGGACCATTCTGGTGAATTTCTCGGATATTCGTGTCAAAGAGTTAATTCTTTCCAAAGCCTTTAAACAAAGGCATATTGCCGCCAATGCTACCACTAAATGCAGGATTTTCTCAGACATGTCTGCTGCAGCAGCCAGGAGGAGGAAGGAATTTGTAAAGATGCTTCAACTTTTCAAAGACAAGGGCGCTCAAGCCATGATTGCTCAGCAATCAAAGTTAAAAGTTCTTGTTAAAGGCAAATTTCATATGCTGACTGATATAGATGAAGCACAAGCGTTGCTTCGTAAGATCTCATAAGATTAATGAGATTTGATTTGATTAACTTAGCTGATTCAATCTTGTGTTATTTTATTTTTTTTCTCCTCAGATTCTCTTATAGATGTGTGCCTTACGATTTGCCGATTTGACGGGGGTTCCTTTTATTCAGTGACCTTATGGTAGTGCTGCAGAGTATTTTATGTTTCTCTCTGGGTTTTTTTTCTCAGGGGAGGGGTGGGGTACCAGGATAGGACTCTTAGAGGGGTTAAGGGGCGCAGTAACAAGGCGCCTCAATGATTAGGGGTTTTCCTGTATGGCCAGCATGGGGACAGGGCCATAGGGGTGGGAGTAGTTTGGGGTGGTCACTGGTGTGGGGAGTGAAAAAAGAAAAAATATTGATGTATCTTGGATCTTGTCTATATTTGTGGCTGAGGGTTTTTTTTTTCTACCATATATTACTAATAGGGAGAAAATTATTTGGACAGAAATGTTCATTTTGTTGGAATGGTCATTGGAAATTTGCATTAATCAAAATGTCTATTAATAGGGGGCTTAAAATAATTTCTTTTAACGTTAATGGTCTAAACAATAAGAAAAAAATGAGAGCCATCGAATTATGGATTAAAACAGAAAATCCCGCAGTTGTTATTTTACAAGAAACTCATATCCCCGCCGCAAAAAATTATGTCTTTTCCATGTTTAAGACATAGGCTACATTTTGTGGATTCTCGTCCACTACAGTATCCCAATGAGGTGTCGCCCTTTTCATAAATCGGAATCTGAATGCAGAAATTATACAGTCAGGGTAGTGGAGGTAGGTGGTGTTGGGTTACATGTTTAGTTATGAATAGACGTAGGCCGATTACTTTTGTTTCTTTTTATGCTCCGGTGGACGATAACCCACAAGACTATGAAGATCTGTATCAATCACTGCTTATGGTAGGGGGGGGATATTGTTATTGGGGGGGATTTTAATATTCTGATGGATACAAAGCTGGATTCTACCACACTCTCCATAAAACAGCTTAAACCTAAATCACGTAAAACAATTAATAATAACATGTTAACTTTTGATTTATGTTACCCATGGCGTTTGCAGAACCCACAAAAAAAAGAGTTTATCTGCTGGTCAGGGAGGTTTAAATCTTCCTCACGTATTGATTTTTTTTTGGCTTCCAGGCAATTAAAATTTTCCCAGCAGAGAATTCTTTATAATGGTTTTTCAGACCATGCAATGCTGGTAGCCGAGTTTGTTCTGGGAGAAGATTCTAGAACTTCGAAGCGATGGGTATTTAATAAATTATACCTACAAGATGATGATTGGGTCACCTCTCTCAAATTAGAAATCTCAGACTTTATAGCTCGTAATTTTGATACCGCCCCCTTACATATTATTTGGGATTCCCTGAAAGCCTTTATCCTTGGTATTGCTATCAGCAAGGACGCAGCTGAGTGGTCAAACATTAAAAAAGCTAGACACTTACTACAAGAAAAAATCCAGATTTTAACTTTGAAACGACAAGTTGATTTTTCGAGCCAGGTTCAGATCCAATTAAATGAAGCCAAACGCGAACTTTGTTCTAATTTATTTTCGCAAAGTGAGGCTATTTTTCTTAGACAAACTCCAAAAATTTATGAGGAAAGCAACTTTACAGGAAAATTTCTAGCTTGGCAGGCTAAAGAACAAGCTGTCGCAAACCAGATTCGCTGCTTAAAATGCCCTGCTCAAAACAGTGAGATATCACAGTCGGGGGCAATCAGCTCCATAATGCTCTCACATTATCAACAGACTTATAGTAGACATCAAGTTATAGACCATCAAAAGCTCTCTAATTTTCTTGGTAGATATCCAATTTCCTCTCTTTCAGAAATTGATCAGGAGACAATGTTGAGTCCATTCACTAAAATCGAATTAGAATTGGTGATCAAGGATCTACCACTTGCTAAAACTTGCGGCCCAGATGGGCTGACTTCTGAATTTTATAAAGTTTTTTTTATTCTTTTTCCGAACTGTTATTAAAATTATTAAATTCTATGTTGAATGGCGGACGAGTTCCAGATTCTTTTAATGAAGGCACGGTAGTGAGTTTTCTGAAGAAGGGGAAAGATTCGAAAGATCCTAGTTCATATAGACCGATTACTCTATTGAATTCTTATTATAAAATTACTACTAAACTACTATCCATTCGTTTTAACACAATTGCTGCTGATTTAATACACTCTGATCAAAATAGTTTTATAGCAGGTCGTCAATTAATCACTAACACACACTTTTTAATTGAGGCATTGGATTTTTTTCAGATAAGGAAAATTCCTGCGTTAATTTTGTTTTTAGATGCAGAAAAAGCTTTTGACTTGGTGGTTTGGGAAACTCTATTTTCTATTTTAACGCACTTTAGAATTCCTTTACAGATTATTACTTTAATTAAAAATGTATACACTGGTGCCAAAGCTAATATCATTATTAATTCCATTATGGTGGGCTCAGTTTTAGTACAACGTGGTACCAGACAAGGCTGCCCCCTGTCACCTATTCTTTCTGCTTTTTTTATTGAACCATTGGCCACAGCAATTTGGAATTCCGCGAATATTACTCTCCGATTATTTCTATGTCCAAAATTAAACTGTATACGGATGATTTTATGTTATTAATTAAACCTGACCTGCAATCCCAGACCCATGTCTTACAGATTTTCGAAGAATTTGAAGTTCTAGGAGGTTATCGGATCAATAAGAAAAAAAACGAAATTTTGGTCTGTGGGGGCGCAGATCCAGAGCTACATCCAGATCTAGTTAGCTGTATCAACCCCAGGCCTAAAAGGTATTTTGGGGTCCTATTTTCCGCCCATGTTGCAGATCTATATGTGCTCAATTTTGATCCACTTTTTTAGAAGGTTCGCTCCATGTTTAATAGATGGAACCAGCTCCCATTATCCATTCTGGGCCGTATTGCCCTGATTTAAATGTCTATTCTCCCAATTTTAATTTTGTATTTTCCACAATTCCTTGTTTTCTGTCAGGTTCTTTTTTCTTAAAACTAGAGTCTTTATTCTCAGGTTTTATATGGAGTAAGAAGACTCCTCGTATAGCAATAGGGACACTTTATGCCGATACAGAACAAGGAGGCCTTGCGCTACCAAACATTAAAGATTATTACAACGCCTATTTGGCACAATACTTAAATAGATTTAAATTTGAAATACACGGCCTAGACTTATTTATTAACTTTTTTTCGGATCTAATTTGTCTTGAAGCTCAAATTCCCTCCCCGTTATTAGTGCCTAGATCTCCGAAACTCGTTAGATATAAGACTATGAACTGGTTTCTTAAAAGAAGAGACACCATGCTTAAAAGATATTCTCTTTTGCAGTTTAACCTTATGACTCCCTTAACATATGTTTTTGCACATACTGGGATAAAAATCAGCTCGTAAATCGTAGTTAACTGGCATTGTGCAGGGTTTATTATATTAGCAGATTTTTGTACAGAGGGCAGATGGATAACCCCGGCACAGATGTCACGATTAGTTCAAGGAAACTTTCTTTTAATTGGCTCTTATATTATGATTTATAAAATGTTGGAATCACTTGATCTTACACATATTAGTGCCCCTAATCAGTTATGGAATGATCTCTTTTTAACCTCATTGGTTAGAAAGCCGGGGGATTGGAAACGTTGTCTTGCTCAGAGTATTGAGATAGACCTTAGTTTAAAAGCAATCAAAAAATGGCAGGAACATGAGAATCATAACATATCCCTTAATACTTGGAAAACCTTAAATAAATTAAACTTCTGTGTATTGAGAGGGTCCAACTGGCGCAGACTGCTCTTTTTTAATAAATGGTTACTATATCGTACTCCTGCTCTTATCGCTAAATTGTATGATAACACTTCTGCCAACTGCTTTAGATGTCAGCAATCTGCTCCAGCCAATTGGTCCCATATAATTGCATTTTGCCCGAAAATCCTGTCTTTCTGGAATGAAATTTTTAATTTCCTCGGTATAGATTATAATATTATGGTTACTCGTAGCCTTCAATTAATGCTTTACGGCTACGATCCCGATCTTGGTCTAGCAGATCATTTGGTTAAACTGCTGTATATAGTTTCAGCCATAGCAAGATCCTTGATTCTACAGAACTGGCAGTCAACACAGGATCCTTTGTTTTTAGAATGGTTGTATAAAATGAAAAAAGTCCGAAAGATTGAGCTTCTATATGCACAACGAATTGGAGGGACTAGAAAGTTTGATAAAATTTGGAGATCATTTTTTGATTAATTGTACATAAATGTCTGATGTCTAAAAAGTATACTTTGATCTATCCTTATATCTGTATTTTGAAATTTTTGATATACCTTTTTCTTTCCATTTACCTATTGTTTGTATGTATGCCATGGTTATTTTTGATCCCAAGTACTTCAATAAAACAATTTTTTTTTAAAAGGAAGTGCATTTGATGTCTTTTATATCATATCAAATAGTGCCTTTGTTGAGCATTGACTTTTATTTTGTGTGTTGAACATTGCCCTTTATTTTATTTTAGTTTTTGTGGAAAAGCGTTCCACTTCAAAAGCTCCTAAATTGTAGCACTATTATGCCCTCTGGCGGCCGCTGTTCCTGCTTCCTTCGCTATTTATAGCAACCGCACCCAGACACACACTACAGATTATTATTGGTATCTCCTCTACACAGTTCAGCTCGCGTCTTTCAAAAGAAGTTAATTCCCGGTGTGGCATTTCTGAACAAATTTCCTGCAGCTGCCAGTTCAGGTAGGGAACGTTGTTTTCCTTTTACATATTGGCAGCATTTCTTGGCATTATTTCGAAATCCTTGAGAGCGAGTGCTTTAAAGAATTAAACTTGCATTGAGACTTTGGACATTTTTTCACTTAAAAGAACTTGACTGAGCACATTTCAGTGTGCGTGTGTTTCTTTCTAATTAGTCTTTTTTTTGTATAATTTTTTTATTACAATTTCTGTCAGCAAGCAGCCATTTTGAATAAGCATTCAACTTCAATGTATACATAACGCAAACCATTATTTAAACAAAGTATTGCAGCATGATACAAAATACAAAGAAAAACAAAAAAAACAAAAACAATTAAACATGGTCCATAAATTCACATCCAGTTTGACAAAGAAGACCAAAGATTCTGGCCAAATAGCTTTCTTCTTACTCCTTTAGACTTGTATGCTGCTATCTCCAGGTAGTATGTAGAGAGTAATTTAATTGCTCTAGTCATATCCACTTTGTCAATTTCAAGCTTTCTTTGCCATTTATCCTCCAAAACACACAAATCATCATCTAACCTATTTAGCAGAAGTTGATAAATTGGACCAATTTTAAACCTGGCTCAAATTGCTTCAACTATATCGATTCTATCGATCATAATTTGATTCTGGGTCCTTTTTTTGATCCAAAAAACTTCATTAAAACAATGTTATTGACTGCCTTTGAAATTTGGAAAAAAATAAAAGGTAGGTTCGGTTTGAACTCTAACCTGTATTATTTTACACCTTTAAATAACTGTCATCTATTACCGGATGTTTTTAGGGATCAGGTGATGGATAGATGGTTTCTAGCTGGGATGCGTACACTAGGAGATTTATATCAGGGGGATCAAATTGTTTCCTCTCTTTACTTGCAGCATAAATATAACCTGGCTAGTACAGATTTTTTTAAATATCTAATTAGTCTTAAATCATTTTGGAAAGCTCTTCCTGTCAAGTCTCATTTTCGTTCAACTATTATTTAGCAAAAACCTATGACTTTCCTTCTAAGAATAACTAACATTCGAAAATACTATTATCAAGACTTTTTGTGGATGGGGTTGGAGGAACATGGCGGTGGGCTGACGCCGGTCGCAGGAGCTCCGGGAACAGCGACATTATATGGCGTTGTTTTAAGAGCCGCCTACAGCAAAATGCCCGGTAAGAGCGTGGCGCTCGATTAATATTTTTTGGGAACATTCAACTTTCACATGTTTTCTTTTATATTGTTTTATTCTCTTTGAACTGCTTGCCTGGGAGCTGGGTGCCGGCTTCATCGCTTTCCTGCAGCAGCTGAGGCTCGTATGGGGTTGGAGGCGAAGCAAATGGTTTACTGTGGATATGGAGGTCGTCGCTCTAAGCTCTGGCTACAGATCCAGGCTGCAGCTGTGAGAGTCGGCTTCCGAGGGGTGGAAGTGGTTTGTTGGGAGACACACATCGACAAGCGGCCCAGGCAGGGTGCAATACATCACGGCATCTCTCCGTTTTATGCTGCAAATCAGTAAGATGGATGTCGATCGGGAGTAAGGGCAGGCGCATGGATTATGTCCCCACCGCCGCCCCTGACTTGATAAGTAACTCTGGCGTTGGGGCTTGCGGAGAGGTAGTGGCAGTGGTGCGGTTTCCTGAGTGTGAGATCAATTCCCTGGGGAAGCTGCAAGTTGGGCGGGGGGGGGGGGGGGGGGGGGGGGGCTCCTGTATTGGGCTTCCCTCATGCGAAAAATCGATACCAGCTGTGATCTCAGTAAGAATCCAAGCCTAAAGGGGGCCAGGATATTGCAGAGTATAGGAGTGGTTCATACGACCCCACGCAAAAAGAGGGTTACCAAATTAGGGGAAGTTAAGAAGATAAGGGGGTCTAAAACAACACGCCCCCCATTAAAAACCAACCCCTCTTAAATCCTACGTCAAAAAAATGGAGCAGGCGGTGACTCCCAGGGAGCCAACCTCTGCCTCTCTACAGAGCTCTTCTCCAATTCTACTTGAGGATTTTTTTTCTCCACTTGCGGGCCTCCCTGAATTGGAGAAAACTACTGGCGCTGCTGTTGGGACCAAAAAACTGGAACCCCCTTCTGGCAATATTCTTCCAGCAACAGATCAGTGCCGGGATTCAGCTGGTATTTCAGCTTCCATTGATGCTACTGCCACCGCTGCTCACCTTCCAATAGCCTCATTAGCTTCATCAGTTCCGTCAGCACCTGCATTCACTATAGTCAGCAATTGTGGTTCAGTGGCAGGTAGGGTAGTAGATGATGGCTCTATAACTCAGGCATCTGGGGGTGAGAGAATAGACGGTAGTCAGTCGCAGCTGGAGTCTTTGCTTCAGTCCCTTAGGGGTGACCTGATCTCCAAGTTTGAGATATCGGAGGCAAATCAGAAGGGGATTCACGAGAAATGCGAAGCCATGGAGACGAAACTGGATGATATCTGTGCACAAACTGGGTCTCTTGAACTTGAGGTCAAATCCCTCACAGAAACTGTGCAAAGTAACAGGACAGCCATAGAGTCCTTAAGAACTCAAAATAGATCTCTACAGGCAGATATGGAGAGGCTTGAAATGCAAGCTCGGAGGAATAACTTTCTCGAAATACCTGAAGGATCGGAGAAAGGGGACATTAAGGCGTTTGTTTGCAAATTACTAAGGGATGGTGTGCTGAAAGACAGAGAGCAAATTGATCTTGAGTCAGAAATTCATCGAGTGCACAGATATCCTTTTAAGCTACACCCGGACCGGAAAGCCCCCAGAAAAATATTAGTCAATTTTCAGACATATATGGTGAAAGAGCTGATCCTGGGTAGAGCCCTAACTGAGAAGGCGTTGTATTTTGACTCTGGGCTTTACCAAATCCGCTCTGACATCTGAAAAAGGACTGCGCAAAGGCAGTGGGAGCTTGGTTCCAGAATGCCAGAGCTGAGGAGTCTGGGGGCACATGTTCAAATGAAATTCCCGACATTACTGAAAGTAATGTGGAAAAATAAAATGCATAATTTTAGCTCCCCAGAAGATGTGGACTCTTTTTTGGCCAAAATGAAAGGGTAGTCTTAGGGCTCAGGGTCTTGATATGCTTTTCAGTAACTATGGATCGAACATGATGGACAATAAAAAATAAAAAAAGAGGAAGAGAATGGATGCAATTTAATAAAATTAAGGAAAGGGAAAAGAAATGCGTATATAAAACGCACAGGGCCCATGGCCTACCGGGTATTATTTTGGATTTTTCCCTTTTGGGTTAGGGCCCTTGCTGTTCCGGGGGGGTCCCAAACAGGCTGTTCCTTTTATCGCCAAGGGATGTTAGGGGGGTTCCTCATGGGGGGGCAAGGGAGGGTTGCACAGGGTGTTGGGAGAATGGGGGTAAAAATACAAAAATATGTCCTTGTACGAGTTAAAGTAGACCATATCCGCTTAAGTTGGGAAGTCCTTTGCTTTAAATATGAGTAAGTCGAATAAAATAAAATTCCTCACCTGGAATGGTAATGGTTTGAGGAATAGTTTGAAGCTGTCCCGGGTTTTTGAGTTTTTAAAGAATAGCAAAACGCATATATGCCTGCTAGAGTAAACCCACTTAGAGGCCCAGGAATGCAAACTAGGGTTTAGTAAGTTTAGCTGGGTGCAGGATATACTATGCTCTAAACAAACTGGCTGTACGAGGGGGGTGGCACTCATCGTAAGAGGTAATATGGGGATTAAGGTCGAAAAACGAAACACGGATCAGTCAGGGAGATGGCTGGTGGCTACCCTGACAATTTGTGGCTCCCCGCTAGTTTGTGCTGTCTATTATGGGCCAAATGATGATAACTCGGGGGCTCTTTTGAATTTAGAGACCAGCATGCTGAATACATCTGCTCCTGTTATACTTGGAGGAGATTTTAATTTGCTATTTGATAAGTTGTTAGATCGGACCTCGAAAGCAAGATATATTATTCTACCTAGAACATTCTCTGTGCTTAAAAATATTATTAAGGAGTTTATTTGAATTTGAATTTGGAATTTATAGGAATTTATATAGCGCACGTATACCACGCGGTTTCTTGGCACTTTAAGGATGCTTAACCCGTGACTGGGGTGGCAGAATTACTGGGGTGGGAAGGCGTGAGAAAAAAGGAAGGTCTTGAGTGCCCTGCGGAATTCAAGGTAGGAGGGAATAGATCTAATGTGAAAGGGGAGGGAGTTCCAGAAAGTGGGAGCAAGGACAGTGAATTTCAGGCCCCCGTATTTATTTTTCTTGAACCGAGGGACCGAGAGAAAGAATTTAGTGGAGGAGCGGAGTTCTCTGTTGGGGCAATAAGTGCAAATGGCGGAAGAAATGAACTCAGGGGCAGTTCCCGCCAAAGCCTGAAAAGTAATGCAGCCCAATTTGAAGAGGGCCCGTTCCTTGATAGGCAGCCAATGTAGGAGTAGAAGTAGGGGGTGATGTGATGGAATCTGGGCAGGCCGTAGATCAGGCGGGCGGCCTGATTTTGGACTAGCTGAAGGCGATGTAGGGCATATGCAGGGGCGCCATTATAAACAATGTTCCCGTAGTCCAGCCGGGACAGGACCATCGCCATCAAAATTAATTTAAGGGCAGGAACAGAGAAGAACCGGGAGATTTTCCGTATAGTGCGGAGGGCAAAGAAACAGGAAGAGACAACAGAACTGATCTGAGAATGGGGGGTAAGGTGTTTGTTAAGTGAGATCCCTAAGGTTTTTACGGAGGGGGAAGGTGAAGGGGAGGTACCCAGGGAGGAAGGCCAGAAATTGGGGGACCAGGGACTGGGAGTGCGACCAGTGACAACAAGTTCAGTCTTGTCCGGATTTAATTTCAGATGGTTGCTGTTCATCCAATCACTGATGAACAGCATCACACGCTGGAAATTGAGTATACTGTTGGGGGAATGTGACAGATGGAAGATGAGTTGGAGGTCAATGGCATAATTATACACGGTGACCTCCATTTGCTGAAGTGCAAAGATAAGTGTGGAAATGTAAAGATTGAATAATAAAGGAGAGAGAGAAGAACCCTGAGGAACACCACTCCGGACTGAGTGAGGGGGGGCAGTGAATTCCGCCAGATGGACGGCTTGAGAGCGATCTCTTAGAAAGGAGCTGATCCAGGCCAGGGCGAGGCCCTCGATGCCAGCCGCCTTGACACGGGTGAGGAGGATGGAATGGTCAACCGTGTCAAAGGCGGCGGAGAGATCTAAAAGGACAAGGGCCTGGGGAGTGTTGGTGTCTAGCCCCTCTCTAAGGTCGTCAATCACAGAAATAACCACCTTCTCGGTGGAGTGCCGGGGCGGAAACCGGCCTGCCGGGAAGCAAATCCCCCACTCTCCTCCATGAAGGCACCTAGGACCTGGGTGACATGAGCCTCCAGGACCTTAGCCAGAAAGGGGAGGAGGGAGATAGGACGATAATTGGAGGGGGAGGCAGGGTCGGCCCCGGGTTTTTTTAAAAGGGGGATGACAATGGCAGTTTTGTGAGGGGCTGGAACTATCCCCTGTTCAAGGGAATCGTTAAGGAAGGTAAGGGGGGGAAGGTAGCAGCTCGTGAAGAGCCTGCGAAGAATGCACGCCGGGGCAATATCCGCAGGGGATCCAGATTTAACACGGACCAGTAGGGAAAGAAAGGTGTCTCTAGTCAGGGGGGCAGAAGAGTCAGACATGAGGTATGGGGGAAGGCTGGGGGTCACAAAAGTAGGAGAGGGGGGGAGGAATCTCAGCCTTGATAAGGGCAACTTTCTCAACGAAAAAGTAGTTGAGAGAGTTGCACAACAGCTGGGAAGGAGGGATTTTAGAGGAAACTCTATCAGAGGAGGACAGTTCCCGGACTATAGCAAATGTTTCCCTAGACTGGTTCTCTGCAGCCACTACTCGCCCGGAGAAATAGGCTGTTTTTGCCCGGAGGATGTCATTTTTATATTCTTTGAGGGTAGAAGTGTAACGGGATTTCAAAAGAGGACAATAGGCACACCTCCAGGCTCTCTCAGCTTGGTGTATCTCCAGTTTTTTTAACCTTGAGGGCGGGGGAGAACCATTTATTCGCATCATGGGCGCGTTTGACTGTAACACGTTTCAAAGGAGCAGCTTGATCGCAGGCCCTCAAGAGCCAGCTATTCAGAGCATTCAGCTGCCTGGATGGCGTGAGGTCAGCCAGGTCAGGATCAAAGGCAGATAAAGAGGAACAGAGGACAGGAATGTCAACTCTGCTCCAATTCCTCGCCCAGGTGTGTTTGGAGAATGGAGTAGTGGGAGAGATACTGAGATCCAAAGAAAAAGAAATCAAAGAGTGATCCGACCAAGGACAAGCTGGACCGAAAGGGCGGATACCAAGGTATTAAGGGTCCAGATTTGATCTAATGTGTGGCCATGGATGTGGGTAGGGGAAAGGACACGAGAGACAAAGTTCAGACTAAGAAGAAGTTCAGTGAAATTGCGGGAAACCACATCTTCTGCTGGATCATTGGGCCAGAAGTTGAAATCCCCAAGAAGTAAGACCGAGGAGTTGTTAATTGCCAAGGTTCCTAGGAGATCAGAAATAGCAGGAAGGAAATGGGGGCAGGGCGGAGGGGGACGATAGACAAGGACACATGTTAGAGGGACCTGGGAGAAGGTGGAGCGGATGATCAGGCAATCGCCATGGGTAGGGAAGGGAAAGGAAGTATTTCAAAACAGAGGTCCGCCCGAACAACCAGGGCCACTCCACCACCTACTCGGCCCTCGCGTCGGTCGGCCCTAAGGATTACATAGGGGGAGGGAAGGGCAGATAACACACTGGGAAGAGAGTCGGTGCCAAACCAAGTCTCAGTCAGGAATAGCAGGTCAGGCTTAACAGAGTCCAAGAAGTCAAACAATTCTAAGTGGTGTTTGACAGCCGATCTGGTGTTAAGTAGAAAGGCTGAAAGATGGGGCGACGTGAGTGGCGAAGGAGCGATAGGAGGGGGCCCGGGGGAAGCCAGAGGAAGGGAGGGGAGGGAAGGTTTTATGACATGGAGAGCAGCATAGGAAAAGGGGCGGGCTAGACCGAGTTTGCTAATCCGTGCGCAAATGGCTGCCTGAGGAAGCCACTGTACCTGTAGGGCCAGTAGTTGTGGAGTGGAATATGAGAAAAAACGGGCAGGATGGGGGGCCCCTGGCCCCGGTCGGCCGCGGACAGGGGCAGACGGGCTAGCCTTTGGCACACCTTCGGCGCGCCGCCAGCGCGCCCGCTGCGCGTTCGCATGGGGCGGTGTTTTTATCAGACTCAAGGCGCGATGGCTAGTGCGCTGCCCTGTGAGCCCCGCCGCCTCACCCAAAATGGCGCCCGCTACCCCGTCAGCCCTCCGGAGCAATCGGCACACAGCCGTGCCGGACCGGGGCTAGGGGAGCGGGAGGAGCGAGGGAGGCGAGCAGCAGGTAAACAGCAGATGAACAGGTAAAGTGCAATTTAGATAGAAAATAGTCTTTTAATTTAAAATCTTTAAAAGCTAGTAATCAGGCAAGAATGAATACAAAAATTTCTCAGGGCATTCCCATACGCGAGTACAGCTGCCACGAACCCACTGCCACTGGGTCTTTGGCGTCCGCTGCACGTTCGCATGGGGCGGTGTTTAATCAGACTCAAGGCGTGATGGCTAGTGCGCTGCCCTGTGAGCCCCGCCGCCTCACCCAAAATGGCGCCCGCTACCCCGTCAGCCCTCCGGAGCAATTGGCACACAGCCGTGCCGGACCGGGGCTAGGGGAGCGGGAGGAGCGAGGGAGGCGAGCAGCAGGTAAACAGAAGATGAACAGGTAAAGTGCAATTTAGATAAAAACTAGTCTTTTAATTTAAACTCTTTAAAAGCTAGTAATCAGGCAAGAATAAATACAAAAAGTTCTCAGGGCATTCCCATACGTGAGCACAGCTGCCACAAACCCACTGCCACTGGGTCTTTGGCGTCCGCTGCGCGTTCGCATGGGGCGGTGTTTTATCAGACTCAAGCCGCGATGGCTAGTCCGCTGCCCTGTGAGCCCCGCCGCCTCACCCAAAATGGCGCCCGCTACCCCGTCAGCCCTCCGGAGCAATCGTCACTCAGCCGTGCCGGACCGGGGCTAGGGGAGCGGGAGGAGCGAGGGAGGCGAGCAGCAGGTAAACAGCAGATGAACAGGTAAAGTGCAATTTAGATAAAAACTAGTCTTTTAATTTAAA
Organism: Lissotriton helveticus; assembly: GCF_964261635.1. Taxonomy (NCBI): domain Eukaryota; kingdom Metazoa; phylum Chordata; class Amphibia; order Caudata; family Salamandridae; genus Lissotriton; species Lissotriton helveticus. Next base: position 279,256,187 of record NC_136062.1, read on the forward strand.
ATCTTTAAAAGCTAGTAATCAGGCAAGAATGAATACAAAAAGTTCTCAGGGCATTCCCATACGCGAGCACAGCTGCCACGAACCCACTGCCACCGGGTCTTTGGCGTTTAATTTGTTAGATATCTGGAGGGTGAAGAATGGTAACTTAAGGGAGTGTTCATTCTATAGCAAAAAATATAAACACCACTCCAGAATCGATTATTTCTTTGTGGATCAGATTTAATTCTCGGAGGTCGAGTATACAGCCTACATTGCGGCGACTCTATCAGATCATTCTGCGGTGGAACTGACACTCAATTTTAAGCATAAAGAACGCCAGAGGAGGTGGATTCTTGATTGGGTGTTGCTATTAAACGAGGGGGTGAGGTCCGAGTTAGTAGGCCTTTAAAGCCTATTTAATGGGGTCATTAAGCTCCATTATGATCAATAAAAGAAGATCCATGAGAGAGGCGGAAGCCAATAGGCTTAAGAGGATCAAGGAAAAGGAGACTGAGCTACAGTGGGCCGCCCTGTCCGCCCGGAATCTTATACCGCAGCTGGAAAGAGAGTTGGTGCTTCTTCAGGCAGACTTTCAGGCCAATCTTGATAAGACTCTGAAGGATAGATGGGATGCCAGCAAATTACATCATTTTGCCTATGGCGAAAAATGCGTCTCCCTTCTGGCATGGAAGTCTAGGGTTGATAGGGTCAGGTACCATATAAAGAGCTTGGTTCAAAGAGGGTCAGGAACTCTACTGTATGATGATGACATGATTAGAGAAGAGGCAAGATCTTTCATGCATAATCTGTATGAAGAAGATATTGACTCTAGACCAGAGGAAGTCAGAGGAAGTCAGGGAATGGTTAAATTCTAGGGATCTTCCCCAACTGTCTGATGATGATAGGCGGTTTCTGCTCACTAGTATCACCGAGGGAGAAATTAGAGCACAACTAAAGAAAATGACTAGGGGCAAGGCAGCCGGTCCGAATGGACTCCCAATAGAGCTCTATCTCGGACTACTGGATAAGGTGGGGCCGGTTTTAAAAACCCTGTTTAACAAAATATACATGCTGGGAGAGTGCACCCCCCTATCATGGTCAGAGGTGACAGTGTCCTTAATCCTTAAACCGAATAAGGATCCACAGAAAATTGAGGCTTATAGACCCATCTCGCTTTTAAATTCCAACCATAAAATCTTTGCCGGGATACTGGCTGCAAAGGTGGCAAAAATTATTAAGACTATTGTGCATCTAGACCGGAGAGGGTTTATACCAGGTAGGCAGTTAAATTAGCTCACCTTTCAAGTCATAGGGGCGATTGATGTTGCAATAGATAAAAAGCTTACGATAGTTGCAATAGATGCCGCTAAGGCTTTTGATCAGGTGAACTGGTTTTATCTATGGGATACCTTGCAAAAATTCGTTTTCCCGAGAAACTTTGTGCAGGCTATCAAATCTCTCTATCTTAACCCCCAAGCAAAAGTTTTAGTTAATGGCGCTCTTATGGAGTGGTTCAGTATTTCAAGAGGCACCAGGCAGGGGTGTCCTCTGTCATCATTATTACTCAATGTTTATATTGAACCCTTCGTATGCTCTCTCAGGGCAGATCCCCTTATTAGGCCTTTTAAAATTGCTGAATTGGAGTTAAAGTTTGCTTTATGTGCTGATGACCTTCTTATGTATACTTCGAATCCTGTAGAATCTATACCCAGGCTGTCTGATTTGGCTGAGAAGTTCGGCGAAGTCTCGGGTTATAAAATCAATAAGGAAAAGACTGATATAATGGAATGGAATTGTGTGAATACATCACAGAGGGCAAAGTGTCAAATGAGATACCTAGGGATCGATCTTGCCCAGACTCTGGTAGATACATCAAAGACCAGTTGGAATAAGGTGTCTAAGGAGGTTGGCAGCCTATTGGTACGCTGGGCAAACCTCCCATTGAATATCTATGGGAGGGTCAATCTCGTTAAAATGATAATTTTGCCCAAATTAACATTTTTGTTTAATTCAATTCCGTTATCCTTTAGCATTAAGGATATTGCTATACTGCAAGGCAAAATTGGGTCTTTTATATGGGCCACAAAAACCCAGAGAATCGCATTGAAAAAGCTCAGGAGAGGGTTAAAACTGGGAGGTCTTGCTCTACCCGACTTACTCTTGTATTGCCACGCATTTCATTTTAAGAACTTCAGAATTCTTGCAAATAACGCCGACTCTTCCTCTCTCGGTCTATTATTCCAGGCCATGTTACAGGGTGTACCGCTGGGACAGGAGTTTTTTTTATATAAATTTGGCGACTCACGTTCTACAAGAAGGTCCGACTTAAGGTCCTGCGAGCAGCACTTAATAACTGGATGTGCATCAGAAGGGTCCTGAAAATGCCATACTATGCAGCACAGGCCCCAATTTGGAGTTCTCCCGGCACCCCTGAGTGCCTCCAGGACCAACTTTGCCAACCACTTAGATCAGCCGGTATTAGACTGTGGGGAGATCTCCAGCAGGGCTCACAACTGATCAGCTGGGAGTCAATTTCCGGCTTGACCAGCGGGACTTTGACAAGATTTAAGTTCTACCAGCTATCCGCATGGTGGGCAATGCAGTCATGGGGCAATGAGAACGTAAGTCTCAAATTTGATTCAGTCTCTCGAACAGGCACATGGAAATGTGAAGTTTCATTTTGGTACGGGGCCATTTTGGAAGCTGGTGATCATCCGGAACTGGAGGTTGGGAAACTCTGGGGTAGTGTTTTCGGAGGAGATGGGGAGGCAACGTGGAAACTCTGGTGTGACTCTTTTATTATGTTGCAGGCAGTGGTGAAACCGGCCGCACTCAAGAGGAATCACCTTTATACTCTTTACAGAGCTTATTGGACTCCTAAAAAATTATCCAAAGTAACTGGGGGGGATCTACAGCTGTCACAGATGTAAGTATCCAGCAGCAGACGATTTGCACATGTTTGTGGACTGCCCAAGAAACAAGCCCTTCTGGGCAGAGGTATGTGCTTTCTTGAGTATGTGCTGCTCCTGCGGATTGAGGTTAGTCCAAGGTTAATCTTGCTCGGTCTCATGTCGGACTATGGTATGAATGTACCAGCTTTGAAATTTGTGTTCTATGCAATAATTATCGCCAGAAGAGAAATCTGTAGAGCATGGAAGTCTGAAATTTCTCCTTCCTTTGCGGACTTTTTGAAGTACACTATTTTGATTAGTCAATTTGACATGGCCTGTGATGAAACAAGTTGTTGTAAGATCTGGGCGACCTTAGTGGCCTGGAGGGAGAAGTAAAATCTGTCCAATGATTATGCCAGGGTACTGTTGGTCCGGTCCTCCCTAGTAACACACGGTCTTCCAGGTGCTGTGATCGGGAGTGGGACTAGGTAACAGCTTATCTTGAGGGATAACTTCGCTCCCCTCCCATAGGCATTTTACAAGGGTCGACATCGAATTTGCCTGTTTGGAAGATGTGGAGGAATCCCATCTAGAGTGTCCCTGAAGGCATGTATGAGGACAATAACATTTTTTTTAAAAACACTGTTTCTGGTTAGATGTGTTTATTTCACTTTTCATGTTCAAAAACCTTCACTTCTGGGCTTCAAATAATGAGACCATAATGAACATTGAGGCAATGAATAGTTAACCAAGTGCAAACATTTTAAAGCAAGTTTAAAGTACACTATTGAACCATTTCTCGGAAACTTATTGCGTGAAACTTAAATCAGCCTTTCAGAATATCATTTTACAGACAGTGTCAGTTTGTCTAAGGAATCTCTGATTGTTTCTTTGGAAGCCATGGCGTAAAACTTAAATCAGCCTTTCAGAATATCATTTTACAGACAGTGTCAGTTTGTCTACGGAATATCCTATTGTTTCTTTGAAAACCAGACATGCACAATTTCAACCTGCCAGTATCTGATGAATCGCTACAAGGGCGCGCTTGATCTTTTTCCTTTACAGGTACTAGCTGTTTATAATATATTTAATATGTACAATGATTACAGTTGTATGAACCTACAATAGAGACTGAAGAATATTAGCTCAACAGTCATTTACTTCCTTTCCAGATCTCCCTCCCCACAGTACCCTCCCTAATTCCCTTCCCCCCATCTGGCCATCTTGATACTCTGGTGTTACCTGAGTGCAGAGTCAAGACTGCCTGAAGGTGGGCTTCTTCAGGGTACTGCTCCTGATGAACCATATCTAACAAAAATTTTCATTCTTGTTCACAAGCCTCATTTCAAGAAAAAGGACAGCATACATAGCAGAGAACACCTGCGATTTATTCAAAAAGTTCCAGCCCATATGGAAGTGTACTCTTGCCTCAGTGGGCATGTGTCCGGTTGCCTTACGGCCTTTGCAGTCTCTGCTTGAAATAACATGCCCAGTGGGTGCTGTAACCATTTCCTAAGTGTCATCAAATCAATGTCCCCAGTGGGTTGATGAAGGCTACGAATGTAGAATGTGTTGCTATTACATGAACACTCACGTTCAAGCCTTTTTGGTCCCTCAACAGCGTTGAGTCTTCCCAACGCATAGGATCTGCATTTTGGCGGCAGGTCGTCCTTGTGGCTAGGCAAGCCACTCAAATCCGACTAAAAGGCTGCCCCAGGTGAGGACGTCCTCCCAGAAAGTATACTCTTGTGGTGAGGTCAGCAATAGCATTCGCATTCCGCTTTCATCACAAAATCATCAGTTTAACGTGTATCAAATTTTTAAACTTGTTCAGAATCCTCATTTCAAGAAAAAGGACAGCATACATAGCAGAGAACAATAGGGATGTATTAAAAAAGCCCAGTCCATGTGGGTGTGTACTCTCGCCTCAATGGGCGTGTGTCCGATTGCCTTATGGTCTTTGCAGTCTCTTTTTGAAATACCATGCCCAGTTTGTGCTGTAACCATTTCCTAAGTGTCATCAAATCAATGTACCCAGTGGCTTGATGAAGGCTAGGAATGTAGAATGTGTTGCTATTACTTGATCACTCATGTTTGAGGTTTTTTGTTCCCTCGACAGAGCCAAGTCTTCCCAATGTATAGGATCTGCATTTGCACGGCGGTATATCCTCGTGCCTAGGCCGGCTCAGCAAAGCTGCTCCAATCCAACTGAAAGGTTGCCACAGCTGAGAATGCCCTTCCAGAAACTTACCTCTTGTGGTGCGGTCAGCAATACCATCAGCATTCTGCTTTCATCACAAAATGATCAACTTAAGGTGTTTCAAATTTTCATTCTTGTTCACAAGCTTCTTTTCAAGAAAAAGGACACATACAAAGCAGAGAACACCTCCGATTTATTCAAAAAGTCCAGCCCATGTGGGCGTGTACTCTTGCCTCAGTGGGAGTGTGTCCGATTGCCTTAAGGTCTTTGAAGTCTCTGCTTGAAATAACATGCCGAGTGGGTGCTGTAACCATTTCCTAAGTGTCATCAAATCAATGTCCCCAGTGGGTTGATGAAGGCTAGGAATGTAGAATGTGTTGCTATTACTTGATCACTCACGTTCAAGCCTTTCTGTCCCCTCGACAACGTCGAGTCTTCCCAACGCATAGGATCTGCATTTGCGCGGCAGGTCGTCCTCGCGGCTAGGCAAAGCCACTCAAATCCAATTAAAAGGTTGCCCTAGGTAAGGACGTCCTCCCAGAAATGTACCTCTTGCGGTGAGGTCAGCAATACCATCTAAATTTTGCTTTCATTACAAAACGATCAGCTTAACGTGTTTCAAATTTTCATTCTTGGTCACAAGCCTCATTTCAAGAAAAAAGACAGCATACATAGCAGAGAACACCTGTGATTTATTATAAAAGTCCAGCCCATGTGGGCTTGTACTCTTGCCTCAGTGGGCGTGTGTCCGATTGCCTTATGGTCTTTGCAGTCTCTGCTTGACATAACATGCCCAGTGGGTGCTGTAGCCATTTCCTAAGTGTCATCAAATCAATGTCCCCAGTGGGTTGATGAAGGCTAGGAATGCAGAATGTGCTGCTATTACTTGGTCACTCACGTTTGATTTTTTCTGTTCCCTTGACAGCATCGAGTCTTCCCACATACGATCCGCATATGCGCGATGGATCGTTCGCACGGCTAGGCAAAGCCGCTCAAATCCAACTAAAATGTTGCCCCCGGTGAAGACGTCCTCCCAGAAAGTTACCTCTTGCGGTGAGGTCAGCAATACCAACCGCATTCCGCTTTCGTCACAAAATGACCGGCTTAATGTGTTTCACATTTTCAGCCTTGTTCATAAGCCTCATTTCAAGAAAAAGGACAGCATACATAGCAGAGAACACCTGTGATTTATTCAAAAAGTCCAGCCCATGTGGGCATGTACTCTCATCTCAGTGGGCGTGTGTCCATTTGCCTTATTGTCTTTGCAATCTCTGCTCGAAATACCATGCCCAGTGGGTGTTGTAACCATTTCCCAAGTGTCATCAAATCAACGTCCCCAGTGGCTTGATGAAGGCTAGGAATGTAGAATGTGTTGCTATTACTTGATCACTCACGTTTGGGGTTTTTTGTTCTCTCGACAGCGGCAAGTCTTCCCAATGTATAGGATCTGCATTTGCGCGGCGGGATATCCCCGTGGCTAGGCCGGCTCAGCAAAGCCGCTCAAATCCAACTAAAAGGTTGCCCCAGGTGAGGACGTCCTCCCAGAAAGTTACCTCTTGCGGTGACGTCAGCAATACCAACCGCATTCCGCTTTCGTCACAAAATGACCGGCTTAATGTGTTTCATATTTTCATCCTTGTTCACAAGCCTCATTTCAAGAAAAAGGACAGCATACATAGCAGAGAACACCTGTGATTTATTCAAAAAGTCCAGCCCATTTGGGAGTGTACTCTCATCTCAGTGGGCGTGTGTCCATTTGCCTTATGGTCTTTGCAGTCTCTGCTCGAAATACCAAGCCCAGTGGGTGCTGTAACCATTTCCTAAGTGTCATCAAATCAATGTCCCCAGTGGGTTGATGAAGGCTAGGAATGTAGGATGTGTTGCTATTACTTGATCACTCACGTTTGACCTTTTCTGTTCCCTCAACAGCGTTGAATTTTCCCAACGCATAGGATCCGCATTTGGGTGGCGGGTTGTCCTCGCGGCTAGGCAAAGCTGCTCTAATCCACTACAAGGTTGCCCCAGGTGAGGACGTTCTCCCAGAAATGTAACTCTTGCAGTGAAGTTCAGCATTACCATCCGTATTCCGCTTCATCACAAAATGATCAGCTCAACGCATTTCAAATTTTCATTCTTGTTCACAAGCCTCATTTCAAGAAAATGGACAGCATACATAGCAGAGAACACCTGTGATTTATTCAAAAGGTCCAGCCCATATGGGCTTGTACTCTCACCTCAGTGGGCGCGTGTCTGACTGCCTTATTGTCTTTGCAGTCTCTGCTTGAAATAACATTCCCAGTGGATGCTGTAACCATTTCCTAAGTGTCATCAAATCAATGTCTCCAGTGGGTTGATGAAGGCTAGGAATGTAGAATGTGTTGCTATTACTTGATCACTCACGTTTGAGCTTTTCTGTTCCCTCAACAGCGTCGAGTCTTCGCAACTCATCGGACCTGCATTAGCACGGCGGGTATTACTCGCGGCTAGGAAAAGCCACTCAAATCCAATTAAAAGGTTGCCCTAGGTAAGGACGTCCTCCCAGAAATGTACCTCTTGCGGTGAGGTCAGCAATACCATCTAAATTTTGCTTTCATTACAAAACGATCAGCTTAACGTGTTTCAAATTTTCATTCTTGGTCACAAGCCTCATTTCAAGAAAAAAGACAGCATACATAGCAGAGAACACCTGTGATTTATTATAAAAGTCCAGCCCATGTGGGCTTGTACTCTTGCCTCAGTGGGCGTGTGTCCGATTGCCTTATGGTCTTTGCAGTCTCTGCTTGACATAACATGCCCAGTGGGTGCTGTAGCCATTTCCTAAGTGTCATCAAATCAATGTCCCCAGTGGGTTGATGAAGGCTAGGAATGCAGAATGTGCTGCTATTACTTGGTCACTCACGTTTGATTTTTTCTGTTCCCTTGACAGCATCGAGTCTTCCCACATACGATCCGCATATGCGCGATGGATCGTTCGCACGGCTAGGCAAAGCCGCTCAAATCCAACTAAAATGTTGCCCCCGGTGAAGACGTCCTCCCAGAAAGTTACCTCTTGCGGTGAGGTCAGCAATACCAACCGCATTCCGCTTTCGTCACAAAATGACCGGCTTAATGTGTTTCACATTTTCAGCCTTGTTCATAAGCCTCATTTCAAGAAAAAGGACAGCATACATAGCAGAGAACACCTGTGATTTATTCAAAAAGTCCAGCCCATGTGGGCATGTACTCTCATCTCAGTGGGCGTGTGTCCATTTGCCTTATTGTCTTTGCAATCTCTGCTCGAAATACCATGCCCAGTGGGTGTTGTAACCATTTCCCAAGTGTCATCAAATCAACGTCCCCAGTGGCTTGATGAAGGCTAGGAATGTAGAATGTGTTGCTATTACTTGATCACTCACGTTTGGGGTTTTTTGTTCTCTCGACAGCGGCAAGTCTTCCCAATGTATAGGATCTGCATTTGCGCGGCGGGATATCCCCGTGGCTAGGCCGGCTCAGCAAAGCCGCTCAAATCCAACTAAAAGGTTGCCCCAGGTGAGGACGTCCTCCCAGAAAGTTACCTCTTGCGGTGACGTCAGCAATACCAACCGCATTCCGCTTTCGTCACAAAATGACCGGCTTAATGTGTTTCATATTTTCATCCTTGTTCACAAGCCTCATTTCAAGAAAAAGGACAGCATACATAGCAGAGAACACCTGTGATTTATTCAAAAAGTCCAGCCCATTTGGGAGTGTACTCTCATCTCAGTGGGCGTGTGTCCATTTGCCTTATGGTCTTTGCAGTCTCTGCTCGAAATACCAAGCCCAGTGGGTGCTGTAACCATTTCCTAAGTGTCATCAAATCAATGTCCCCAGTGGGTTGATGAAGGCTAGGAATGTAGGATGTGTTGCTATTACTTGATCACTCACGTTTGACCTTTTCTGTTCCCTCAACAGCGTTGAATTTTCCCAACGCATAGGATCCGCATTTGGGTGGCGGGTTGTCCTCGCGGCTAGGCAAAGCTGCTCTAATCCACTACAAGGTTGCCCCAGGTGAGGACGTTCTCCCAGAAATGTAACTCTTGCAGTGAAGTTCAGCATTACCATCCGTATTCCGCTTCATCACAAAATGATCAGCTCAACGCATTTCAAATTTTCATTCTTGTTCACAAGCCTCATTTCAAGAAAATGGACAGCATACATAGCAGAGAACACCTGTGATTTATTCAAAAGGTCCAGCCCATATGGGCTTGTACTCTCACCTCAGTGGGCGCGTGTCTGACTGCCTTATTGTCTTTGCAGTCTCTGCTTGAAATAACATTCCCAGTGGATGCTGTAACCATTTCCTAAGTGTCATCAAATCAATGTCTCCAGTGGGTTGATGAAGGCTAGGAATGTAGAATGTGTTGCTATTACTTGATCACTCACGTTTGAGCTTTTCTGTTCCCTCAACAGCGTCGAGTCTTCGCAACTCATCGGACCTGCATTAGCACGGCGGGTATTACTCGCGGCTAGGAAAAGCCGCTGAAATCCATCTAAAAGTTTGCCACAGGTGAGGACGTCCTCGCAGAAAGTTACCTCAATAGTTCCTGAGAAATTAGAAAAAGAAAAAGTTGTGATATCTATGGCCGCGGTGGGTTCGGGAACCCTCCCACGCACTAAATTCACTCTCATTGGCTGTGAACGCTCCAATCCTGGAAGTGTTGGCAGCCATCTTGTGACTCTGTAGAACCAAGTCACAAGAAAAAAGTGAAAAAAAGATAAAAAACAAGAAATGAGGACAGGGTAGAAACACTCTGACCCCCTAGGCCTCCTCAGGGGATCCCAGAAGGACCCCTAGCGCCCAAAAAACATTTTTTTTTATACTTTCGGTGGAATTTGTGCTGGGGTCACTAATCCTGCCGAAAATATTTTAAAAAATGAAGCACAAGCTCCTAAGATTCATTTTAATGAGGCACGCGTGTGGGCCAGGTCCTGGAGGCTTGCACAAAAAATAATAGCGTGGGCCCCAGGGACGCCACCTCCCTGGGGCTATGCTCATTGTGTGGGGGGGCACGCCCCCCCACAGCCCCAGGGAAAGCCACCTCCCCGGGGCTTATTTATTAAACAATGCCTGGGGGTCCCACCGGGGGTGTCCCATTCACCCCACGCTGCCCTGGGGACCGCCACCTCCCCGGGGCATTGTTACGTGGGTCCCTTCTCACTGTGCCACTGGATTCAAGTTAGCCTGGCTGATGAAGGGTAATGCCCAGAAACCAGTACCAGGATGCTTGTTTCCGGTCCAGGGAGGACCTGGCTTGGCAGTTCGGTCTGGACTATTCTCATGAGGCACAGGGTCAAGACTGATTTGCATATGCCTGGGTCCAAACTGGAATATCATGGTGAGCAAAAAAAGGGTGGATTTAGGCCCAGATCTCTGTACTGGGGTGAATGTATTACACTGTTCTGCATTCTGTCCATCAATTGTTCTTTTTGTCACTCTTCAATACACTATCATATGCACTCATACATCTATACAGACACTCACATGCCGTCACTCATCCGTGGGGTTACTCACACACCTAGTCAGTCATGCAAAGAATCAATCACACTCCCATTTACTAACTTATACAGTTATACACACACCACCTCACTTATTCATACAGATACTAACGCATACTTACTCTCTCATATAATCACTGATACAAGTACACACTCATCTATACAGCCAGTCTCACAATCACTGACTCTCATGTATAGACATTTATATACTCCAACTCTCACATACACTGCCTTTTACATATGTAGTTACTTGGACATGTACCACTGAGACATCCATTCACTCACCACCACACCTATACACACAATCATCCACCCAAACAGCTGTTCCACATGCACTCTTGAACCCATACACACAGTGAATCAACCACTCACACATCTATGCAGAGAGTCACACACCTCCCACCCACCCACACACACACACACTCAGTCTCCCATACAAATACTCAGGCAACTAATCAATAACCCATATAGACACTCATGTAGCTACTGACCAACCAATGCAGCAGCTTACACAACAACAGATAGACTGATACAGACATTCACACAGTTTAGTCACTAACCCATGCATTCAGTAAGACACATTTAATCACTCACTTTTACAGTCAGTCCTGCATCTACTAAATCCTCCATCCAGACACGGATGTATGACGTTACAACGCATGCTTTTACCACGCATGCAGGTACAACGCAGTTTTTACAACGCAAACCTTTACAACGCATAGCGCTTTGGGGTGCTGGATAGTGAATAGTTTAATTTACTATTCCAACTCCAGTCCCCGTGGACACTAGGGAAGGTGTTGGATAGTAAATTAAATCTATTCCCTATCCTAGAGCGCCCCCCAGTACAATGCGTTGTAATGGTTTTCGTTGTAAAACCTGTGTTGTAACAGCACTGCGTTGTAAAAGTTTTGTTGTAAAGGATGTTTCCCTCCAGACACTTATATGCCCACTCATTCATCAATACACCTTGGCATTCATATAAAACATATTTAAACTTTAAACAAACACACAGTCACTGGATGATGTCATCGGTGCTGTCATTTGAGATGTCATCGGTGATGTTATCAGTGATGTCACTGACCATGTCATGAATGATGTAATATGTGACGTCATCAGCAGTGCATTGCGGGTGCGCAAGTTATAGTTAGCTGAACTAACTCGAACACCGGAATTTCTCTGGTTTTGTACGAGTGAAATGTCCATCTAACTATAACGTCCTGGAAACTTATGGTTTTTTCAGTGAATTTCTAAGGTTTTTTAGATGCAAATTTCTTACTGTAACAAGCTTTAAACATAGGGCTTTTTCAGTGAATTTCAATGCTATTTTAAATGCTAATTTCTAACTATAATTGTCCATAAAACCTATGTTTTTTTCAGTGAAAAAAAATATATATATTCACAAATACTGCCCAAGGGCATTGAAGTGCATTGCCCGACCACCAGGTTACACTACAAAATATCAAGTTCATTTTATTTTGAGCACCTGGACTAAGTGACTCAGACCTGGTTCCCCAGATCCAAAGTCAGCAGTTGTGTCTGTTAGGACACATCCCTAAATCTCAATTTATGTGTGAAAGTCATACACAAGTGGGATGATTGTACATGATTACGTTTAGTGAGGACATTGCATGCTAAAATTGCTTTGTGAAGTAAAAGAATTGCATCTAAAAATACTGAAAGGTTCTTGTTTTTTTTAAAACTGGACTCTGGGACATAGTTCCACACTTTTGCACCAGTGTTACTGGAATAACTTTCGCAGTGGTGGTGCCTACATTAGTGTTATATCATTGAAGTCATAGCTTTCACATTCCATGTCCCATGCAGTCACATTGTCGTTTTTCCCCATGTTACCATGTTACCATGAGTATGTTGCAGACTGTTTCCTGCTTTGCGCACTTTACTATACAAATGTAGTTTGCTTAGTGCCACATTGTACTTTCACACAGAACCTGCCGTTGTTAGGTCGAGCTAGAATACACATGCGAAGCATGTGTCTAGCTCGACAACTATAGTCATCCGTCTCCTGGGAATCTGAGACAGGGGATGGGCACGAGCGTCGACTTCACCTCGTGGGCGCGCACGCCCAGCCCGGCGCAGTGCACATCCCCTGCCTCAGATTGCCAGGAAGTCAGCCATGCCTCTCTCAGTCGCGGTCGCATGCACGCGCACACACACACACACACACACACTCACAGTCACAGTCACACACACACTCACTCACACACACACGCGCGCATGCACACACACGCAGGCACACACCCCTACCCCTCCCTTACCGGGCTCGCACCATCTGGAACGCCGGGCTTCTCATCCTCATCGGAGCACCACAGAGCACTCGAGCTCCTCTGCCAGGCCACGAAGTGCGGCTCTCCCCTTAGGCATGGGAGCCCCGCAGTCTCCCCGCTGGTCTTCACCCGGGCCCCCTCCTGGGACCCGGGACTTCAGCTGCGGCACTTCGTTTTTGCTCCGGGGCTCGCTACTAAAACGAAACTTGGGGATAGCGCGCATGCGCAGGCAGCCCCCACATGTGTGAAAAACAATTCCTAGGCAATCATATTAGATACAAAATATATAGGCAGAGGGTATCACAAAAACCAATGACAGATAACAATGTACATAAAGTAAGGTTTCATATTTTAATACATCATCAGTTAAAATTAAAAACTATAATACATTCCAATAATAACTCAAAGTCTCAATTCATAAAATCAGGTAAAATATCCTTGGATCTGATATTTTAATGAAAATTTCCGATTATCACAATTGTTTTTATCGATCCCGATATTAAGGGGAAAAAGGGACATTTAAAAAAAAATCTATCATAAGCCAACAAATTTAAGAAAATAAGTGACCTTTTAAAGTTTATTCCCAGATGCCACTCAATAATTAGTTGTTGTAGTAATTTCCTGAAGAAGGCGTCCGCTACGCCGAAACGCGCGTCGAATTATTACTACTTGATTCCCTTTTTGTATAATTTATTGTTTTTTCTTATTAGATTATCACTGTCTGATTTATTACTGATTGTATAACTTTATTGCCTATTGACTGTGTATTTTGTACCTGCTTTTTTATGAATTGAGACTTTGAGTTATTATTGGAATGTATTATAGTTTTTAATTTTAACTGATGATGTATTAAAATATGAAACCTTACTTTATGTACATTGTTATCTGTCATTGGTTTTTGTGATACCCTCCGCCTATATATTTTGTATCTAATATGATTGCCTAGGAATTGTTTTTCGCACATGTTTTATTCCCTGTCCTAGGAATCGCATGATCAGAGTTCTGGGGGCCTTTGTTTTATTTCCCCCGGCAGCCCCCACAGACAGTGTGAGCAGTTATGTGAAGTCAGGAGAGTCCATTTCAGGAGTAAGGGGAGTCTGTAGTTTAACATGTGGAAGCTTTGACATTCAAACGGCTCATGATGGCAGTGCAGTGGGGGCGTGGCTAAGCACGCAATGGCGGAGGACGCACTAGGGTAGAGCTCCGTGCTAAGCTCCCCTTCCCTGAGCCGTTTCTCCGCCACATTTAACCCTAGCCGCCCGAAACTGCTGGCGGACCCTCCCGGTGCTCTCCTCGGCAATCTGGCCGACTTTTGTTTCGGGGCTCCGACGAGGCTGACCCCGACCTATCCTGCGGACCTCCTGCGGGACCCACTGACACCTGGCCGGCGGGGCAACTACGGGGGACCGAGGCTTGGGCCCAGCTCACAGGCCCCAACTGGTAGGCCGCACCACACTGTCCACGGCCCCCTGGCCGGCTGCTGCCGCGCTGTGGGCAACCTCCGGTGGCCCGGTGGTCGCCTTGATTTGCAGCAGGACTCCAGCGGAGGGCCCGGGCCAAGCGGAAAACGGGACCCCAGCCCCCACATCGCGGCCGCCGCGCGACTACTGCCATGCGAGCTGGCGGGCTCCTTGGCTTTCCTGAAGACACGCCTGGGGCACCGGAGAGGCGCCGGTGAAGTGGCGGCCCCGACCAGCGGGGGCCCCTCTCCGAGATACTGTGCAACCATCGGTGCCACCCGGTGAGTCCCTTCTGCGCCCACCAACATAGAGGAGCCCACACGGAGCGACAGCCCGGGCATTGCGGCCCCAGGGCCCGCAGTACGACAGACCGCCCCTCCCCTCGCCTGGTTGCCACACCACTGCCAGAGACAGGCTGGCCGCCCCCCCCTGGGACGGAGACACGCGACGGTGTGCTCCACGCCGGGCCCGCCTGCGGGGCCCCCCCACGAGGATCATCACTGCCTGAGGGTCGGCGAGGCACATGAGAGGCTGTGACCCGGGCCGGAACTGGTGACCAGCCCCGTCCGCGGCGCCTGGACCCCTCGAACTCACGCACAGTGCTGGCCCCCCCGGCCCCCACTTCAACTGGGGCGGAGTGGCAGGGCCGCACATGCTAGCGCTCCGGAGGGCAGCCGGCGCGGCCGCAGACCGCCAGGGACGAGCACGGGCGAGGGAGAGGACAGGACCCCCCCGCCTGCGCCGAGGCCCCCACACAAGGCCACCCGCAGGAGGGCCTCCCTCACTGGGAGACAACAACGACGGCCTAACCTGAGGGACCAACCAGCACTAGCGGGGCCACAACCCAGGAGCACAGCACCTTAGGGGGCACCGTCACTGGAGTAACGCCAGGGGCCGACCCTGCAGGACAGGCGCCACCCGCACATGTCCGGGGGAGTGCGGACCCGCACTGGGACTGGAGGGGCCCAGCCGAAGGGGAAGACGGACAGACAGGTGCACAAAATGGCAGCCGAGCAACTGGCTGCGAGGCTTGACAGCGTGCTGGCAGCGGTGGAACGGATGGAGCAGTCCCTCCAGCAAACTAGAACCTCCCTGGAGTCCAAAATCGACGGGGTCGCAGTAGACCTGACCCTCCTGCGCGATGACCATAGAAAATTGTCCGACCGAACCAAGACCCTGGAAGGCGCAGTGAAGGAGATCGAGCCCAAGGTCACCCAGACGGACAGACGCGTGCAGGACCTCCTGAACAGAGTGGAGTTCCTGGAGGACAGGGCTGAGGACGCGGAAGGGAGGGCGAGACGCAACAACATTCGCCTTGTGGGGGTTCCGGAGAAATGGGAAGGGGCCCGCCCGGCCGAACACGTGGAAGACTGGCTGCGGACGCTTTTGCCCGAAGGCTCGTTGTCACCACACTTCGTCGTGGAGCGCGCACACCGGGTGCCAACGAGACCCTACACCACCGGCACCAACCCGAGGCCATTGCTCTTCAGGATACTGAACTATAGGGACAGAGACACGGTGCTGCGAGAGGCACGGCGATTGGGCGAGGTGCGCATAGACAACGCGTCAATCATGTTCTTCCCCGACTACACCATCCAGGTGCAGCGCCAGAGACACGACTTTATGGCAGTGAAGAGGAGACTACGCACCGCGGGCCTCAAGTACTCCCTACTATTCCCTGCCAGGCTGAGAGTGGTGGCGGGAGACAGCACTTACTTCTTCAACACACCCGAGGAGGCCGACGAGTGGCTGGACGGAGGCACGGACACGGCACCGAAGAACTCTCGCGGAGGCGAGACGAGGACCAGGCCGCGAGCACCGCGACGACGCCGAAGGCACAGGACCCAACAGTCTCAACACGCGGAGGAGGGGGTGAGACTCTCCCCCACGCTGGACCAGATGCTCCGTGAACAGCACGACGCGCTACGGAAGGTCTCCCAAATAAGCAACTCATCCTCCCGTGAGGCGGCCCAGGAGGACGGCCAACAGCCGGTACCTAGCGACGACGACGAGGCCATATACGGGATCCCGAACTCGCAGATCTCGATGGAACTGCCCATCGTCACGCCGCAAACCTCAGACCTGATCCACTGATCCTACGGGGGATGTCTGCACTGGCCTAGCCATGACGAGGGAAGGGTTGGCAGTGGCCGCCTGGACGATGGTGTGCGATCGGCGCTCGCCACTGCCTTAAAAATATGCACGTGGAACATTAGAGGTATGCACACACCCGCGCGCAGGTACCAAATCTACTCCTACCTGAAGAGGCAGAACGTGCAGGTCGCGCTATTGCAGGAAACACACCTGAGTGGGGCGGAGGTGACAGCGCTGAGGCGGAGATGGAGGGGACAACTGTACGCCACTGAATACTCCTCGTACGCCCGCGGGGCACTGCTATGGGTAAAACCGGGAACCCCCTTCGTAATGTCGGAAGTACACATAGATGCGGAGGGGAGGTATGTCCTGGTGAAGGGGCGCATAGACGGGCAACCAGTGGTCCTGGCGTCCATTTACGCTCCAAACACGGATCAAGGCACCTTCCTGGCGCGTATCTCAGGGAAATTAGCGCCCTGGCACGGCGTCCCATGGATCCTGGGGGGCGATTATAACGCGGTACTAGACCCAGTGCTGGACCGTTCGGTCCCGCCGAGGCCAGAGGCGGCATCCCAGGGGGCCACGAGGACACTCACACAGTGGGCGGCGCAGTGGGGTCTGAAAGACGCATGGCGTGCGCACAATCCGAACACTAGGGTGTACTCATACTTCTCGGGAGCACATGCATTACATGTTCGCCTCGACAGATACATGGTGTCGGCGGACATGTTGCCCCATATCACTGGCTCACAATACTTGGGTAGGACACACTCCGACCACAACCCCCATACACTGCACATGGCCTGGGAGCGCCCGCGCCCGCCTATCCCCACGTGGCGACTGCAACCTGCATTACTGCTAGATGCCCCCTTCAGAGATTCCCTGCAGGCCAGCGTAGCGCAATACTTCGAAGACAATTCAGATACAGCATCCTCCCCGAGAGTAGAGTGGGACGCATTCAAGGTGGTGGTACGGGGACATTGCTTGAGCACTCAGGGGGGCATACGGTGGAAGTTGGAGGAGGACTTGCGCAGGGTGGAGGCGGACCTACTAGGCGGGGAGCGGGAGGCGGTGGGGGGTGCAGGTGACCGGCTGCAGGCGGCCCGGGCGGAGCACGAAACGCTGCTGGAACGGCTGCGGCACGTTAACTTCGCGGCCCATTCGGCGCGAGTGCACCAGCACGGTGACAAGCCCGGTAGGTTATTGGCCTGGTTAGTCAGGCAGGAGGAACGCACGGAGCCGGTCTCCGCCGTCCGCACGGCTGAGGGAGAACTAGTGTACACCCAAAATAGGATACACCAGGCATTTGTGGGACACTACCGGGCCCTATACAAGTCGCAACTGAGAGTAACTGCGGCCTACATAGCGGAATACCTGTCGGACATCCCGCTGCCCTCCCTTGTAGGCTCACAGCAGGACGCCCTGGGGGCGCCACTCTCCGCGGACGAAATACGCGAGGCCATTTTCGCACTGTCCAACGGCAAATCACCTGGCCCGGATGGACTGCCCGCCGAATTTTTTAAGGCGTGCTCAGACACACTGGTTCCGGAATTGCTCAAGTTGTACAATACAGCAATGGAAGAATCAGCACTCCCAGACTCGCTTAACGAGGCAAACTTGGTCTCGCTGCTGAAGCCGGGCAGAGATGGCGCACTCATGGGGTCCTATAGGCCGTTGGCCATGCTAAATACAGATTATAAAATTTTCACCTCGCTCCTGGCCCGCCGCCTAGCCCTGGAGGCACCGGCTCTGGTACACGCCGATCAGAATGGCTTCATGCCGGCGCGGAGCACGTCTCGTAATCTACGCCGCCTCTTCCGGATTCAGGAAGCGGCTCTGACGCATTGGCCTAGATCGGGGTGCCTGGTCCTGGACCTGGAG
This sequence comes from Lissotriton helveticus, assembly GCF_964261635.1. Taxonomy (NCBI): domain Eukaryota; kingdom Metazoa; phylum Chordata; class Amphibia; order Caudata; family Salamandridae; genus Lissotriton; species Lissotriton helveticus. The sequence goes on from NC_136062.1 coordinate 279,274,491, forward strand.
AAGGCCTTCGATTCGGTAGAGTGGCCATACCTGGGAGCCGTGCTGGACAGATTTGAGGTGGGAGATGCATTTGCTGACATGGTCGGTCTGATCTATCAGAGACCCAGTGTCCGTGTGAGGACGGGAAGGCTGCTGTCGGAGAAGATCGGGGTGCGCAGAGGCACCAGGCAAGGCTGCCCCCTGTCCCCCCTCCTCTTCTCCTTAGCCATTGAGCCACTAGCAGCTCTGCTGCGGGACAGAGGAGCGGAATGGGGGATCCCATTGGCTGACGGAACGCACATAGTCTCACTCTACGCAGACGACCTGCTGCTTTATGTGCGGGACCTCACCGCGGTGCCAGCCGAGCTGTCGGACATCTTCCGGACCTTCGCAGAGGTCTCGGGCCTCAGGGTCAACTGGGCCAAGTCCGGGGCGTACTCGTTTAGCCGTGATCAGGAGGAATGCGATGTGCATCTTGGAGGGGCCAGACTCGCTTGGTACCCGACCACGTTTAAATACCTCGGACTGCGCATCTATAGAGACCCACAGGACTTACTGGAGGGCAACCTGGTGCGCGCCATTTCTTCTCTGCGAGCTCAGATGTCCTTCTGGAAAACCCTTCCGCTGAACGTGCCCAGCCGCATAGCTCTTATTAAAATGATAGCGCTCCCTAGGCTGCTATACTACTTCGCGAATATCCCCACGTATGTCCCCACGCGGATATTCCGCGATCTGGAATCAATGCTTCGTGGCTTGATCTGGAACACGGGGCGACCTCGAGTGGCGCTGGCTAAACTGTACTCCCCGACCGCGGAGGGAGGATTGGCTGTCCCCAACATGGAGCTGTATTACCTGGCCGCACAGCTCCAATGGGTGACGTACTGGCTCAGCGATGCACATCTGGACGATACGGCCACAGCGGCCTACCAGTGGACGCATCCTCAGACCTGCGCCCTGTTTCACCCATTGACCAAGGGACCCCGCCCCCTGCCCATGCACGTGGCCGTGGCCCGCAAATGTTTTCTCCGCAGCCTGAAGCTGACGCAAAGCACCAGACCATATGCCCCTGCCCTCCCCCTGCTGGGCACCCCCAGGAGGAGCGGGACGGTTACGCAGCGCAATCTGGACCACTGGGTCACGGCTGGAGTAGAGACCATGGGTGACCTGTATGTTGACGGGGCCCTGCTCTCATTTGCGGAGTTATCTGACACCACGGGGCTCCCGGCCGGGCAGTTCCTACTCCATGCGACGGTAATGCGGGCATACACTGACTCCTGGGGCGACATCCAGGATGAACCGCCGATGCACCACCTGGTCCAATATCTACATGTAATGGGCAGAGGCTCACACATCACGCATTGGTTAGCGCAGGCGCTTCTCATTCACACGCAAAAACCCACGCAGCAGATTAGGGCTAAATGGGCGGCGCATCGTGGGAGGGACTGGACAGACAAGGAGTGGAACCTAGTACTAGCTAGCCCCGTGAACATCCCCCGCAATTCCCGCTTCCGTGTCATCCAACTGTACATATTGCACCAGGCATACCTAACGCCAGATAGAATAAACAGATACTTCGCGATCGACACTGCCGTTTGTCCCAGGTGCGACCTGCTAGGCGCGGATATCCTGCACATGCTTTGGCACTGCCCGACCCTGACCACGTACTGGGGGGAGGTGACCTCGCTCCTGAACCACAGCACGGGCCCGGGACTGCCGGACACGTGGGAGGCGTGCATTCTCGGCCTCTATAAAAGAACTAAGCTGAACAAAACGCAGGCGCGGTTCTGGGATCTGGGCCTCGTTACGGCCAAACGGCTGATTACGCGCCACTGGAAACGGCGGGAACCGCCTACCCCAAAACACTGGTTCGCATCCTTTACAAACTGGGCAGGGGCGGAAAGCACGGCGCTCCACCGGGAAGAAACGGCGGGCCTGCGACAGTTCCCGATAGCTCAGCTCTGGGATGGTATCCTGGGGTCCCTGAAGGGGGAGGGCACTGTCAGGGGGCTCACGTAGACTGGGTGAAGCCAGAGGTGGGTCACAGAGGCTAATGCTGTATCGCAGGAATCACCGCAAGCGGCGCCCCCCCCCCCCCACCTCCCCCCCTGACACAGACAAGACACAGCCAACGCGTAAACCTCAGACACGACCTAACGCTCACGCAGGCGCCCATCAGTGGCCATTGCCCAGCAGCTCGCCCCAAACACAAAGTCGCTGACATCGCCCCCGCAAGCACACTCCAACCCCCCCCCCCCACCCACCATCACATATATGTTTACCTGTTTACAGTATCGGACCCCTGCTCACGGATGGTGGCCTCTTTGACCCCTAGTGTTGACGTGGGCAGAAGCCACTGACGGTACTACAGACGGTGACTGCTGGCGTAGACGCTGATGGCCACACCGACGGCGAGGCTCCTCCACCTGAATGCCACATGCTCCAATAACAAGGCCGGCGACCAATGACACACCATGGCCCGCAGGGGCCGCCCCACTCCGGGTTCAGGCACACTTGCGCACGCACACCTCTGACCTCCGGCTGCACTGCAGCAGCATCGGCAAACAACACACCGTTCAGGGGTGGCACCTACTAACACCGTGCCAGTGGGACGGACCTCGAGTGGGGAAACCGCGAAAGGAACATTGGGACATACCGATACGAACTGTTTTGTTTAGTTTGCCGTTTTTATGGCTCAGTTCTAGGAAAAAAATGGAAAATAAGGCGTCATTTATGGACTTTTCCTTTCTTGACTTAAGAAAATGTGACTATCTTCTATATGTCCTAGCACACCGGGGACACAAGGGACACAACGACATGCCCCTTTTTATGATGGCCCACACCCTCACGATTCACCGTTCATTTGCAGCCGGCCCGCAGGGTTGTAGGCTTCGCTATGTGTACTGTACCTTTGACCATTAATAAACGTCTTTTAAAAAAAAAAAAAAAAAAATGATGGCAGTGCAGTGAGAAGTACTTATTGAAAGTTAATGTAAACCCAGTACGTGGTCCTGATTATTTATAATAGAGCCACATTATAGTCTGATACATGAAACATAATAGGTTTTGTACTGCTGGTAATCTGAACTCGTATATTTGGAAGGTCCTTCCTACACGATAAACAGGAAAAGGGAGTTTTGGTGAAGTAAAAAATTGCCTAATATTACACAATTTAAGCGGAGATTCCGCAATTTATCCAGATCTAGGTTTGACTTTGTAAGGCTGGGTATATATCTGCCTTTCCTTGTGTGGGTAGTTTGTCTTACCTCTTTGCACACTTTCTGTAGTTTTTATATAGCTCGAACTTGACTTCACGGTATTGAAGAACTTCACGTGAGGGCCATTTACATTGCACAAGGTCACATGCATTCGTTATAGGCAAGGGCAAATTACGTGATGTGCAGGATATCAGCGGTTTCCGACCACCATAGCGTTAGTAAACCAATGATGCCACACTGCCTCCTCAAAGGAGAGGGGATTGGATTTGCAAAGTGGAACCCGTCCATGAGGGACCGCTTCCACTTCCGGTATGTGGGCTCAGCCCTAGGTGGAGGGAGGCGCTACATTCTCTCTCGGTGCCATTCACAGTTTGCCTATCTTGTTTTAATTACGTCAGGGGCTGCTATTAAAACGAAATAAAAGACAGGCGTTGTGCTGTCTCATGCAAGCCATAACCACAGCCTTTGCAACTGCTCGCATGGAGAAATAATCTGAATGCCATCCCAATGACGTGTGTGCGGCAGAAGGTTTGCAAGCTGTAGAGGCACAAGGGCTTTGCGTTCCCCTTCAACCGCAAAAGGAGCAGCTCGGCACATCGCAGTACAAACATATGTGTTTAACCTGGCTCTTTCGTACACGTCAGACCCTAAGTGTTATTCTTGCAAGTGGTGTGGGTGCAAAGATTTCTTATATCCTATCATATGTGTATAAAATACTGTACTTCAGCCTATAAATCGGTTCTTTGGAGACACTTTTAGTTCGCAGACTGTGAACCGTAGACAGATACTGGTAAAAAAAATGGTATACTCTGTAAATAAGAAAGTTGGTGTTCTTTCTTGCAAAATGCACACTTGCACAGAAATGCCTGCGTTCGTTTTCGGCACGGAATTAGGACTCATAAGTAAGTAGCGTGAATAACACTGGCTTGGCTGGGTTCTGTTAACGAGAACATTATCTTCCTAAGAGGAGAAAAAACGTGGCAAAGGAAACGGGGCAACTTTGTTGAAGGGTGAAAACTGTGAACTGCACAACACTCATTATTTCTAGACTCAGCGCTGTGTTCATTTTGTCAGCCTACCTCTTTGTTCCTCCTTTTGTATGTCTCCAAGCCTCTGACACGGGTTCATGCTTTATTCTTTTAATCCTTTTTCTCGCCCTCCCTCTCCCATTGTCCTCCTCCTTTCACCCATCTCCACTTCATTTATCTCCTCCCATTCTTTCCCCTTCATTCCTTTCTTAGCTCCTACCCCTCTTCTAAAGCCTTCTCATCTTTTCTTCACCCTGCTTCACTCCCTTCTCCTTTACCCTGATTCACTCCCTTCTCCTTCTGTTGCCTCTCTCTTGTCGTTTCTCTTTGCCTCGTTCTCTAACCCTCTTGTAACCCTTTGAATTTCTCCCATCACTCAGCACCACCACAGCATCACTCAGGGGCACCACACCATCACTCAGGGGCACCACAACATCACTATGCGCTACCACAGCATCACTGAACACCACAGCATCACTCGTCGCCACCACAACATCACTCAGCGCCACCATTCAACAACAACTGGTTCCAATATGTTCTCTCAATGTTTAAAGCTTTATTACAAATGTCACAAAAAGATGTTAATATTTCACTTCTGTTCTTGGATTTTCGTCATAATAAAATACAATGAACATAATCTTCACAGAAGTTATTTACGAAAGTTTAAGCTATTGCCATTATAAATTACAATAACTTCTTTTTTAAGTATTAATTATTAAAAAGATTACAAGCCATTGTTATTTGTAATATCAATACATCTAAGTCATTTAAATACAACACACATTGCGTTGCAAATGCTATAGGTGTCACATTTGCGAAAATTAAAACTATTGGCATTGTAAATAACAAAGCTATTAATTTCTCTATATTCAAAACCAACACATAAATAAAAAATTGGTCATTTACAATACCAATACTCAAACTTTCCGAATGCGAGACCTATTGCATTGCAAATGCTTGTTTTTGCTTTCTGTTCTCTCCTGGGATTTAGTCTACACACCATAGACAAGGTCGAACAACAATACCATTTCTTATTTTGTTCTGGTTAGGCCTCGCCAACTAGACAAAACACACAAATGCATCTGTAGTTTCAAAACATATACTTTTGCCATGTTGGTATGCATGAATAGGTAACAACACACTTGGAGAGGGATCTTTCCAGAGAAGAGATTGTGACAGCACCTGAGATGTAGAACTTTCATCTGTGCATGCTAAGGTACGGGATCTGCAGCAACCAGCGAGAGATCTTCAGATATATAATCATTTTGCTTCTGTAGAAAGGGGTTAGGCTACCCTGTCTTGTATAATGACGGCTCCTTTTATTATTTATGGACTACTTAATATGCTGACTGTATTTGTGTGAGGCATTTTCTTACTCACTGTAGCATGTATACTGCATACTAGAGCAGGATAGTTGAAATAAACATTTTAAACCTTTCTTGTGTCTCTGTCAGACCTTATTGTGGACTAGTACAAGTGTGAGAATGAAAGGGTGTGTCCTGCAACGGCGATTCCTGGGAGAGTCAGGAGCGTTATGTTCTGTAGTGTCTGATCACTTGATCCTCTGTGAGTGAGTAGGAGGGCAAGTAAGACACTATAGCTAGTCAGTCCCTGGCTCATGGGTACTCAGGTGCTAGGATGACTCAGTCCCTGCCAACTAAGTTTCTACGATCCCAATCATCGATCTGTGACCCCGCAGAATCCCTGAAACATGGCGCAGCCAACGTGTGGTCTGGTACTTATTCACTGGACCCAAGAGTAGCGCGTGTGCTTGTCCACAATATGCTTGCACCGTTTCCCAGAGACCTCGGTGAGGGGAGGGTTTTGCCTCGACATTATTTAAGATTGTCACAAATATCGCTGTAAAAACTCCTCTCACTTTGCAGCCATAGAAAGTAAGTAAACACCAATAGCCAAGTTAAAAGAAGGAGCAATTTGTCAGAAGGAATAGCCTGACCTTTGACCTCAGTTTTCGAAGCACAGCAAATGTGACCTGACAAATACAAAACGTGAACACATTTTTATCTATTGCTCTCTTGTGACCCACCAGAAATCCTCTGGCAACCCAGTTTGGGAAACGCTGTTTTAGATGCTTCTGGAGTGATGTAAACCCTCAAGTGTTTTTTCGCTTTGCCTACACATCTGTTCACAATCCTCCTCAGCTATCAATCTCTTGACCATTGCCTGTGTCCCTGTCAAATTCATTATTTCACATGTATCCCATTTACTTTGAAACCTGCTTCTTGGCCGAGCAAAGTGAGTTTCTAATGAATTGAATGTCAGAACAAACTGGCTACGCTTCATTCGCTCTTCCTTCGTAATGTGGAATGCCAGTGATTCTATGATCATGGCAAAATTAACACAGAGAAGGGACATCCTTTTTATGGTGCCCCTCTGAAGTGCTGTTGGTTCCATATCCCTTCCATCAAGCACAGTTTTTGATATTTTTGAGAAATTATTGCCCAAGACCTTCATCGTGGGCTTAGGGCCCAACCCCACTTTACATCAGACATCAATTATGAACAGCCAGTCTACTTGGTCTAAAGCTTTTTCAGCATCGAAGGAAATCAAAATATATGAAATGTTCTTATGTTTTTACTCAATTTGGTGGATGACTCTTTTAGGCTAATGTCTCTGTCTGTCTTGTATGGACCCAGATTGATTCGGGTGAACGGAGGTAAGGAGTACTAATGACTCTTACGGACCGGATGCTGAAAAGTAAGCATGGGCGAATTTTGCGAATTCGCAATCCGCAGATTTGCGAATTCGCAATCCGCAAAATTGGCGAATTCGTGCGAATTTGCGGATTTTTTTATTTTTGCGTGTTCGCGGGGCGATTTGCGTGTTCGCGGGGCGATTTGCGTGTTCGTGGTTTTTTTTTGGGCGAGACCGCTCGTTGTTGTGCCCTTCTGCATCTGCCCCACTCGTTTTTGTGCCATTCTGCCCTCTGCCCCACTCGTTTTTGTGCCCTTCTGCCCTCTGCCCCACTCGTTTTTGTGCCATTCTGCCCTCTGCCACACTCGTTGTTGTGCCCTTCTGCCCTCTGCCCCTCTCGTTTTATTTTAGAATGGCGCCGGCAAGCTGCCAGCGCCATTCTAAAATAGTTACTAAGTTAGCTTCATCAGGAAGCACTAATAGATAAAATAAAGCAGGTGCTCGAATTCAGTTAAACTCGAGCACCTGCTTCTATTAGTGCTTCCTGTTGAAGCTAACTGAGTAACTATTATAGAATGGCGCCGGCAGCTTGCCGGCGCCATTCTAAAATAGTTACAAGCTTGAAGCTAGAACTTTTGCCCCCTGGATCCGTTCCGCTCGCGGATTTGCGGATTTTCGGCAAATTCGCGGGAATTCGCGGATTGCGAATTTGCCGAAAATTCGCCAAATCCGTGAGCGGAACGGATTTTGCGCCCATGCTTACTGAAAAGGTCTGAAATATTATCTTTTCGATTGCTAAAGGGCAAGGCTGTCAAAGGGTATGGCGACTCTTCCCATTAGCCCTGGTGCCACCCTGCATAAAATAGTAAGCATGAAAAAGGTTGTGTCGCTCTAAGAGGTGCAGAATGAGGAGGAAACCCCCAAAATGGAGAATAAACCATAGCAATCTTGTAGCTCCTCGTTGAAAATCAAGATTGGATTGATGAATGACAGGAGGGCACTCAAGGTAAAAGAAGCAGCAATCTGTCAGAAGGCGTAGCCTGACATTTGAACTCTGTGTTTGAAGCACATCAAACGTGACAAGATAAATAAAAAACATGAACACATCTTTATTTATTGCTCTTCTGCAAACCACCAGAAATCGTCTTGCAATCCGCGGTTTGGGAAACGCTGTTTTAGATACTTCTGGAGCAGCCACGGCCCGCGGAGGGAGTTACGGTGGGGCAGGAAGGCGTGGCGGGGGGAGGTTTAGGGTGGTGAGTGCGAAAAACCGGAATATGGATAATTGGAGGTAAGTAAACAATTTAATATAAATAAAACGAATTTCGTAGTGCGCCCTGCATTGCAAAATGTGATGCAATGCGCGCTACGAAATTCGTTTTATTAATTAAATTGTTTACTTACCTCCAATTATCCATATTACGGTTTTTAGCACCCCCCACCCTGCCCCTCCCCCGCTCCGCTTTCCTGCCCCACCGTAACTCCCTCCACGGGCCGTGGCTGTTCTGGAGTGAAACACCCAAGTGTTTTATCGCTTTACCTACCCATCTGTTTAGATCCTGAGCAATCAATCTCTTGACCGTGGTCTTTGTCACTGTCAAATTCATTATTTCACATGTATCCCATTTACTTTGAACATGCTTCTTGGCTTAGCAAAATAAGTGTCTAATGAATTGAATGTCAGAACAAAATGACTTCCCCTCATTCCTGCTTAATTCATAATGCGGAATGGCTCTTACTGACCAGATGCTAAAATGGTCTTAAATATTGTCTTCTTGATTGTTTAAGGGCAAGGCTTCCAAAGGGCATGGTGACTCTTCGCATTAGCCCTGGTGCCACCCTTCACAAAATAATATGCATGAAATGGGTCGAGTTGATCTAAATGGCTCAGAATGAAGAGGAAACCCCCGAATTGCAGAATAAATCATAGCCATCTTGTAGCTCTTAGTTGAAAATCAAGGTTGGATTAATGAAAAACAGCAAGGCACCAAGCTGCTTCTGGCACCTGGAAGGAGGAAAAAGAACTAAGAAGGAACTCCATGCGAAGAGAATCAGAATATTGCTATAAAACCAGAAGCAAAAATCTGGGTCAAAATGTGGAAGCAGAGGGAAGGCGAACAGAACAAAAAATAAGGAACAAATGTGTTCCAACATATCACGTAACTCCTCATGTATGATGCGGACAGGAACTGACTTCACAACAGAGACGCAGCCTCTTCTTGGATTGGGAATTTCAGTCCTGTTCTCTTTCTTGGGCTAACCATCATCTTAAAAATGGTTTCCACACACCCCTTTCTGGAATTCTTAGCATTCACCATGTAAACGAAGGAGAAGCTGCTGTTTGATATCCTTCAGCCCACACAGTGTTCCACATGTACACAACTGCTTCACACATTATAATTGTATAATGTTTATGAATCATGCAAAATATATTTATTAGTACATTAAGATATTTTTAAGGTTTAAGTTCTGCTTTCACCTTGATGAATGTATGCGACTTTGCTCTGGGGTACTTCTTAATGTGCCGTTCTAGCCAAGTATCAGTTGTGAAATGTTTATTTTATTTTTTTTAGATAAAATGTCAAGCGCAAACAATCCGTCCCAAACTTCCTATGGTGTGGGAAAGCCAGCACTGAGTGACGCACAAGCCACACTTTTGGTTGAAGATGTATTTGGTCTAAAGGTATCTGAGATCAAGCCGCTCCCCAGCTATTATGATCAAAACTTTCATATAGTAACTACAGATCTGGAGAAAACTACAAATGTGACGGATTTTGTCCTCAAAATAACCAATTGCCAAGAGAGTGAAAATGAAAACCTCATAGATGTACAAACCCGTGTGATGATGTTTGTGAGGGAAAAAGGTTTTCCCACCGCTACAGCAGTTCCAACAAGAGATGGTCGGATACATTCACTTGAATCTATAGGTAACTCGTGTAACTGTTTTTAATTTTGGGGGAAAAAATACAATGCATTGCCCGAGCCCGAGTGTTTCCTGAAACTGTAGCCACAAGCAATTTTGAATTTTACAGACTTTAATTTTCAAAAATCATTACATTAAATGAACACAGAAGATTAAATACCTCAAGCCTTTTTTCAGCGTTATTAGGTTTGACTTGCATAATGAATGCTAAATTCATAAAACAATGTCTGTCCTTATGGCAATTGACAGCATGAATCATAGTTCAATTGCCAATATAATGATAACTGCAAAACTATAGATATCTCCAGATTTCCACGACTGCATAATGTGTTAATGTGGTGCCATTGTGGGTCTTCTTCAGGACAAAAAGACAGCCTGAAAGGGAGGAGAGAGATTATTAAATTGTGTTTCAGGTCTAGCGGACATTACGGGGTAGACGTACTAATGCCCATTACTCACCCAGCAAGTGGGAGGTATCCCTTGGCATTCCTCGCTGAGTGGGGGCTGCCAGAAAGATCTGCACTTGTCAGGAAGGCTCAGGTAAGTGGAATCTAAGGATAAGTATACATATGTCAGGTAACTGTGCTAGTCTGAAGAAGAAGAAAACCTTTTGGAATAGCCAAGATCTGGTCTTACCTCTCAGATGAGTTTAAATGACTAAATCCGCCTTAAAACAACACAACAGTGTTGAACCATCCCGGACCGTATCCTGGAAGAAAAGCGCAAAGAGATTATTGCGCATTGAAAGTTAAACATGGAAACCACTATTGGGAAATTAATGCAATGTGTGGTTCAATTAAAGGAATGGCATATTTCAATCCCCGGGATCACAGAGGTCTGTGGGATGCACTGCTTAAGTCCTTACGGTTTCAACAACTTTTAACAGTCTGTTTAACACATTCAATGTTAATCAAAACAATATAGCCCATTTAAATTTCAGAAACATTATATTATAAGGTACAAACAATATTGAAAATCCAACTGTTGCCCGTGTGTAAACATTCAAAAATGAAAAGGTAAAATTGACCGTTGCCTGTTCATGTTCTTATTGTCAAAACATCAGAACACGTGTGGAACTACAACAAAAGTCCAAAATATACAGAGATGTCACAAAATGTATGAAGAAGAAACAATGAGAGAGAGAGAGACAGGAGAGGGGACGGGGCGGCGCTGGAACAGAGGCACGAGCCGAGAGATGGATGGACCTGGCTCTCCCTAGCGCAGGCTATATTTGAACAAGAAACAAATATTTAACCCTGAAAGTATAAGGAAAGAGGAACCAACGAAGCGGCGCGCCTGACTTTAAAATGGCCGCCGCGTAGGACATTTCAATCTGCAAATATAGCTCTTGCTGCCTATTAGGTCAAACAAACAATGCATATCACTATATAAACTTCTCCAAAATGGCGGCACGATAGAGGAGCAACTAAAAAAGGACTAATGCCATTTCTAAGACTTAAACAGTATAGGACAAGGGAAAGAAGACTAATAGAAAAGGTAGAAAGACATCAGGCTAAGAAAGTTAATGAAAACGGCGGACATCTTGGAAAGTCTACACAAACATCTTAAGCACATAGTACTCAACTATCAAATTTTCACTGATATCAGAGGAATCCAGAAGAAACTACCTACCTGGAGGCGGAACCATAAATCAGAATCAATTAAGTAATTGCTTACAATAAAGAAAATATTACTAGGATACTACCAGTTATAATTTTTAATTATAATTATAATTTTGAGCCAGTAACATATGCAAAGAAGAATACCCATACCTACCTGAGGAGGAACCTTAAATCAGTTTCTTTAATTAATTACTACAATAAAGAGAATATTTTTAGGTTACTACCAGATTTAATTATAATTATAATTATACTTTTGAGTCAGTAATATATGCAAAGAGAATACCCACTCCATCAGGAAAAAGGCAATTAATCTTAGTACGCCAACACACAACTCAATATGGAGGACAACTACCTGGAACGAATAGGTAGGAATGCATACATCATAAAATACCCTACCTATCTTTTGAAAAATGCAGCCAAAAAATTCAAGCATAACCTATTGAGGAAAAACCCAGACACATTGATCTCTGACACTTCCTTTTGCATGGATAAAGGAATCATCTTGAAAGATTTGATATTCTTCACTAGGAGAAGGGCGAAATGGCGCAATGCCTTTACAAACATGCTATATATTAATTCCACAACCAACATTCCGCATGGAACAAAATTTATGACCAGAGCATCACCTAACCTCAGAGCGGACATTTGCATAACAATCTTCAAGAATGGAATAGTATTGATACAAGCCACTAACGACGAACTGGAAAAATTCGAGAATATCTTCTCAGCCTTAAAAAGTAATATGGAGAACATGAACCCTCGACTACACCGGGCTCATACAGAAGACGATTCTGCCTCACACAACAACCCTACTAGTAGTAGCTCAATAACTAGAGACCACCAAGAACAGGATCAAGTTACGCAACTAAGAGACGTGAGGCCTTTACAACTCCAGAATTCGTCTACAGACAACTTAGTCTCATCCGTCAGTATTCCTATAAGTACAAATATTACCCCGACCAGAGACCTCTTGGAACCGGATCAAGGTACGCAATGAAGAGATACCAGGCCTTTACAACTCCAGATTCTGTCAACAGACCTAGTCTCACCCGACAGTAACCCTATAAATATTACCCTGGCCAGTGACCGACAAAAACCTAAAAGAGATAAGAAAATAAGAGACACTTGGCCTTTACAACTCCAGAATATGCCAACAGACAACCTAGTCTCATCAGATATCGACCCTATAAATATTACCCCAGACAGAGACAGTCAGTAAAACGAACTAAACAGCACTCCAGCTAGAAGCCCACAGGAACAATTCATTCAACCAGCAGCCATATGCGGTAAAGAAAACATATTAAACGGGAATGAATTAGAGAGAACGCGAAATACAAATAATAATAACAACAGACGTGGTTCCCCAAACCTGGATAGAACGATCAACGACGCAAGCAATAACAAAGGAGAAAATCGACCAAAGGAAAGTACCAAGAAGTCTTTGATACATTGCTCAGAACGGAAATGCGGGAACAAAAAAATGTGAAGATCAAAACATACTGAAGAGTACTCACTCTACGGCACCGAAGATCATGAGTAAAATCTTCGAGATCCATACACAAATTAGCAACCTATCACAGGAAATGAAAAACGCTATGAAAGGGATAGAGAATCTATGTGCTATCACAGAAAATACTCACAACGAAGTAGAACGCATCAGAGAGCTAGTAAACACAGCATTCGATATCAACAACAAAAGATCGATGCCAGTATCAAACAGACAAAACAGACCGGATAGGAATCAAAATTATTTAACTGAAGAGGACATACTATTTCTACTCTGAGAATACGAGACATCAGACCCCAGGAAGGCGCAGGAAATCAAAAGTGTACCGATAGACGTCAACAGAACAGCTACGAGGAATGAGAGGAAACTAAATCTCAACAACTTACAACAAATCCATCTAACCACTGATCCATTAAACGTGATCACAACCAGAACGGAGGAATCTTTAAAATGTCTATTGCTCAATTGTCGATCCGCAGCGAAGCATGCCTCTGACATAGCTGACATCATCATCAATCAGGAAATAGACATAACAATCCTTACCGAAACCTGGCTATCTGAATCCTCGTCCCCAGTCTTGGACCTTCTGGTGCCCCCACACTATAACATATTGAGATTGGACAGACAGAAAAAGACAGGGGGTGGTATTGCCTGTATCCACAGATCGAACTTAGAAGTCGGCCAATTTCAATCCGACCCCCTCGAATCATGCGAATACCTAGGGCTCAATGTAAGATCGGCAAATAAACAGATTTGCAACTTACATGCCATATATCACCCACCAGGAAACAATGTGAACTTCATTGACCAACTGATGGAGATCATCACTGCCAACGCCAACACCGACATTAATCATATATTTTTAGGTGACTTCAATCTACACTGGAACGACAACAACGACAAACAGGTCAATGCCCTTAAAGACTTCCTAGCCGATCTAAATCTATCCCAAGCTTGTCTTCAACCAACACTCTAGAAAGGAGCAACATTGGACTGGATCATCTCAAAGAATAATGACATCTCAATGCTCTCCACAAAACCTTGCGACTGGTCAGACCACCACGCCATAACCTTCCTAATACCATCGCGGGAGAAGATAAAAAACATTCATACTAACAAAATGAAAAGATGGATACGAGATACCAGAGACTCAAATATGGATCTTCTAATTGAAAGCTGCAAGAGAGACTTAAACCCACCTGCCAACATGAAAAAGGTGAACGACCTAACGAACCATTACAATACCTCAGTAACGGAAATAGTCAATGCCACCATACCACTCAAATTGAAAACAGTAACGGAAAAGATTAAAAACCCATGGTTTAATGGAATATTGAATGAAGAAAGACGTAATTTGAGACGCACTGAAAGAAAATGGAGACAACACCCATCTTCCCCTGAACTGAAATCGCTCAGAAAAATCAGAAGCGAATATAACAAGAGGATCACCAACACAAAAAAGGAATTTATTAGAACAGAATTGGATAACGCTAAAAACAGAACACGAAAATTGTTTGAAATCATAAAACAGCAATCAAACAAGATGGCAAAATCTGTCCAAGAGGTCACCAAAACGCAACTAAGTTGTGAAGAATTCTCTACCTTTTTCGCTAACAAAGCCAACAAGTTGGAAGAAGAACTTAAGATTGCTGCAGATAACATCAATGACAATACACCACCATCACAAGCTGATCCAAATCATGCGGACAAGACGACTAAAAACAGAGCACACTGGGACTCATTCAAATTATTGAACCACAATGAGATTGTTAAAACACTAGTGACCACTAAACCCAACAACCATAATAACGACCCATTACCATCGAAATGCCTAAAAGAAATCAGCCATACTTTGATCCCAATATGGACAGAAATTATAAACGCCTCACTCTCCCAGGGGGTCCTCCCAAAAAGCCTGAAGGCTGGACAAGTGGTCCCGATCATCAAAAAACCCACAGTCGACCCAACAGATCCAAACAACTATCGCCCAGTGACCAACATCCCTTTTCTGGCCAAATTGATAGAGAAATGTGTACAGAATCAGCTGAGCAGACATATCGACAACTTCTCACTGCTAGATGACTGTCAATCGGGATTCAGAGCTGATCACAGCACGGAAACAGCTATCCTACTCATTGTCGATGATGCACTTCAAGCACTAGATCGCAATCAATCTTGTCTACTCATCCTCCTAGACTTGTCATCAGCATTTGACACAGTTAATCACGAAAATTTACTGAACAGACTTCATGACAGGATGGGAATATCTGCCATTGTACTGAAATGGTTCGAATCATTCTTACAGAACAGAACTCAGAGATTCCTAGTAAACCAATCGCTTTCTCGTTCTTGCCCAAACACAATCGGAGTTCCACAAGGATCCACGTTATCTCCTTCATTGTTTAACTTGTACATTCAATGGAAATGACCAGAGAAGCGTGCAGCCGACAGCAGACGTAGAGGGAATCATTACTCACGTCTCTGGGGCAAGACTTAGGCGCCTCTGGTCAGATGCAACGCGTTTGAATATAAAGCGTTACACATCAAGAAAGTTGGGCATTACCTTGCTATCTCACGCAACAGGCTGACTCAAAACCTTCACTAGAATAGAAGTCATTTTAAATAAGGGCAGAAGGATCGCTATCTGACACCAAATTCGACCAACCGTGCTACAAACCACAAACAAACCCAAGACAAGGGCTTTTTACTAAAATCAAAGCTTGAAAACCATTTACGAATAACCACGACCTAAGCAAGAACGCCCCTACAGAGGATGACCGCACTAACACTCTACATCAACACCCACATCATAGAGGAAAATCTGTAAAGTACGACAGAAATAGAAATTTTTGTCTTGATAAAGGTGGATAATAATTTCAATCAACCACCGAAACGCGTCGACGCCCCAGTACAGTGTGATTCATGGTTCATGCATCGCTGTTGACAGAATAATATTCTATCTGCACAACACCGCTGTTCCAAAAAGAACATTAGAACACATACCGTGTATTGCATAATTTGTATGTCTTACTGTTGTTTCTGTCTTTCAGCAATATTGCTGGTCAATATTGAAATGGAATGTTATTTTTATCATGTTTTAATTTGTGTCTAGCAGTTAATCTTGTGTTCTGCTTTTTTAACCTTATTGTATACAATAAAATGTGAAATTTTTTTAACCTTTATTTAGTTGTTATAGTTACTGTTATTCTTCACTTATGGTGTTTATGTGAATGACCTTACCCAAGGGAATTGTTCTTTTATATAACTTGTACATTGAACCGCTTAAAGAAATTCTGAAGAAATCAAAAATATCATACCACATGTATGCGGACGACACGCAACTTTACATCAAGATTTCGAACCTGGAAGACATTACCACAATGAATGAAGCCCTCAAAATATTGCTAAAATGGCTAACCAACAACCATCTCAAGCTAAACGCGAACAAAACAGAATTCTTACTTATCACACCACAAAAGAATCAATCCGTAGTGAAGGAATGGTCCAAAATGATCACAGCGTTAAATTGCATCCCTACCCTAGTTGATTCGGCGAAATCACTCGGAATCACATTGGATGAGAACCTTGATATGAAAACTCATATCAAAACAATGGCAAAAAACGCACGTTTCCACTTGAACTATTTGAGAAAAATGAAATGTTTTCTATCGGAAACTGACTTAAAACTAGCTGTGCAATCACTGGTTATATCACGGATCAAATATGGATGTACAACGCTAGCAGGACTTCCAAAAATCTCTACAGCACCCCTAAAAGCCTGCCTCAATGCAGCAGCAAGACTTATTACAGGATCGAGGAAATTTGACCATATATCCCCTCACCTGAAAGCTTTAAACTGGCTACCATATGAAGCTAGAGTACAGTTGAAAATAGCATGTATCACTCATAAAGCGATTCATCACAACACACCTAGATATCTTGCCAACAAAATAGAAATTGCAGGAAGAAATAGACCAGCCGCGGGCAAATTACCTACTCTAGAGACCACCAATCTTCAAGAAGAAAAGAACATATGAGAGGTCATTTTCCGGCGTAGCCCCCAGAATTTGGAACTCCCTTCCCGCTAACATCAGAAAAATCACAAACTCTATCATATTTAAGAGGGAAATTAAGCTCTTTCTTATGAGTAAGTTCCTCCCATAGGAACGACATAGTTAAGTTAAGACTTATTATGGGGCGATCGCTAGAAATTCACCATAGGAATGGAACTGGAAGAGCCTTAAATGAAAACAGTATATTAGATACTTATAGACTAGGTCTAAAGTAATACCAATTTAGTTTTTTTGTTGCTAGATCTTGTTGACTTCTACACATTGTTGTTTCAACTCATGCCATGCGATGTTAAGCGCTCTGATACCTACGGGTCTTGTACGCGCTATAGAAAACTGTTAATAAATAAATAAATAATGACATGATGATGTTAGAATTTGCACATTGGAGAGGAGGAAAGAGACAGTAAGTGAAAAGTAGAAACTGCTAGATGCCCCAAGAAACAATACCTGCAGTGGTCGACTCAAACAATCATACCCTGCGTAACCAGAGAGTGATGAAGCGTAATTCAAAAAGCGTTACCCTGACATAATGTTCGGTGTGCACCAGGTTCAATGATATGTGCCAGCAACATGCAAGGTGTAAACCTAAGAGTAAAAGGCGTCATGCTGTGTGTTTCGTAGGCAAACACATACCCACGCAGTAACAGAGGGTCTCCCAGTTCTAGCAGAAAAAACAGAAGTTAGGGAGTGCAACGTGAAAACTTAAAGAACTGGGGCCTCATTTATGAAAAGTGACGCATCGCTGCATGAAAGCAGCGATGCGTCACTTTTCACTGCGCCCTCCTTGCGACACCATTTATGCATCATATTTACAGTATGACGTATCATGACGCAAGGAGTTACAGATACGTCAGTATTTCTGACGTATCTGTAGGCGCAAAAGTGACGCATTGCTGGAGTGTGTCACAAAAGTGACGCAACTCCAGCAATGTGTCCTTTCACATGGGGCAAGCCCCATGTGAAAGGGCCTGCGTCAGTCTTATGCCTGCTGTGAGGCAGGCGTAAGAAATTGACGCATTTGTGTCCTAGAAGTGGTGCAGTAAAGTCACATAGATTTCACTGCGTCACTTCTACGAGCAATTCTTGTGTCAATACGCACCCTTGCATACATTATACCTGGCGCAGGTATAATGTGGCGCAGGGGTTTACAAAGTGACGCATCTACCTAGATGCGTCACTTTGTAAATATGGCGCAACAAGGCGCATTTTTTACGCCACTGGTGCGTCACAAAAAGTGACGCACCAGCGGCGTAAAAGTGACGCATAGCCTCATAAATGAGGCCCCTGGTGCTGAATGTGGAAATTTACTATAAGGTAAACACAGTTAGGGCTTACCACGGAACCTCCGCCGAGTTTCGTGAAGTGATAACAAGGATAAGTGTGCTAGGCATCACTCGGGTATTAGCGACTTGAGTACCAATTACGGTTTCACTGTCACTACAATGAAACATAATCTACCATGAACATACTTGCTGCTGTGAAGCGTGAAACGTAAGCTGAAAGCAAAAAGAAAAACACAAGCTTACCGGTCTCAGTGTCAACGTTGGTAGTAACTGAAATGACAAAAGTGAAATGTCTGCTTTATACATTAATCTTTCATTAGAAAGTGGTGATAGAAAACTGCAACATATCTAAACGTGCAAGAATCTTATGATGTGGAGCTTACCGAAAATATTAAACAACCGAACACCGAAACGCCACCGCTCGCATTACACTAGAGTCATGCCGTACGTGAATTCGTGCGTGCTATTTAAAGGAATATCAACCTCAAGACCACTTTCGAGCTCAGTGCGATCCAAAAACTTTATTGAACACAAATGTGGGTGCTAACCTCCACGCTTACAAGTACATCAAAAAGCTTGCCACAAAGAATGCTACTTAAGCAAAAAAGTCATACAAAGGGAAGTGCCTGATAGAAATAGAAAGTAAAAAGCACTTTGACGACCCATGTAAAAAACCAAAAGACAGCGCAGTAACCCATGGTGGGGTGAGATACAATGAACATTAATGAATCAGATAATGTAGCTGTGCAAATTCTTTACAGACGCATATACGAAGCATTAACTAAATGCTCAAAACAGTAAAAGGCAAGATATAATCATGTCATGAGGGTTACAAAAAACATAGTAATTCGTAGTGGCCATTGAGACCCCCCCCCCCCCCGGAATTATGGTTCCGAAGTAATTTATCCAAAAAGTTTCTCTGCGTGCCAGAGATGTGTTAAAAACCAACCTTTGAACCTGCTCGACTTTCTCAAGGATAGTGAACCTGATTTGTGGAATGGTATGTGATCTGCTCACCCAGTGTTTGGCTAAACAAGAGTTAAAATTTTTGGTCGAATCATGGTCTTGTTTTCAATGATTTTAGTTTTGATTTTCCTAGAAGTTCTCCCCACATAGACAAGCCCACAGGGGCATTGAATGGCGTAAATTACTCCCTCTGTGTTACAATCCGATGTATGTCGCAACATGACATGATTTTGTTACCTGTGTGGGGATGTGTAAAATTATTGCCAGGAATGGTGTTATTGCATTGGCCACAGCTCCAACATATTCTTATCCCGGTGTGATTTGTGGTTCTAACCATGGGCTTGACTTTTAGGTATTCTCTTAAGTTCTTAGAACGGTTGTGAGCAAATAGAGGTTTGTCTTTGAATATGGTAAAGAAGTCTTGTTCTTGCTCAATGATCTCCCATCGATTTTCTATTATTCTTTTGATCTTAGAGGCAACTGTGGAATGCTTGAGAACAAATACTTCCCGTTGGCCTTTAGCTCTCTCCGAATGGTTGAGTAGGTCATTCCGATTTTTTTCTTCAACCTTTGATTTTGCTTCCTGTAGTACCTCCTCCTGGTATCCTCTCGCCCTATACCTCTCCAGTTGTTCCTTCATGAGGTTTTCACATTGTTCAGGTTCAGATGTAATTCTTTTGATTCTGGTCAACTGGGATTTTTAAGAGAAGTCGGGTGAGCACTGGAGTAATGGAGTGCATTGTTAACATTCTATAGACTATGTCTTTTGAATCTCAATATCTAAAAACAGGATCCGTTCTGGCTGAATGTTATGTATGAACTGTATCCTTGGGTTACACATGTTCAATTTTCGTATACAGTTTTCCAAAGTGTCTTGATTTCCTTTCCAAATGACTAATACATCATCTATGTAACTCATGTATGCGATGATGTTCTCTTGCCACCTTGGATTGTGCAGGATGTGTGTTTCCTCAAAGTAGGCCATAAAGGTATTCGCATACGATGGTGCTCCTGGAAATCCCATAGACGTGCCTGTTTTTTGTAAATAAAAATTCTCCTTCCAAGCAAAATAGCTGTGATATAATGAGAAGTGCAGTAACTCCAGTAAAAATACACCTTTGTCTTCTTCCATAGAGCTATTGAGTTATCTCCATTCCATGGCCTCTAAACCCTCTTTATGAGCTATTGAAGTGTATAGAGCGAGGACGTCTATGGTGCCGAGTAAGATTTGGTCCTTAAAATGGTGAAGAATGCTTCAAGTTTAAGGAGACAGTCAGTGGTGTCCTTTACATATGTCCCCCAACTTTGTACCAATAGGTGTAGATGGTGATCCACAAATTGTCCAATAGGTTTGTGTATCGACCCGCAGATGGCTACTATTGGACAAAATGGCGGATTGGTTGCGTGTTTGTGTATCGTTGGTAATATGTAAATATGTGGAATTTTGGGTGTTGAAGCCTGTAAGAATTTTCTAGTGTTGGTGTTGATCAACCCAGTTTCTTCTGAATTAGTTAAAATAGATTCCAATAACTCCATAAATTCCTTTGTCGGGTCTGTCTCCAACCTTATGTATGTTTGCTTGTTGTTAAAATGCTGAGGCACACTTTGCTCATAGAACTCCCAGTCTATAGCCACAAGCGCTCCACCTTTGTCTGCTGGTTGAAAAATTATGTTAGTGTCTTGTCTCAAAGCGTTGAGAATCCATAGCTCCTTCTTTGTTAGGTACGTGTATTGGAGTCTGTTGTATTTGATCTTTCCTAAATCCTTTTTTACCAACGTTTCAAAGTTGTCTAGGCTCTTGTGAGATGTAGGAGCCATAAATTTGCTTTTAGGGCGAAAAATCTCTGGTGGTTTGGTTGAATCTAGATGCTCTATTGTACTGAAGAACCATTTCAATCTTAAGCGCCACATGAATTGAAACAAGGCAATTTCTGTCTCAAGAGCGTTGGAGGTAAATGTGGGAACAAACGAAGTCCCTTTGTTCAATACTCGTAATTCTTCGATGCTGACGTTTTTTTAGAGATGTTCATCACTAGGTTGGTTTCTTGGGATTCCTCTGTGGTCTGCCGCTTTCTGTTTCTTTTTTTGGTTTGTCCCCTCCGGCATACTTTCTTTTAGTTGAACTGTTTTTTTCGGTGGTAAGTTTGAGGATTGGCCCTCGGCCAAAAAAGACGGTTTATCAGTCGAAGTGGTTGCTGTTTCCTCTGTTAATGTTCTGTTAGTGGGTGCCGGTGGTCTCTGTAGTGTTAAATCCTGATCCGTAGCAACACTTTCCTCGGATGAGGTGTTGTCTGATCTTCTAATGAACCATGTTGCTGGCACATATCATTGAACTTGGTGCACACCCTTGCCAAACATTATGTCAGGGTAACGCTTTTTGAATTACGCTTCATCACTCTCCGCTTACGCAGGGTATGATTGTTTGAGTCGGCCACCGCAGGTATTGTTTCTTGGGGCATCTAGCAGTTTCTACTTTTCACTTACTGTCTCTTTCCTCCTCTCCTCACTAGCGTCACTGACAATGTGCAAATTCTAGCGTCATCATGTCATTGTTTCATCTTCGTACATTTTGTGACATCTCTGTATATTTTGGACATTTGTTGTAGTTCCACATGGAAAGAACTGAATTCCAACATCGCATTATTGAAGTGAAAGTACCCCTGAGGAAGGGTTTCTATAAACCGAAATGCATTGAGAATTTCTTCGCTTTTGTATATTTGATTTCATATGCAATTTAATATGAATTGGCGTGTTCTGATGTTTTGACAATAAGAACATGTACAGGAAACGGTCAGTTGCACCTTTTCATTTTTGAATGTTTACACATAGGCAATAGTAGGATTTTAATATTGTTTATACCTTATAATATAATTAGGCTTTCCTGTTTTCAGTTTCTATTTTTGGTAAATTCTGTGCTTTTCAGTGGTTACTCGTTTTCGCGCAGTAAAAAAACAACTGAAACAGTGTTTTACCGGTGTTTATGGAACGCTTTGCTTTTGTTATTTCTTGTTTCTCGAAGACATTTCGTGCACCCATCTATGCTACACCTAGTCAAGGAATCCCTCAACAGAGGCCCTACAGAAGGTGCTTAACTACCAATTCTAAGGGTAAAAGCATTGGTCTGATGCCTACTGTGCTGCAGCACATTTCTCCCACAGACGCCTATAAATAAATGACTGCCAGAAAGGTGCTTGTGAAGAGGTGGATGTGGTGGTCTGTCTTGGAGTGTGGGAATGCTGCGGGTATGAGAGTAGGTGGGGTGGTGGGGTGGTAGATTGGTGCAAGTGCTGGTTGGTATGAATGCCGCTGTCATTTCTACGGTCAACAGTTTCCCTGCATACCCGGGCCAACAAGCTATCGGTCTGCAATCTGAGGATGTGCCGGTGAATTTCGTGCAGGTTCTTTCTCCATTTTTAGCCTGCTGTCCCCTCCCTCAGCCGCCGTTTCCTGAGCTCAGAGGCAGTTGAGGCCTGAGATAAGGATCCCGCAGACGGGTCAAGTTCGGAGCAGCTTGTGTTGGCGTTTCCGCTTTGCTTCACCACCCCAGACCCTGGCGCCACCTGCAAATAAAATGTCCAAGTGGCGTTGTTTGTAATGGCGGCACTGTGCAGCCGGCCTTTGTCTTGTGATGGGACAGGGTGTGGGTGTTTTTTTTTGTTTGTATTTTTACAGAGTTTTATATAGCGCGAACTTGACCCAGAATCGAGTATCAGAGCGCTCTACATAGCACCAGTTGCATTACATGAGGACACATTCATTTTTTTTAGGCACAGGGAGATTAAGTAATTTGCCCAGAATCACAAGATGTTCAGCGTCATTGCCGAGACTCGAACCCGGTTTCCCAGATTCGAGGTCAACAGCTCTAGCCATTAGGCCAACTCCTTTCCCTATATATATATACACACACACATATTTTCTGTACATACGTTTGTCACTGCATTGTCCCCCTGAGTATGTAAGATAAGATAAGAATTTTATTTGCATGATTACTTAAAACCCTTGCAATAAAATAAATAACAGAAGTGTTTTGACTTTTTTTAAGTTAGGACTGAAAGTTGCAATTTGATTTTTGTACAAAGTAGTTATACTGGATTTAAACATTAAACATGAAACCTTTTTTAATGAATTTTGTTGTATTTAAAAATATTAAAAAATGTAAGCGGAAGGTCATGAACTTCAGTAATATAAAAGTTAATAGTTGACACTCCAATAAAAAAAGAGCAAATATTCTTCTCTAGACAACCGCACTGATGTTTGCTGGTGGCCACAGTACAGTTAGTCTTCAGCACTGGATCCAGATGGATGGTTCTAATGTTCAGAGTGGGAAGCCAGAGCATTAATATGAAGTCTGGGGACTTAAAGGTCCCAAGTTCTGAGGAAGGCAGATTTTCAGCTGTATAATGGATGAGTTAGCGAAAAGGTTGTGTGCAACGTCTCTGTGGAGAAACATTTTGGTTGCAGTACAAGCCCTGAGCATGTGTTTTATATATATATATATATATATATATATATATATATATATATATATATTCACTGAAAAAACCATAGGTTTCACACCAGTTATAGTTAGGAATTAGCATTTAAAAAACCTATTAAATTCACTGTAAAAAACCATAGGTTTCACACCAGTTATAGTTAGCTGGAAATTTTACTGGCATAACACCAATGAAATTCCCACGTTATAGTTAGTTGGACTCACTATAACTTGCGCGTGCAATGCACTGCTGATGACGTCACATATTACATCACTCATGACATGGTCAGTGACATCACTCATGACATCACTGATGACACCATCCTTGTGACAGAGTGACAGACCTCCTTTCACTGTAATGTAATCCTTGAAACACAAATTCAAAAATAGAAACTAACATTTTCAAAAAATGGAGATACCCATACCAGTTACAACAACCAATTCAGTAATTCCACCATCTATATACACATCCACTCATTCACCAACAGTTCTATGTAGTCACTCATCATATGTAGTGATACACCTATACATCCTGTTACACACCGACAGTCATCCAAAAGATACTCTCACACATACTCACACATGCAAATAAACTATTGAACATCCATTTATTTGCATATACAGCTATACACACACTACCACCTTACTTCTAAGGAACGTTACACATACTTACTCTCTTAAACAATCACTTATAGAAACACATACTTATTTAAACAGGAACTCTTACAATCCCTTACTCTCACATATACTCACTTATATACATCAAAATTCACATATACTACATTAAAACATATGTAGTTACTGATAAAGACACTAGTGAGACAGTCATTCACTCACTAACATACACATATACACACTCATCCACCCATACAGTCCTGCACATGTGCTATATTCAAAACACATACAAACAGAGAGTCAGTCATTCATGCATCTATGTGCTAAGTAATACCCCCACCAAACTATACAAACACTTATACTGATACTAAGAAAAACATCTAATAACCCATATACCTACACATGTAGCTACTCACCAACCCATGCAGCCACTTATACACAAAGTGAAACATTAATACATATATTTAAATATTTAAACATTACTCACTATTATTTATTTTTCAGAAAGACACACATTCACTGGATGGTGTCATCAGTGATGTCATGAGTGATGTCACTGACCATGTCATGAGTGATGTAATATGTGACGTCACCAGCAGTGCATTGCACGCGCAAGTTATAGTGAGTCCAACTAACTATAACGTGGGAATTTCATTGGTTTTATGCCAGTAAAATTTCCAGCTAACTATAACTGGTGTGAAACCTATGTTTTTTTCAGTGAATTTAATAGGTTTTTGAAATGCTAATTCCTAACTATAACTGGTGTGAAACCTATGGTTTTTTCAGTGAATTTCATCGGTTTTTTAATAGCAAATCTCTATAGGTATGAAATATTATTTTTTATAATGAATTTTATATTGTATAAATATGTAATTTTTTTTTTTTAAATATTTTTTGCCTGGTGCGCTCCCGGGGCGCGTACCGGTGAACGCACGGGTAAGCGCAATGTTACGGCGCGCCCCGGGGTGCGTACCGGGGAGCGTCCCGTTAGCGCTATTCCCGCGAACGAAAACAACATCGTGACGTATCGCGTAGCCGCGTGATGCGTCATATGACGCACTGCGTAAGCGCACCCGGAAGCACGCGATCGCATAAGATCGCGCAACATAAGCGCCCGACGCGCTTACGCTACGCGCCCCAGGGCGCGTAGCGTAAGCGCGCCAAGCCATGTGACTTTAAAATAACACTTTTCATTGGTTCAGAACATTTTTTTTTCCAAAATATTGAGAAACCCACCCATTTCTCTCACTATTGCTTTGTACTTGGAGAGAGCAAGAGGTGTTCTTTGCATTATCTGCTTCTCAAAGTTTCCTGATCTACAGCAATGGCTGCAAGGGAGTCATCCAGCAGTGATTATGATGTTTTTTTGCGTGAGGACCCTCCTCACCACAAAACAAAGGACCACTTCATTTGGAAATGTTATGACATCCCTGAAGGAAAAAAAAAGGTTAATGCTGCTAAGGTAACCTGCAAGATATGTGGCAGTATTTTATCCAGAGGCAATCCTAATAAAAAATATAGCTTTGGAAATGCCAATTTAATTAGGCATGTCCAGAGAAGACACCCAAAAAACTATGCCAGGGAGAGTGTGAGGGACCTGGCACGGAAATTACCAAGAGATGGCAGCAGCACCTCCACTGGTGGAGCAACACCTTCAGGAACACCACGTGGAAGAATGGTCCCTAACGTGCAGCCGGTGTTTGCAGGCATAAAATTTCTATGCGTGGACTGTGATGAACTGCTCTGTTATGGGGAGCAGAGCGTTGAACTCATTGCTATAAAGAGACAGGAACACCGCTGCCCTCCCCGTCCTTAATTTTTCACAATTTTTTGCTCCTGTTGAGCAGTTTTGGAATCCCTGTTTTTGTTTTTCCCCTGAAAAAAATCCCAAAAAAATATAAAATCGTTTTAAAAATGTATAACAAAATATAAAAAAACAAAAATTAAAAAAAAGTTCTTTTCAGAACTACCTCCAATTTATAAAAAAAATGCTAAATTTTTTTAAAAACTCTGTCATTCTTTTTTCTCCATAGTACGCTCCCCAGTACGCTCCCCAGTGCGTGTACCGGGCGCTCCCCCTGTGAAAATCGAAAAAAAATAATAATAATTTTGTCCCGCTGGACCTTTTTATGGCCCCCACATCAAACCTAAGGGTCAGCGGGGTGTACCCTGCCCCCTTTTGGTCATTTCCCCCCTTTATTTTTAGCCACCTCTTGTGTCTCGGTCCTACCGAGACACAAGATGGCGGCCGCTCCGGACTGTTTCGAATGTTTACAGACACCCGAGAGCCAATCAGCTTCTCGTGCGCAAGTCGCGTGGCTCGCCCGGAGCACTCCCCTGTGCGCGTACCGGGGCGCGGCTCTAGATATATAAATTTTTTTGAACCTAAATTACTCAAAATCCTCTGGAGCACATATCTTGAGACATAGCAAAGGCACATCGGGCTACCAGTCCCTACAATTTTGCCAAGTTTGGTGAAAATCCATTCAGCCGTTCGAGCTAAAAGTGCAACCGACCACCCTATGGAAATTAACATGGGGAAAACACGTTTTGGGACCCCCTTTTATCTCGGCCCCCACTTGACGAATCCCCCCCAAACTTTCACAGAAGGAGCGGAGCGCGGCGAGGCAAAGTTGCTGAAAAATTCAGGCCGATTCTTCAACCGGCGCCAAAGTTATTCTAAATAGAATGTTGCGATTTCCCTATGGAAATCAATCCTAACTATAACTACCTACTTTATGTAACAAAAATGAAGACGGAGATAACGAACTTCAAATGCGTTTTAACCTAAAAGTCTTGAATGTGACGCCTATGAGATGTGTCCTGTCTAAATTTACCGCCTGAACGCCGAAAGCAGGTGGCACCAGTATGAACATACACATGGCATGTGTGCACGCATAACGGGTGGCTGGGACAAAAGGCAGACACGCTGCTGTTTATTGGCACAAGTGGGGAGAGGGTTGTAAGCCCTGTTAAACATAAATACATTCGTAATAAACACCCAGGTGCTACTTCGGGCCGGGCAAGGGGCCGTTCTAATCTCTGTCGCAAATCGAAATCTGGAGACACATTCCACACACAAGGTCGTTTTGTTCTCCGATTTAATTACGTGCCCGCAACTATTAACTGAATGCCATTTTCCTGTTACACTCACTGAGACTGGGGAGGTGGGTCAGACAGAGTGGCTTGGTTGGGGCACACTCTGCCTTGCCCTCTTGCTAAGCGCCGATTTGTGATCCTCTTGTCTCACCACAGCTCTTGGAACACTCAGTGGACATAAGCCCCTTGTTAAGGACTGCCTGCCCCCCATTGTGTTTATTTGGTACAACCCAGTGGCTGGGGACGGCATAAAAAGTTTTTGTCTTAGACTTTTGTTAACTACTAGAAAAGGAACAACCCTTGCTCAAGACCTTGTCAACCAAACCACATTCCAAATGAGCGGCAAGAGCACTTCCTCTGAAATGCAATAGTATAACTGGTCGTCCCAAATTGTATGAAAAAAGCCATTGAAAAAGCGTTGAACTTTTTTAATGAGACCAGTTATCCAAGGAAGAGTTGGCAGTCTAAAAACACATTAAAATTTTATTTTAAATAACACTCGAATTCGTACATATTTTAGAAGTTTGGTTTCCGGGTGGAGAGGAAGGAGAGCACATTAATGCACTTCTCACCATTGCCCTCGAGGTGGTGAATGAATCTTTGACTCCCAGACCCGGCCTCTGTGCGCTCTCTGACATCTCTCACCTGCGTACGCTCCTGGTGTGAATCCATCAACAATTGGACACCCCTAGACCAGCGCAGCTGCTCGCCGTGCTTTGAGCGCAGTCCCTGGTGGGAGGGGGGCGGGAGCAGAGATGCACGTAGAGAAGGCAGTGCTGGGAGCAGTGAGAGATGCCCAGTGCTGCCATTCTGCACTGAGGGTCCAAAGCTCCCCGAAGACGCCCCTCACTGATTGTACTGATGGGCAGGGCAATGGCGGACGGTATGAGGCAGGAGGAGGCCTCTCTGCTGGGACAGCAAGGAGAGCCCACATCTCCGCAGACAGGTACGCCGTATTAATAACTTTTTTGGACATCACTTGTACAGACCTTCTCTGCCTTATGATGTCGAGTGCATGCGTGCTCCTAGGCGTCTATTGTTTCAGTGCATAAGGACGAGGCAAAGGCCAGGATCACACATTGTCGAGGAGCCAGGATTACAATTCAGCTACCCTAAACCTACGACTGGCCATCTAATCAGTTCGCAGCACCTGTGCTTCCCCAAGCGATTTTCAAAGGTAGCCTTGTTAAGTAAATGGTCTTTTTAAAGACCTGTGAAGTACTCGGGTGCGGCCGCAGTAAGACAGACGGCATACAACAACAGCTCCTCTCCCCCCCATGTGAGCCAGGCAGGGGGCCTGGTGTTGCTCTGGCCCTCGGGCCATTCACACCTCGGCTCTCCTGACACCTCCGCACCAGGCCACCATAGGCAGGCCAATGGTTTCTAATGCTTTGGCTCCATCAAGTGGCCAAAAGGCGCAACAACTCTGAAAATCAGTGGCACTCGGTTTAAACCAGGTCAGCTTATTTTCATCCTGTAGGGTATTATCGTGCAGAGTCGGTTTTAACCGAATTCTGGACTGCCTAAATATAATGTTTCTGAAATTTAAATGGCCTGTATTGTTTTGATTAACATTAAATGTGTTAAACAGACTGTTAAAAGTTGTTGAAACCGTAAGGACTTAAGCAGTGCATCCCATAGACCTGGGTGATCCCAGGCTTTGAAATATGTCATTGTAGCACAGGGGTTAGGGCTATACCCCCAGTGAGCTAGCATGCAAACACAAGACTAAGTGATTAGCTCACTTCTGTTTCTAGATCGTGGGGCATAACTTACACACGGTGTGCAGGTCAACTCATATACATTGCAGTTTATCAATTAAAGGAATGCCACACTAGGAAAAACCAAGACTGAATCTTACCTATGTCGAGTTGGCAGTTAATCAGTGCAATGAAGGATAATTCAAAGTAAATCCAGGCAAAAAGTCCTGGAAGACAAAGCGCAGATGGGTTAATGCACGATCTAAAATCCAATTAACGTGATGGATTGGTTAGTTACAAAGGAGAATGAAGTGACCTGGAGGAGCGCTTACCTTGGATTTCAGCGCGTCTCAATCTGCAGTCCTGAATGTGACTGCCCTTCCCGCATTTAAGAAGAACAAGCATTAGCATAGCCAATAGGTCTCACCTTTGGGAGCTTATAAGTGTTTAGTTATCCAGCACAATATCCTTGGTGTAACAACATCAACTGTTGCATTGCTAAACACTTATAAGTTCCCAAAGGCGAGACCTATTGGCTATGCCAATGCTTGTTGTTCTTGTAGTAGATGCTTCATTGAGGAAGGCAATTATCACTGTGTGGCTGAAATGGAGGTATGTTGTGGCTCTCTACACATGGGGAGCATGTACAGTTGCATGCAACTCTACGCATGCAGGAGGTGCTGTGTGGATCTGTGTGGGCAGCAGGCGCCAGCCTTGCTATCACCACATATTGCTGAGACAGTACATATTATTACTGTTTGGGAGAAATTTAAAACTGCACACGTGAAACGGAATAACCAACACTGGGAGAAGGCTGCTTGGATGGTTTTTAATAATCAGAAGGTATAATGCATGCTTTTTGCTTATCTGTAAATCAGTCAATAGACAATTTAACTCACATTTTATGTTATACTAAGATGCATTGGATAACATTATTTATTCTTTTCAATTTGCATATGTATAGTGGTTGCAAGAGGTAGCAAAACAGAATTGCAGGCTGACTCTTTCTTTGTTCATTTATACACATAGTTCATGGGTGTGTGTATTTATGTGGGTAAGACTCATAATCAGTAGCAGGGCAAATTCACACACAAACACAGACACTCTCACAGATAGACATAGACGGAGAGACACACACTGACACATATTGTGCGCTTACAAAATAAAACATGGTTTCCTCACCAACTTCCACTGCTGCCTGTTGACCCTAGTTATGTAGTTAAGTGGACTGTAACTGTGGCAAAGTACTCGACTTCCCAAATTCAATTCCCTTCTCAACTGGCTGTATAATCATTCCATCGTAGAAATCTCTATGATTCCATTTGTTAATCACTATTTGAAGTGTCCTTGTACAAGGATAAATATGTATTGATTTCCAAAAGTCATCCTTCCTTCTTTCGTAGATGATGTCAAGAACCACTCACCTGAATACCAGGATCTACAGGAGAAAACAGAGTCCACCTCAATCGCCTGCTAAGCAACTCCCAATGCTCTTGAATATAATGCAAGCACCAGCGGTTAATTCCCAGGGGAAATAGAGAGAGAGAGAGAGAAAATTTGACAGTGTTCAGTAGCTTGAACTCTGCCTGTATTATGGTATGATTAGTTGGACTGGTTATGGATCACGTAGATTAGTTTCTTCAATTTAATATATCACGCAGATCTTATCTAATTTCAGACTAGAATCATTTTCCATTTTGCAGAATAGTTCCTTTCTGGAGAGATAGTCAAATTCCATTAATTACGCAGGATCAGAACAAGCGACTGCAGATTAGTCAGGAGCCGGTAGCTGGGAAGGCGGCGACCGCCACTGAATAACGGGGATTATCCAGGCAGAAATGTAGAAAACAATGCACTCTTTTTGTAGGTACTAGAGCCAATGTTCCTAGCCAGTCAAACTAGAGTAACCAGGAAAGTGAACGCTGCCTCCAAAGACAGGAGCAATACCGATGCACAGCCAGCTAGGTGAAGATAGCCGAAGAGGCGCACGCTGAGTCCATAAGCAGCAAATGTTGACTGCTTGCAAGGGAACGGCAATTCAGGAGGCGGACATTGATGCCGCTGGATAGTAGCCAAGTGGGAAAGGGAAGGCAAACAAGCATTGGCCACGAAAGTCATCGTGATCACGATCGCTGTGAAAGCGAAAGTGATCGCGATGACGCGCTAAAACACGCAAGTCATGCGCGCGCAAGCGTGTGTGCTTGTTGTGCGTTCTAATAAGCTGGTCACTGCTTTGGGAGCACTTCCCAAAGCAGCTTTTAAATGTCTCTCCAAGCAGCGTATGCAAGCTAACTCAGCGAGACCTAAAAACGACCCAAGCGTGTAGACTTTTAAGAAGGAGGGACGGTCAGCTGTTTTGCCCCTTGCTGCCCGTGCAGACCCCAGGGCAATTGAACTTTCCCAGCGCTATGAGTGCGCTAAAAGACAGCTTGTCCCCCCCGCCGCAGCAAACCACCAGCTCAGCGGCCGCAGTGCGGGGGGACTACAATCCCCAGCAGACCTAGCGGGACTGACTCGCCCACACGCAGCATTTCCGCGCCAGGAGGCGCTTAAGAGTCCTGTCCTCCCTCGGGGGAGTGGGAGACTTGTAAGAAGGAGGGACGGTCAGCTGTTTTGCCCCTTGCTGCCCGTGAGGACCCCAGGGCAATTGAACTTTCCCAGCGCTTCGAGTGCGCTAAAAGACAGATTGTCCCCCCCGCCGCCACAAACCACTAGCTCAGTGGCCGCAGTGCGGGGGGACTACAATCCCCAGCAGACCTAGCGGGACTGACTCGCCCACACGCAGCATTTCCGCGCCAGGAGGTGCTTAAGAGTCCTGTCCTCCCTCGGGGGAGCGGGAGACTTGTAAGAAGGAAGGACGGTCAGCTGTTTTGCCTCTTGCTGCCCATGAGGACCCCAGGGCAATTGAACTTTCCCAGCGCTACGAGTGCGCTAAAAAGACAGCTTGTCCCCCCCGCCGCCGCAAACCACCAGCTCAGCGGCCGCAGTGCGGGGGGACTACAATCCCCAGCAGACCTAGCGGGACTGACTCGCCCACACGCAGCATTTCCACGCCAGGAGGCGCTTAAGAGTCCTGTCCTTCCTCTGCGTCGCAGGACGCGCGCGCGCGGCACCGGGCTTAAGCCCGGGCAAAGGGCGGGCCATCTGTGGCCGTCCGGGGCAGACCAAGGCAGGGCTGGGCCATAGACTTTGGTGCTGGGATCTTGAGGCCTTCCCCTATTCCACACCTCAAAGATACAGTGAGATCCAAAATGATACCTGTTTCTTGTATAACGGTTTGATAAGCTCTAACAAGAGCACCTTTAAAGTGATAGGGGTGTGTGTTGCATATTTTGTGTAATATACCTGATTTGCATTTGGTCTCCCTCATTGTAGTTTGTAGTATGTCGAAACATAGTGCCCCACCTGCTTCTGGCACCATGGATAACTACTTAGTTAAGGTGGTTAACAAAATAAACAGTGAAAGATGACAGTCTTTAGGTCTAAGCTGCGACCCTTTACCATCTATTACGTGCACTCCCCCGGTTGTACTGGGTCAGGGTGACTGTAGTAACCCCATTAACCCTGAAGCTTCTGATAGGGAAATGCCTGAACCTGTCAAGCTGGACGTTTCGATAGAAACCATGGTACAGCATCCCCCGACCCCTGTATCCAGAGTGGTTAGAGCATTCCGAAAAACATAGTCGAAACGTATGGGCACCCGTTCTATTAGAAAAAAAGCTGTTACACCTATCAAAAACCTAGAAAAGGAAGATTACGTAGTTGAGGGAGCTAGCACTGTAAAATTGGATGACGAACAGCTCAGTTACCATTAAATTTACCAGCTGAGGCTTGCCCCTATACGATAATCCTTGCAAATGTCCCAAAAATTAAGGTTGGTCAAAATGAACACTGGACCTCACTAAGAAATAAAACCCTGTATTACATGTCAAATAAAACAGATCTGGGTGAACACCTGGAAAATAATATCAAGATGGTTAGGAGGGTCCCATGGGTGGGTAAGACCAAAAAAAGCTTAGAGGGCGACTGTGTCGTCATTAGCTTCAGATCCCCCAGGCTGGTTGATGACATATTGAGACAGGCAGGGTCAGCCAGAATCCAAAATGAGTATGTAAACATACTCCCATTGGGCTTTTTCTATCCACCACATCAGATTGGACAAATAAATAGTGGATTATTCAAAGGGAGATCACCCTATGATTTGTCTGTCCCTGTTTTCAACAAATTTGATAATCTTTCAAGTTTGGGTGAAAACGAGTGACTAGGGAGCCAAAAAACTATTATTACCCCTGTTACTGCAGTTAGTATACCCAATGCAGCGAAAGCGAAAAGAGCTAAAGGTCCCCGGGATACTTTGATAAAGCTGGTAACCTGGAATGTGGCTGGTCTTAAAAACAAAATAGATGACCCAGCATGGAGAGAGTTCATCAGTATGGGCGATATTATAGGATTACAGGAAACCTGGGACACGGGTAACATTTTGAGTCTGGATGGTTACTCGTGTTATTCCATCCCGGCGGTACAATCGAATATGGGGAGGGCGAAGGGTGGCTTGGTCACCCTAATTTCTGCTACCATCCCTGGTACTCACACACAACTAGATACTGGCTCACGAAATAGTTTGGCAGTACAAATTTGTTTGAGTGGGGTGGGACCTATTTTAATCGTCAATTTTTATAATTCATTTGATAGAGTCACCCTGACCGATCACTTGGCCGCATTAAATTTGTTTTTGGCAGAATACAAGGAGGTCAATAAAACTCATTGCTTCTTTATAATTATGGGAGACTTTAATATTCATGGGTGTCCGGATGAGTGTCTGTCTTTAGACCTATTAGGACCTGTAGAACAAGGGGACACTCATTTTGAACATTCTGCACAGGGCGGTTGTTAGATCTGGGGGTCTCTAGTTGGCAGAGGTAGGTACCACTGTCCAAATAGGGACCCTTGCTTCTAGTCAGGGCAAGGAGATAACCCTCTGCGATAACCTCCGCTCACCCTCTAGGTAGCTTGGCGCGAGCAGTCTAGGCTAACCAGAGGCAATGCGTAAAGTATTTGTACCAACACTCACAGTAACACAGTGAAAACACCACAAACTGACTCCACAACAGTTTAGAAAAATAAAGGTATTTTTAATCTAAACTACACAAGACCAAAACGACAAAAATCCAACATACACAGTTCAAGAATATGGTTTCAAAAGAGTTCTTAGGGTTGCGTTAAAATTCTTCAAGTTGCGGCAAAAATAACCACAGTTGCGTGAAAAGTTCACAGTTGCGTCACGTTTACTTACAGTACCTTTAGTTGCAACAAAGTTCCAAAAGCAGAAGCTGGTGCGGTGGAAAACAAGCGATGCGTTGCTCCTGAGACCCTGGGGAGGCGATGCGACAGCCCCGCTGCAGCAGCGGGCGTGTTGCGACGAATCCGGTCTGTATGGGGAGGAAGGCCACTTGTATGGATTACGGTGCGTAGGTTCCGTAGGAAGTCTGTTCTCGCAAAGGCACGATGCGACGATCTCGTAGGTGCTGCGACGATCTCCGGGGCAACGATGCGCGGTCCAGCGGCGATCCTTTCTCTCGCAGCTCCTCGATGCGATGATTCTGCGACGGCACTCGCAGCGACGTGATGCGGTCCGCAAGCAAGCGGTGCGGCGTTCTCACCCAGCGATGACAGGCTCTGCGACGATACTCGCAGCGATGTTCGATTCTCCCGCACCGGTCTGGTGCGTCCCGCAAACGAAGGATGCGACATCTCTGGCAGCGGCGTCAGGCGCTGCGACGATCTCGACCTCCGTAGCGGCGGGAAACTTCTCGCACTGTCGGGGATGCGCTCCGCAAGCAAGCGATGCGACACTTTTCAGTTTCAAAAGTCACTCAAGCTTAGTTTCAAGCTTCCCAGCACAGGTCCAACCTCCAGAGGCCCCACAACTGGATCAAGCACTCTAGGAGGGACAGAACTCTCTCAGCAGAGTTCAGGGAAGCTGGGGGTGAAGTCCTTTTGTTCCTGGGACTTCAAAACAGGGAGCCAGCTCTTCTCAATCCCTTGGAGATTCCTTCAAGACAGGGGACACAGCACACAGCAAAGTCCTTCCCCTCTCCTTGGCAGCAAAGCAACAGCAGGTCCGTCCAGCAGAGCAACAGCAGGACAATCGTCCTTCTTCAGAGTCAGCTTTCTCCTTGGCAGAGGTTCCTTCTTGATTTCCAGGATGATCTAATTTTCTGTTGTCAGGGGTCCTGTACTTATACCCCTAAAGTCTTTGTTCTCTCTGTGCATGTGGGCCCTGAGCCCGGTCTGAACCAGTTCTGGGGTTTCCTGAGTACTTTGTTTTGCTGGCTGCTTCTTTCCTTTCAGAGTGAGGGGCAGGGTCCTCAGCCGCCCAGCAGGGGGGTGGAGCCAGCATTGTGGAAGGCAGGCACAGCCCTATTCAGCCCAGGTGCTAACTCCTCCCACCACTCCAGTTGCAAATGCAGTCATTCAGCCTAGTGCTGACTCATCCATCCTCCTGGGGAATTCCCCAGCCCCTGTCACTCTCAAACCAGACAGTCAATACACAAACAGGCCCAGGCACACAGAAGGGTCAGACAAGAGAACAGCAACTTTCTAAAAGTGCTGTTCTCAAACACAGGATTTAAAAACAATCTTTCCTAAAAGATGTGTTATTAACTTCTGAGTTCAGGGATACTAGATACTTATGTCCTATCTTGTTCCTATGGGAAGAAATGCTGTTAACCACTGTAGCCAGCATCCCCCATGTTAACCTATGGAGCAAGATAGCCTTACAGTAGTGAAAAACGAAAATGGCTGCCATTCACTACCAGAGCATGTCACCTGCACTAGTACATGCTCTACCTTTTACATACACTGCACCCTGCCCAGGGGGGTACCTTGCGCCTTCCATAGGGGTGACTGATGTGCACGAAAAGGGAAGGGTTAGGCCTGGTCAGTGGGGACACTGACCAGGAGGACATGGCAGTTCTAAACTGCACATAGGCACTGCAGTGGCAGGCCTGAGACACCATCTTAGAGCTACTCCTGTGGGTGGCACAATCAGTGCTGCAGGCCCACTAGTAGCATTTGTCATCACCAGCCCTGGCACACCCAGTGCACTTTACTAGGGACTTCATGGTGATACAAATATGCCAAACATGTATATCCAATCAGAATAACACTTTACATAGAGAGCATATGCACTTTAGCACTGATCAGCAGTGGTAAAGTGCGCAGAGTCCTATTGCCAACAGCCACGGGTCAGGAAAAATAGGGGAGGGAGAAGCAAAAAGTTTGGGGATGACCCTGCAAGAAGGGCCAGTTCCAACACAACCCCCTTCCAGCCTAAAGCCAGGGTAGACCAAACAATAACTCGATGGTATTCCCTGCTTGAGGCGATAGAACATGGAAACTGGCCCACACAGCAGGGCAGTCCTGTTCTACGCCGTCCTAAACCCAGTTCAATCACTCTATCCATACTCTCAGGGTCCATCATGCCAATCCATGTGGAACCCTTCTCCTCACCTGTGGACACCACCTGTGCAGCGCCTAACCATAATTTCCTCACAGGTGTGTCCCAACAGACCGACAGCAAGCCACAGTGACCACCAACAGTGATCAGGGATGAGACCCAGGCCTCACGCCTCTCATGGCTCTCAAACCCCTGTGGCATCAGAGGGTGGGGGGCAGTAGCCCCAGGTGCTTGGCACCCTTTGTCCACCCCCTCTCTTGTCAAGTCAGGTCTAACATCCTGGCACTGACCCACCAGTGCCGGACCTGTATCCGGCGGCTGGACAGGAGGCTGAGGTGGGCTTCTCCACACCCAGTCCTCCTCTTTCTTGGGGCTCTGTACCCTCCCACCTGGAGTGGTACACCTTTCTAGAATAGCCAGGGCACCTGTGGCAGGTGTCCCGCACCATTCATCCACCAGTTCAGGGGTGCTATCCTGCAACTGGTATTCCAGGCCAGGGGGGACACCCCACACCTGGCCCTCAAACCTAGGCTCCCAAGCCTCCAGGTCAGACAAAACCTGAACCTGGCTTCCCCACCCAGGGACTAACCCCTGCAGTGGAACACTTGCCTGGCGCACCAGGACTTCACTCACTGAGGTGCCTATACTGGTAGACAGTACCCACCTGGCCAACACAACGGTGTGGCCCAGTCCACCCCCAGGGTGAGACTCCTGCCCTCCTTCCAGGGGCAACCCTGTCCACCAAGACAACCAAGGACACCACTTTCCTACCAGTTCAGGACCTCCCTCCAGCAACTGGTCTCCCAACCTAGGGTTTAACCCCTCAGGTTGTACCGGGGTCAGAGGCGAGGCCTCCCTCCCTCTGCACCCCCTTCCAGAGCGCTGCACCCTCCCTACTGGAGGGGTACCCCAGGGACCCATATTGGTCAGGACCCTGGTTACAGATGTCCTTCCTTCCAGGTCAGGCAAATCCTGAACCTGGTCTCCCAACCCAGGGACCAAAACCTGCGGTTGTGCATTTGCCTGGCACGCCAGGACTTCTGGGGACTCACATAGTACCCCCTTGAGGGTGACACACAACTCACGTGTCCTGTGACAGTCTGCCTGGCGCAGATCTCCCGACCCCTGTCTACCTGACAGCGCAGAAAGATCCCCCAGGACAGAAGTGAGGTCACCATGGTCACTCACTGGGGACTCAGCCCTTCCGACTGGTCCCTGACCCACTGGTTCTCCCACTGAGGACTCCTTCCCCCTCTCACCCCTCAGTCTGGACTTCTGTACCCTCCCAAATGGAGCGGCACTGCCAGACACCAGAACTGATGGAGGCCTGGTTACAGGCACTCCCCGTTCAACAGACACTAGGAGATCCTCCCCAAAAGGCCTACAAGTACAGTCTAGGCCCCCAACCTGGTGTTCCCTCAAGGAACCCTCCAGGCCCTGAGACTGGGTTTTGGGCACCGTGAGACACACCGTCTCACACTCATTCCTTCTCCACTGAGACCGGACATGAGCCCCTACACCCCTCCCACTACACTGGGACCTAACCGGGTTACACTGAACCTCTTCCACCTCACAGGTCTGGAAGATATCTAAGCCACTCCTTTTGGAATCACTCCCCAATGCCTCCTCAGACTCTCTGGAATCCACCAAGAGGTCTGCCTCCAACGCAAGCTCTCTGGGGTCAGAGAACTCACACTCCACCGGGTGTTGGCATAGCTCTTGAAAACAGGGACTTAAAATATGCTCTCCAACAAATGAATCACACAGCCCCCTACAGTGGTTAACCAAGCTACCCTTTGCCTCACCCTCCAGTGCCTCACACACGTACCCCACACCACTCTCCTGAGACTGGCAAGACAGTATCTGACTGTCTCTGTCACACAACCCACACTCTTCTGGCTGGTCTTCACACACACACACCAAGGTTTCTACCATGGGGGAACCCCTCTCCCTGTACCTCTCATCTAGAGTCAGTAGAGTGTCCCTCCCACCACTACGAATATGGTCCCCTGTGCCAGTCCCCCAATCTACTTCAGGGACACTGCACTCCACTGGAACTACATCATAAACCTGAAACCCCCGGTGTATGTCGACCCCCTCCCTCAAGTCAGGCGCCACATCTCTGGGTGTTTGTACCTTTCTTTCCACACTAGATATCATAATCATGCTGCCACCATCTGAGCTGGACTCCACCTCCAACTCAGCAAAGCTCACCTCTTGAGCTACCCATGTTACTTCTTCAGCTGAGACCCTCATGGCCTCACGCTTCTGGAGCTCCAACTCAAGCTTCCTCATTCTTAATTCATGGGCCAAGGTCAATTTCAATTCTTCCAGGGCACGGGCATTTTTGCTCTCCTCCACCGCCCTTTCTCTCTCTTTATCCATTTCCAATTGCTTCAGCTCCATTTCAAGCCTCAACATTTCTAACTTATGATCTCTAGCCCTTTGGTTTTCCTCCAACTCCTCTAGGGAAAAACTTTCAGCTGAATGGTTGCTGCCAGTCCTTGAGGCTGCTCTGGACACAGGCAGATCCTGTGGCCTGAAACCATTCCTTTGTGCATCCTCATCCACTTCTGCATCATCTGTCTCCCCAGCCTCTTTGGTCTCCCACCAGGCCCTTAAGGCCTCCTGTAGCTCCTCCTTCTCGGAGCGGCGCTTCATGGGGCATCCAAAGTTCCTGCAGAACTGCCTGAGTTTACCTACTTTGTAATCACTTAACATTTCAACATCAAACTCCAGTTCTGCAACATCACTTGCTGGTTTACCATTCTGAGACATGATGCTTGGATTCTTTCAGGGTTATGATCAAAAATAGAACCAAAAAAAAAAAATTTAGTATGCGGTGACGTAGTGGTCTGCACTCACTAGTGATGTACACCAATTACTGTGGGTCAAGTACAAATACAAGTTCAAATCCCACCGCCTGACCACCAATGTTAGATCTGGGGGTCTCTAGTTGGCAGAGGTAGGTACCACTGTCCAAATAGGGACCCTTGCTTCTAGTCAGGGCAAGGAGATAACCCTCTGCGATAACCTCCGCTCACCCTCTAGGTAGCTTGGCGCGAGCAGTCTAGGCTAACCAGAGGCAATGCGTAAAGTATTTGTACCAACACTCACAGTAACACAGTGAAAACACCACAAACTGACTCCACAACAGTTTAGAAAAATAAAGGTATTTTTAATCTAAACTACACAAGACCAAAACGACAAAAATCCAACATACACAGTTCAAGAATATGGTTTCAAAAGAGTTCTTAGGGTTGCGTTAAAATTCTTCAAGTTGCGGCAAAAATAACCACAGTTGCGTGAAAAGTTCACAGTTGCGTCACGTTTACTCACAGTACCTTTAGTTGCAACAAAGTTCCAAAAGCAGAAGCTGGTGCGGTGGAAAACAAGCGATGCGTTGCTCCTGAGACCCTGGGGAGGCGATGCGACAGCCCCGCTGCAGCAGCGGGCGTGTTGCGACGAATCCGGTCTGTATGGGGAGGAAGGCCACTTGTATGGATTACGGTGCGTAGGTTCCGTAGGAAGTCTGTTCTCGCAAAGGCACGATGCGACGATCTCGTAGGTGCTGCGACGATCTCCGGGGCAACGATGCGCGGTCCAGCGGCGATCCTTTCTCTCGCAGCTCCTCGATGCGATGATTCTGCGACGGCACTCGCAGCGACGTGATGCGGTCCGCAAGCAAGCGGTGCGGCGTTCTCACCCAGCGATGACAGGCTCTGCGACGATACTCGCAGCGATGTTCGATTCTCCCGCACCGGTCTGGTGCGTCCCGCAAACGAAGGATGCGACATCTCTGGCAGCGGCGTCAGGCGCTGCGACGATCTCGACCTCCGTAGCGGCGGGAAACTTCTCGCACTGTCGGGGATGCGCTCCGCAAGCAAGCGATGCGACACTTTTCAGTTTCAAAAGTCACTCAAGCTTAGTTTCAAGCTTCCCAGCACAGGTCCAACCTCCAGAGGCCCCACAACTGGATCAAGCACTCTAGGAGGGACAGAACTCTCTCAGCAGAGTTCAGGGAAGCTGGGGGTGAAGTCCTTTTGTTCCTGGGACTTCAAAACAGGGAGCCAGCTCTTCTCAGGCCCTTGGAGATTCCTTCAAGACAGGGGACACAGCACACAGCAAAGTCCTTCCCCTCTCCTTGGCAGGAAAGCAACAGCAGGTCAGTCCAGCAGAGCAACAGCAGGACAATCTTCCTTCTTCAGAGTCAGCTTTCTCCTTGGCAGAGGTTCCTTCTTGATTTCCAGGATGATCTAATGTTCTGTTGTCAGGGGTCCTGTACTTATACCCCTAAAGTCTTTGTTCTCGATGAGCATGTGGGCCCTGAGCCCGGTCTGAACCAGTTCTGGGGTTTCCTGAGTACTTTGTTTTGCTGGCTGCTTCTTTCCTTTCAGAGTGAGGGGCAGGGTCCTCAGCCGCCCAGCAGGGGGGTGGAGCCAGCATTGTGGAAGGCAGGCACAGCCCTATTCAGCCCAGGTGCTAACTCCTCCCACCACTCCAGTTGCAAATGCAGTCATTCAGCCTAGTGCTGACTCATCCATCCTCCTGGGGAATTCCCCAGCCCCTGTCACTCTCAAACCAGACAGTCAATACACAAACAGGCCCAGGCACACAGAAGGGTCAGACAAGAGAACAGCAACTTTCTAAAAGTGCTGTTCTCAAACACAGGATTTAAAAACAATCTTTCCTAAAAGATGTGTTATTAAATTCTGAGTTCAGGGATACTAGATACTTATGTCCTATCTTGTTCCTATGGGAAGAAATGCTGTTGACCACTGTAGCCAGCATCCCCCATGTTAACCTATGGAGCAAGATAGCCTTACAGTAGTGAAAAACGAAAATGGCTGCCATTCACTACCAGAGCATGTCACCTGCACTAGTACATGCTCTACCTTTTACATACACTGCACCCTGCCCAGGGGGGTACCTTGCGCCTTCTATAGGGGTGACTGATGTGCACGAAAAGGGAAGGGTTAGGCCTGGTCAGTGGGGACACTGACCAGGAGGACATGGCAGTTCTAAACTGCACATAGGCACTGCAGTGGTAGGCCTGAGACACCATCTTAGAGCTACTCCTGTGGGTGGCACAATCAGTGCTTCAGGCCCACTAGTAGCATTTGTCATCACCAGCCCTGGCACACCCAGTGCACTTTACTAGGGACTTCATGGTGATACAAATATGCCAAACATGTATATCCAATCAGAATAACACTTTACATAGAGAGCATATGCACTTTAGCACTGATCAGCAGTGGTAAAGTGCGCAGAGTCCTATTGCCAACAGCCACGGGTCAGGAAAAATAGGGGAGGGAGAAGCAAAAAGTTTGGGGATGACCCTGCAAGAAGGGCCAGTTCCAACAGCGGTCTCCTTGAGACAATCCTGGCAGACAATGGTTTGATGCTCCCAATAATGTTGGATAAGGAGATACCTACTTTTAAGGGGAATGGTTGTAATTCTGTCATTGATTACATCTTCATCAGCTCAACACTGGGGGATAGGATACATGGATATTTGCCTGTGTGGTCATACTTTAGTGACCATAATCCAGTGGTCCTCAGTGTTTCGGATCTGATCATAAAGCCTACGATAGCTCAAAATAGAACGGACAAATCAGACATTTGTCCGACTGATCAGGCACGTAGACTTAGATGGAGGAGAATCATACCTGGAGATTTCCAAACCAATTTAATAACTAAAGTAGGACTTGAGTTGGAAACATGCTTGAACTTGGAAGCAGGGAACGAGGAGGTTTTAGAGGCTTATTCAATAATCTGTACCCAGGTCTCTGCAGACCTTAGACATATGGGGAAAGTCAAGGATTCTGCTGAGCTGGGGTGGTTCGATCGTAACTGCTCGTCAGCTAACCAAAAACTTAAAGCCGCATTGAACTGTAAATCAGTGAATAAGGCCACTGTGGCCTTATTAAGGAAAAATTATAAGAAAGCTCTGGACACCAGAAGACGGGAGATCAGGGAGGCGGCCTGGGATGAACTAATCTCCGTAGACGTGCTCAGGAACAGTGCTAAATTCTGGGCTGTCGTTAATAAACCCTTCTTCCACGACCCATGTAATGACCAATTAGATTGTGGTATTCAGGAACAGGCATGGTGTTCTCATTTTAAGTCAGTCTATGAAGGGGAACATCTTGGGGTGGGGATCATATCTTCCCCTATCTTAGATCCCTATACTTTAACGGTCACAGATTCAGAGGTGGCAGACGCAATCAGGAAGATGACTAGTAACAAGGCCAAGGGTCCCGACGGCGTTCCTGCCGACCTCTTTAAATCAGATGTCAAGACCTGGTCTCGAGTTTTACCCAACGTTTTTAATAGGGTCTGTTTGGCAGGTATTCCGGACACTTGGTCCAAATCTGTCATCGTACCCATTTTTAAGAAGGGAAACAGGGGGGATCCTAGTTGTTATCGCCCTATCTCCCTCATTGATGCTGCAGTGAAGGTGTTAGGGCGAGTGGTCCTTGGTAAAGTAACTTCTTGGCTGGAAGACACAGATACTCTCTCATGCCTACAATACGGCTTCAGGAAAGGTCGAGGCACTATAGATAAGTGCCTCAACCTTCAACTGCTAATAGGGTAATACACCATTGCTAAAAGGGGTACTCTGCACCTAGCATTTATGGACCTTTCCTCGGCCTTCGACCGAGTGAATAGGTCCAAACTTTGGGAATTGCTTCTCAAGTTAGGTGTTGATAAAAATATAGTGTATTTTCTTGCTGATCTACATAGGGATCTCACAGCTACAGTTAGGTATGACCGTTTGGGTAACAGTACGGGTAAGATTGGGATCATCAATGGACTCAGGCAGGGCTGCATTTTGGCCCTCTTACTTTTTACCCTTTACATTAACGACCTAGGTGCTGTCTTAACCGAGGCGTGTAAAGACATACCAAAGGCTGGCACTACTTTATGCCGATGATGCCACCTTAATAGCACGCACAGCAGTGGGGTTGAAATGTCTTTTAAATTCATTTGCTAATTTTATGAAGGCGCTGGATCTTAGTGTAAATTTTCCTAAATCACATGTAATGATCGTGGGCAGTAAACCCAAAAGAATTAAGACTATGATCTGTGAAGGGAACGTTTTATCTAGGGTTACAAGATTTCCCTACCTGGGGGTAATCTTTGATGATAATTCTACCTGGTTGCCCCAGTTGGTTGCCAAACGTAATGCCTTTTCTAGGTCTATCTTGGATGTCCTGGATTTCGCACGAAACTGGGGGTGAAGCCTATAGAGGCAGTGTT
Source organism: Lissotriton helveticus (assembly GCF_964261635.1). Lineage (NCBI taxonomy): Eukaryota > Metazoa > Chordata > Amphibia > Caudata > Salamandridae > Lissotriton > Lissotriton helveticus. The sequence continues at coordinate 279,318,352 of NC_136062.1, forward strand.
GAAAACTTATGACGCCAAATGCACTTCAATAGCTATGCACGGAGCTGACCTGTGGGGGTTAAAAAATGTAAAGGCCTTGCAGGTGGCTGAGGACAAGTTCCTGAAATCTATGTTATGCGTCCCCCAGTCTACACCTGGATACATTGTTCACCAAGAGTGTGGGGTTGAATATCTAGAAGATCGCATAGCCTTGGCCCCGCTATTGAAATGGATTTCTATTTGGCTGAACACTGAATTAGATCTGAACCACGAGATTTTGAGGGATTGTTTAGCACTGGAGTATGGCCATTCTATCCCCTGGTTGAACTATATAAAAAAACTGGCAACTAAATTGGGTCGACCGGAATTGTTTGACCCCCAAACAAGTTGCTGAAGGGGGACATGAAATGGGCCAAAGAGACATACAAACAATTGGCATATTTGGAAAGAGAGGAAAATGAATTACGAAAACCAACTGTAAGGGCTCATCAATTGTTAACAACTACCAAAGGTATAGAACCTTATTTGGGAATCGTCAATAACATGAATCATCGATTTTCATTGACCAAGTTTAGATTGAACAAATTTCACCTTCTCCTTACAGAACGCCCAGGTTGGACTAAGGAGTCGGAACTGGAGATTTGTTCTTGTGATGGATTCTCTATTAAAGACACTATGTATTTTTTTGTAAGCATTTATGCCCTATCCGTAAAAAGTTTATCATTCCCCTCATTAAAGACAAAGGCTTTAGACAAGTTAGACCTGCCCTTTTACATTTACAGCTGTTGTCAAGTACATGGGAGATTTTTAATATAGCACATTTTTTGACAATAGCACTGAGACTGAGGAGGAAAATTAACTGGATACAGTGTACAAAGGGGTATACTTAGGATGTAGGAGAAAGCGCTTCATTTCTCTTAAATTGTTCTTTCTGCTGGTTTTATCCTTTTTATCAATATTTATAAATGTACGTTTTTATATATATATATGAAATCATTGCGATAGGATTACAAATCAATGTATCATATCTTTTTTTTAAATTTATGTCTTGACTCTGATGAATTATGTAGTATACTTTTATGGTTTTTGATATGAACCGAATAAAGTATTTTTGACTGACTGACTGACTGACCCAAGCGTGCACGTCTAAGCGTGATGCAGGGCAGCAGCTGAATGCTGCTCACGTGACACCAGTTGTGCAATACCGTTGCCACTGGCAGCAGCTAGATGCTGTGCCTTGTAGTACAAAAGTAAATGAGGCTTGTCCGTTCCTCTATCTATGGTGTAAATGGTAATTCTATGTTGGCAATTCTATGGGGGCATAAAACGCCATTAGTACAACGTGTAACTTGATGTTGTGCTTGTATGTAGATCAGAAGTACCGGCAGCATTGGGAGGGAGGGGGGGGGAAGCAGACCACAAACAGATTATGTGTGTAAAAGGTTGCTTTATTGGAACAGGTGCACATAACAATTTAAACTCTTCCGCTAATGCCTTACAAAACTATACCTCACTAAACAAACATTACCTAACCCTGCCCCCCTCCCCCGCCCCTAACATTTCTTCGAAACCTGCCCCCATCCGAGCATTACAACATTACAAAATTACAAACACTATAATTCCATGCATAAACATATAAGCTTATAAATCTAAAACATCTGTTACACCAAAACTCCCCTGCCTGTCCCATCACCACTTACGATCACCCAACCTCTGTAAGTACCCCACCAATCAACCTGCCTAAAGAATCCCTGTCGAGGACCCAGCTTTAAACTAAACAACAAAAACTCTGCCAACCCTGGCAAACTTTCACTAATCCCCGCCACCCAGAAAGCCGGGGGGGAGGATACTACCCCCTTTCTGCCCCCCATCAACCATCTTATTTATGTTTCTCTCGAACGCTCCTGTACATTGAGACACCTGGACAGAACTTCTCTAACCTCCAACACATAAAGGTCCATACCCATCCTGAATAGGTGGACCCCATCACCCCTGAAAAACTCCACTGACACAAACCTAATGTCCCTATGGCACACTCTCCCAAAGCCTAAACTCGTGCAAAATCTAGAAACCTCCAGGATGACCTACTTATGCACCCTATCAACCGCCCTGGGATTCCGAGCTCCCCTCCAAATACTACGCGGCACAAGCTCCGTCCACAAAACATGGCAACCAGACCACTGTTCCCGCAAACGTACCAAATCCCCTTTTTATAGCTCTCAAAAGAACAACACACTTCACCCCACAAAGGTCATTCTCTCCCAGATTAATTAAAAGAACAATCGAGCACTGGCCCCCTACCAACCACTTGTTCAAGGCAGGAACCAACTCCTACACAACATCCCTCCCTTCCCTTTCCAAACCATTTTAAACAAACGCTCATTGAAACCCAACACTATCCCGAATTAACAACTGCCAGCTTGAACTTGAGCCCATTTAACTAAAAGGTGCCCCACTTTCCAAATGGTCAATTCCGGGGAGCGAGGGCCCGCTACAGAACCTGCAACAAGAAAAAAACAATATGAGATACATGAAAAGGAGGATGACGCAAGCGCTTCTTCTGCAGTACTCCGCACAGAGCGTCGGAAACAGCTGGATGACCAGCACCCAAGCTGCATAATGTCCCCCCTAGACCAGCCCTGATTTCAAGCCTCCTTTGCTGCCCCGATTCTAAAGGAATGTGTCCCAAACTGAGACCCATCCAGACCAATCTGCCTCCATGCCCTGCTGAGCACCATGCGTAGTTGATAGTCCGTCACACGGTCCCCGTCGGCATGTTAAAAAACCCTCGCACTACCAACCCAATGTAAAGGTCACGTCGCCACCGGGGAAACTGGTTCCAGCCATACTCCCTCGCCACTACTTCTCCGGGTTGTTTTAGCGCTAGCCAGCCAAATCTGAATCCCCGTCTCAGAAAAGAAAACCCCCTCCCAGGTAACACCTAATTTTTACCTAGAACCTACAAGCTTGGATACCCTAAAGGCTCCAAAACATCCAAACCATGAGCGTAGAAAACCAACATACTTCAAAACCATCCCTACAAACAACAGGCAACGCCCCTAACAGACGCGCTAAAGTGTGCCATGATAATGGCCTGCGAACTGAACGTCCCCCCACCGCTCCCTAGCAGATGCTATAAATTCTCTCCAGGCCAGAGCATAAGCCACTCGAGTAAAAGCTGACAATGAACCTACCACCAGCTGTATAACCCTACGTTGCCTACATACCCCGGATGTTCCGGCATTGGAGTCGGCGTCCTGTCCGCCTCCTTGGCCAGTCTACGGAAATTCTCCCACTGCGAATGAGACAAAGCATCCGCAATTGTCATTGTCCACCATAGGGATATGAAGTGCCCTGAACGCAATATCATGCCTAAGGCAGCCAAAAACACCTGCAACAACTTCAAAATCTGCTCATCTCTAGCCGACTGCCTGTTGATAATTTCCACCACTGCCATGTTGTCAATACTGAACAAAACTGTATGTGCCAGCTCCTCACCCCACAGCGTCAATGCCACCAGCACAGGAAAAAAGGCTCTAAAAAGGCAATGATCCTCCCACCATCTTTCCACTGCTCAGTCCACTTCTCTGCACACCCCCTGCCTTGCCAGTATATACCAAAACCATCGCTGCCTGCTGCATCTGAAAAGATTTGAACATCCCACTGAAAGTCATCATCTATAACCATGGATATACCATCAAAGGAATCAACATATCAAAGGGACCCCCTCTATGGATACTTTCGGCCAGGGAAGAGAGAGGAAGAGCAATATCACAACAAAAAAGATTCCCTCACGGCCTTACTAATTTTAATTATGACATGTAGTTCCTACTTTCAAACATAGTCCTTCAAAGCATATCAAATACAATGGTTTCTTTCATTTATATTTTTTATTTAGTATTCATCATTTACTTTTAGAAAAATTCTTTTATATATATTTTTTATGTTTTATACCATCAAAGGAATGCAAAATGTTTCCACATACGCAGGTCCTCCTTCAATCGGATATGGTGGTGAGGCAGCTAATGTCCTGACATTGCCCGTCCCAGGCTCCTGCAAAAGGCCCTCCCAGCCCTGACTACCCTGCAGGTGAAATTGGGATGGCCCCACCAAACCTAGATGTCCTTCAATGTTACTTTATGTTTTGCCAGCATTCCTTCCAACAGTTCCAACATTTTTGCTTTCTTATCCACTGGCATACGTGCCTGCATTCCTACTGAACCAATTTCAATGCCTAAGAATGACATGGTCTACATGGCCCATTGTTTTTTCTTGTGTCAAGGGCACACACAGCTCCCCCATGGAACGTGTCCAGCGCTACCTAGCACTCCGTGGAGCCCTGGGAAACCACAAAAGGAAGTCATCTAAGTAGTGTGTTACCGGCCTCTGACCCGTGTGCTGTGTAAAAAACCACTGTAAGAAAGTGCTGAAGCACTCAAGCAAAGCACACGACCTTGAACAACCCATCGGTAAAGCCTTATCCGCTTACCATCGCCCTTCAAAATGGATTCCCAAAAGACCCCAATCATCCGTATGTACGGGAAGCAAACAAATGCAGATTTTTTGTCGCATTTCGCCATCCCTGCAGTTGCGCCCGCGGTCACCACCAGTGACATAGCAGTCAACTGAGGAATATGACACTGAGGCTGCTTACTCATCAATAAAATCATTTACTGAAGACCCCTCAGGCCACGATAGGTGTTGCATTAGACTGTACTGACCCTCTTCTTTTTTTGGAGAAACAATCAAATCATCCACTGGCCAGTCATCAATAGGACCTGCCATCCGACCTTCACAAACTTCCTTCTCCAATTTGTCTTGCACCACTGACTTATGTTCAAATGCCGACTTCAAATTTAGTGCCCACCGCCTCTGCCGAGGCCCCTTGAAACCCAAACGAAACCCCTCTTCAAAACCCTCCAACCGCATCCGTTTTGCTTCCAAATTCTCATACCCCCTCAAACCTGACGCCAATGCTGCCAGTTTAACCCGGCGTAGGAGCCCTTGGGCCCAGGCCCCTGAGATCCCTTTCCTCCTTTACCACTCTGACATTGCTGTGATGGCCCAGATGTGCTAGCACCTGTCTGTTGCCACTGCTGGCTTCCTTACAACCTGACTCCCCGACACCTAACCAAGGGGTGTTTCTCTCCGCACTGAGAGCACTTGTGCCTGAACTTACAATACTCCCTCGTGCACATGCCTTTATTAAACTCCCAGCATGCTCCTGAACCCGACTGTGTAGCTGCTGTACTCCCCACCCCTCCCCGGGTGAGTTTCCCCTGAAAGGGCCGGTACACTAAAGGTAAACCACTTGTGATAAATATAGTCTTACCCCCTGCTGATACCCCCATGGTATGTTGCCATAAATCAGAGTCCAGTTCCCCCACATTGCCTCCAGATCCCAAGCCATATGGGCCCTGAACTCCTCCTCATATTGCGCCAATGCATACCCACTACCCGTAATCTGCGCTTTCTGAATGACATCCATATATTTAAAATGGCTACTCAGCGCTCAGAAAAACTTTCGCAATAGACGCTGGCATATTTGAAAAAACGCCGCCATCCCATTTTCCATTGTCAACAGCACCTTAGGCCGCTTGGCCAGCTCCTACTCCTTCTCCTTAGACCCCTCTCCGGACCGCACCTGTGAAGTCGCTTCAAAATTTCAACGTATTCCCCCCTTCCAAATGCGCTCTATAGCGGCCCATATCAAACGTGCACCCAGGGGCTTTGTCACACCAATGTATGGGAGCTTTTTAAACTTTAACTCTTTGCTCTGTAAAGGCTCTTTACCTGGCATCTCGGTTCCGTCTTCATGCCACTCTCCACTTTAATGCCTGGTGCAACCACCTCACCAGTCCCCCCACCTTGATGTTTAACATATTTACTCTTGTGGAGCTTACCACCTGGCTCCTCCCGTACATCATCACCCCTTGTCTCCACTGACACCATTTTGGGTTTGGCCCGTGAGACATCATCTTCACTCTGATCTTTAACGGATTCCTCTTTTATGGAGCTTATCACCCACTCCTCCCATACGTCTTCATCCCCTGTCCCCACCGACACCATCTTTGGTGTGGGCAGTAGAACAACATTCTCACCTGGCACTAACAAGGCTGCCCAACCAGGCGCCGATCTCCATGCCAGCTCAACCGGGTCCACCGTCCAAGAAGCCCTCACCAAGGGGCCGCGCTCTCTTCTGGGTCCCACCGTCACTGCCCTCATGGGCTGCACCACCTCTGGTGCCTGTAAAACACTAAGAGACACATGAGAAGGTACCCCCCTCCTCATTGCCCCTCCACTCCCCTTCCTCGGGGCTCTCCTTATCAGAATCCAGTACACTCGCTTCCTCTATCTGTAGAGGATGAAAACTCACACTACGGGCCATAGCCGACCCTACATTGCTTACCCCAGCCCTAGCGGCCCTTGAAAATACTCCTGGCGGGGGAGCCGACTGTACCCGGCGGTACTCCCCCCTGCGTTGACTGTCTTGAGCGTTCCTGTCCAGTGGCCCTGCTGACCAACGTGTCCTGCTTGCCGTTGGGGCCAGCGAGGTCGCGCCTGACCTTCGTGTGCTGGCCGCGCCAGGATCCCCCGCAGGTACGGAATGTGCCACGCAAGACTCCACCTCCCTTCTCCTCGGCGCGGTTTGGGTCGCACTTCGCCCTACCGAGTCTGCTGTCCTGCGGCACTCCCTAACTTGTGAACAGAAATTTTTTGGACTGGTGTGCTAGGAGCTCCCAAAAAACTAACTGGCCTACCAACCTTCCTGGCCCAAAGACCACCCTAAAAAAAACGATCACCACCCTGCCCCGCAGGGCTAGACTCACAGCACTTACCCGGGGGGCGACGGAGAGGGAGGGGTCCCCCTCCGCCACATCCCCCCTGCACTCAAACATCCCGTGAAATCCAGGCACAGAGGGGGCCACCGCGTGGCAAGGTCTCCCCTCACTCCCAACAGCCCGAAAGGATCCCAACCTCGTATCATCCTCACCCCTTGACTTACCTGCGCCCCTTAAAGGGGACTCACTCTAAGGGAGGGTACTAAGGTCCCTGTGACCCCCAACCCCAATGTCCCTAACCCCCTCTGCCCCAGAAGGGAAGAGATCCAAAACCTCCCAAGCTTGCGCTCCTGCAGCCTGTATCCAATTCCACCTCTGAAAATCCAAAATACCTCACCTTGCTCTCTCTCCCCTCCAAGACCTGCTTATGAGACACCCCAAAATGCTGCAACCTCCCCACCCTCAACCTGGGTCCATTCCCCCTCCCTCTCCCCCTCAGAAATGCCACACACCGACACCACCTCCCCTCTAGAAGAAGGTGCGGGGTAAAAAAGAAGGGGGGTAACTGTATCCCTCCCACCCATGACCTGCAGCCCCACAGATTCCTCGCTACCACCACACCCAACTACAAAACAACCTGGCCTAAAAGGAAGCCTCACCTCTGCGTTCCACTCCCCCTGACCTCTCCCAGCACGAGGGGCCTCCAATTGCTGGCCCATGAAAACGACGGTGGCAATGTGACCCTGCTGTACCCCCTCCCCCTCCTTGGCAACTGCAGGAAATTCTGTCCCCGATAAACCATGGGTGATAGCCTGCCTGTGCCCCCCTCCCTGAAAAAACTCAGCTCGGGGGGGTGCGTTGATCGATTTAAAAAAAAAAAAACCTCCCCCACCGCCACCGCAGGCGATGCAGCCGCAGAAGAGAGAGGCGGCGTGCCGCTTGCCGGACGGGCCTCCCCGCGCTTTCCATTCTACGCGGGGGCAGATGAAGCCCGCTGCCCAGGAACCAAGACGGGCATCTGCTCCCAAGGTAATACTTCGGCCGCGCTCCCCCCTGCCGCACTCCTTCCGCCCTCCAGCAGCCCACCACTCACCTCACCTCCGCTAGCTACACTGCCGGACAACACGCGCCGAGTCGGGCCCCTTTTCTGGAATGCGGGTGGCCTGCTCCAAAACCAGAGGAATTATCAGGCGTTTGGCGACGTACAAGCAGCCACCGTCGCTGCTAAGCCCGCTGAGGCCTGCCGCGCAGGACGCGGCGGCCCAGCTACTTCACCAATTACAAGGTCCAAGCGACCTTCGCACAGAAACCTGATGACTTCGATAACACACGCTAACTATTATCACAAAAACCTCCCTGGCAAAAACTTTCCTGACTAAAGCTCCCAGCCACTAGGTCACCAAAAACAAAATGGTGGCTGGGAGCAGTAGCCCAACGCACTCATACTTTGGGCTACCTTTGAGCTATTAAAAGGAGCCCAAACCCAAAATGCCCGACAGTGATCAGCTAAACCCCACACCCCCCCCGCCCCTCCCAAACCGCCGGGGGGGGGGGACCTCCCTGCGGTCGTCCACCCCCTCAAGTCCCCCTTGGGGCACATTAGTACCATCCTGAGAAATGGAAACAATGCTGGCAAGAACGGTATTTGTACAGCGTTAATAATGCCTTAAATTTCAGTGAATAATCGGTGACTGCGGGTGCAAAACTTCTTCTCCATATTATTCAGTGGCAACCAGGATTGTAAATAGGCATTCCGTTGTCATAAAGTTCAAATCTTCCTGTATGTCAAAAGATTGCCCAAACGATTAAATAGTATTGCATAATAACATATTGTGAATAAAACATATGTAAATAAACTACTCCATGTTATTCAATGATAACCAAGATTAGAAATAGGCATTCAGTTATCATACAGTTGGCATATTAATTGCTCACAAAGTTATAAATCAAATAATTAAACCACTAGTACTATTGTGAATTAATTTAAACACATGGTTGTTCTAACCAGTCCTAGGTAGAATTAATCTATTTTACAATATTTAGTAGGCATGGATGTAGTTAGGCAGAAACAAAATTATATGGTCAGAAATGTTCTGGTTATAAATTATGAAAGGTACCTGGCCTGCATTGGATAGAGCCCAGGCTGTTACAAAGGGCAGAATTATGGAAAGAAAGATTATATAGTCGAGAAACGTTTCTGGTTGTATAATAGGAGCAACTCTTGGAATTAATTGTATAAAGCCCAGATGGTTACAGTGATCAAATCAACGAATTCATGGATGTGACAACAAAGTACAATAGACACCGATCATAGGTACAGTTATAAGCGCATACCTAGTCTTAGTTACAGTGAATTGGAAAAAGGCACAGAGCAATGGGGTCATAGGTCATTACAGTCAGCCATGCTGAGTGCTTTGCCAAAAAAAACAACACTGGGTCTGGGCTTACAACAGCAAGGCTGAGCCACGAATTACAATTGAACAACGAAATGCCAGTACTGTCTCACTTTTTTAATAAATCCTAAGAACCATACGAATAATACACTATGGTACAGTGACAAGGTTATGTCTGAGTGAATCTTTCGTTTTATTTTTAGATTTTTCTTTCACAAAAAAGACGTTTGGTTATTAATTCACCAATTCATTATACATTACAGGACCACCTATACACAATATAACATTTTACACAATATTTACAAACAGACCTTTATACTGTTACAAAAATATAGATTTATTATACTAAAAAACCCAATCATACTCTCATACATACACAGCCATTCATAACTCAATACACATACACACTGGAATTGAAATATTCACAGTAAGCCATACAAAATACATTCCTATCAATAAAGTTTTGTTGAAAAAAGTTTTAAGTTTTCCTCCTTTTGTTTAGATGGCACAAATTGTCTACGCGTTTCGAACTCACACAAATGGGGGAATTCTCATCAGGACAAAAAAGCTGTAAAAGAAAAGGAGAGCAAAACCTTTCTATTAGGAACATGACTGATCATGGTCGCCTAGCTCCAACCTTCATCACACAAGCTTCCTTCTCTTACCTCTAAAGCTCTTAGGCTAGTTCTGGGTTGTGCACTAACCCGACGGGACAACAAATTAGTCAAACAGAACAACAGACCTGTGTAAAAAATTAACCAATCAGTGCCAATTGAGTTATTACGTTCCATAGGTTTCCTATAGAGGTCAGTATAAAGTGCCCCTTCTTCTATTCTGAAAGTGAGGTCAAGGTAGTTGATGTATTGAATTATGAATGGCTGTGTATGTATGAGAGTACAATTGGGTTTTTGTGTATAATCTATATTTTTGTAACTGTATAAAGGCCTGCTTGTAAATATTGTGTGAAATTATATATTGTGTATTGGAGGTCTTGTAATGTATAATGAATTGGTGAATTAATAACCAAACGTCTTTTTTGTGAAAGAAAAATCTAAAAATAAAACAAAAGATTCACTCAGACATAACCGTGTCACTGTACCATAGTGTATTATTCATATGGTTCTTAGGATTTATTAAAAAAGTGAGACAGTACTGGCATTTCTTTGTTCAATTGGAGTGCTTTGCCAAAGGCATGGCGTGTGTGGACTATGGTTTAAAGGAGGAATAGACCATGTAAGTGTTGCCACTCATAACAGACCCATTTGTCTTGATGTCTCTTCCAATTCATTAGGCCCATTGGCGACTGTGTCCAAGGAATGGATCCAATTACACTCTTTGAGGTTTAGGGAAGTGGCGACCATTCCTCCTCTTGAGTGCACTCGTATTTCTCCAATACCCACCATTTAAGACTTTCGGATGTGTGGTTAAGGGAATTAAAGTTCTCAACTAGTGGGGCTCACTGTACTTTGCATTTAATCCTACTCATGTGCTGCAATACCCTTGCCTTCACCTTTTGTGTGGTCTGTCTTATGTATAGCATGTCACAGGGACATTTTATTGCAAATATAACATTGCTACTGTTGCAGTTTCTGTACTGGGGGAGATTGTATGTCCTGCTCTCATACGTAAATGATGTTCCTACCGCGGTTTGTTAACAGGCCTTGCAGTGGGCGCACTAGTGATGTCCCGTAAGGGGGGGCAGGCCCAACTGGCACCTGATATCAGGAGGTTTTGTGGGTTGGAGATAAGCTTCTACCACAGTGTCCTTTACATTTGTTCCTCTCTTAAAGTCAAAGATAGGATCTTTTTTGATGCCTAGTTCACTAGACACTAGGCCCCATTACTTTTTTACGATCTTCTTTATCTCCTGGCTTCGTGTATTGAACGTGGTAACGTATACAATGTTCTCCTGTAAGGGGGCTTTGGATTTCACTTGTAGGAGAAGGTCATGGGGACAATGCCATGCTTGTTTTCTCGCCCGCTTGAGTAATCCCAATGGGTAACCTCTCTCTCTGAGTCGGTTGGTGAGGGTCTCAGTTTCCTTGAAGAAATCGACTCTTCGGGAACAATTTCACCTCATCCTAAGAAACTGCCCATAGAGAAGGTTGTCCCTCAGGCTTCTGGGGTGGTGCTAGTCATATTTCAGAAGTGTATTACGTTCCATAGGTTTCCTATAGAGGTCAGTATAAAGTGCCCCTTCTTCTATTCTGAAAGTGAGGTCAAGGTAGTTGATGAAATCGTTGCCGTGGGACATGGTGAAATGAATGTCCCTGGATCTGTTATTAAGTCAATCCTTGACGGCAAGAAGACTAGTTTCACTGCCGGTCCATATCATCATCACAAATATTCATCTTCATAATGATCCATGAAGAGGGTGGCTAGGCTGGGAGCGAACCCTGCTCCCATCGTAACGCCTTAGCATTGATAGTAATATTGATTCTTAAAGACAAAGTAATTCTTCGTCATTGCACTGTCAAACATTGAAATAAGAAATTCAGTTGGTACCCAGTGGGGTTTCGGTCGTTTGTCCAGAGTGACCCCGACTACTTCAAGTGCCCTCCCCTGTGGTATGCTGGTAAACAGGGAAGACATGTCGAGTGTCACCAAAAATTGGGTGATGGCATCAAATGGTCGACCTTCCAGTAGCTGGATAATGTGCCTGGAGTCCCGCACATTCGATTTGGTCTCCAACACCCATGGCTGCAAGAAGTCATTAATTTACGAGTTACTTACCTTCGGTAATGATGTATCTGGTAGAGACGATTCTAGCCGAGGATTCCTTCACGTAGAATTATCCCCAGGCGTGAGACTGGATCTGCAAACTTTTTTGCCACAGCATCCCTGCGCCCCCGGGGGCAGGGCCACATCACGTGACTCCGCCCAGGTGTAGTTGGCGCAAGTGAATTCAGCGAGGTCACATAAGACCCGCCCCGGCACGCCTACGTCAGTTTTCTTCTGAGAACTTTTCCACACCACATTATTTATCGAATAGATACAATGGGGGAACTCTGTGTCCCTCACAACCTGGATAAATATAGGTAACGCTCCAATGGCTATGTCGGGAAGAAAGCAATTACATCGCAAATAAAGATGAATCTTGTTAAGAATACTTTATGTGACTCTGCGTAACGGATATGCGAGAGAGTACAAATGGGATAAATCACAGCGCGCAACAGCATAGATATTGGAACACAACAAAGACTCAAAATTGCTTGCAAAAATTATTATTATTTGTTACTTTTTAGTTTTCACAAACCATTTTTAGAAACACATTTTTCAAGGGTTGTCAAGGAGAGGCGCAATTGTAAAGTGGCCAGTGTTTCAAAGTGACAATGGGTGCTAACTGCTGGTGATGCAGTGCATATACACTAGGGATGGGTGGAATTTGCGGAGTTGCTCTATGCAACATTCCGTGAAACGGCAACAAATCTCCGCGAGCGAGCGGAATTTTGCGTGCTTGCTGAGATTTCTTGCTGCGCCAGTTGTAATCTATGCAGGGTCTGAGGGGCAGACGAGCATGGTGCCAGAATGAATCCTGCCCTTCATATTTATCCAAGAAGATGCCACAGTTTTATGCAATTCCTCCACTCAGCTGGACTTTCTACTGGCTAATCAGTAAGTGCCCAGCCCAGCCTCGACCAAGCTCACATTTTTTTTTTATCTGATCAATGCGTTACAGAATTTAAGCTTCTACTCGGGCACCTGCTTTATCTGTAAGTGCTTCCTGTCGAGATTACATCTCGACGGGGGCGAGTCGGAGGTGGAATCGTCCCTGGCACCGCCTCATGGGTTGCCGAGCGATCTACGCCTCATTCTGGCCTGAAGATGGTGGAGGGCTTCGTGTCACTCCCCAGGGCCGTCTCGTTCCCCCACGCGGATGGCTACCTCAGTTGAGGTCGGGTCGGCGCTGCCCCTGGGCCGGTTCGGCTCCAGCCCCGCTCCGGTCTCCGCTCCGGTCCCCGGTGACTGGGCAGAACTTTGTCCGGCGATGCCGTATGGTGCCGGCACTCCGCCTCAGGCAGCTGACTCTACTGCTCCGCGCAGGGGTCGTACTGCGGATGGGTCTTTGGACGCTTCTTCTTCTCCAGAGGCAGCCTGTATATTGTTGTTATCCTCCCCGGAGACTGGTCGCCATGTGGTGTCTTTTTCAGCGGCATCGAAGGGCGGCTCCCCGCCCTTCCTGAGGCAGAGCTGTTCGTCGGAAGAGCGGCAGGTCCCTCATTCGTCTGCTCCTTCTGACTTCCAGGTCTGGCCCTTGCCCGCCCCACTTGGCCTCGGGGATAGCTGCCTTATTTTGCAGCCGTCGCCCACGGAGGAGCTGCTTTCCCTGCCGCGGGCCCTATGGAGCTGGGTGTGGCCTTTGCTCATGCGGTGTCCACGGCTGTGGGCATCCTGCGTATGGGTGTCCCGGTGGCTCATTTTCTATTGAAGGTCCTAAACCAGGGCTCTGGTGGGAGGGAGATCTTGCTCCCCTTTGAAGGTTCCCTCCTTTCTTCCTTGACAGGGGCTTGGAGGCATCCTGCCTTTGGGGACCCGGTGCCTCAGCATCTTCTGCACCGGCATCTCCCGGCGCCGCGTAACCAGGCGTGCCTTTCCCTCCACCCCTCGGCCTCCAGTCCTCTTTTGTGGACTGCTTTTCCCTCCCTGCCGCCACTGTTGACTCTGCCGTCCCCAGAGGCCCGCTGGCTGGACTCTTGGAGGCGCAACATGTTTGGCTTGACCAGCACTGCCCTGCAGACTCTGAACACCTTGTGTGTGGTGGCGCAGGCCGCTTCTTGTTTGCGGGACTCAGCTGAGTCTCTGGGATCCGCGGCGTCCCCGGAGGGTGGTCAAATGGACTTAAGGCATCATGCGTTGGATGGCCGGGAGCTGGCGGCGTTTATTCTCCACTCCGCCCTGGACATCTCAGAGGTGTTGGGCCGGGCCATGGCTTCTTCGGACGCTCTCCGTGGCCATGCTTGGCTTCGGGATGGAGTATTCCCTGATAATATTCGGGAGCGACTCATTGATCTTCCGTTTAATGGCAGCCTGTTGTTCCATGCCCCTGCTGACTCTGCCATCCAGAGGCTCTTGGCAGGGCTCCGTCCTCCTCCTCCTCCGCCTCCTCCTCCTCCGCCTTATCATCCTCCATCCCCTCCTCTGTGATTCCTGAGTCGGGTTGATTCTGGGCCTTCTTAGGCCGGTTGTTCTGGCTGTGGAATGTGTTTTCTGGCCATTTGGTCCTTCTTGGGACTTTGATATTGTTGGCTGCTGGACGGCCCCTTTGTTGATTATGTGTATGTGTTGGAATTGTTGCACAGACGTGGCCCTGAGATTAGGCCTTCTGTTTGCTTGGGCTGCTTGTCAAGCCGTTCGCTGGGGTGTTTTTTTCCCCGTGGCTCTTTTGTTTGTTCCTCTGCTGCGGAAGTTCTTCCAAAGTGGGTTCCTATGTTGGGACTTGTCGTACCCTAGGTCATATGGCTTGTGCACTGCTGCAGGGTTCTGGTCGCCTTCGGGTGCCTGTTTTCCATTGCATTTGTGTAGGTTGCTTTTGCTCCTTGAGGTTGTGTGAGTGGCCACTCGTAGTGGTGTGCCCAAGCATTTCTTCCTTTCCCTGCTCCTGTCCTGAGGTCTGGGATGTTCTTGTGCTCTACCTTGCCAGGCGCTGCCTACTGTGCCTTCCTGGGGCCTCAGGCTGTTCTTCTACTTCTTCTTGTTTCTGGCGGCTTGACTGTCGGCGCTGTTCTGGCTGGCAGGCTACTCTCCATCGGGAGTGGGTTTGCCTTCTTTTTCCTCGTTTCCTTGGGCCCTCTAGGCTTCTTCTTCACCTTTTCCTGTCTTGGCCTTTGGCGGATGTTATGTTGCCTTGTGGGGGAGTGGGATGCTTCGGCTTCTCCGCCCTTGCCTTTGGTTCCTCTGCTGTGAGTGTACGAACCATCTTCCCAGCTTTCAGGGACAGGCAGAATTTTGTCAGAAAACCAAAATGTTCTATACAGTTTTGGCATTTTACTGGGACATACCCTATAAAGTTTTGGAATCTGCTTGGATTCACACACTTCCACTCACCCCGCATTTCCCAAAGTCTCTAAATAAAAATTGTACCTCACTTGTGTGGGTAGGTCTAGCGCCTGTGACAGGAAATGGAGCAAAGAACTAAGTGAACACATCACATTTTTCCAGTGAAAACGAACCCTTTTTTTAACAAAGTGCCTAGCTGTGGATCTTGAACCCCAGCTCAGCCGGCACCTAGGGAAACCTAGCAAACTTATCAATTTTTGATTACTAGACACCACAGGGAATTCAGGTTAGGTTGACTTGTGTGGCTGTCACCAGATTCTGTCACCCAGAATCCCTTGCAAACCTCCAACTTTGTCAAAAAATCACATTTGCCTCAAATTTCTGTGATGGAAAGTTCTGGAATCTGCATTGATCCACAAACTTCCACCCACTACGCATTCCCCAAAATCTTCAGTTAAAAATGGTACATCACTTGTGTGAGTAGGCCTAGTGCCCACAGCAGAAAACAGCCCAAAACACAACGTGCACCCATCACATTTTTTCAGTGAAAACTGACCCTTTTTTTACAAAGTGTCTTGCTGTGGATTCTGAACCCTAGCTCAGCTGGCACCTTAGGGAAACCTAGCAAACCTATCCATTTTTTAAAACAAGATATCCAGGGGAATTCAAGATGGGGTGACTTGTGTGGCTGTCACCAGGAAACCCTTGCAAACCTCAAACTTTGGAAAGAAAAACAGATTTCCTCAGATTCTGTTATGTAAATTTCAGTAATCTGCGTGGATCCACAAACTTCTATCCAGCCAGCATTCCCCAAAGTGGCCCGATAAAACTGGTACTGGCCACATCTCCCTGGACTCCCCCGGGTGTCTAGTTTTCAGAAATGTCTGGGTTTGGTAGGTTTCCCTAGATCAAGCCCGCAACCAAAACCACAGGTGACCCCCTTGAAAACGAGGTCGGTTTGTGATAGGTGGGTACCTGTGTTTTTGGTCCCGGGCCTGCAGATATCTAGGGTAACCTAAAAATCCCCGGCATTTCTGAAAACTAGACACCCGTGGGGGTCCAGGGAGATGTGGCTTGCTTTGGTCCCCCAAAACTTTCCTTCCAAGAATCTGCTGCAAACCTCAAATTTAGCAGAAAAGTCAAATTTTCCTCTCATGTCTGTGTGGGAAACTTGTGGGATCACTGCACGGTACAGATTTCCTACCACTCAGCTTTCCCATTAGTCTCCCAATATAAATTATACCTTACTTGTGTGGAGGGGACAAGTGACTTTGACATGTAAGGGCCAGAAACATGTAGAGTTTGAGGGGGGCCCAAAACGGGTCCAAAAGGGTTGTTTCCTTATAAGATTTTAGGCTGACGTTACTTTGGGCACCCACACAAGTAGGTATCATTTTTCTTAGGAGACCAAGGGGAATGCTGGGTGGTAAGAAAGTTGTGCCTGCGTGGTGATCCTACCACTTACCCACCCAGACATGTGAGGAAAGTAAGACATTCCTATCCCCACCTGCATGTACTGCTTAAAGTACTACGAGTCTGCATCATCATGGCCTGTGTCTGTATTTCTTGGGTGGAAGCTGAGTGAGCTGCCATGATGGCGGCTACCACAAGTTCACCTACCAGTAATTTATTTTGCAAAACAAGAGAAAAAAAGTAAAAAAGGCCTTTTTTTAGTACTCTCTGACTATGTATGTAGTAGTGAGTCCACCCATAGTGCTGCTAGTGGAATTCCTGAAACTCACAGTAATGTCACAGGCTTACAAAGACGGCGGAAAGATACATGCCAAAATGTTATACTGTGTTTGCTACTTGCTGGTGTTACTGAGTGTCAACCTTCCGTTGAATTATTTTGACTTTATGTTAAAGACTATTGGTTACAGTAGTTTTCTTTCTTTCTTCATAGATTCTACTCCCAAAAAGCTCACCCATAAGGAGATGGCTGGAGGCTATTTGTGCCGAGTATCGGCGGTTGTGGGCTCGGGAGCATGAGGAGACATCAACCTCTACATCCTCCTCCACTGCCCCCGGGTCCACCAGCCAGAAGCCTCCAGCCAAACGGAGCCGTGGCCCGACAGCCTCCCGCCGCCGCCGCACAGCAACAACAAAATCAGCACCCCCCCCCAGATCCTGGATGGTTTGTGTGCGCCGGCTACGTAGAAGAGCGGACTACCTGGAGTGGTTGGCCGAAAAACATCAGCGCCAGCTCCGGGACCTCTGCAAAGAGCAGCGGGACATGCAGCAACAGCTTGCCAAACTACGCCACCGGAGGAAGTGACTGTCCCTTGCCCCTTTTTTAAAGACTGTTGGGGGGGTGGGAATTGGGTGTTTGGGAAAGGGGACTTTTGGACTTTTTGACATTGGTTGGGTTAGGGAGGGGGGTGAGTTTGGGTAATTTATTTTATTGTTGTGCTGAAAACAACACGAATATATATTTCTTGATAATTATTTTTCTTACAAAAACACAGTATATGCGTTCATATATTATTTTGTGTGGGGGTTGGCGGTGGTTACTGGACGTTCGTTTTTTTCAAACTTACCAGCATGAATGAAACATCTAGTCCTGAAATGTACCAAAATGCAAGTAACCGAGTTAGTAAATTTAGTAGCCCTACTACTGTACTTTACTAGTAGTACTGTCAGTCTCTACTCTCGTCCCAACTTAGTCCTCCTAGCCCATTATTCTACTACCTCTCCAATATGCTTATCTTACCTGTGATTTGTGTTTGAGAATCGGGGTAGCCCCAGGGCTGGCTGCATTGCAAATGGTGATTAAGGTTGGTTGTTGACTTGAATCCTCGACGGATGCAATATCATTGTTGTGCATGTAGCAGTAGTGGTACACACTGGCAGTTTCACCATATGAAAAAAAAGAGGAAATTAAAAATTGAGTGGCCTGAGCGTAGCATTAGAAACAGTACAATAGATAGTACGGTACAGAACAGTGCCCTAAATTGTAGCCTAAGCAGTGCCAACGTGAGGTAAGCATTAAGCATTTGATTGCTCACGTCGTGTAGGAGGAGGATGTTCTTATCAATCCACGATGGCGCACATGAACTTCTGGTTGCTTTGACCTTATCCTCCCCAGCAAGTGTGTGGAATTTATTGTTTTTATCAGTCACACCTCAATGAAATACCACACAGCCCGGGGGAAGAGGGTTAGGGTTTGAAAATTGGATGGGAATGGGGATTTTTGGGAAAGTTTGGTAGAGAGGAAAAAAAACACAGCATGGACAGTCAAACAACAAATGAAGAGAAACAAATCTTTGGATTTGAAGATATTGATACATCTTTAAAGGGACATAAAGGAAGTGCACTACTACATGCCAGAAGTTGTTTACTAAATGGATGGTTAGGTTACTGAAAAGTAGTACTACTACTTACTGCAACTTACTAGTAACTACGAAGAAACAAGTTGACAGTACAGGGCTGCAGTCATTACGCAATTTCACTTGCCTCTCTGCCCTCAGAGAGAATAAACACTTAGAACATTAAATTAATGTTAAACATAGCAAAGACGTATCAAATAGCTGGAGGGATGAATTTAAAGCAGAGATCAAACAAACGCACAGAGTCACACTCGTAGAAGTAAGTTCAAGTTCACAAGAATATCATTTAAAAGATAAGGAGAATTTTGGATACTGTTACTGTTTTTTGTAGTTGTCCCGTTGAATTTGTGAAGTTGATGCATCCAGCCATTCCTCTTATTCGCGGTACTCCTTCATTCCATCGGATGCTCCGTCGATCACTCTTGGTGACCAGACACACTGTCCACTGCCTGCCTGATGCGGATTTGCGGATCGCTATTTGTAAGCCTGAGTAGTACATCGATGGCACAGGGTAAAAGCCTGCCTGTAATTGATGATGGAAAATCACAACAGTAAGTGATAAATACACCTCGGAGAAAAAAATATATAAGGCACGCTGTGTAGTGCAAAAATTATACTTTCACTTTCAGAGACGACAATCCCCAAAATCTAGAACACCCCACATTACCCTCCCAAAAACGTGCAGAATACTGCTGCTACCTCGCAGAGGCCTAATTTCAAATCGTGCCAAAACGCACTCAGAAAGTATGCCCAAAACCCCCCTTTCCCACCATGGATTTTCTTCAAACCACTTGCAATCAAAATTAGACATTCCAACAATTGTTCCAAGACCCCACCCAGTCATAAAAATCTAGAACACACCCAAACACATGCAATACAATACTGCTAACCCTAACGAGCCCTAAGTTAAGAATAGTGCCAAACGCTTTCTTTAACTAGGCCAAATCCCCCCTTTCCCACCATGGATTTTCTTCAAACCACTTGGAACCAAAATGACACATTCCCACGAGTGCGCTAAGACCCTAGAACCCAGTTGCAAACATCTAGAACACCCCCAAACACATGCAATAACGCTGCTAACCCTAACGAGCCCTACGTTAAAAAAAGTGCCAAAACGCTTTTCAGCATGAATTTTCTTCAAACCACTTTTATCCGGTATTAGACCTTCCCAGCAATTCCCCAAGACCCGCCAACCCACCCGCAAAAAAGCAGAACACCCCCAAACAGGCAAAAAGCAAAAAAGGAAAATCTCATACTTAGAATATTTTCGGCCTTCTTTTAATTCTGTCCAAACGAGCAGTGCAGCTAGGTCATAACTCCCCTTTTCCACCATGGATTTCCTGAAAAACAAATGCAATCAAAATTAGACTGTGCCAGCAGTGCTCCCAGACCCCAAAACCCACCCCCAAACACCATGAACCCCCCAAACAGCCCCCCAAAAACAGGCAAGTGAGCAAAAACGGAAAACAAATTCACCATGGATTGTGTCCAAATCACTTGATTCCGATATTAGACCTTCCCAGCAATGCCCCAAGACCCGCCAACCCACCCACAAAAAAGTAGAAGACCCCCAAACAGGCAAAAAGCAAAAATACAAAAACGGGCACTTAGAAATATTTTGGCCTCATTCCAAAATCACTCCGTGCGCGCTCTGCAGCTAGGCCCTAACTCCCCTTTGCCACCATGGATTTTCTTCAAACCACTTGCAATCAAAACTACCCATACCCAGCGTTGCTCTAAGACACCCCAACCCACCGCCAAACACCAGGAACCCCCCCCAAACAGCAGCCCAAAAACAGGCAAGTGAGCAAAAACGGAAAAGCTTTTTCACCTCCGATTTTATCCAAAACACTTTTATCCGGTATTAGACCTGTCTAGCAATTCCCCAGACCTGTCAACCCAAAACGAAAACAAGTTTAACCCCCCCCCAAACAGCCAAAAAGCAAAAATTGAAATATGGGCACTTAGACAAATTTCTGCATAGTTCCCAGATCACTCCGTGCGCGCTCTGCAGCTAGGCCCTAATTCCCCTTTGCCACCATGGATTTTCTTCAAACCTCTTGCAATCAAAAGTATCCATGCCCAGCGTTGCTCCAAGACCCCAAAACCCACCCACAAACACCAGGAACCCCCCCAAACAGCCCCCCGAAAACGCTAAAGGGAGCGAAATGCCTGAAAATGGAAAAACTTTTTCACCTCCGATTTTCTCCAAACCACTTTTATCTGGTATTAGACCTTCACAGCAATGCCCCCAGACCCGTCAACCCAGGCGGAAACAAGTTTAACACCCCCAAACAGCCAAAAAGCAAAACCACAAAAAGTGAGACCGCAAATTTCGGGCCTACCTGGAATTCAGTCCAAATGCGCTGAGCAGCTAGGCCCTAACTCCCCTTTTCCACCATGGATTTCCTGAAAAACAAATGCAATCAACATTAGACTGTGCCAGCAGTGCTCCCAGACCCCAAACCCCACCCCCAAACACCATGGGCCAGATGTAGGTAATTCATATTTACCGACTCTTAAATACCGAATTTTACCGATTCGGTATTTAAGAGTCGGTAAATATGAAGGGGGGAGATGTAGGTATTTCCAGATGTGGAAATACCGATTCGTTAAAATTAGGTATTTACCGATTCTGTAATTACAGAATCAGTATTTCCCATTGATTCCTATGGGCTGTGAAGCCCATAGGAATCAATGGGAAATACCGATTCTGTAATTACAGATTCGGTAAATGCCGATTTTAGCAAGGGTGCAGGGGGTGTCACTTGACACCCTCTGGCACCCCAAAAATTGACATGTGCGCCATGTGGCACACAGACATGCCCTAAGGGCATGTCTGTCTGTCACATGGCATAGGTGGTTACACCTGAATTCGGTATTTTACCACACAATAGGATTGTGTGGTAAAATACCGAATTTGTAGGGCCTTTGGGACTCTGAAAAGTCCCACCTACATCTGAGATTTCCCGAATCGGTAAAAATACCGATTCGGTATTTTACAGAATCTGTAAAGTTACCGATTCTGTAAAAAAAGTGCCCCTACATCCCAAAAATCCATTTACCGGTCGGTAACGGCCGAAATCGGCCGTTACCGGTCGGTAAATGGCTCCTACATCTGGCCCCATGAACCCCCAAACAGCCTCCCAAAAACAGACAAGTGAGCAAAAACAGAAAAGAAATGTCACCATGGATTTTGTCCAAACCACTTGATTCCGATATTAGACCTTCCCAGCAATGCCCCAAGACCCGCCAACCCACCCGCAAAAAAGTAGAAGACCCCCAAACAGGCAAAAAGCAAAAATAGAAAAACGGGCACTTAGAAATATTTTGGCCTCATTCCAAAATCACACCGTGCGCGCTTTGCAGCTAGGCCCCAACTCCCCTTTGCCACCATGAATTTTCTTCAAACCTCTTGCAATCAAAAGTATCCATAACAGCGTTGCTCCAAGACCCCAAAACCCACCCACAAACACCAGGAACCCCCCTAAGCAGGCCCCCAAAAATGCTAAAGTGAGCGAAATGCCTGAAAATGGAAAAACTTTTTCACCTTCGATTTTCTCCAAACCACTTTTATCCGGTATTAGACCTTCACAGCAATGCCCCCCGACCCGTCAACCCAGGCGGAAACAAGTTTAACCCCCCCCAAACAGCCAAAAAGCAAAAATGGAAAAATGGGCACTTTGACAAATTTCTGCATAGTTCCCAGAGCACTCCGTGCGCGCTTTGCAGCTAGGCCCCAACTCCCCTTTGCCACCATGGAGTTTCTTCAAACCTCTTGCAATCAAAAGTATCCATACCCAGCGTTGCTCCAAGACCCCAAAACCCACCCACAAACACCAGGAACCCCCCCAAGCAGGCCCCCGAAACACTAAAGTGAGCGAAATGCCTGAAAATGGAAACACTTTTTCACCTCCAATTTTCTCCAAGCCACTTTTATCCGGTATTAGACCTTCACAGCAATGCCCCCCGACCCGTCAACCCAGGTGGAAACAAGTTTAACCCCCCCAAACAGCCAAAAAGCAAAACCACAAAAAGTGAGACAGCAAATTTCGGGCCTACCTGGAATTCAGTCCAAATGCGCTGTGCAGCTAGGCCCTAACTCCCCTTTTCCACCATGGATTTCCTGAAAAACAAATGCAATCAACATTAGACTGTGCCAGCAGTGCTCCCAGACCCCAAAACCCATCCACAAAAACCTAGAAGACCCCCAAACGGCCCCCAAAGACAGGCAAGTGAGCAAAAATGCAAAAAACCTTTTCACCGTGGATTTTATCCAAAACACTTTTATCCGATATTAGACCTTCCGAGCTATGCCCCCAGACCTCTGCAGCAACCCGCCAAAAAGCAGAACACCCCCAAACAGGCAAAAAGCAAGAATGGGCCTACCTTCAATTCATTCCAAATACGCTTTGCAGCTAAGCCCTAACTCCCCTTTTCAACCATGGATTTCCTGAAAAACAAATGCAATCAACATTAGACTGTGCCAGCAGTGCTCCCAGACCCCAAAACCCACCCACAGAAACCTAGAAGCCCCCCAAACAGCCCCCCAAAGACAGGCAAGTGAGCAAAAATGCCAAAAACGTTTTCACCGTGGATTTTATCCAAAACACTTTTATCCGATATTAGACCTTCTGAGCTATGCCCCCAGACCTCTGCAGCAACCCGCCAAAAAGCAGAACACCCCCAAACAGGCAAAAAGCAAGAATGGGCCTACCTTCAATTCATTCCAAATACGCTCTGCAGCTAGGCCCTAACTCCCCTTTTCAACCATGAATTTCCTGAAAAACAAATGCAATCAACATTAGATTGTGCCAGCAGTGCTCCCAGACCCCAAAACCCACCCACAAAAACCTAGAAGCCCCCCAAACAGCCCCCCAAAGACAGGCAAGTGAGCAAAAATGCAAAAAACGTTTTCACCGTGGATTTTATCCAAAACACTTTTATCCGATATTAGACCTTCCGAGCTATGCCCCCAGACCTCTGCAGCAACCCGCCAAAAAGCAGAACACCCCCAAACAGGCAAAAAGCAAGAATGGGCCTACCTTCAATTCATTCCAAATACGCTTTGCAGCTAAGCCCTAACTCCCCTTTTCAACCATGGATTTCCTGAAAAACAAATGCAATCAACATTAGACTGTGCCAGCAGTGCTCCCAGACCCCAAAACCCACCCACAGAAACCTAGAAGCCCCCCAAACAGCCCCCCAAAGACAGGCAAGTGAGCAAAAATGCCAAAAACGTTTTCACCGTGGATTTTATCCAAAACACTTTTATCCGATATTAGACCTTCTGAGCTATGCCCCCAGACCTCTGCAGCAACCCGCCAAAAAGCAGAACACCCCCAAACAGGCAAAAAGCAAGAATGGGCCTACCTTCAATTCATTCCAAATACGCTCTGCAGCTAGGCCCTAACTCCCCTTTTCAACCATGAATTTCCTGAAAAAAAAATGCAATCAACATTAGATTGTGCCAGCAGTGCTCCCAGACCCCAAAACCCACCCACAAAAACCTAGAAGCCGCCCAAACAGCCCCCCAAAGACAGGCAAGTGAGCAAAAATGCAAAAAACTTTTTCACCGTGGATTTTATCCAAAACACTTTTATCCGATATTAGACCTTCCGAGCTATGCCCCCAGACCTCTGCAGCAACCCGCCAAAAAGCAGAACACCCCCAAACAGGCAAAAAGCAAGAATGGGCCTACCTTCAATTCATTCCAAATACGCTCTGCAGCTAGGCCCTAACTCCCCTTTTCAACCATGGATTTCCTGAACAACAAATGCAATCAACATTAGACTGTGCCAGCAGTGCTCCCAGACCCCAAAACCCACCCACAGAAACCTAGAAGCCCCCCAAACAGCCCCCCAAAAACATGCAATACTGGTATATTCAAAACATGGCAAATTGCGCTGTTCACAAAACATTGCTGTTTTCAGCACTTCCACTACTTCGATCCTCTTGAAACTCACCTGGACATTCACTTGTTTCAGCGATTCACAAGAATCTCAGCAAGGCAGAACAAAATCGAACCACTGTGCTCTTTGAAGAAGAACAAGGTCCACGACTAGTTTTCACTTAGTTTTCACCCAAACACACGCGCCCGCAAAACACCTAAAAAGGCCAAAATTCTGCCAATTCTGGACCAAAGAACATCAAACCCCTCTAAAGCATTGCCAAAATCATTATGAACGAGCCAATGTTAGAAATGGGATCCCTGGCCGGCCAGGGCTTGCGCCAAAATCAGTCAGAGACCACCACTTCCACATCAGGGCAAGGGAGTTACGCGCCAAGATAACCCCTGCTCACCCCCTTGCTAACGTAGCACGAGCAGTAAGGCTAAACTCAGAGGCAGTGTGAGTTAAGTGTTTGCGCATGCACCCCCAGCAACATCACCCAAGGCCCACCACAAAGGAAACTCCACACAAGGTTATGTATAAAAATAGCCTTTGTATTACACCAAAACACATTAGATAAAAACACACACTTTACAATGTGCCAACAGGCATGGGCAGAATTTACAGGGGATATGTACAAGACAGGGCCACCTGGACCACTGTCAGGAATCAGCACTTTTATAACTAGAAATACTGTTAGAATTAGCACTTAGAACATAGAGTATAAATCACTTTAGCACACAACCAGTAACTACTGGTAACCGGTAAGTACCACCTACGCAACCCTAACCACCTTAGGAGAATATTACGCAGGGAACTAGGCCCTCACAGGGACCACCTGTACTAGGAGAAAACAACCAACTAAATATCACCGTACATTTAGGGGTATAGGCCTGAGAACAAAACACATGATGCATTAACATACATTCAGCTGTGTAAGAACAAGGCACATAATGCATCAAAACACATTCAGAGGTGCAGCACAGGAGAACACATGATGCATAAACAACACATTCAGAGGTGTAAGAACAAGGCACATGATGCATCAAAACACATTCAGAGGTGCAGCACTGAGGTATCAGGTTCTGTCAGGCCTACATACTCTGCAAATACACTTAAACACCATAGACGGAAATTGGCACGGAAACTGAAAAATGCAAAGAGACAAGTTTATTAGGACCCCATGGGGTGGTGGTACATTCCTACAGCACCCTTCGGTAATGCAAGAAGTATCATCCCTAACATCGGTGCGCGACCTCTTTTATACAGTTTAAAGGTAATAAAAAGAAAGGCGGTACACATTTGAACAGTTTTAGGTACATATAAGGACATTTTTGGCGCACAGCCAGCATGTGGGAGGAGCTTAATACCACTGGTCAGTTAGGGGAACATTCCTAAAGAGTGACCACTCTCTAGTCCAGAGATCGTGTGTGCGCATGCGTGAAACTGACCATCGCTAAAAATAGCCTGTTGCCGGGCAAAGTGAAGGTTCATTGGCATGAAGAAAGGACAAAAGGGCACTCTACCACGAGGCCGCATGTTCGTACAAAATGGAAGCCACAAAATACAAAATGGCCCCCGTACACTTAAGTCAAGTTAACAGAAAAGGTCGTGTAGCTGAGCTAAACGCTAACTCAGGTGCTGCCAAATTACGACAGACGGCCCTTTTAGCGTTTAGCTGAAGCTACCTCATAATGGAAATAATCCGGATGTTCATCCTCGATATCGATCATCATGATCCGCTTCACTTCGGCATTACTCATTTGTAAATTTTTAGCAATAGCTCGTTTGGATGGGATACAGGCCGTAATACATACAGAACATAGAGCAGGACCACATTGAATACATAAACAGCAAAAGAAGAATATTCCAATAATTACACATAGAATCGTTAGCAGTTTCCAGCCCCATGTACTGAGCATAGTCCAAAACCAACCCGAAAAAGTCCAAGTACCATTGTCAGTGTGAATTTCAGAGACGATTTTGTGCAATTTGGAAATAGCATCATACACAGAAGGCGAATTATCAGGGACATAGACGCAACAACTACTTCCGATGATACGACATGCACCCCCACGATCAGCTAACACTACATCCAGAACCATTCGGTTCTGAAGCATAACAATTCTAGTAATCTGGAGCTCTTCAGTTATATTCCCTAAAGCAGAAACAGTTTCATTAGCAATTGCCTCCACAACACGTGTTAGCCGCCTAATTTTCCTGCTGTTTAGAGCAGCGCCCACAAAGGAAAATAACCCTAAATTAAAATCCACATATTGTTGTAGGGAGGTGTCAGTTTGGTCAACACCATCAATGTCCAATGTCCTCTTAACTCTATTCAAAATAAAATCATGATATAATACAAAATCATTATGGTACATAGGAGGAGCAATAAACACAGGGGGTAATACAAAGGATATGTAACATGTGCCTAACCATCCAAGAGGAAGACGATGATAACCTTTATTACCACAGATAAAATAAGTGTTTCGTGAGGCCACAAATGAAATACCATTGGGAGTATCAAAAGCAAGAGTAATATTGCATTCACTTCTCCCCACCGGAATTGTTCCCTTATTCCTAATACAGAGATCTGCTTTCGTATCAATGACAGTAATTACGTGTAAACTGGACATATTTGTAAGTCTCTGATTAGTGAAGATGCGAGGTGCAGATACATTGTCCGGTCGATATTCTTCCCACTCGAACTTAGTTCCTTCTGCTTGTGGATAGCCATCTCGATCATTATAGCAGACCTTGTTCAGTCGAAAAAGTAGTCCACCTTTTGTTGGCCATCTCAAAGTAAAGAGAGGAGTGTACCAAGCATTGCATGACCCATTATGAGAAAAAGGAAGAGGAATAAGTGGGGTTCCTCCCTTCTTCTGATGCCCAGGTAACATCCCACATACCCAACAGTTGGACGTGTTGGTCATATTATGCGTGTGATGTAATATCTGAATGAAACTATTATTCAAATAGGTCTGTCTATGTCTTTCTTCGTGATAGGGCAAAGTAAAATGAAAATGTTCAGATGGAATTGGAGTGGTAGGCAGTAAATAGTCCCGTGCAGGAAATAGTCTTTCTATAGTCCAAGCTATTACTGTTATTACCACTATTGTCGCAACAAAAAGAACCGCACCCAAAATTCTTCTGTTTCTCAATGTCATAGGTGCCATGGTACAATGAACAGACGTCTCAAGAAACAAACTAAAAAATAAAAAATATGGTGCTGAGAACCGAGGCTGCCGTTGAGTTTTTCTCCGAGATTCAAGACGGGTGCCGCTACACTGGACAGAACTGACCCCCCCCCTTGATATTCCCGGCTTCCGTTTCACAAACCTCGGAACGGTTACCAACCAGTCATGAAAAATACGAAAAATACAAAAAAAATTATTTCCATGGCCGTAGATTGTACTTCACTCCACCAGAATCAGTGTGGTCCGGGAAGGCTCCCTCCGACTCGTGAGGCATACCAGCTGGGCTTTTCTCCGCGTCCAAGATGTTTCTGTAGTCGGACAGCACAGTAGTGTTCACCAGATCTGGAGAGACGCATCGGCAGTGCGTCGAATGTATCCACCGCTTCTTATTCGTGACACGCACAGCCGTCTGCGTTGCCAGCAGCACTTGCTCAGGGCCACGCCACCTCGGCTCCAAGCTGCTGGATCTCTCAAACACCCTGATCATCACGAAGTCGCCAGGATGAAGATTGTGAGCCTCTCCAATGGAATTGTCGGGGAGCGCTTCTCGAACCTGTTGATGAATAGAAGATAAATCATTTGTTAATCGTGCTAAATAATCGTTCATCATTATACAAGGCATATCATGTATCAAACGAGGCTTTGGAACTCCCCAGATATTCATGGGCCTTCCAAACACCACCTCATAGGGTGTGAGGCCAGTCCGAGAGTGTGGTACAGATCTAATAGACAATAATGCCAATGGCAAAGCGTCCGGCCATTTCAATGACGTGGATGCCACGATCTTTGCTAGCTTCAGCTTCAGAGTCACATTGTACCTTTCTACTAGACCTGCTGACTGCGGGTGGAATACAGCGTGGAACTTTTGTCTTATTCCCAATCCTTTCAGGACATGCTCCACTATTTTCCCAACGAAATGAGGACCATTATCATTCCACAAAAATTTACAAACACCATAACGTGGGAAGTACTCTTTCAGTAACACCTTAGCTGTTGTTAATGCTGTATTATCCTTCGTGGGGTAGGCTTCAACCCATTTACTGAAAGCACACACCACCACCAGGACATACTTGAGGTTATTACAGCGCTCCAGCTGGATGTAATCCATTTGCAGTACTTCGAATGGTGCAGTAGGTGGAACGAACCCTCCTTTAGGAGTAGAGGTCCCTTTAGCAGGATTGTACTGTAGGCATATCAGACAGGTCTATACTATTCTCCTAGCCGTGCTGGTAATCTCAGGATGCTCCCAAACTCATGTAAGCAATTTAGTAATCGCAAGAGCTCCAATATGTGCCAGCCCATGCGTCATTTGAACCATTGCCTGCAAGTAAGCAGCAGGTAATTTCCATCTCTTCATGTCTTTGCTTCTCCAGCAACCCTCATCATCCAACACTCCCTCTATTGCCCATGCTGCAAGCTCCGCTTCAGACGCTGATTTCTTTATGTCTAAAACTTCCTCTCTAGCATCATGCCATCGCTCAGCTTGCGATCTCACCACATACATAGGGGAGTCATTTTGCAACATAGCAGTCTCTCTCGCTATGCGGTCTGCAAAAGCGTTTCCTTGCCCTATTTTGTCTGTCACCTTTTTATGTGCACTACATTTTATTATCGCCACCTTCCTTGGGCATAATAGTGCATTCAGGAGATCACATACCAACTCTCCGTACATAATGTGTGTTCCATGTGAAGTCATAAACCCTCGTTCCCTCCAGAGTAGGCCAAAATTGTGCGCTACTCCAAAGGCATAACGACTATCGGTGTAGATATTCACACATAATCCAGCACTTAAGAAAACAGCAATGCCCCTGCACTATACAATAGTGATAATTGATTGTTTAGTGTATAGAATGTCAATTCAATAAATGAAAAACCACAATAGAACACCACCCCATTCAGTTGGACATTTTAGACATGGGCGAACAGTTTTGACAAAATGAAGGTGTAGAGAAAATCCGCTGTTGGTGTGAAAGTTCTGTTTATTGTTCCTATACGTAGGCCAACACGTGTTTCATCGCAGGGAAACAGACTGCGAATCTTCAGGGCCTAATAGCCGAGGGGCATCAACACCTCGGTTTGATACGTGTTAAGGAATCCTGTGTTTGGAGTTAAGGATATACGTGGCATCCACTCCAAGTGACTTGATGAGTCTCAACGGTTTTGCAAGCTTGTGTATACCGGGAGGAGACGATAACTAAGTAGTATCCAAATAACGTCGCTGTTTAAACGATAACAAGGCGGGTGCACCTGTATCTCTTCTTTCGTGTTCTCCCTCTTGAAGACAGCTTGATTCTTTTGATTTGCAGTCTGGGGTGGCGCTTATCCAATATGTTGACGACATTTTACTTGCGGCAGACACACAGGAGCAATGCGAGGAGAGTACGCTCTCCCTGCTTTCTTTTCTTGCTGAACATAATCATAAGATTTCACGGAAGAAGCTGCAATACTGTAGCCCAAAGGTGACATATATTGGTCATCTTTTGTCTGAGGAGGGACGTGCATTAACATCAGACCGAATCCAAGCAATTTTAGATACACCAGTCCCTTGCACACAGAAGGATGTTTGTGCTTTCATAGGTTTGACGTCCTTTTGCAGGCAATGGATATTAGGATTTTCATACATTGTAAAATCTTTGTTAGCATTGCTGTCCAAAACTGCACCAACCTCCCTTGAATGGACGGATGAATGTCAGAATGCCTTTGAACAATTGAGACAAGCTCTTTGCTCTGCACCAGTGTTAGGTACACCAGATTATACAAAACTCTTTACACTGTATGCACACGAAAAGGATGGGTGCGCATTGTCAGTTTTAGTACAATTGCACGGAGACAAACAAAGACCCTGTGCATATTTTTCTCCCTCCTAGGAAAACGGCGCCGGGAACTTCAAGAGGGAGAACACGAAAGAAGAGATACAGGTGCACCCGCCTTGTTATCGTTTAAACAGCGACGTTATTTGGATACTACTTAGTTATCGTCTCCTCCCGGTATACACAAGCTTGCAAAACCTTTGAGACTCATCAAGTCTCTTGGAGTGGATGCCACGTATATCCTTAACTCCAAACACAGGATTCCTTAACACGTATCAAACCGAGGTGTTGATGCCCCTCGGCTATTAGGCCCTGAAGATTCGCAGTCTGTTTCCCTGCGATGAAACACGTGTTGGCCTACGTATAGGAACAATAAACAGAACTTTCACACCAACAGCGGATTTTCTCTACACCTTCATTTTGTCAAAACTGTTCGCCCATGTCTAAAATGTCCAACTGAATGGGGTGGTGTTCTATTGTGGTTTTTCATTTATTGAATTGACATTCTATACACTAAACAATCAATTATCACTATTGTATAGTGCAGGGGCATTGCTGTTTTCTTGTGTTTCATATGGATCGTTCTTGGTCCATCCATGAGCGGTTGTGAGGATTTACCGTTCGCCCTATTGCCTATACTGTCCATGTAAAAATCTTTTTAAATTCTACCTTACGGGCACTCTGGCTGTGCGCCTTGGAATTCTGGAATACCTAAAAAACCTCCCAGTTGTTTTGTATAATCCAGCACTTAGCTCACATGCTTTCGTTAAGGCTATCAATTCAGCTGCTTGAGCCAATTTCTGCAGTATCCGTGCTGTTTCTACCACCGTCTTAAGTGTCGTGATCTCATAGGCCGCGGAAGCCGTACCATCTGGCAATCTCACACACGACCCATCAACCCACAATTCCCCATCTACATCTGGAAGTGGCGTGTCCTGTAAATCAACACGACCCTTTGTTTGTTCATCAGTCAGAAAAACACAATCATGTTGTTCTTCTTCCTGGGTCTCAGTAACAGGATATGGCAATAAAGTGGCGGGGTTCAAAGTGGCGCACCTCTTCAATGTAATGTGTGGCGCCAGCAGTGTTAACTCGTATCCTGTTAAACGGGCACTGGTTAGATGCTGCGTTTTCGTTTGGTTCAATAGCGCATCTACTGCATGGGGAACTAACACCAACAATTTGTGCGATAAAACTATTCCCTCACTCTGCCGTATAGCTACTGCTGTTGCTGCAACTGCTCGAAGGCATCCAGGCAGTCCTCGAGCCACAGAATCGAGTACCGCTGAAAAATATGCACAGGGTCTTTGTTTGTCTCCGTGCAATTGTACTAAAACTGACAATGCGCACCCATCCTTTTCGTGTACATACAGTGTAAAGAGTTTTGTATAATCTGGTGTACCTAACACTGGTGCAGAGCAAAGAGCTTGTCTCAATTGTTCAAAGGCATTCTGACATTCATCCGTCCATTCAAGGGAGGTTGGTGCAGTTTTGGACAGCAATGCTAACAAAGGTTTTACAATGTATGAAAATCCTAATATCCATTGCCTGCAAAAGGACGTCAAACCTATGAAAGCACAAACATCCTTCTGTGTGCAAGGGACTGGTGTATCTAAAATTGCTTGGATTCGGTCTGATGTTAATGCACGTCCCTCCTCAGACAAAAGATGACCAATATATGTCACCTTTGGTCTACAGTATTGCAGCTTCTTCCGTGAAACCTTATGATTATGTTCAGCAAGAAAAGAAAGCAGGGAGAGCGTACTCTCCTCGCATTGCTCCTGTGTGTCTGCCGCAAGTAAAATGTCGTCAACATATTGGATAAGCGCCACCCCAGACTGCAAATCAAAAGAATCAAGCTGTCTTTTCAAAGCCTGGCTGTAAATGCTTGGACTTTCTGTGTAACCTTGAGGAACTCGACAAAATCTATAAGATTTATTATTTAATGTAAAACCGAACAAATATCGGCTATCAGGATGAATGGGGATCGAAAAGAAAGCGTTTTTCAAATCGATCACCGTAAATGTAGTAGCTGTGGGTGGAACCAGAGTAAGTAATGTGGTGATATCGGACACTACTGGATACTGGGGTACAACTATCTTATTAATTTCTCTCAAATCAATAATGAAACGATAAATCTTGGAGTCTGTATCTTTCTTTAGAATCGGCAAAATTGGACTGTTGCAAACATTGTAGGGAACTTCCTCCACCACCCCTTCCGTTATCAAGTCATTCACAATATGTGTCAAAGCCAGTTCGTCTTCTCTAGAGATCTTGTACTGATGAACACGAGGTAAAACCGCTCCCTCCTTCACAGTAATGTGCACAGGGGAAATAATCATTTGACCCACATCAGTATCAGAAGTGGCCCATAACGTGCTTGGAAGGGAAGCTAATGCATCGGACTCTTGCATGAGGCACAATCTCTCAATTTCTGGGTAGTTTTCATTCAAAATAACCCGCACCCCTTCAGGGGCACAGCGTATTGTTGCACGAAAATGCTTTAGCATATCAAGTCCCATAATATTATCTGGTGTATTTGGGGATAATAGAAACGGACATGGGGCAGTGAATTTGTCAACATGAAATGTAAGAGGTTGAGACAATGGGCTTAGAGAAGGTGTTCCATCGAACCCTATTGCTGTAATTGTTTCGCCAGACAGGTGAGCCCTTGGAACCAAGTGTTTGGACAGAGCGCTACGAGTAGCTCCTGTGTCAACCAGAAACTGATCAGTAGAACCCAAAACATGTGCTGATACATATGGACCCCTCTGATCGACTGGTACCTCAACCGATTCCACACCCCATCCTACGCAATCCTATGCATGTCTATTATCCTGTGACTCAATATGTTCTCCTTCAGCTACCTGATATTGATTCCGTCGATCAAAAGTATTATGTTCAACCTGACCACGGCCCCTCTCTTCAAACCTACCACGGTCATTCGCTCCACCTCTCGGTCCTGAATAACTATTCCGTGACCTTCCACTTCCTCGACCCCTCTGGCTACGCTGTTCACAAAGTACCGGACAATCTGCAAACCAATGTCCAAACTGTTTACAGTATGCACATTGATCCTCAGAAATGTCGGAACGAGGGGGAGACGTAACGTATGATCCCCGTCTACCCCTATCATTCGCTCTCGATTGCGTAGCATGAACTTGTGCCAACATCACCTTCGTCTTTAAGTCTTTCACTTTCTTATCACTACTTTCTTTTGCCTCTAATTCCTGTCGTTCATAATACTGAGCCATGGTTAATAAAGAAGCGGGCGTTGCAGTGGTCCATGAACTTTCACTAGCCTTTAATCATTTTGCAATCTCCGTTAGGAGATTAGCCACATACTTGTCTACAAACAAATGCCTGCCCGTGTCCTCTGTTAATGATTGACCACTGTAATCATGGAATGCTTCCTCGAAATGTGAAAAGAAGTCAGATACTGATTCATCTAGCTTCTGTTTACAAGATGCCACTACTGTCCAATCTATCTTCTTAGGGGGGACAAGCGTTTTTAATTTAGTCAAGATAGCCGTCCGTAATTCTAAAATTAACTGGCACGGCTTACATGCAGGTTCCCTATCTAGGTCAGCTCTCACTATCTCCTTCCAATCTGCACCTAATATCGTACGATCATCAGACTTACGAATCGCCCTCCACATATCAGGAGGCAATATCAACCCAAAGAAAAGATCAATATCAACTAACGTCATAATACATGAAGAAATAGCGCCCTCCACACCTTCATAGAAGGCTGCTGGATTTTTACGGGGGTCAGGCAAAGCATTCTTAAGTGCCATAACATCTGCTCTATTCCATGGCGTATAAACCCAATTATACACAAAATAGCCCTTTGAATCTTTAGACATCTTATCATCATCCGTACCGTCCCCTTTGGGAGGGACATACAAAGGTGCGGCTTCCCGCATAGGCAAAACATTAATCGCAACAATCTTATCTGATCCATAGATAGGGCACACTCGAGAAGTTTCCGTCGATTCAGACGCTGGTGGGTTCGATGCCTTTTTCACCGCTCGCAATCGTGTCGCCTCATCCCGTAACCAAATCAACCGTCGGAAAAATTCCTCCGCATCTGAAAGAGCAAAAACACCTTTACGAAAATTCTCACGACCAACTGATATATCCTTAGGTTCAAACTCAGAAGATGGTTTTCTAAACCGCTCAACAACTTCACCTGCAAAATGATCTAAAAAATACAACCGTTCCTTGTCGGACCACTTACTCATAAAATCATCAACCTCTGAAACAGTTATAGAATTTACATTAAGTTTACGGGCAATCGAACGTAATTCCGTCATACCCTCAGCATGTAACCTGGTACGTTGTTTGTCCTGATTATCCTCGTCCGATTCCACATCCGGAGCCGTAGGCTGAACATACGGAGGCGGGCAACGATCTAACAATGAAAAATCATCTAATTCATTAGTAAGGACAGGATAGAGAGGACGCCGAAGAGGAAACTGACCATTAACTTGTAAATTACGCTCTCGACTCTCTTTTTCTTTCTGTTCCTTTCTGTTCCTGTTCTTTTTCTCCTGTAGCTGCAAAGCTTTATCCCGAGCAGCCTTGCGCTGCTCTTTGTCCGCCAAGGCTTCTTCACGCTTCATTCGTTCACGCACCGCTTTCTCCCACATACGCACACAATCAAACATGTCCTGTCTAGACCTGCGCTGGAACAAACACTGCTCCACATACTGGACTTTTCGCAAGTCGAATGACCCATGTAGTGGCCATTGCAATTCACGATCAGATTTTGTATATTTGTGCCATAACGTGCTATACATTATGGGAGGAAGGCCAAATTTAATGTACATTTCACGGTTAGGAGTCCCCTCTGGGGGAGCCGGCTGAGATTCATTTAATCGATAACTGGTACCATTTCCAAAACAGCACATTCCTCGGAGTGT
Source organism: Lissotriton helveticus (assembly GCF_964261635.1). Lineage (NCBI taxonomy): Eukaryota > Metazoa > Chordata > Amphibia > Caudata > Salamandridae > Lissotriton > Lissotriton helveticus. Next base: position 279,353,652 of record NC_136062.1, read on the forward strand.
GCTGAGAACAGGCATGTTCAAAATATCACAGGAACGTGATATTACAACAAATGGCACTGAAGGTACTTACGCACTATGTGCCGTTCAAACAAATTCAAAATCAGAGAAATATCCCTACATGCCTGCCTATGTGAGGTGTAAGCATGGGCGTAAAATCCGCTCCGCTTGCGGATTTTTCGGATTTTCGGCAAATTTGCAATCCGCGAACTCTCGCGAATTTGTCGAAAATCCGTGAATCCGCTCGCGGCGGATTTTTTGCTTGGTTGCGACGCGCGGCGTGGTGCACGGCGTTCACTTTCCGTCATTAAGCGTTTGACGAGTTGTTTTTCTCGATCATATTTTGCGAGTGCCGCGCCATTTTGGATCTTGCTGCGTGATCCCGCGGGAGTTTGGCGCCCGCGAATACGTAATCGCGGCTTGCCACCTTGCACAGCACACCTCGCGAGAGTTCGCAATTGCGAACACGTAGTTGCGGCGGAAAGGAACAATCTCGCACTCGCGAAATAGAGATTTTGCAATTCTGCACAAGAAATCCACCAGCAAACAGGATAAACCTTCAGAAAATGATGATTTTTATCAGAATCACTCCTCAGGTTGACATTTGCATGGCCTTTTTTTTTGCAAGGAGTCCATTTTTGGGGGGGGGAGGGAAGGAAGTGCCCCACAGTCTCCAACTTCCTGTTCCTGTCCAGCAGGCTCCTCCCAGTGCTTTGTCCATCTCCTGGTCACTTTCATTTGGATCTGGAGCTGGAAGGATTACTTTTTGTGGGTGCTGCTGGATATTTGGATTAGAGGCCTTTTTGACTTTCTTTGGATCACTTTTGGATTAGAAATCAACTTTCACAAGTAAGTTTGTTTGGGGCATTACAGTTGCTGCAACTACAATTTTGGAACTTTTTCAGAACATTAAATAAATTATATTGTGGGTAGCCACAGTATCCAGTAGGACCAGGGTTGGTTATGGGTGCATGATACAACTGTTTTGTTGAATTTAAACACCATTGAGGCCATGGATGGGCTGGGATTGTGCTGATTTTTGTCGTTTTTTTGGGGCTGCTGGTGGGGCCCTTTGCCCAGGGGTGGTTAGTGTTGCATGGGCCTAGTCTTTCTGTGGGGTGTCTTCTTGAATTTAAACATCATTGAGGCCATGGATGGGCTGGGATTGTGCTTATTTTATTGTTTTTTGTCGTTTTTTTGGGGCTGCTGGTGTGGCCTTTTGCCCAGGGGTGGTGGTGCATGGACTGAGTGTGCCTGTGGTGTGGTCTCACTCTCTTTAATGTAAACATCATGGATGGCATTGGATTGTGGTGATTTCTGGCTGGTTTTCTGTTTTTTGGGGGTGTACTGTTGATGTGGACTGGCCATGTGGGTGGTGGTGGTGGTGGCCATCTTGAGTGCTGGCTGGTACAGGCAACATGTGCTTGGGGTGTAAGGGGCCATTTTGAAGAGAGGCAGTGTCTGAGGCCTGCACTTATTTTGCCTACTTTTCATCCATTATGCCCAGGGGTAGTGAGTGTTGCATGGGCCTAGTGTTTCTGAGGGGTGTCTTCTTGAATTTAAACACCATTGAGGCCATGGATGGGCTGGGATTGTGCTGATTTTATTGTTTTTTGTCGTTTTTTTGGGGCTGCTGGTGGGGCCCTTTGCCTAGGGGTGGTGAGTGTTGCATGGGCCTAGTCTTTCTGTGGGGTGTCCTCTTGAATTTAAACACCATTGAGGCCATGGATGGGCTGGGATTGTGCTGTTTTTTGTTGTTTTTGTCGTTTTTTTGGGGCTGCTGGTGTGGCCTTTTGCCCAGGGGTAGTGGTGCATGGACTGAGTGTGCCTGTAGTGTGGTCTCACTCTCTTTAATGTAAACATCCTGGATGGCATTGGATTGTGGTGATTTTTGGCTGTTTTTCAGTTTTTTTGGGGTGTACTGTTGATGTGGACTGGCTTGGGGTGTAAGGGGCCATTTTGAAGAGAGGCAGTGTCTGAGGCCTGCACTTATTTTGCCTACTTTTCATCCATTATGCCCAGGGGTAGTGAGTGTTGCATGGGCCTAGTCTTTCTGTGGGGTGTCTTCTTGAATTTAAACACCATTGAGGCCATGGATGGGCTGGGATTGTGCTGTTTTTTGTGTTTTTTGTCGTTTTTTTGGGGCTGCTGGTGTGGCCTTTTGCCAAGGGGTAGTGATGCATGGACTGAGTGTGCCTGTGGGGTCTCACTCTCTTCAATGTAAACATCCTGGATGGCATTGGATTGTGGTGATTTACTGATTTTTGGCTGTTTTTCGTTTTTTTTGGGGTGTACTGTTGATGTGGACTGGCCATGTGGGTGGAGGTGGTGGCCATCTTGAGTGCTGGCTGGTACAGGCAACATGTGCTTGGGGTGCAAGGGGCCATTTTGAAGAGAGGCAGTGTCTGAGGCCTGCACTTATTTTGCCTACCTTTCATCCATTATGCCCAGGGGTAGTGAGTGTTGCATGGGCCTAGTGTTTCTGAGGGGTGTCTTCTTGAATTTCAACACCATTGAGGCCATGGATGGGCTGGGATTGTGCTGATTTTATTGTTTTTTGTCGTTTTTTTGGGGCTGCTGGTGGGGCCCTTTGCCCAGGGGGGGTGGTGAGTGTTGCATGGGCTTAGTCTTTCTGTGGGGTGTCCTCTTGAATTTAAACACCATTGAGGCCATGGATGGGCTGGGATTGTGCTGTTTTTTGTTGTTTTTGTCGTTTTTTGGGGGCTGCTGGTGTGGCCTTTTGCCCAGGGGTAGTGGTGCATGGACTGAGTGTGCCTGTAGTGTGGTCTCACTCTCTTTAATGTAAACATCCTGGATGGCATTGGATTGTGGTGATTTTTGGCTGTTTTTCTGTTTTTTTGGGGTGTACTGTTGATGTGGACTGGCTTGGGGTGTAAGGGGCCATTTTGAAGAGAGGCAGTGTCTGAGGCCTGCACTTATTTTGCCTACTTTTCATCCATTATGCCCAGGGGTAGTGAGTGTTGCATACTTGCATGGCCCTAGTCTTTCTGTGGGGTGTCTTCAATGTAAACATCATGGATGGCATGGGATTGTGCTGATTTTTCTGTGTTTTGTCGATTTTTTGGGGTTTATAACTGAACTGATGTTCCTCTGTCTTCCATTGCTTTTAGGTGCACAAGACTCAAGAGAACCACCAGTGCCAGGAAAAAGTCCTGCAGCGGTGTGTGTGTGCAGCATAACGTCACGCGACGTCACGTCTGGACACAGACAACTCTGCAACTCGTGCAACTGCTGCCTGCTGTTCTGACCTGCTCTGAAGAAGATGGCCCCCAAAAAAGTTACCCGTAGCTCCTCTAGCAAGAAAGGTGCCAGTAAGGAGCAGAAGATGCAAGTTACCAAGGAGACTGGTGTGCCGCCCGCCCCTTTTTTTGGGAGTAAAAAAAAAAGTATGCCTGCAGCAGCAGCGGGATCTGCTGGGGACCAAGCTGGCAGCAGCACCCCCGCTCCATTGGGCTCAGTGCCACCACCACCACCACGCCAACGTAAGTCCAAGCCCTTGAGTGCTGCTGAGGCAGCCAGTATAGTTCTTCAATCACCGTCGACCATTGATGTTGGCTCATCGCAAGAAAGCAGCAGCAATGTCCCTCAATCAACACAGGTTGTTGTAGCTCATCTGACGAGTGTTGAACAACCACAGCCGCAACAACAATCACATGTGCAAGTACAAGCCCAAGTACATGTGGAAGGAGAGGCAGCGCAAGGAGATGCGCAAGCAGAGGTGCATGGAGGGTCACAAGTGCCCACAATAGTTGTTCCTCCCGAAGTAGGGGCACATCAGGAAATCGACAATCAAGGCGAGGTATCATTTGAGGAAGACACTCATCCTGATGATCATTCATTGTCTTCCACACCCCTAGCAAGGAAGAGATCAAGGGTGGTGTCTACATTTTCTTCAAGCACACCTCCTTCTGATGATACGGATCAAAATTGGGAACCAGCACCAGTGCCGTCTGAGAGTGAGGCACACCATGATCTGACAAAGGTAGTTAAGCGTAAAAGGAAGCTCGTCCAAAGTCTCAGACTTATGGAGTGTGATGATGAGGCTCAACAAGAAGTGGCGGATACTGCTGCTGATGAAGACTCTGACAACGACGACCCAGTCATCATAAAGGTCACTGCAGCCCCAGCGGGCATGCAGCAAACAGACATTTTGACCCTAGCCCGAGAAGCTGCTGAGCGTGATGATGATGATGTTGTCGACGAGGAGGCAGTGGAAACACCACCACAATCATAGGAGTTAAGTAGTACACCAACTCGTACCGCTTCCATATTTCTTTCTGGCAAGAAGGGACCTCCATCCACCTCGACCTTAATTAGTGGTGGTGAAAGTGCACAACGTACAAAAGTTGGGCAATCCAGATCCTCCACTTCATCTGGCATTAGCAGCATGCCCACCACCAGTATCGCCGCCTCCTCCGGCCCCCACAGACACTTCAAGTCCCCAAATTGAAAGCACAGTACATAACTATTGAGGACAGTATCTATCTAACCTCCCACTTCTGCATCCTTGCTCTATCATTAGTGGTAGTTTAATGAACAAATTCTATGACCACTATGGACTTCCATTACAGTCGACTATGACAGTACACCAGTCTTATTCTTCTTCTTCTCTCTTGTTTAGGAAAATTGGTACGTTATCTTATGCAAGCCGGCAGAATGGCAGCACAGTGAACTTGCACCCGAGAAAAACAGTTGCACACCATGATGAGTGAGACAGACTTGCGTTACTGTACCGGTCCAGTACATGCAGGTGGTGAAGCTATTACTTTTCTATTACGGGTGGCACTGAGAATACTCTGTTACAAGGGCTACTGCTTAATTAATTTACCTTTCACCCTACAGTGCAAATGAGTACTAGAAAAGGAAAATGAAGAAGCTAAATAATTTGATTATCTATCACTTCACATGGGACGTATTTGATGACATATGGGATGACTTTAGGTGCTTTGCTTAATATTGAGTGAACAGTGATACACCCACACATGAATGACGTACTAAAACTAAACTAAAGTTATTAAGAGAGATACGGAGTGTCCCCCGTAATAACCGGATATATGCTGTGCTTGCAGTTGCAATACAAAGTACTGCTACTATTCATGGTAGTATTGGACAAATTTACAATTTCTTTTCCTTGCCTTCCCTACACTGGAACGGACGTGCGGGTGCGGTGTTACATGCTCTTCAAGGTAACACTTAGTTCATCCAGCGACCATCTACTCTCTCTAGATACACATGTGCTATCTAAGAGTTAGATAATACCATGCTCCAGGCATCCATTCATTCAAAGTATACGCACACATACAGTTTCTGTTTCACCCACCCAGGCTGCTGTCCTTCCACCCATCCTTGCTTCATCATTGACCCAGCCATGCACCATACCATATTCTTTCCTTCCCAGCCACCTCGGGGGCCAAGCAAACACATATCATTCTTCTTTGCCAGCCATCATAAAATTTTGCGTCCCACTTACTTACACCCTTCTTTCGCTTTTCGTTCATCCCATCTATCACGTTCATCTAAGATCTTATTGGGATTCTTCTCACCAAAAACTTCACAGCTAAGTCGAAGTACATTTCGAGGAGGCTACTACCTGGTTGATTTGTAATACACCTGTGCAGAAAGCACACTATGCAGTCTTCAATCTCAATAAGTAAGGAATGTATAGCTTACCTGTTCCCGCCACCACCGTGCGAACCCTCACAGGACCGTCCGCCGGCACTTGCACCGCATCCTCCCCAGAGTCCTCCTCGCCCAACACCACCACCTCCGCGCTGGCCCCGCCACCAGATGTTCCACCTACAAAGTACATTTAAGAATGTTAGAAATACACCACTCACTACTATATAATATTTGGTCTAGGAGGAATAAAGAAATTTTAAAAAAAAGAAATACAATGTAATAATTTGTAACTGTATACTCTACAGTAAAAATGTCCCTTTTTCCAGGGAAGGCTGTTGTCTTGCTGCACTTTTTGGCACAACTGTTGAATGCTTGCTTTTTATTTTTAACACACAACACTTTTTCTCCTAACAGAAGCTTGACTTCTAAGAACACGATCAGGGTCAAGCTCAAGTTCAAACCAGGTGAGAGCTCAGCTCGACCACAAGAAATGTGTCCAATTAATCGTTAGCACTAAGCACTTTTCCATTTTCAGTTAAACGTTTACTTTTATGACAAAGTTGATTTTAATAAATGTGTTTAGTTGTAATAAAGCTTTTAAACTTAAATAGACTCTGTGGTTTTTTGTCCTCCAGACTAGAGTGGATGAGCTAAAGGTTTTGGAATTTTTGCAAGCATGAGTGCCTCTGACACTTCTTGACTGTGACTCCGTACTCTTGTCCTGCGTAGGATAATCTAATGATCATTGGGGATCAATCATCGGTGACTTCGGGAGCTAAATGACTCTGCCACACTATCTAGTCAGTAAGGAGATTGGGGTTCTTCAAAGTCTGATATCACTGAGGTATGTGGAAAGAAAGTCTACCTGCGCCTATTATAATTGATAAACAATGCACTATTTAGTGTTCATAGTTCGGTTTGTGCAGATTTGTCCCTGCAACAGTAGTAGAATGGATTGTCCTCCTATCCAAACCAAAAGTAAAGTAGTATCTTATTCTTTCTTGGTGGTCATTCACCTTTTTATTGTTGGCAATTGTCAAAGCATAAACATTTAGAAGACTTGAAAAGACATTATGGACAATCCCAGAGGACTGCACTCAGTGCATAGAGCTATTGCTGACTAGAATGGGAGTCCAATGGAATTGCCAAATGTCCAATCTTAGTTAGCTACACAGACAGACTAATAAGAATAATCTAGTAATACCACAGGGAGTCATATTCGAGGCAGGATAAGAATTTAGATCCAGTCTACAAGAAGATCAAAGACGATTTAGAAAAAATCGAATGAGGAACGCTAGGAAAAAATAAGTACTCTTTATTAAAATTAAAACTTACTGGGGCCAGCAAAGGAGCCCTCGCCTGCCCGATCCTGGCCTGCATCCTCCTGAACAGCACCCTCCTCCTCCTCCTCCTGTGTCCTCTTGCCCTTGGGGGGAGCTGATGTACAACATGAAAGAAAGAAAGACCAGAAAACATGGATGAGATTTGTCAACCAAATCAAATATTTCAAAAGAACAATAACAAAATATTTTGGAGAAATAGCAAATAGATAGACAACTATTCCACGGGATCTATCTCATGTGGTATACTACGTTATTCGTATTGCCTGATTTGCGGACCGTTGACTTAGAAAGTTCCTATGTAACTCAATAAACAGACTACTAAAAAGGTTTGCCTAGGCCTGGCAGGCAGCAGTCCGCAGCACGCGAAGTGACAGACAAAGTCCATCCTGCTTGCAGATCAGTGAATACTCAAACTATCAATCCACCCACCACCACCACTATTTCTTCTTATAGCCATGTGTCTAAAGGAAGGACTGGACTTCAGTCTGTTGGGGCTGATTTAGAAGTCCCTTGCGGCTCATTTTCCTCCATTGTTGCGTGACTTTTGTGACGCAGCGGCAGAACAAAAGACTCGCCATGGTGTTGGTGCGGCGTATATATTAAAAAAAACACATATGGGAGATGCATCACGTTGTAAAGCCCTGCGCCATCAGGGGGCGTTCCGGCGCAAGGGAGGGTGTTCCTGCGCAGGAACGAATCCTGAAAGTGGCTGAGGGAAATCTACAAGATGTCAATCAGTCACTTTTAGGACAATGATGCATGACTCAAACCCTGCGCCTGCTTGAAGCCGACGTACGGCTTGATGCAGCATTGGGGAGATAGGGTACCCCAGAGCATTGCTGGAGCTGCGCCATCGTTGGCACGCATCTCCAGCAATGCGCCGCCTTTACGGCACAGATGCGTAAGGCTACTGTGATGTTTTGGGCCAATGGGTGGTGGTGGCATGGCACACAATTACTGCCGCATCCCTGCTACTTTGCAGGGATGCGCCGGTAATTGAAAATATGACCCTTAGTGTCTAGCATTACGCAGTTCTTATCTTTACACTACACTCATACATAATTTCTCAGTCCAATGAAATTAACACAAAATACAAAACAAATAAGCATAGTAGCAAGCAAGGCTACTGAGAAGGAGAGCAGTGCACCTGAAATGCATAGAAGATTTTGAAATATAATTTACCTACAATGTAATCGGCAGCATTATTGCTCTTGGTAAAGAACAAAGATTTGCAAATAACAGAGCCGGATAAAACAGAGTAGTGATGAATGGCTACTACTACTCACCAAGCCCGGGGACCTCTACGCCGAGCGCGTCCAGCAAGTCCCGTTCCCGGTCCATGACATCCGTCCAGCGGTGGGTGGCCTGGTTATAGGTGCGCCGGACCCCAGAGAGCTTAAACATGGCCCGGCACACCTTCTCCCACCGCTTCCGGCGCTCCCGGATGCCATAGCCGGTTGCGATCTTGCCGCCTCCCAGGATGGTCTTGGGGAGGCGGCGCTGGACGTAGAAGATTAGTGCGCCCACCTCCTCCGCGCTAAAGATCTCCCGTGGCACCACTTGCTCCCCCCTCAAACGCCCGCATGGGAGCCGGGCACGGGGTGCGGGACCCTTCCCCTTCTCAGGGTGCTTCCCGGCTCCCTTTACCATGGTCTGGGCACAAATAAAGTTAAATGTTAAAGAAGAAATAGAATAGTGAAGAAGAAAAGAAAAGAGTTTAAAAAAGTAGTTTAAAAGTAACTAAAAGTAGCAGAAAACACAAAAATATAGAGCAAGAAAAATAGAGGGATAGATAATAAGTAAAATAGATCAAATAAACTTCAAACAAGCAAAGGATGGCAGAGATTCAGAGAGGATACAGAAAGCATGCCCAGAACCATAGCAATGAATGAGAAACAAGATGGCCGCGCCCGTTCACGACCGCGTGGGTAAGTTTGCGCGAGATTTTCCTCGCGAGCACGCGCGAAATTGTAATAGCGAGCAGCACACTTTGCGAGATTACACATAGCGGCCGGAAACGGAATTACGTCACGCAAACAAGATGGCCGCGCCCGTGTACGACCGCTAGGGTAACTTGGCATACGTATAGCTACAAGCGCCTTGCGAACACGCACAAAATCACGCGAACATACACGCCGCAAAAAAAAATTTGCGTATTCGCAAGCATTCGCGGCTTCCGAAATCGATCTCGCACGGATTCGCGCCCCAAAAATCGCGCGAAATTGCAGAAAAAACAATTTTTGCTTAACTGAAAGCAATGAGCAGGTGCAAAAGTTCAAACTTAACATTAGTAACATTCACTCTAGTGCTTCCTGAGGGGCCCCTCCAGAGTTCAGTTGCCTATTTGCAACTATTCTATGACCCTGCTATGACCCAAACAGCGGGCTCATAGAATAGCTACAAGTAGACCATAAAGGTCCTGTGAAAAAAAATTGCACTGCAACAGAAAGCAAATTACAGATAAGGAAGGAAGCAGGTGCCAGCCAGACTGGAAGTTTCAAAATTACTGACACATTAATGACCCACAAATTAATTGATGGCAGTTGAAGAAGGGCAGGTGTGCTTGCTTTTTTCAACCCCCATAATCTACAGTGATAAACAAACCTAATGGGTGGCAGTGAGGATGTACCAGAGGGTGGCATGGGTGTCCCAGAGGGTGGCAGTGGTGAAACAGAGGGTGCTGTGAACCTGTGATGATAAACCAGACGTAGAAACAACATAGTCGCGGCCGTTGCGAGCCGAAAAGTAAGTTCGCAATTGCGAAATTGTCCACAAATCCTCGCGAACGCTCGCCAACACAAAAAACGGGAAAATCCGCAAATCCGCGAGAGTTCGCGTATTTTTGCGGATTGCGAATCCGTAAATCCGCAAATTCGCGTACGCGAGATCCGCTAGATCTGCCCATGCTTAGTGAGGTGCACTCCACATATAATTCAAATCATAGGTCCAAACGTTAGCTAACTCATACAAATTCAAATTCAAATTAAAAAAACCACAGTAAGTGTCAGTAGACTACCTTACCAAACATAAGCTTACCAAATATCTGCAAAAGTGTCCAGATTTCCAACTGCCAAGTTCCGTAGCCAAATCAGCCAAAACGGGCACTACACGACAAACCAACCGATCAGGATCTCAGTCGAAGACCGACGCCACCTGGAAGGTCAGATCAGAAGGAAGGGAAAAACACCGTGGGTGCCGAGACTCGGGTCACTCAGTGGCAGCGTACGCGTCTATAGCAAGTTTCCAATCCTTCGTTGTGACCTCTCCTTCGGGCATCCGAGTCGCCGATGAGTCCCTTCGTGGTCGCCAATTGAGGTATCGGGTTCTGTCAGGCCTACATACTCTGCAAAAACACTTAAACACCATAGACGGAAATTGGCACGGAAACTGAAAAATGCAAAGACAAGTTTATTAGGACCCCATGGGGAGGTGGTACATTCCTACAGCACCCTTCGGTAATGCAAGAAGTATCACCCCGAACATCGGTGCGCGACCTCTTTTATACAGTTTAAAGGTAATAAAAAGAAAGGCGGTACACATTTGAACAGTTTTAGGTACATATAAGGACATTTTTGGCGCACAGCCAGCATGTGGGAGGAGCTTAATACCACTGGTCAGTTAGGGGAACATTCCTAAAGAGTGACCACTCTCTAGTCCAGAGATCGTGTTTGCGCATGCGTGAAACTGACCATCGCTAAAAATAGCCTGTTGCCGGGCAAAGTGAAGGTTCATTGGCATGAAGAAAGGACAAAAGGGCACTCTACCACGAGGCCGCATGTTCGTACAAAATGGAAGCCACAAAATACAAAATGGCCCCCGTACGCTTAAGTCAAGTTAACAGAAAAGGTCGTGTAGCTGAGCTAAACGCTAACTCAGGTGCTGCCAAATTACGACAGCACAGGAGAATTCGCAGAAATTACCTTAGCACAGAACTTAACATCAAAGTCCAGGTTGCGCCACTGCACCAAAACCTAAACTTAGCAGCTGCCCACTACTTGCTGGGCAGCTGAGGACAGGGACAGAACAGGGCCTAAACGCTGAGGGAAATGGATAGGGGGAGTCTGGAGGAGGAGTATAAAGGAGCATGATTGAGTTGTGAACTTGTGAACCTCAGGAATGCAGACTGAGGCACCTTCAAATCAATAAGGAATATAAGATGAAGACAGTGCTGCTGATGGACTTGTTGTGATTAGGTGATTAGAGTTTTGTTGTGGTAAAAGTTGCAAAACAAAGAAAGACACACAGGAATAAAAGTGAATAAGGACGAAAAAAAGGAAGTCATTTTCAGGGCTCGGTGTCAGGTAAGTAGAGCTCGTCCTCAAACTCCATGAATTGAGACGGGAGTAGGTCAGGTAACAGAGAAGAACGTTCGTCACCTAAGTCGGTGTCCTCTTGTTCCTGCGTGCATTCATACACTTTGTAATCTGTGGTATCAAGTGCTGATTCATCTTGATCATTGTTAACCTCTCCACATTTTTGGCCGAGAGGCGGGTCCTTTTTGAAGTTACAATGGCACCAGCAGCACTGAAAACACGTTCAGAAGACACGCTTGCGAGTGGGCAAGACAAATAATTTATAGCCAGGTTGGTGATCAGTGGCCATAGATCCATTTTCCTGTACCAATACAGCAATGGGTTCGTATTAGCAAAGACCTGTGTTGGCTCATCCGGATAGGCCTGCACCATCAACTCAAGGTTCTCCACGGTTGCTCCACTTTGCGTACCATCTGTGGCCTTCTCAGCACTGGAACAAAGAAACCCTTTATGAGTTAGCCAATCCGCTTCCGACAATATTATGGCTGGGCCTGGTGCAGGTGAGGATGATGATACGGTTGCTGCTGGTGTTGTTAACGGCTGTGAGGGAAAGTGACTCCCTTCGCCCACAGATTCAGAAGTGGAACTTGCCGCTGGATGGCCTGCTGATTCAGTTGGACTCCTTACGGCTCCTTGAATTTTCTGTCGCTCTTTTTCAAACCGACTGGCTGACACAGCTAGCCAATGTTTGTACTTTGAAACATCTGCTTCATCAAAAGGAATTAATGCTTTGCTGGCCACTGCCTTTTTGTACCGTGGATCCAGAATGGTGGCACAAATGTAATGTTGTTCTGTATGTATGTTTTGAAGCCTTTCATTGGCAACTAGGCAGCTTAATAAGTTCTCCGCCAACCGATATGCATCTTGCTTTCCAACATCATCTCTGAACGTTGAAGACACGTCCTTCAGTTGGTGCTCTAGCATGACCAACAATGGGATAGCTTTGCTCAAAGAACAGTCCTCCCTGCTGACTTCACGCGTGAAGACCTCAAAAGGACGAAGCATGTCTGTCAGGCTTTTAACTAGCTTCCATTCCTCCAACTCTAGCCTCTTGTCTTTATGATCAGAACCTAGTTTAAAGACATAGTCATTGATTACCATGCACTGCTCAGACAGACGCTCAAGCATGTAAAAGGTTGAGTTCCAACGTGTTGCCACCTCCTGGATGAGTCCTTTGACTGGCACTTTACGTTCATGTTGAATGCTCACCAGCTCCTTCCGGGTCTTAAAAGAATGGCTGAAATGTGTGCAGATTTTTCGGCAGGTGGTCAGTAACTTTTTGACTGTGTTTTCAGTTTTCAAGAAATCTTGCACAACCAGGTTTATACAGTGCGCCAAACACGGCACTCTGAATTATTGACCCTCCTGTATGGCCTTAACTATATTACTGCCATTATCCGTGGAAACATAACCAACTATGCGATTTCTAGGTTGCAGCCATTCAGAGACCTTACTGTTAAACTCCTCCAAAATGTTTTTTGCAGTATGAGTTTTCTCCATGGCAAACATGGCTAATGTTGCATGTTTCCGAGTAGCTTGAAAAACTGTGTCCAGGTCAACAACTGCACTTGACTTGTCTCTAACGCCTGTCAAAGACCCTGCAAAATAGACCCAGTGTGCAGTGATGCACATGTAATCAAGGGCTTGGCAACTGGTCCACATGTCTGTTGTCAAGTGGATAGTGTGAACAGCACTCTTCTGCAAAGCTGCCCCAATCACCTCCAGCACATCTTGATGTAGTGCTTAAACCGCTACTCTGGCAAAATAGGACCGGCTAGGAACCTTCCATTTAGGGCAGACTGTTGCCACTAATTCTAGAAACCCCACCCCTTCCACGAAAGAAAAAAGGAGAAGGTCCAGCGCTAGCATTTTAGCCAGCTTTGTGTTATACAGACGTACCGTTGGGTGGTTGCGTTCAAATGGCGCCTCCGACCACAACATTTGGCGAATGGTGGGCTGGATCATTTTACGTGATGATGATGATGATGACGTCTTCAAACCAGTTAGGCCCATTGATGTAGTTTTTCGCATATGTGTCTCTCCCACACTCTTAGTGTGCCTCATAGATGTTGCAGGGGTAGAGGGTGTGGGCGATACCACTGCAGTGCTGCTGCCAGCAGAACTGGGTGTACCAGAAAAAATGTCTGTTGCTTCTTCACTTCCCCCTGCACGATCAGCCTCTCGTCATCATCAGATGCAATATCAAGGGATACATTTGGATTTGTTTTTCTTTTACCTTCCTCGATCTTCCTCATGTGTGCTTCCCAAATGATAGTGTGGTGTTGCTTTAGATGACCTCTATGGCCTCCAGTACCATAGTTGGTACCAAGCTTACCCCGACAAACTAATGTTTTACAAATTGAACAAACAACCATGTTTTCCGCCCTTTGGCTAACAGTAAAGAAGTCCCAAACTGGGGACTGGTGATGTCTACTGAAGGTGGAGGTGCTACTTTGACTTTCAAAGCCAGATGAAGTGGAGGATGAGCGTGGCTGAATTTGTTTCTGTTGTTCACTTACAGCACCACAACTTGAGGTCGAGCTGGATGGAGGTCCATGCCTGCCCTTTTGACTAAAAAAGATGGGAGCTGTAGGTCGTGTTGGTGTTGTAGTTAACTGTGGTGGTACCAGTGCCACGCCACCCATATCCCGCTCAGCAGCCATTCGGGCTAGGGTGAAAATGTCTGTCTGCTGCATGCCTGCTGGGGCTGGAGTGATGACTGTGATGACTGGGTCATCGTCAGACTGTTCATCAGCAGCAGAAGACACCACTTGTTCGTCGTCATCACCCATAAGTGGAAGCTTTACAGGAGCCTTCCTTTTAGGCTTAGCTACCTTTGTCGGCTCATGGCGTGACTCACTCTCAGACTGCATGGCTGGGTTCCAATTATGATCAAGGTCATCAGAAGGAAGGGGGCTTGAAGAAGAACTTGTAGTAGTAGTAGTATCCCTCCTTGACCTTTTTCTTGCTGGGGATCTGGAAGACAATGGATAATCATCATCAGGATGAGTGGCTTCCTCGGATGATACCTCCTCTTGAATATCAATTTCCTGATGTGCCCCTACTTCTGGAGGAACAAGCGTTGTAGGCAGTTGTGACGCTCCATGAACCTCTAGTTGCACCTCTCCATGCACCTGTCCATGCACCTCTCCTTGCGCCTCTACTTGCGCCTCTCCTTGCGGTTCTACTTGCGCCTTTCCTTGCGGCACTACTTGCGCCTCTCCTTGCGGCTCTACTTCCGCCTCTACTTGCGCCTCTCCTTGCCCATGTACTTGCGCTTGTACTAGTTGCACGTGTGGTTGTCATTGCGGCTGTGGTTGTTGAACACTCGTCAGCTGAGTTACACCCGGCGTTGACTGGATGGTACTTTCTTGTGATGAGCCAACATCACTGGTCGATGGTGATTGAACACCAAAGTGGCTGCCGCAGCAGCACTCATGGTCCTGGACATAAGTTTGCGTGGTGGCACTGAGCCCAATAAAGCGTAGGTGCTGCTTCCAGCTTGGTCCCCGGCGGACACCGCTGCTGCTGCAGGGGTAGTTTTTTCCCAAAAAAAAAGGTGTCGGTGGGCACACCAGTCTCCTTGGTAGGTGGTGCCACTTGCTTCTTCTGCTCCTTTTTACTGGCAGTGGCACTGGAAACTTTTTTTGCTGAGGCGCTACGGCCAACTTTCTTTGGGGCCATCTTCTTGAGAAGGCAGTGGAAGACAGAGGAACATCAGTTATACACCCCAAAAAGTCGAAAAACACTCAAACATCACCACAATCCAATGCCATCCATGCCCTCAATGATGTTTACATTCAAGACACCCCACAGAAAGACTTGGTCCATGCACCACTGAGTACCCCTGGGCATAATGGATGAAAGCAAGGCAAAATGGGTGCTGACCTGAGCACACTGCCTGCCTTTAAAATGGCCCCTTGACCCCCACCACATGGCCAGGCCCTGCCTGTACCAGCCCTCTAAATGGCCCCCTCCCACATGGCCAGGCCCCAACAATACCCCAAACAATCGAAAAACACATAAAAATCACCTCAATCCCATGCCATCCATGCCCTCAATGATGTTTAAATTCAAGACACACCACAGAAAGACTAGGCCCATGGACCACTGAGTACCCCTGGGCATAATGGTTGAAAGCAAGGCAAACTGGG